>NC_069078.1:70460656-71093443 GCF_025698485.1 Gossypium arboreum | reverse complement strand
GCAAATAACTTAATTCATCGAATAAATGTAAATCAACCAATTTCACATTAACTACAAACCTTTCTCATGTCTTAAAACATGATTAAATACCATCTCATTGAACTTTTTCTATTTAATACTCAAATTGGTTCTATACATACCTGTATTTCCTCGTACTAACCTCTTTCTCAACCACATCATTCGTTTACTCGTTGAACCATTCAGAATAGAAATTGGATACCTAACAATCACATACGATAAGTACCCATACCATGACCCGTAGCCAAATAAAGGTAACTTATCCGAAGAATAATTATCATGGCCCGAAGCCAAATCATTCGATATGCATGGCCCGAAGCCAAATCGGTATAACTCACACCCGAAGTGCTAATGTCATGGCCCGAAGCCAACTCAACTTATCATCAAATAATATGACACTAGTATCCAAATCTATTCCTAACGTTCAACCGGGATTTCACACTTTCTATTTCTATCATAGAAGGTATTTGTAGAGTCGTTTCCACAATTCGAACATTATCCATAATCTCATAATCATATTTTATGCAATATCAAGGCATCTAACATACTTTTATAACGAAATGACTACATACGAACTTACCTCGAGTATGAAAATGGCGAAATGAGTCAATTACTCGATAATCTTGCCTTTCCCACGATTTAATTCCAGATTCCTCTTTTCTTGATCTAAATACATTCAAAATTAACCTCTTTAATCAACCACTCATTCAATTTAGTCCAAAACATACATTTAGGCCTATTTTCACTTTAGCCCTAAAATTTTACACTTTTAACAATTTAGTCCCTATTTCACAAATACACAAAATTCACATATTTTCAATAAACCCAAGCTTGACCGAATTACATATAAGTCCCTAGCAGCCCAAAAATTTCATTTGTTTCACATTTCAACCACTCAATTTGCGTATTTCATAATTTAATCCCTATTATGCAATTTCATCAAAAATCACTTTACAAAACATGAAAATCTATCATCAAAAATTAATATTTCATCTTCAAACACCAAAGAACACATAAGATCGTCGATGGAAAATCTTAAAATCTTTAACAGTTTCAAAATTAAAGGTACGGGCTAACTAAATTACAAAGCAACGATCTTAAAAACGTAAAAATTATTAAAAAACAGAGCTCAAAACACTTATCAATTAACCTTGCAAGTGCTGAACCCTAAAACTCAATTAAAGACTTTATTCTTTACCAACATTCAGCCAAAAGATAGAAAAGATGGACAAAATTCACTTTGTTTTTATTAATATAACCTTCATTAACTATTTTACCATTTTAACCTTAAAATTAATACAAAATTTCATTTATGCCAAATCATTAACATCCACTAACCAAATAATGGAATATTTACCACTTAAGGACCTTAAATTTAAGGTTCTATAGCTATTAGACACCTTTAGCTAATAGAATAGTACTTTTATATTTTACACGATTTAGTCATTTTTCTCAAATTGAGCAATTAAACGATAAAATTAGCTCACGAAATTTTAACACATATCAAATAACATTCTGTAAATACAAAAAATAATATTAAAATAATTTTTTAGTATTGGATTTGTGGTTCTGAAACCACTGTTCCGTTTTAGCTAAAACCGACCTGTTACAGTAACACATTCAAGGTAATATATGTGGACTTATTTGCCCACCATATGGATCATTTTAAGTACTCGATGGTTTGAAAGATATATCAACAATATGATCACATGTGTATTTATTGTTAACTTGCAACTTGACTTTTGCGAGATTGCTTGTACAAGTAATTAAATTAGGGGCATAATTTCCAAATTATATAATTGAGAAAATTTGTCTTGATAATGTTGGTGAATTTATGTCTTAGGTTTTCAATTATTATTGTATGTCCATAAAAATAACATTTGAAAGTCTTTTTTCTCATGTTCATAAATAGAATAATCTACCAGAATCATTAATAATCACTTCCAAATAATTGCTAGACCATTACTTATAAGAACAAAGCTTATTGTTTCAACACGAAGTTATGTTGTTTTACATGCTACAACACTTGTATCATCAATCTAATAGGTTATCATAAATATTCTACATTACAATTGGCTTTTGGTCAAAGTAAAATATTTTCCAATTTATTGTTGATGAAACAATGTTCCTAACATTAAGGGGGAGAAAATAAGCAATTGATAAAAGAAATTACATGGAATGAATCATTATTATCTTATCAAGATATTTGAACGATTCAATGTAAACTAGAAATTTAACAGATAATCCATTTACGAAATATAACAATCAATGGCCAAAGGTTTTTACTAACTAGAAAAGAGTTATTAATTTTTATGTACCATCTAAAAATGTTCCAATTTGAATTTATGTCCTTATAGGACAATTTACTAACGCCAATGAAAATCCTCTTCCAAAGCCTAATAGATTAATTGGTTTTAAAGATAAAAATCGTTGTAAAAAAAAAAGAGCAAATGCTATAAATGACTATATTGTAGAGGTGAGCATTGAAAAAGAGGGTAACGACATAACTGCTTCGAAAACCTAGAAATAGGTTAAGGTACATGATCAAAGTAATGATGATGAAGAGATTTTGATAAATTATGTTACTATAGGAAAAGATGGAACTAAGAAAATTTATTTGTTGACAACATTTTTCTTGTATTGCTGTTAAAATAATACTAGAAAATGAGGATATTGAATTTACATATATTGAGGAATGTAAAAAAGGAGAAAATTGGCCAAATTTGAAAGATGTAATTCAAGTAAATTGAATTCACTTACTAAATGTGAGGTTTTCGGACTTGTAGTCTAAACAATAAAGGTGTCAAACCTGTAAGATATAAATGAGAATTTGTACAAAAATAAAATTAAAGAAATGAAACCATAAGATATAAAGCATGACCTGTAACATAAGAGTTTTTGCAAAGACTTAAGATTGATTATGAAGTGACATATTTTTTTTTGGTTATTGCGATCATGTTTAAATATATTATTAGTTTGGTATTTATGAAAAACTAATGTCGTTACAGCCAATTTGTATGGCTCACTTGATAATGAAATTTATATAAAAATTTCTAAATGATTTAAAATCCTAGAAGGATACTAAATTCTCAGAAAAAATTGTACGACTCACTTGATGCAACATTTTTCTGTAAGCTTGTTGGCAAGATTTAGCTATTCTCTAACATACAGACATTAGAATGGAATTAAACATATTTACATATCTCATATGTTTAATTGGTATATGATTATTTTATTCAAATGATTCAAAATCTCAATTAATTGACTATGCATATGCTAGATATTTATTATATTAGCATAGAAGTTGATTTCAAATGAGATATTTATTTACATGTTGGGAAAAACCCCATCATGACGTTTAACAAAATATACATTAGTTACACTTCTTCAAATAATGCAAGAATAATTGCAGTGCAAAAAGCAAGGCAAGAGCATGCTTGGCTAAGACTATCAACATAACATGTTCAAAAGATAAGTAAATTACATAGAAAAAGATGTTAAGTATCTTATACGAAAATAATACAATATATATAACTCAATTAGAGGAAAAAACTTCAAAGAAGATACAACAAAGCATATTTTATTGAAATTATTATTCAATAAGAAACGTGATATTGAAAGATCGAGATAAAAATTAGAATACATTAATTCAAATATGTAACGTGATGTGGTTATTAAGGAGCTCAAAACATAAACTACGTCTTTCCTTTTAACTAAAGTTTTGTTAGAACAAAGATTTAGGGTTTTTAATTTATTAAAATTTATTATAATAAGATTTGAATGGGGATATTTTTAGAGAAAGTATTTATTATAAAAATTAAATTATGCTAATAAATCTTTTTATGTTCAATTATGACTTCATCTAATCTACATAATTTGGATGTTAAAAGAGTTATTAAGACATGTAGGTTGTCTTTATATGGAAATAGAAGAGGAGAAATGAGTGGATGTATTTCAAAAGAAAATAAAAAGAATATTTTTAGTTTGGTAAAATTAATTAAAAAGTGAAGTGTTATTTAATGCGTATAGTTGTGAATGCTTCAAAAGTCATGGCATTAGAGAATGTAATCTATTAATACAGAAGAACCCTAAAACAATAAATACCTTATTTTGAGTCTGGAATTCCTACTTCCACGTGTCGCCTAATCTAGCCTTGCGCGTGGAAAACCAGGCGTATTATTGCGCGTGGTTTGTGAATTCCTCCATAATAGGTGGCAAAAGGCACACCTCCTTGCAAATAGGAATCGGTAATCACCGTTATATGTTAACCCCTTTCCGGTTACCCTTACCCGTTCTCCGCCGTCATTATCCCCTCTAAGACGGCGCCCACTCTCATCCTTGTATAAGTCCCTTTACCGGCTGCTCCGGTAAAAGATAGAAACAATTAATAAATAAAAATCAACTTTATTTTTACGAAAAAGAACAGAGTGAGTTACGCTTACATAACATAACACATTCTAGAGAGAGAAAATGAGATCATTAATTTTCATCTCTTTGTTGTTAAAAAGGCTTTGAGATTATCACCCTTCTTTTTTTTTCTTTTCTCCATTCAATTTTCCCTCTATTTCCTGGAATTATAACTAATTTTTCCTGGAATGTGTTTGTGGAATTTTCTAACGAGGTGGTTAATTCACGATCTGAGCTAGGGTTTTCGAAAAATGTTGATCGGAAAATCGAATTAGCTCTGATTTTAGGTTGAAGATCTTGATTTGCCTCGATTGAGGGTTTTATAATTTTGAATTTTGCTTGTTTAGCACTTTCTTCATCTTAACCTTAACCTTCTAGTACTAATCAATCACCTCTCTGGGAAAGACCTTTCCATCTCAGGAGGGAGCCGGCGGTGTTTTTGCCCGCGTGGGTGGCTTGTTTTGCGAGTGAAAGCCATTGGAAAAGTAGTTAGGGCTTTCTCTTTGTCGACTTACAATCGCAGGTCTTTCGCTTTCGTTGGCATTCTTCTATTAAGTCGCAGTAAAATTTCAAGCTCAAGCTTACACTGTCAATGAAAGTGCAATAGCGTTAAGGAAAGATAGTGTGCCTAGTTTATTTACGATTTGTTGAACTTAGGGCTTAATTTGGGAACGTTAAAGAAATGGATGTGGATTCGTCGATGGTGCCTGAGACTGACCACGATCAGAATCAAAACGGAGCTTCTCAATCTTCAGCGCCGATGGAGAGGGAGCAACAGCAACAAAACCAGCAACTAGAGAACCAGGCTTCGCCACCGGGACCTGTTGGATCTGCGCCCACTTCGGCGCAACAACAGTCTGCTGCTGCCCCACCTGCTACTCAGGGACAGCCGCAAACGCCGGTGGTTGGGCCAAGATGGGCGCCCACTTATTCGGTGGTTAATGCGATTATTGAGAAGAAAGAAGACGGGCCAGGTCCTAGGTGTGGGCATACTCTAACGGCTGTGGCAGCTGTGGGGGAAGAAGGGACGCCTGGGTATATTGGGCCCAGGTTGATTTTATTTGGTGGCGCCACGGCACTCGAAGGGAATTCTGCTGCTTCTGGGACTCCATCGTCGGCTGGAAGCGCTGGCATCAGTAAGTTATTTTTATTTTCTTCCATTTTGATGTGATGTCTAAGAAACCCTTAAAATTTACTGTGGTTTAAGTGATTTAAGATGCAAAGAAATTTGGCCATAGCCTATAGGTGTCCACATATTTGTGAGAACCTTAGAGGATTTAAGATGCGTATTCTTTAGAGTTTAGACCCAGAAATTATTGCTTCAGCAATTCATATTTGGTGAGAAACCCTAACTTAATACTAGGCCAAATTACTCAGCTGATGTTTGTATTAAGGTAAATAACTGTTTTCTCCTTTTATTGGTTTGGGGAGGAAGGAACTACTCTAAAGAGTCAAGTTCTTTTCTTTTTGTTGTTTGGAAAGAAAGAAAGAAAACTCTAAAGGGGTGCCACTGCAAGAAGGCTGATTTTTTTTTTACAGAATAGATGTAGTGTGATAATCTTTTAGGTTCTTCGCTAATACCAAGTTAAATGAATTTTAAAACCGTCTATAGCTTGGAATTATGGAGGTGGCATCTGAACCTTGCATTCTTTGGGTTTTGCACAATTCAAAATGCCCATGATTTTGTCTTATGGAGTGATGGAAGGCTAGAAGTATATTCCTTTCCTCTTGATCCTTGTGTGAAACTGATGTTTCAATATTTTCAGTTTTGTATTCTGGAGTTTGCACTCTCCCTGCCCTCCTTTTTTTTCCTTCCATGCCAGCTCCCAAAACACTTTAAAGATGTTTTCTGGTGATATTTTGGACGCTGATTTTTTTGGACTTCTTACCTTTTTTCAAAGTTAAACTAGCAATACGACTATTTTCAGCTTACAGTTTTAAATATCCTGGTTTACCTTAAGTTGCAAATAGAAACTTTTTTATTCAGAAAACGCCATGCCTAAATTTTCCTGCTGTTACGATTAATGTTCCAATTTATCCTTTTGAAATAGTCATGCTTCTTCTTCTTCTTTATTTATTTATTTATTTTTTATAATTCATGCTCCTCTAACTAAGAAAAATAATATCTTCAGTCTTTTGAAATAATCATCATATAGTGCATACACTTAGCATGATTGAAGTTTAAATATCGGGCTTCATTTTAAGTTTTGAATGGTAAAATAATCAAGGATTTTTGATCAATTTTCAAGTAATAATGAATAAGTAGGACCTTTATTTGGCTTAATCCCCAACAAATCTGCAACATATGGAATGTCAAGGATGGTTGTTGTTGCCCCTATCCCTCTTTTAAGAAATAATTCTTTAGAATTTTTCTCTTTTGTGTTGGATGATGTTCATGGTCTAAACTTCTTTTTGTTTCTATTAAATTTCAGGACTAGCAGGTGCCACTGCTGATGTGCACTGTTATGATGTGTTAAGTAATAAATGGTCTAGGTAAGCCTAGGACTAAGGGTTCATTACTGCTGTTCTGCATTCCTGATATCCACTTGACTCGTTATGTAATCTCACAGGATCACGCCCTTTGGAGAGCCACCTACACCAAGGGCAGCTCATGTGGCAACTGCCGTGGGAACTATGGTCGTTATTCAGGTTAGAGCACACTGTATTTTATCATAAATCCTTTGTTTTTTTTTTTTTTTTTTCTGTTTACAATGTTTTTATTTATTTAAGTTTCTTCCCTCTACTGTTAGTAATTCCTCATGTGAAGTTTTTATTTTGACTTAGGGTGGAATTGGTCCAGCTGGTTTGTCTGCTGAGGATCTTCACGTTCTTGATCTCACACAGCAGCGACCACGGTGGCATAGGTTTGGTCTTGAAGGATGCATGTGTTTGCACCTTATTTATACTGTTATGGTTGGCTATTGATATGACTTTTCATTGTACTGCAGGGTTGTTGTGCAAGGCCCTGGGCCAGGGCCACGTTATGGACATGTGATGGCTTTGGTGGGACAAAGGTATCTCATGGCTATTGGTGGAAATGATGGTAAATAATCTGTTATTCTGTTTTTCTTGCTTGCATTTTCTTAAAATTATCATGGAAATTTCTTTTAATTTTTATTTAAAATGTATCTAGATTTTCAAGTGAATTCTTTTCTGAACGATGTGCATCATTTCCAGGAAAACGACCTTTGGCTGATGTATGGGCCCTGGATACTGCTGCCAAGCCTTATGAATGGCGTAAATTGGAACCTGAAGGGGAAGGCCCACCTCCATGCATGTAATCTCTCTCTCTCTCTCACATACACACACAGAACTGACTTGCGGTAGTGTGCCAAAACTAACCTTAGATTACATGGTCTGTTCTATTTTTATAGTTTTGGGTCTCTTCGAAGCTGTATGCATGACATGAACCTAAATGATACTGTATTGCTATGCTTATCTTTCAAAATGGATGCAGTTGGACATGGTGACTATTGATGTATCTATATTTATTTCCTCTTCTGGTATTTTATAACTTTATTGATAATGTTGTATATTAAAGCTCATAGTCTTGCTTATACTCTCCGAAACAATGATTTCAAGCTAGCATCTACATGATTATTGTTGCTGTTTTTTTTTTTTGATGATTTATGTAGGCAATTTTAAACTAATTCCTTGTTGACAATCTCTGTTTAAATAGGTATGCTACTGCAAGTGCACGATCAGATGGTCTCCTTCTGCTCTGTGGAGGGAGGGATGCTAACAGTGTGGTGAGTTTAGAAATCTGCACCAAATGGTGTTTAGATTAGTAAATGTATGGCCTAATATATACATGTATGTATATATGTATTGTTTTCTGAACAATATGGCGCAAGATGTTGTAGTCTCTGGTTTTATCTTCGATTTATTATTTGCTTTAGGGCAGGTTTTCCATGTTTAGTTGGGGTAAAGTTTCAATACATCTTTATAAATGTTGGCACTGATTTGAAATTTATATTTCTCTGTCTAGATAGGGAGAGAGAGGCATTTTAATGATTTCTAATGAATTTGAAAATAATAGCAATGGAGATATTTTAAAGATTGATCTAAGATGCATGTAAATGGTGTCATAATTTTGTCCTTTTTATTTTGATATGCATACATACCTTTGTACCATTGGGTTTGTTCAATCTGTTCTCTCTTCATGCTTCTTTTCTCAGCCATTGGCTAGTGCATATGGACTTGCAAAACACAGGGATGGTCGATGGGAATGGGCAATTGCTCCGGGTGTCTCACCATCTCCAAGATATCAACATGCTGCTGTGAGTTTTTCTTTTATTGTGCTCATTTTTTATAGTTCAGTTCAATTCATGACTTTTTCTGGCTAGATGAATCAGATGCACGTGCTGTGTTTCTAGGTCTTTGTCAATGCAAGGCTCCATGTTTCTGGTGGGGCACTTGGTGGTGGACGCATGGTTGAAGACTCGTCAAGTGTTGCAGGTGCTTGGCCTTGTTTTTTTTTTTTTTTTGGTGTCATGACTTATTTATTACATGTACTGTGCTAGTGGTTTGTTTGGTTTGTGTCAAATATCAGTTTGTAAAATCTTAAGGTTTAAAAGTAGTTTTTTCAGGTAAAATCTGTTATAAACTTCCCCAAATATAGGTTATTCTCTCTACTGGAAAAAAAGTGATGCAATGGTAGTGCATAAAGTAGGGAACAAACTATCTCTTAAAGCTGTCAATCCTTTCTCTGATCTCACATTTATTCAACGTAAAACTTGGGGTTTTCCTGCAGTTCCTAACTTATTCCCATTTCTGATAGTGTTGGATACTGCTGCGGGAGTTTGGTGTGATACAAAATCTGTTGTTACTAGTCCGAGGACAGGCAGATACAGTGCAGATGCTGCCGGAGGAGATGCCTCTGTTGAGTTGACAAGGCGCTGCAGACATGCAGCTGCTGCTGTTGGTGACTTAATATTTATTTATGGTGGTTTACGTGGTGGTAAGATAGCCTTTTTTCCCCCCTAAAATATGCATGTATGCTTTTTGTTCTAGCCTCAGCATGTAGTTATCAGTTGCCTATTAGATTTGTATGCCATTATTATATATCGTATACATAATTACAGTTTCTCTTTATAACTGCATTTTCTGATAATCTAGACTGAAGTCACCCAAGGCTTGTCAGTTAATATTGTAGGCCTTGGTTCTTCCTCACTTCATGAGATCAAAATTTGGTTGTTTAAAATTGTTGAAGAATGAATTTTGGTTTTTGTTGTGTGCTCATTGTCCTAATTCAAAATGTACATTCTTCACTTTCTTGTATATAACATTTGTTATAAGAGAGACTATAAAAGTTTCAATTCTTCTTTTGTCTTGGGAATTAGAGAAATTTACTTCCATGAAACTTTAAGTACTTTTAATGTATCATGGAGTTTGAGCTGCAGCTACTTTTTGGTGCTTAATGCTTATTCAGAAGAGAATCTGTATTTGGTAATTCTAGTACTGTGGTAATATGATTATTTATGCTGTAGGTGTGTTGCTTGATGACTTGCTTGTTGCTGAAGACCTGGCTGCTGCTGAGACAACAGCAGCAGCTTCACATGCTGCGGCTGCAGCAGCTGCTTCTAATGTGAATGCAGGGCGGTTACCTGGAAGGTATGGTTTTGGTGATGAAAGAGAAAGGCAAACAATGCCTGAAGCAGCTCCTGATGGAGCAGTTGTGCTGGGAAGTCCAGTTGCTCCCCCTGTAAATGGGGATATGTATACCGACATAAGCACTGAAAATGCCATGCTTCAAGGATCCCGGTAAGCAACCACTGTAACTTTTTGGGGGTATTATTTATTGGCTATAAAATGCGTAAGCAACCTCAATGAATACAATGTGGTTTATCTTGCAGGAGAATGAGCAAAGGTGTTGAGTATTTAGTTGAGGCTGCAGCTGCTGAAGCTGAGGCTATTAGTGCCACATTGGCTGCTGCCAAGGCACGACAAATTAATGGAGAAGTTGAACTTCCTGATAGGGATCGAGGGGCAGAGGCTACACCTAGTGGAAAACAAATGTCTACCTTGATTAAAATGCCTGATTCTGCTGGGTCAAATAATGTTGCTCCAGCTGGAGTTAGGCTTCACCACAGAGCTGTCAGTATCTGAAAATTTGATTGACATGATACTGTTTTAGGTCATTTGGCATTGTTTTGTACCTGTGAGTTTGTCTAATTTTTCCTTTATGCCAATAGGTGGTTGTGGCTGCAGAGACTGGTGGAGCTTTAGGTGGGATGGTAAGACAGCTTTCTATTGACCAATTTGAAAATGAAGGCAGGCGGGTTAGCTATGGGACTCCTGAGAGTGCAACTGCAGCAAGGAAACTATTAGATAGGCAGATGTCTATCAATAGTGTCCCCAAAAAGGTACTAATATCCTCATTTTTTGTATTGTAAAGCAGCATCTGTGTTTTAGAGGTAATGGTTCATGTGTCTGCAAATGAAAAGGGTAGAATTGAATAGTAAAAGCAGGATCTTTGTTGCTGTTCGCTAAACCCCAAACACTAGCACTTAAGAATAATTTCTTTCTATTTGAATTGTTTTTTATGGATTAAGATAGTATTTACTTTATTTCAATGAGATTGATTTTAGTTTATTTGAGTTAAGATGGATCAGTTTTATTTATGGCACTTGATAAATCTAGGACAACAGTATTTTATTATTGAACTCTCATTTGAAGATGACAGAATTCTCCCTTATTTTATCCTTGTGGGTTCACATTTATTATCGTCATATGTATATGTGTTCTGTATTGTTCCTGAGGTCTTGATGCAACTTAGAAAGGGGGAAAGAAAAAAAAGCCTGAAAAGCTATACATCTTGATTTACAGAAGGAACTATATATCTCAAAGCTCTCAAAGAAATCTCCTTAGCTTTTTAATCAACTTAGCTTCAATTATGATATAAAAGGAAAGGGAAAGGAAAAGCTTGAAAAGCTACAAATTGTTTACTCTGTGATTATTTGTGGGCCAGATTTCATTACCATGCTTCCAATGCCATTACAGAATTGTCATTGCTTTGCAGTCTTCACCAATGCACTTCAGCATTAAAAAGTTGGTTATTGATTTTATAATAAATTGCTTCTGTTAGTACTATAAGTGGCTTGGAGAGAATTCCTCCTAGAGATTTCTCTTGTTCAAATTGGAAAAATCCATTTTTTCTTGAAGACTGAAGTTGAATAATGTGGTCAATAATTCCTATATGTTGAAGCTCAGCTTTTTTTTTCAGCAATTGGTCATTGATATACTGATCAATGTTAGTGTGGATAGAAGTTTAGCTTAGTCTTGCATTTGTGCCCCTGTTATATCTGTCAAAATGCTTCCCTCTAGAATCTTGAAAAGATTCATTTGCTCAACTATAATGTAGTGTCTATATGTCACTTTGTCCAGGTCATTGCACATCTTTTGAAGCCTCGTGGTTGGAAACCTCCAGTTCGTCGACAGTTTTTCTTAGATTGCAATGAAATAGCAGATCTCTGTGAAAGTGCTGAAAAAATATTTGCTGCCGAACCAACTGTTTTACAGCTGAAAGCTCCTATTAAGATTTTTGGTGATCTACATGGACAATTTGGGGATCTTATGCGCCTTTTTGATGAATATGGTGCACCTTCAACAGCTGGGGACATTGCGTAAGTGTTTGGTTAAAATTAGTGTTTTCTGAGGGCTCTTCACTAGCAAATTTTCAATTGACTGTCTCAGGTGTAATCTGCATGTGCTGTATTGCATCTCATTTTTAAATTTGACATTTTATTTACTTGATATTTGTTTGCTATAAATTACTATCAGATATATCGATTATCTCTTCTTAGGAGATTATGTGGACCGGGGCCAACACAGCTTGGAGACCATTACTCTTCTGCTTGCATTGAAGGTAAATTTAGAAATTTGGTGCTTTGATTATCTTCTCATGTTCACTTTTACTTTCTTTTGAAATTTTTGATGAGCCAAGCTTTTCTATAATTCTGTTATGTTGCAGGTTGAGTATCCCCATAATGTACATTTAATTAGGGGAAATCATGAGGCTGCAGATATCAATGCACTTTTTGGCTTCCGGATTGAGTGTATTGAGCGCATGGTATTGTTTTACGTTGGTTTTGAAAGATGTTAGTCATTCTTTGTATAATGTTTTTGTCCCAATTCTGATGGCTTATGTAACAGGGTGAGAGAGATGGAATATGGGCATGGCATCGCATAAACCGGTTATTTAATTGGCTTCCTCTGGCAGCTCTAATTGAGAAGAAAATCATTTGTATGCATGGTGGCATTGGTCGGTCTATAAATCATGTGGAACAGATTGAGAACCTACAGCGTCCCATTACAATGGAAGCAGGCTCAATTGTTCTTATGGATTTATTATGGTCAGAGCATGTTGCTGTTTTATTTTAGTCATGAAATATAGTGGTATTCATTCCTTTAATTTGCTGATACATTTTACTGTCATTTTATATTCTAGGTCTGATCCAACAGAAAATGATAGTGTGGAAGGGTTGCGACCAAATGCTAGAGGTCCAGGGTTGGTTACTTTTGGGGTGAGTGTGCTACTTTAGAACTGTTGTTTAACTACAGCGTTTTAAGTCCTTTCTAGCTGCATGTTTCATTGATTTCAATATTTGAGGAAGTACTTGCATGGCCATCTGCCTGAATGAAACTGCTTCATTCTCTCCCCTTTCCTTTCTCTCTCACACATGCTCACACAAAACAAAAAGCTTTAAGGAAATGATGGTATCTTTAACATACCATTGAAAGTTAAAAGTTTTTGACACAAGATATTGTTTAAATTTGCTTCTGTTTTGTTTCCCGCTTGCTTGTGCAGGTCATTTCTGAGTAAAACTGTCTGTTCTGATTGCTTCAATGCTGATTTTCCTTTTTACGCGTATGTAAATGGTTTTTCCTGTTGCAGCCTGATCGTGTTATGGAATTCTGCAATAATAATGATCTTCAGTTAATTGTTCGTGCTCATGAGTGTGTTATGGATGGCTTTGAGCGCTTTGCCCAGGGACATTTGATCACTCTATTTTCGGCAACCAATTATTGTGGTGTGTCCCTGACCCATGCTTATACATGCAATATGTCAGGTTCAGACAATTTAACCTTTAAAATTTGCATGCTTGATTTTTCAGGCACCGCAAATAATGCTGGCGCTATCTTAGTTTTGGGTAGAGATCTCGTGGTAGTTCCAAAGCTGATTCATCCTTTACCCCCAGCAATGTCATCTCCAGAAGCATCACCGGAACGTCATATAGAAGATACATGGATGCAGGTGCTTCCTCATTCCCTTTGTTAGCAGTAACTAGTCTTTTGTTATTTCTGCATTCTTTTGCTTGGACCACGTGCATAGCTTCTTATACTAATATTTTTTACATCTATGAGATCAGGAGTTGAATGCTAACAGACCTCCGACACCTACTAGAGGTCGTCCTCAAGTGGCAAATGATCGAGGCTCTCTTGCTTGGATATAATAGATCCTTCCAAATCTTTTTCCATATACTCCTTCAGGTTCATGTTACTACATGGTGATTCCCTGTTCCGTATAAGAGCATGATGCCAAATACAGGCATTTCCAAACTTGTAATCTCTCTCGTAACAAAGTTTGAAGGCTTTGACTTTGGTTTTTCGCCGGCTTTCAGCACACGGTAGGCCTTGAGATTATGAAAGATGCACAGTTTGGGAACCAGATTGCAAGGTGCTGTGGTAGTATGAAAGATACAAGTTAGAGAAGCAGATTGTGCACGGCGTAGGTTTCCTTTTGGATATGTGCTGAAAGTTGCAAGTTGGGCTTCTCCCTCTGTAAATTGAGGCACAGCCAGGTAGAAGTTGGGAGGTTTCTTCAAATGGGTTGGTAGTGTTGAGTATTTTTCACATTAGTTTTATATATATTTTTTAGTCCTTGTTTTAGGTCTAATATTTTTTACTATGTGATGATGATGAGGGATCATATTGGGCGTTGCTTGTATCAAGAGGTGTTGATTGATGTAATTCTCTTTTCTCTGTACAATGTAATGATTGTGTGAAGAAAACCAAGTGTTGTTCAAATATGAAAAGTTTACAAGTTTTGGTCATAAATTTGTCACTCTTTTCATTTGTAAATCTAGCAATCACAATTCCAGGTTTTGCTTAATGTCATGAAGTTATAAGATGTCATTTGGTTCGAATTTTAGTATTTGAATTTATTTTACTGGTAAAAGAGTCTGAAGAAAAAGAATTTTCCCTTTATTGGGTTTTAACTTGACTTTGATTTAATTATTAATTTAAGAACATCTTATGTACTATTTACATTATTATATATCATTGCTTTATATTTTCTTACATTCACTTGTACCAAAGGAATTGTTGTAGAGCTGGCTATCATTGTCAAAAACACACTTTGTACACAAACTATTAAGAATATCAATCACACTCAAAACCTTAACCTAGAGGAACAAAGCCAAGGCCTTGTATCAATTTCTAGATGATTATGTCCCCAAAATCAAAAGCAGTTAAGTCGACCATGACTCATGCTGAAACCCCATTGGCTAAGAACTTTGCTCAACCAAGAAAAACATATATATAAAGTCTAAAACCCATCATTCTGTGAAGACAGACGAAACAGACTAGACAGTCCACCCATTCCAAAGACGATGCTTTTAGCTACAAATAGGCAAAGAGAATTATACAAAATTACCACTATATATTCCAAATTTCATCTTCCAAAATTTCCAAAAAAGTATTCTCTCCTTTTTCGTAGGTCCTTTTTATTAGAAATTTTGACTACACAATCACTCTCAACGAGTGGATGTGGAAAAATTAGCTAGGAGAGAAAAAAGAAAATAAAAGAAAGGGTAATCAATAGTAAGTAATAACAATAATAATAGCGACAACTTGGAGATGGTATTTTTGGATAATCAGGAAGTGGCAATGCAATAGGGCTCCCAGAGCAGAAGGGACCTCCTAGGTTCCTTGCAGCCTTTTAACAAAGGAACAATGTAATCACCTTTCTTCCCTTCCAACACTTGCAAGTGTTGTTGATCTTTATTAGCCATTAGATTCTTTGTCAGGATAAGCAGCTTGCTATCGTCCTTCCCTGGTGGTGACTGTTGAGCAAGTGGGTCAACAACTGCTGCTGCCGTCTTTGACATTCCCTGATTGGGCCTCCTCCAGTAGTACTCATAAGCATTGAATGATGAAGCTGCTCCTACTCCAGCCGCCTTGGACGGTGGTGGACGTGGTGGCAATGACTGTGCTAGTGGTGGTGGGCTATTTGACTCAACTTTCCCTTCCCTTCCCTCTCCAAATTTGACTATTTCGTCAAAAGTTTTAGGCCATGTTGGGTTCCTCCTATTTGCTAACCATATGGGCTTGTTCATCATTACAGCTAACCTATGCACATTCATTGCTCCACATGATAGTTTAGGAGCCAGCTCAATCTCACTTTCCTCCTCTCCTTCTTCTTCTTCTTCTTCATCATCATCATCATCATCATCATCATCAATGCCTATTTCACTTTCTTTCTCTCCAAAGTTTTCAAACTCTTCTTCCAACTCTCCTACCTCCTTACTTTCTTCTTCTTGTGCTTGACTAGGAGCAGTGGTATTGGCAAAAGTGAGGACAAGGCGGCCGTCTTGGCGTTGAGCTAGGAAGTTGTTCAATGAAGGCATTGAAACAGCTTCAATAACCAATTTACCATTATCACGATGAGTCTTCAAGCGCCTCGATGCTCCACCTTTGCCAGAAAGGGAAGGAATCGGTGGCGGAAATGATGGGTTTGACGATTTCTTGCCAGCATCATAGCTGTATTTCACAGTTGTCGCCTTTTCACCATGGAAACAAGGCATCATCATGGGTTCTAGTGTTTCTTGCTTTTGGTGTTGCAGATGTTGATCTTCCTCCACCTCACCAGTTTCTGAAGAGAACCCATCAGAGCCAGTCTCAGAACCAAGCCTCTCAGTGCAGATTTCAAGGCTTTTCTCGCTTAAACAACTGGTGGATCGTTTCACAAGAGGGTGAATATAAGGTGGGGATGACTTGAAAGACTCTTGTTCAGCCTTTTGTGATATGATTGAGCTCCATATATCGAACTGGGAAGGGTTTTGAGGTTGCTTCTTTTCATGTCGAATTGAAGCCCAGATATGGGATTGATCTGGTGCTTCATTTTCCTCCTCTTCTCCTTCAGATGAAGAAGGAACAGGGAATTCTTGGGATGATGGACTCTTTTTCAGGGGAGACAGCCATTTCCGGGACGACATATCGGCAGACAGAGTTCTTCTAAGTGAAGTAGCTTTGGTGGGTCTCTCAGCATCCGATCCCAGAATGGATACTATGCCTTGCTTCTTGGAATCCATGACCTCTTCAGCTGAAGATAATAGAAAGCTCTTGCTAAGTGAGGCAGACATCTCCAACTATTAATACCCACGCTGTTGGTACTGGAATTTTTATCTACACATTTAACAAAACAAAACAGCTTAGGAAATAGCTAAAGCTAAACAACAAATAACAAGTTCCCAAGAAACATGCATGTAGCAGCATATACCAAAATACACGTATCTCTACAATGTATGGATATAGGTGAAATTACCTGTTGTTGTTTGGTTTTAAGAGAAAATAGCTAGCAATAGCATCCAACAGAGGTCTTTCAAGACCTCGGAAGGAGTGCTTTTGCTTGTATTATGAGATTAGTGAAGTGAAGAAGGTGGGTTAAGAGGAGGGGAAATGAGTGTGGATTGATGTTTGATGGTGGCAAATGGCAATGGGAAGGGGGTATTTGTAGGAGGGTAGAAAGGCTTGGGAATCATGTCCAATGGACCCCATTAACAGACTCCTCCACTCCTTTCCAAGTTTTTCCTTTTATTACAAAAGTTGATGATTAAACAAACAAAATCAAAAGTTTAAAGTGGTGTTATCCTCTCAACTATGATTTGGTTAACATAGTCAAAGTTTTTTTTTTATTTTCTTCTTGCGAGTTTGTATTTTCTTCTTGCGAGTTTATCATGTCACAAAAAAAAAAAAAACATGTTCAGTATTCCACATCATTACGGATTTTAATAATACAATAAATGCGAGTCACTGCTTTTGCTTAACATTCTAATTTCTACCTTCATTTAACAATATTCGTGTTGCATTTAGTTTTAGTAAATTTGATATGATTATTATTTAAATGATTCCATTTTTTCATTTAATTTATAACTTGAATAATATAAAAAATCATTTCTTATATGATTCACTGGAATATTTTAGGATAACATAAATTTATAAGAATATGCAAGTCTAAGCATCATTGGACTCACAATATTTGTTAAACCAAAGCTTTCAAGTGTAATTAGTGAACTTCTCTTGAAAGAGCAAATGGGGTGGTAGCGACCCCAAGGAGGGACAACTCTTTCTCAATTTAAATCCACACCATTTATTTTAAGCCACAAATATACTCAAAATTATACTTTCCTAATGATATTTGGTTTAGAGTTATAATTTTAAAGGCATTCTTACTTTTAAATTAAGGAAATTAATAAGTGATAAATTGTTTTGTTTATAAACAAGGAGTCCTATCAAATGTACAACTAAGTTTTTGATGGAGAAGTAATGATATGCTTAAAAAATTTAAACATAGAGGTTAAATTTCTCTTCACATTTACTTAAAATTTCATCTTATATTTATATTTACATAAAAATTATTTAGAGTTATCTAATTGTTGATCTCAAAACCAAAATTTGCTTTCTATCTTGATTTTTAAGTTTTGTATATAATAAAAATAATTAGATTAATAAAATCATATTCGAATTGAGTTGAGTAAAATTAAATGAAAAGTTGCACATATTTTTAGAAAATTTGAAACGTTTGATCAAGGCTTAATTTTATGCATAATTAAGTAAAACTTAATGTTATCCTCGTATTTGTGTCCATAAGCTTTATTTAAGCCTCCTTATTATATGTTGATATATTTTATGTATAAAATTAGATTGTTTGTGATTAATATAATTGAATAATTAAAAGTTGATTATTTTAAAAAAAATATTAAGTATTCTTAAATTAATATGACATCACGCTTAATCATGTGAAATATAATAAATTTTATATCAAAATATTTTTATGATTAATTAGATGGAATAATAAAATAGGAATTAAGGAAAAGGATCTAATTGAATAGTTTTATCATAAAGCTTAAGTATAAATATTTAAATAGAACTTATCCCATAAGCAACTTTTATTTGTTTTAGGATTCATATTTAAATCTCAACTTGGAATTGCTCTCTATGAATGATGGGAGTAATCAAATCGCCTCAATATGATGCTCATAAAGACTAAAATTTCTGCTAGTATACATAGTTTAATTGGAAAGTGTAAAAATGTCAAGGGTTCATTGAACATAAAACCCTAGCTAGCATTTTAATGACAAAGTTATCATTAATGAAGCTTACTACTGTAAATGGTATACGCAACATCATAAAAACGAGCGATATTCTATGCATGATTTATGTATGACATGATTTCACTTATAAAAATAGAATTTATGGCTTAGTTAAAGAGTAAATGATATTCTCTCACTAGCACTATATGAATTATAATAAAGGAACGTGGTTGTGGGTCATTCATCATGAACAAATGATTATCATTACTATTTGTTACGATAGTCTTTTTTATTGTAAAATATGCAACTGTGACCATGAGATAAAATAAAATCGAATTAGGTAAACGAACTATATGCCAAATGGATAAATGATATTTTATGAGAGTAACAGACAAATGAAAAGGTCAATGGACAAAAGCGCAAATCTAAGTTGTTTTCATAATGATATATAATAGGGAGATTAATCATGGTATTTTTAGTGGATTAACTTTATGACTAAATAATTTGTGATTAATAAATAAAGAATCAGTAACTTAAGTACAAATTATTTAAGTCCTAATTATATATGTCGATTGATCTTTTCGCTAGTTCAATATAACTATGTCGATTACTAATAAGAATCATTATGAAGAATGGATGAAAACAATGTTTGAGAAACAGATTGCATGAATGTTTTTTTCTCAAATGTGTAAGAGATCGCTTAAAATTTAATTTAATTTTTTGGATTTTTATTTAATTGAATGTAATTAAATATTTGAGTCTAAAGGAAAATTAAATTAATTAGTTATTATAGTTTTATTACATAAGATAATAACAATGATTTACTCATAAATTCTAATATGGCAAAGTCATCATAACTTGACGAAATTGGAATTGGATTGAAAAAATAACTGGATTAATTAATTAATTAATATTTTGAGAATAAAAATAGATTATTGAGATGAATAACTATATGAGATTGTTTTAATTTAATTTATAACTAGACTATACATATAATTGAACTTAATACATGAAAGACCCAAACAACTCAATATATGGGCAAGTGGGTGGCACACCATGAAGGGTTCTCAGTGTGTGTGCCGCATGGTGTGCCATCCACCTCTTCGGAGTTCTAGTAAGATTCTAATTTTTTATTAAAATATTTTTTCCCTTTTCTTATTCTAGTAGAAGTCTTGTGGTTTTTCCTTATAAATAAGGATTAGGAATTGTTAAAATACTCTCAAATATATATATAAATATGAGAATACTTTTTGAATTTTAGTAAAAATTTATTTGGGTTATTTTATTGAACTCAAATAAATTCTAATTTTGGTGAGCACTTCTAAGTTCAAATTTGTGAGGTTATAATTGAAAATTTCATGGCAATTATAATTGAAATTTGTGAGATTAAATTTTTGGGCTTTAGATTTCTGATGGAAAAAGTTGACTTTCCCCACTAGAAAGTCTCGGTTTTTATTCTATGTATGATTCTTTAAATAGAGCCCACTCTCTAAGCATCTTTTGGGAATAGCAGAGAAGATCATTTGGTTGAAAGTTAGAAAAATTTAGATGTTAGATAAAAGATTTGATGAATCTCTCAAACTCAAAAACACATGTACTAAATTTTGTGAAATTGATTACTATAAATATCAAAACCAAAATTCGATTTTATAAAAATTTTAAAATTTCATTGTCTAACAAAACCTAATTTTCCAACACATAAATTGGGGATTGTAGAACAATAGAAAGAAAAAAAAGACTAGAAGATAGACGAAAGCATGATGAAGATAACCATTAAGCAAGCTCTGATATCATGTAAAGAATGCGCGGATTCATAGTAAAACTAAAGCATTGATAAAAACTCAAGTAGAAGAAGAAAGGAGAAAATTAGAGAATTAAAGCTTATACTTCATTCCTCTGTTTCGCATTTTTTAATTTCTTTTGTATTGTCAATAATATCAATTAGATTAGATTAAAATTAAATAGACAACACGAAAACTAATTTTAATCCAAATTTTCAATGAATGTTGAACATATCCAATTTTAGAAATAGTCATAAACAAAAATAGAAAATATTAAAAAAAAAAAAAACAGAAGTTGAAATAGCAAATGGCAAGTGGATGAACAAATTCTGAGTTGACGCGAGGAATCATAATTTTTAATGTTTTTTTTGTAAAAAAAGAAGAAGAAAACTGGTGGTACGTACTTCCTATTTATATATCTCCGAAAGGCTGATTAATTAAGAATTAAGATGTCTAAAGTCTACTAAACCCAACCTTTTTCTTCCTTTAATTTTCACTTAAAATCAAAAGTACATTCGTCTCCAATGTCGAAAGCTTTGAAAAGGCATATGGGATTTAACATGCATCGTCCTAATTAATTATTATCATGCTTTATGACTAATGATTCCACCATAAAGTAACCTATCCTTTACTTACTGTTTCATGACTTATGATTCCACCATACACAATCAAGAATAAATGAATAATTAAATGAATAAGATAATGGATATTTGTGGTCATGATTTTGTTTACATCATTAACCAAATTTTATATATTTTATTTCATCCTTCAATTTTATAATAAATATTATTTTAATTGTTTATTTAATTTTTTCGCTTTTTAGTTCTTAAACTTATATTATTTGTTAAATCATCTCAAAATAGATAGAAAAATTAATATCTGTTAACTTTGTTGGCATAGCATCCTCATGGCAATTCACGTGTATGCAACGTTAGTAATTAATTAAATTTTTTAAATTAATAATATTTTTTATATTTTTATTAATTTTAATACTTTTTAATTTTAAATGATTTTTATAATTTTTGAATTTTTGAAATTGATTTGGTATCCACATATATGTCACATCAACAAAATTAACATACGTTAATTTTTCTATCCATTTTGAGGTGATTTGACAAAACAATGAAAATTTAAGAGATAAAAAAAATTAAATGAAAAACTAAAATAATTTTTTTATAAAATTAGAAAGTCAAATAAATCACCATGTCTACATTTTATAATTAAGAGTAGAGGTGAGGTTAATAGAGATTGGACCAAAACTTTGGTATTATAATAATTTTGTTATTAGCTTAAAATAGGTAGTGTTATAGACTATGTTGAAATTTTTTTTTGGTAACTGACTTTTTATTTAAAAAAACGAAAATTGAGTCGCCACCAATCCTTATTACTTAGGTGTGATTGGATCACCTCAAAGTTTTGTCATTTTAATAAAATGTTAGATTTATTAAAATTATTTTTGATCTACAAAAATTCGAAAAACGGGTCCGGAAGTCAGTTATGTATGAGAAAGGATTAACACCCTCATAATGCCCAAAATTGGTACCTAATCGATTAATTGATGTCTTAATGTCAAAAATTGAAAATTTGAAGAGAATTTAATAGACGATCATTCTTTGCATAATTTTTTTATTAAAATATCGCTTAACTAAGTTAATTTTCATGAAAATGCCTTATTTCAAGTTAATCAAGAAGAAAAGATCATATCCCGTAAGTTAGGACACGGTGCTTTAAATCCTTGAAAACAAGAATAATCACCATTTAATCATTGCTTAAATCTTGTTTCTTCATTTTTAAAATGGATATTCAATTATTTCAGTTTTAGAAAGAGGTCATACTCCGTAAGTTAGGAGCACGATTCCTGTAACAACCTGGTTTTAGCTAAATCAGAACAATGGTTTCGGAACCAAAAATCTGAGGTTAGAAAATTATTTTAATATTATTTTATGTGTTTGCAGCATGTTATTTGATGTCTGTGAAAATTTCGTGATCTAATTTATAGTTTAATTGCTCAATTTGAGAAAAAGGACTAAATCGCGTAAAATGCAAAAGTTATATTCTATTAGTTAAAGGTGTTAAATTGCTTTCACTTTTAAATATGATGGCCTTAAATGGTAATTAAACTGTTTGAATGGTGAGTGGACAATTTTGGACAACCATTAAGTGATTTTTATGTTATATAATTAAGGTTAATTTTGGTATTTGATAAATAATGTTAATATTAATAAAATAAAGCACAAAATTATTCTTTTATCATCTTCTTTGGCTGAATATTAAGATAAAAAAAAGCCAAAGCTTTAGGTTTTCATCCGGCTAGGCTAATTCAAGCAATTAAGGTACAGTTTTTGATCCGTTTTTGATGATTTCTATGTTTTTGATATCGTTGCTTCGTATTCTAGCTAGCTTGTACTATAGATTTCGAAATTTTTAAAGAGTTTAAGAGTTTCCATTGATAAGTTGACGTGTTCTTTGGTGTTTGAAGATGAAATATGAATTTTTGATGATAGATTTTCATGTTTTGTAAAGTGATTTTTGATGAAAATGCATAATAGGGATTAAATTGTGAAATGTGTAAATTTTGCGGTTGAAATGTGAAATAAATGAAAGTTTCGGGATGCTAGGGGCACTATGGTAATTCGGCCAAGCATGGGTTTCGTTGAATTGTGTGAATTTTATGTCTTTGTGAAATAAGGACTAAATTGTAAAAATGTGAAAATTTAAGGGAAAAATGTAAAAGTGCTTTAAAGAGTGATTTAGACTAAATTAAATGAATATGAGATTGAATAAGTTAATTTTGAATATATTTAGATCAAGAAAAGAGGAATTCGGAATTAGATCAGGGGAAAGGCAAGCTTATCAAGTAATTGGTTTATTTTGCCGTTTTCATACCCGAGGTAAGTTCGTAATATGACAATTTCATTATAAATGTATGTTAAATGCTTTGATACTGTCTAAACTGTGATTATGAAATTTTCATTAATGTATGAATTGTAAATACGACGCTACGAATATATTTGAAGATAGAATTGACAAGATAAAAATCTCGATTGATCCTTAGGAATAGAATTGGATACTTATGAAATGTTATAAAATGATATATCGATTTGGCTTCGGGCCATGCACATCGAATGAGTTGGCTTAGGGCCATGATATTAGCACTTCGGGTGCAATTTATACCGATTTGGCTTCGGGCCATGCATATCGGATGATTTGGCTTCGGGCAATGATAATGGTTATTTGACTAAGTTACCTTAATTTGGCTACGGGCCATGGTATGGGTACTTATCGTACAAGAAACATGAGAATCCGATTTCTATTTTGAATGGTTCAACGAGTAACGAGTGATGAAGTTGAGAAGGAGGTTAGTACAAGGTGATATAGGTATGTATGAAACCTATTCGAGTATTAAATAGAGAAATTTCAATAAGATGTTATTTGATCATGTTTTGAGGCATGAGAAAGGTTTGTGATTAATGTGTAAGTGGTTAGATCATGTATATTTTTGGTTAATTTGTATTTATTTGATGAATTAAGCTATTCACATACGAGCTTACTAAGTTATGAAGCTTACTTCATGTTATTTTCCTATGTTTTATAGAGAATCAAGGCTAGCTCGAATCCGGGAGTCGTCGGGAACACCATCGCACTATCGAATATCTATTTTGGGTACTTTTGAAGTTATGTATATATGGTATATGGCATGTATAGGCTTGTGTTATTTTTGGTATGCTTGATGGATATGTATTTGGCCATTTGAGTTGGCATAAGAAGATGAACTTGATGATGTTTATGAATGTGCAAATGGTTCTACTTTAAAGTTTGATAATTGACCTATATTGAATGAATGGGGTTGAATTGACTATGTATGTTTGGATTGGTTTTGTTAAATGAATTATACATGTGAATTATGTTAGTAAAGCAAGTTAAGTTTATAGTTATTTGAATAGGTAATGGCATTGAATTGAGTATTGAATTTAGTTGAAATGGATATAGTAGGATTGTGTATTGGTTGATGAATATTGGCTGCATATTTGTGTCTTGAAATGATACCAAATGAGCTCACTTAGGTATGTACAAAAAAGGGTGGCAAATTGGCCTTGTAAATGGCTTATTTTGTCCACACGGGCAGAGACACGGCGTGTGTCTCAGCCGTGTGCGACACACGGTCAGGTTACACAGCCGTGTGTCCCTTGGTGTTGATGTTAAAATGAAGTCAGTATGCTCCACACGATTTCATACACGAGCGTGTGACTGGCCGCTTGGTACAAGTCAGTATACCCCCTAATTGGCACAAGGCCTAGCATACGGTCGTGTGACTTGGCAATATTATATAAGTCAATATACCTTACAGTTTTGGCACGGCCTAGCACATGGCCTAGCACAAGGGCGTGTGTGGCCATTTCGAAGGGTACACGGGCTAGACACATGAGCGTGTGGTTGGCCGTATGACCCAAGTTAGTATGTATGCCCTGTTTTCACACGGCCTAGGACACAGGCATGTCTGGAGCCGTGTGAGGCACACGGCCTGTTCACACGGGTGTGTGACCCCTGTATGGATGAATTTTTTTAAATTTTTTCTAAAATTTTCGTATATTATTGGTTTAGTCCCGAACCACTTCTAAAGCATGTTTAAGGCCTCGTAGGCCCTTAAAAGGGGCAATATGATTGTATTGGATGATTTATGAGAATGAATGGTTTATGTTTGATAAATGTATGTTGTATGTTAAAAATTGATTGGTAATACCTCGTAACCATACTCTGACGACAGATACGGGTCAAGGGTGTTACATTTAATTGGTATCAGAGCTACGGTTTAGTCAATTTTAGGACTAACATAGCGTGTGTGAGAGTCTAGCTATACATTCCATATATACTCTGCAATAGTGTGATGATTCTTGATAGCTTAAACTGTGTTTTCATATAGTAATGGATCCCGAGTGAGCTGTAGCTGATAACGTCGAGAGTAATACGCCCACTCCCGTTAAAGGGACAACGCCATTTGATTTTAGGCCTGTAACGAGTAGCCACGAGGGAGAGGCTAAACAAGCCTTTTTCCAAATGATGAATGAGTGGTTCACACAATATATCCGGATGAATCTGGCTGCTCAACAACCTCTACCCCCACCTATTCCTCAACAAACCTCTGTTGTTCCTCAAGTTGTAGATTCAGTACAGTTGAACAAGCGGTCAGTAGATAAGATTCGTAAATATGGGGTTGAAGAGTTCCAGGCTACTATTGATGATGATGCTGAGAAAGCCGAGTTTTGGCTCAAAAATATGATTCGAGTATTCAATGAATTTTCTTGTACTCTTGATGAATGTATTAAATGTGTTGTATTTTTGCTGAGAGACACTGCATATCAATAGTGGGATACCTTGGTGCCTGTAGTACCGAGAGAACGAGTGACCTGAGAATTCTTTCAGATGGAGTTTCAAAAGAAATACATTAGTCAAAGATTTCTCGATCAAAAGCACAAAGAGTTTTTGGAATTAAAATAGGGTTGAATGACTGTTACCAAATATGAAAGAGAATTCGTACGGTTAAGCAAATATGCTCGAGAGTATGTGTCTACTAAGGAGATTATGTGCAAGTGGTTTGTTAACGGGTTAAACGAAGATATAAAACTACTAGTTGAAATTTTAGAGTTGAAAGAATTTGTCGTTCTAGTTGAAAGGGCTTGTAAAGTCGAAGATCTTAGCAAAGAAAAGAGAAAAGCAAGTTTTGAAGCTAGAGATTCGAGAAAAAGATTTATGAATAAGCCGTGTCAATCTTCATCAAAGAAATCCAAATATTCATACACTCACCCAAATACTTCAAATGAATATTCGAACAGAGATCGTAGAAAACAATATTTAGGTTCTAAAGCTCAAGCTATATCAGTATTGAGTGTTGGCAGTGTGCGAGACAACAAACCCGAGTGTTAGTAATGTGGGAGACGAAATTTTGGGAAATGCTGAAATAAAAGTAATAAAGCTTGTTGCAAATGTGGTTCATTGGATCACTTCATCCGAGATTGCCCTGAGCTAGATGAGAAACATAAAATTCAGAATGTGAGACCAAGTAACACGTCGAATAGAGGTAGACCACCTAGAACTATCGGGAATGTAAGCGGTAGTAGAGGGTCGGCAAAGGATTTAGCTGTTAGATCCGAGGCCAAAGCACTTGCTAGAGATTACGCTATTCACACTAGCGAAGAAGCGTTATCTCCAGTTGTTATCACCGGTACTTTCACTCTTTATGATACTAATGTGATTGCATTGATAGATCCAAGATCAACTCATTCTTATATATGTATGAACTTAGTGTCTAGTAAGACTTTGCCTGTAGAGTCCACTGAATCTGTGATTAAAGTATCGAACCCCTTAGGGAAATATGTTTTGGTTGACAAAGTCTGCAAGAATTGTCCGTTAATGAATTGGGGTTTCTATTTTTCGACTAATATGATATTGTTTCCATTCGATGAATTTGATATAATTTTGGGTTGGATTGGTTAACGATGCATGATGCTATAGTGGATTGTAGACAAAAGGCAATTTAACTGAAATGTCAGAATAATGAGACTATTAGAATTGAATTTGGTGATCTGAATAGTTTTCCAGTTGTGATTTCGTCCATGTTAACTCGGAGATTTGTGAGAAAAGGGTGTGAAGCTTATCTTACTTATGTACTTGATATGAAAGTGACAGAAACAAAGATTGAATCAGTACCAGTTGTGTGTGAGTATTCAGATGTATTCCCCGAAGAGTTACCGGGTTTACCACCTATCAGAGAGGTTAAGTTTGGTATTGAATTAGTACTGGGTACAATGCCAATATCGATAGCTCCGTACAGAATGGCTCCGAAAGAGTTAAAAGAATTGAAAGCTCAGTTGCAAGAGTTGACAAATAGAGGTTTTGCTAGACCAAGTTTCTCTCCCTAGGGTGCACCGGTGTTATTTGTGAAAAATAAAGATGGCATGATGAGAATGTGTATAAACTATCGACTGCTCAACAAAGTGACAATCAAGAATAAATACCTTTTGCCATGAATAGATGATTTTTTGATCAGTTAAAAGGGGCAACAATGTTTTCGGAAATTGATTTGAGATCGAGTTATTATCAGTTGCGAGTTAAAGACTCAGATGTACCTAAGACTGAATTTAGAACAAGGTACGGATACTACGAATTTCTTGTTATAACTTTCGGACTAACAAATGCACCTGCTGTTTTTATGGACTTGATGAACGGAATTTTCAGGCCGTACTTAAACCGATTCGTAGTTGTGTTTATTGATGACAATTTAATTTACTCTCGTGATGAATCTGAGTATCCCGAGCATTTGAGAATTGTGTTACAAACTTTGAGAAAATAATTGTTTGCAAAGTTCAGCAAATGTGAACTTTGGCTACGAGAGGTTGGTTTTCTAGGACATATAGTTTCAGTCGAGGGTATTTGAGTTGACCAAGCAAAATTTTTACGATTATAGATTGGAAGCCTCTGAGAAATGTATCTGAAGTCCGTAGCTTTTAGGACTAGAAGGCTATTATAGACAATTTGTGAAAGGTTTTTCGATTATTGTGACTCCGATGATAAGATTGCTTCAAAAAGATTTTAAATTTGAGTGGTCAGAAAAGTGTCAAAAGAGCTTCAAGCAGTTGAAAGCATTATTGACAGAGGCTCTAGTGTTAGTTCAGCCTGAGTCGGGTAAAGAATTTGTACTTTTCAGTGATTCTTCGTTAAATGGCCTGGGTTGTGTTTTGATGCAGGAAGGCAAAATTATAGCTTATGCCTCAAGACAGTTGAAGCCGCATGAAAAGAATTATCTAACGCATGATATAGAGTTAGCCGCTATAGTGTTCACACTGAAAATTTGGCGTCATTACTTGTTTGGTGAGAAATGCCATATTTATACCGACCACAAAAGTTTAAAATATCTGATGACTCAGAAAGAATTGAATTTTGCGAAAGCGGATATGGTTAGAATTGCTAAAAGGCTATGAATTAGTGCTTGACTATCATCCGGGAAAAGCAAACGTAGTTGCTGATGCTTTAAGCCGAAAGTCCTTATTTGCTTTACATGCTTTGAACACTCAATTAGCTTTGTCTGACGACAATTCGATAGTAGTTGAGTTGAAAGCGATACCTTTACTTCTACAGAAGATTTGTGAAGCTCAAAAATTTGATAATGAGTTGCAAGCAAAATGAGCTCAGTACGAGTCAACTTCAGATTCAGAGTTTTGTATAGGGCCTGATGAGTGTTTGATGTTTCGTGACAGAATATGTGTACCAAGAAATTCTGAGCTCATTCGAAAGATTTTAAATGAAGCACACAATAGTTGTTTATCAATACATCCGGGAAGCATGAAAATGTATAACGACTTGAAACAGTTTTATTGGTGGCACGGCATGAAACGATATATCTCAGAATTTGTTTTGAAATGTTTGATTTGTCAGCAAGTCAAAGCTGAACATCAAGTGCCGTTAGGGTTATTACAACCTATTATGATTCCTGGGTGGAAATGTGATAGAGTAATAATGGATTTCGTATTGGGTTTGCCTTTATCCCCGAAAAAGAAAGATGTGATTTGGGTTGTCGTTGATAGATTGATGAAATCAGCTCATTTCATTCCAGTACGTACAGATTTCTTGCTTGATAAATTAGCTGAGTTGTATATTTCTGAAATTGTGAGATTACATGGTGTTCCCCTATCTATTGTCTCGGATAGAGATCCGAGGTTTACTTCATGATTTTGGAAGAAATTGCAAGAAGCTTTGGGTTCAAAGTTGCATTTTAGCACTGCATTTCATCCGCAAACAGATGGCCAAGCTGAACGAGTTATTCAGATACTTGAGGATATGTTGCGATGTTGCATTCTTGAGTTTGAGGGTAGTTGGGAGAAATATCTATCTCTGATTGAATTTGCTTACAATAATAGCTTCCGATCGAGTATAAAGATGGCACCGTACGAAGCTCTATAAGGTTGTAAATGTAGAACACCGTTGTACTGGACTGAGCTTAACGAGAATAAGATTCACGGGGTTGATCTAATCAGAGAGACTGAAAAAAAACGTGAAAGTAATTCGTAATAGTTTGAAAGCGGTGTCAAATCGACAGAAATCGTACGCGGACTTGAAACGGAAAGATATTGAGTTTCAGATTGGGGATAAAGTGTTTTTGAAAGTTTCGCTGTGGAAAAAGATATTGTGATTTGGTCGGAAAGGGAAATTGTGTCCGCGATTCATCGGACCGTATGAGATTATTGAGCGAGTTGGGCCAGTGGTGTACCGACTATCTTTATCGTATGAGTTAGAGAAAATAGAAAATGTATTTCACGTATTGATGCTACGTAGATATCGATCTGACCCTTCACATATCATTTCCCCGACTGAGGTGGAATTCAGTCTAATATGTCATATGCTGAAGGACCGATTCAAATTTTAGCTCGTGAGATCAAAGAGCTGAGAAATAAGAGAATTGCATTAGTGAAATTATTATGGCATCGACACGGGGTTGAAAAAGCTACTGGGAACCCGAGGATACTATGACAAAACAATACCCGAACCTATTCACTGGTAAGATTTTCGGGGACGAAAATCCTTAAGGGGGAAGAATTGTAACAACCCGATTTTAGCTAAATCGGAACGGTGATTTTGGGACCACAAATCCGATGTAGGAAAATTATTTTAATATTATTTTATGTGTTTACAGCATGTTATTTGATATGTGTGAAAATTTCGTGATATAATTTTATCGTTTAATTGCTCAATTTGAGAAAAAAAGACTAAATCGTATAAAATGCAAAAGTTCCATTCTATTAGTTAAAGGTGTCAAATTGCTTTGGCTTTTAAATATTATGGCCTTAAATGGTAATTAAACCATTTGAATGGTGAGTGGACAATTTTGGACAACCATTAAGTGATTTTTATGTTATATAATTAAGGTTAATTTTTGTATTTGATAAATAATGTTAATATTAATAAAACAAAGCATAAAATTATTCTTTTTTTATCTTCCTTGGCAGAATATTAAGAGAAGAAAAACCAAAGCTTTAGGTTTTCATTCAGCTAGGCTCATTCAAGCAATAAAGGTATGGTTTTTGATCCGTTTTTCATAATTTCTATGTTTTTGAGATCGTTGCTTCATATTCTAGCTAGCCTGTACTATAAATTTCGAAATCTTTGAAGATTTTAAGAGTTTCCATTGATGAGTTCATGTGTTCTTTGGTGTTTGAAGATGAAATATGAATTTTTGATGATAGATTTTCATGTTTTGTAAAGTGATTTTTGATGAAAATGCATAACAGGTAATTTAGATCCGAGCTCATTAAGGGTGTTTGTCGTTATAAGAGATTTAGCCTGGACTGGTAATCTTGACATCACCTTATGAGTTCATAAAATGGGGGATTTAGCCTGGACTGGTAATCCTACCATATGATTTGAGGTTCGCGGGAGTGTATATATGAAATGATCATTCCTATGAATTGACGGATAATAGGTATTCCATCGAGATTTCTTAGAAATTTAATGAGATTAACGTGGTATACATATGTGAATAGAATGTTGAATGATAAGTTCATCTAGTTAAATTACATGATACATGATTATGTGACTAACTCATTGATTGAGTGTATGTGATAGGAAATCATTTTCATAATGGATGATTTCATAATTTAAGTATGGATGTATGCTAATTACTCGGTAAGTTTACTTTCCGGTTATTCGAGCTTACTAAGCATGAAAATGCTTACCCCTCTCTTTTTCCCTGTCTTACAGAGCTCGAGGACTCATAAAGACTGGAAGACAATTGGAGAGTCAACACACTATCAACTAAACAAGCTTTGGTATAAAGACTCTGTTTATTTTGTTTAATGGCATGTATAGTATTTTTGAGTATTTTGTTATATGTGCCATTTGATTTGCCCAGTAATGGCATGTAAAAATATGTTTATCTCTTTGTATATGGCCATGAAAATTGGCTTAATTTAAGTAGGCTATGACCTACGATTTTATGCATGGTTTTAATTACAAATAATGGGTTGCTATCAATTGGCAACGAGTCACATGAATGAGCCAATTTCGGATGGATTAAAGTAACATGGGAATCTATAACACTAAAGGGGAAATAACCATTTATGTATGAAACCAATGATATGAGGTTTCCATACAACTATTTTCATTAAGATTGTTTACAAGTGTAAAATTATGTTTTCTCTTAAACTTGGTAACTACTAGGCACAAGTAGTAGAAATGGGTGACTAAAGGCTTGGAAAATAGCCGAATAGAGTCCACATGGTTGGACACACGGGTGTGTGTTTAGGCTGTGTGTGACACACGGTTCCCTCCCATGGCCGTGTGCCATGGCCGTGTGTCCCCTGCACTTAAAATTTTAGCACAAAGTTGTACACGGGTGTGCCACACGGGCGTGTACATGGTCCTGTTAAAATGATAGTATCGTCCACGGGCAGGCAGCACGGTCATGTGCCATGGCCGTGTTGATAAGTCAGTGTCGCCCATGGCTGAAGGGCATGGGCGTGCCCTAAGTCACACAGGCATTTGAGTCCACACGGCCCACCTACACGTGCGTGTGACACTTTATGTTAAGGAAAATTTTCTAAGGAGCCTAAGGTTAATCGAACGTGCCCGTGTTTGTCCCATACTACCTCTTGATATGTTATAAGTTTCGAAGGCCTATATAAGGAATGAGATGTTCAGGATTAGAAAGTTTTAAATTCAAATGAAATTTTATGACCCGAGTTAGTATTCTGAAAGTGTAAAGTTTCGGTAATGCCTCAAACCCTATCCCGATGCTTGATACGGGTGAGGGGTGTTACATTTATTGGTATCAGAGTTGCGGTTTAGTCGGTTCTAGGACTACCGTAGAGGATGTTAAAGTTCGCTATACATGCCATTATTCGAGTGTTGATAGTGTGACATCTTTTAATTGTTTAAATTGTTTTAAATATAGTAAATGTCTTTTAATCGAGCATAAGATGAGTCCGAGGGAGCCGAGAGCCATGCTTTAGCTTCCGTACAACGAGTTGTATCTAGTAGTAGTAGTAGAAGGCTGATGTCAAAAGGCCGATAAGAAGCCTGAGCTGCCTTATTTGATATGATGGATGAATGGTTTGGGGATTATCTGAGAAATTGTCCCAATATACCAAGACCTCCCCCACCCCCTAACCAACCTGATGAGGATGTGCCACAAGGTATGGCACCGGGGAGAATTGGTAAAGCCCTTGTAGATAAGCTTAGAAAGTATATGGCTGAGGAATTCAGAGCGAAAGTTGATGATGACGCTGAAAGAGCCGAGTTCTGGCTCGAAAATACTACACGGGTGCTAGATGATTTTTCATGTTCACCTGAGGAATGTTTGAAGTGTGTTGTGTCCCTTTTGAAGGACACTGCATACAATTGGTGGAAGACCATATCCTCAATAGTGCCGAAAGAAAATATTCCTTGGGATTTCTTCCAAGCAGAGTTTAGGAAGAATTATATTAGCTAATGGTTTTTGGACTTGAAGTGAAAGGAGTTCCTGAAACTCAAATAAGGTAATAAGACTGTAGTGGAATACGAGAAAGAGTTCGTACGACTAAGTCAGTACGCAACTGAATGAGTCCAAACTGAATCGGAAATGTGTAAACGCTTTGAGGAGGGCCTGAATGAGGACATGAAATTGTTCATTGGGATCTTGGAAATATGGGAGTTTACCGCATTGGCCGATCGAGGCAAAAAGGCTGAGGAACTTAATAATGAAAGAAAACAAGCAAAAAGAGAGGCTCGAGTTGCGAGCAAGAGGCTTAGCAGTAAAACACTTTTGTTTTCCACGAAAAAAGCCAATAGCCAACATAAACGCTCCACTTTGTCAGTGGGATATTCGGGTAGATCAAGAAGCTCTAAGCGACGAGGTCAAAAGTCTTCCTCCTCGATGGTGACTAGTGTGGGGAGTGTAGATGATAAAAAACCGAATTGTAAGAGCTGCAACAAATTTCACTTCGGAAAGTGCCGAATAAAAAATGGCGCATGTTTCAGATGTGGTTCTCTTGATCATTTTCTCAGAGACTGCCCGGAACAAGCTGAAAAAGATGAGGAAATAGCTCTGAAGTCGAATGCTCTCATTCCACGAGGTAGACCTCCGAGATACCCTGAGAGTGCTAGTGGCAGTCGAGTCGTGACTAAAAACGCTGCGAAATCAAAAGTTCGAGCCCCAGCAAGAACGTATGCTATACGTGCCCGAGAGGAAGCCACTGCTCCTAATGTTATTACGGGTACCTTCTCTCTTTTTAATATAAGTGTTGTTGCTTTAATTGATCCAGGGTCGACACATTCATATATCTGCATGAGATTGGATATTCTAGTTGATAAAATCTATAAGAATTATCCTTTGACGATTCAAGGTTATTTTTCCCGGCTAACCTTATGTTGTTACCATTTGATGAATTTGATGTAATACTTGGTATGGATTGGTTAGCCCTTCATGATGTAACAGTGAATTATGGTAGTAAGTACATTAAGTTGAAATGCCCGGATGGTAAGACTCTATGGGTTGAATCAAGAGAATTAGGTTCATCGCCAGTTGTAATCACGGTGATGGTTGCTCAGAGATATATGAGGAAAAGATATGAAGCCTACCTTGCATTTGTGATGAACACTAAGGAAACTGAATTGAAGATTGAGTCTGTGCTGATAGTTTGCGAGTACCCAGATGTGTTTCCGGAGGAATTACCCAGATTACCTCCTGAAAGGGAGATAGAGTTTGGTATTGAATTGGTGCCAGAGACGACTCTCATTTCTATTGCCCCGTACAGAATGTCACTTACAGAGCTGAAGGAGTTAAAAGCACAGTTGCAAGAACTGACGGATAAAGGATTTGTTGAGCCAAGTTTTTCACGTTGGGGTGCCCTCGTGTTGTTCGTAAAGAAGAAAGATGGTTCGATGAGGCTATGTATTGATTATCGATAACTGAACAAGGTGACTATCAAGAATAAGTATCCTTTGCCAAGAATCGATGATTTGTTTGACCAGTTGAGAGGAGCTACCGTATTCTCTAAGATAGACTTAAAGTCTGGCTATTATCAACTGCGAGTTAAAGACTCGGATGTACCCAAGACAGCTTTCAGAATGAGGTATGGCCATTATGAATTTCTTGTCATGCTGTTTGGGCTGACGAATGCATCGGCTATATTTATGGATCTAATGAATAGAATTTTTCGCCCATATTTGGACAAGTTTGTTGTTGTGTTTATTAATGACATCTTGATCTACTCTAAACATGAGACAGAGCATACGAAGCACCTGAGAGTTGTGTAGCAGACCTTGCGGGCAAAGCAACTGTATGCTAAGTTTAGCAAGAGTGAGTTTTGGCTCCAGGAAGTTGGATTTTTAGGTCATATAGTTTCGGGTGAAGGCATCCGAGTTGATCCAAGTAAGATTTCTTTAATTGTTGAATGGAAATCGCCTAAGAATGTAACCAAGGTTAGAAGCTTTTTGGGCTTAGCCGATTACTATCGAAGGTTTGTAAAAGGATTTTCCATGATAGTGACTCTGATGACGAAGTTGCTACAGAAAGATGCCAAGCTTGAATGGACGGAGAAGTGTCAGCAAGTTTTGAAAAATTAAAGACATTGCTGACCGAAGCTCCTGTTTTAGTGCTACCTGAACTGGAAAAAGAATTTGTAGTCTACAGTGATGTATCCTTAAATGGATTAGGTTGTGTGCTTATGCAAGATAGCAAGGTGATAGCCTATGCTTCACGGAAATTGAAGCCCCATAAGAAGAATTATCCAACCCACGACCTAGAGCTAGCTGCTATTGTTTTTGCCTTAAAAATAGGCATTATCTATATGGTGAGACTTGTCGTATATTCACGGACCACAAGAGTTTGAAATACTTGATGACTCAGAAAGAATTAAATTTGAGACAGCGGAGATGGTTAGAACTAATTAAGGATTATGATTTGATTATCGACTATCACCCGGGAAAGGCGAATGTGGATGCTTTGAGAACTATGGATGCTCGTTTGACATTGCTTGATGATGGTTCAGTTTTGGCCGAGCTGGAGGCTAGGCCGACATTTCTGGAGGAAATTCATGATGCTCAGTTTAATGATGATGACTTGCAAGAAAAAAGGACTCAATGTGAGTCTAGTGTTGAGTCAGATTTTCGAATTTGTCCTAATAGATGTTTAATGTTCAGAGATAGGGTTTGTGTACCCAAAGACAATGAACTTATTCGGGATATTTTACAAGAAGCACATAACAGTCGTTTGTTAGTTCACCCGGGAAGTACCAAGATGTACAATGACTTGAAGAAAATGTATTGGTGGAACGACATAAAAAGAGATGTTTCTGAATTTGTATCGAAATGCCTGGTATGTCAGCAAGTTAAAGCTGAACATCAAGTGCCTTCAGGTTTGTTACTGCCTGTAATGGTCCCTGAATGAAAGTGGGAAAGAGTTACCATAGACTTCGTGACAGGATTACCTTTGACTTTGAAAAAGAAAGATGCCATATGGGTTATAGTGGATAAATTGACAAAGTCGGCTCTGAGATAATAAGATTACACGAAGTACCACTGTCGATTATTTCAGACAGAGACCCGAGGTTCACTTCGAGATTCTTGAAGAAGTTACAAGAAGCCTTAGGTACGAAGTTGAGTTTTAGCACATCTTTTCATCCTCAGACCGATGGTCAGTCTGAGCGGATGATTCAGATTCTCGAAGACATGTTGCGTTGTTGTATCCTCGAATTTCAGGGTAGCTGGGAAAAATACCTGCCATTGGTAGAATTTTCCTACAATAATAGTTTCCAAACAAGTTTGAAGATGGCGCCTTATAAGGCCTTGTATGGCAGAAAGTGCCAAACTCTATTGTACTTGACAGAACTCAAGGAAAATCAGATTCATGGAGTTCATCTGATTAAAGAAACTGAAGAAAAAGTTAAAGTGATACGGGATTGTTTAAAACCGGCATCAAATAGGCAAAAGTCTTATGCTGATTTGAAAAGAAAGGAAATTTTGTTTCAAGTTGGAGATAGAGTATTCTTGAAAGTATCTCCATGGAAAAAAGTATTGAGATTTGGTCAGAAAGCTAAACTGAGTCCACGATTTATCGGACCGTATGAGATCACCGAAAGAGTTGGACCGTTAGCCTATCATTTGGCGTTGCCACCCGAACTGGAAAAGATTCATGGCGTGTTTCATGTATCCATGTTAAGGAGATACCGATAAGCCAAAATTAACCATTTTTCTTTCATCCAGCCGAAAATTTTGGGTTCTCCATATCTAGGGTTTCAAGCTTTCCAAGCTCAATAGTAAGTGCTCTCAAGCCCCGTTTTTCATGCTATTTGTATTTTTAAAATCTCAGTTGTAACACCTCAAACCCGGCTTGGAAGTTTGGCTCGAATCTGGCATGTCACATTGAAGTGTTTTTCGAAAACAATGTTTCCATTAAAAACCCTTCTTAATAATTAAAAACTTATACCCTTTTTAAACCTTGTTAGAAACCTCAACTGAATAACATTCTTAACAACTTTGTAAAAATCTTGGCAGTTGCGGAAACTTGATTTAAAAACAATTACGGATACGTGATGTTTTGAACAACAGTAGTTGCTTTGGAAAACCGTGTTCTAATACTAGCAATTATAAGAACAATAAGTAAAATTTCAAATTTGAAATCCAGAAAGTTACAACGGCTTTACTACAACCCACATAAAACATTTAAAAGTAATAATCAAAACTATAAAATAAACAATGTGTGTGGCTTCCTCCGAGCCCCTCGTAGCTCCGATCCGTCTAAGGCTGGAAATTACCTGAAAGGTTAATAAACAGGGTGAGTTTACGAAAACTCAATGTGAAATCCCCAACTATAAAAAGGAACAATACCATATAAAAGAATTAAAAGTCCGCCCCACCTTACTTACGCCAGATCAATTGGGCCTTAGACCACTATAACAGATAGTACCAGATAGGCTTTAACCCATTACAGAATAAGAAACATTATCAGAACTAGAATCGAATCGAATCGAATCGAATCGGTGATAGAATCGTAATCAAAATCATGATCGTAATGTAATCAAAATCGAATGTGAATGCAATCCCAACCCAATCCAAACAGATACACCCCGCACCAACCTTACACCATGTGGGGAGACTACTCGACCCACCCAACCGCTACACACCACAGAAATTGCAGCGAGGCTGCTAGATATGTGACGAAGTCACCAGATTCAGATATTGTGGCTAGGCCACTAGAACAGATATATATGTGGCGAAGCCACCAGATTGCAGTGAGGCTGCCAGATATTGTGACGAAGTCACCAGAACAGATATATGTGGCGAGGCCACCAGATTGCAGTGAGGCTATCAGAACGCTTCCTCCATCAATATAAACCCTTGTCCCATGCAACAGATATACATGTCATGGCATACAACATACAGAATCAAAATATCATGCCCATACTTGAATCAAACAAATACAATCAAGTCATTCATATCACCAACATATATTCACAATCAAATCCACAACCACACAAATCCAAGTCACCACTTGCCCACAAAGGCAAAAAAATCATTTAACACCCTAGGGTAAAATGGTAATTTTCTAAATCGAGGGTAAAATGGTAATTCTGTAAATTGAGGGTAAAATAGTAATTTTGTAAATCGAGGGTAAAATAATAATTCTGTAAATCGAGGGTAAAATAGTAATTTTTATAATTCGAGGGTACTTTGATAATTTTATATGTCGAGGGTATTTCAGTAATTTTACAAATCGAGGATATTTGGGTAATTTTATAAACCGGGGGTACTTTGGTAATTTTACAACTGGGGGTATTTCAGTAATTTGGTAAACTAAAGTATTCTAAACAAGGATAACAATACGAATGGGCCTAAAGCCCTTCTCGGTCCAAATGGGCCTACACGCTCGTGTGGCCCTTTTAGCCCAAATCTAGCCACAGATATGATATTCACCTAGCCTAGTCCAATATTTACTACACAATCAAACAACTTATCCAATTGGGCCCGTAGGCCCATTGGGCCCATATGGCCCTTTTTCGCCCATCGCGTCCAAGTAGCCATCCTACAGCTGAGTAGCGAGAAAATACACACCTGATTGGAGACTGGAGTTAATCCACGCTTCGAGCACTCTTAACCGGTGCCCAACCCAATCGAGCACGCCATAAAGCGAAAGGGATCAGCCACGAAATGTACCTTTACTCTCCTCATTGTTCTCTATATTTAAAGCCAACTTCGCATCCACTCTTATATTAGCTTCTCGATGTGGGATCCCTCCATCATCAGAGTTTAAATTCAACACCAACTCTTGCTGCCTCCTATTAGCAAAATAAATGCTCTTTGCTTGCCATGGGATTTGAACCCATGCCTCCCCTTAAATGCTCCATACGCTACTTGCCACTAGGCCACAAGGCTTTTTGTGTCACAATTTCTCCAACAATATTCTTAAGGCCTACCTATTACACCCAGAGTTTGATTCACCTTAAACCAAAATTTTTGCTAAAGTCCAGGTTTGAACCCAAGACTTCTCCAACACTTCTCAGCACACTTAACCACTAAAACAAGCCTTCAACAACGAAATTTTCACGCACAACAGAATATTATAAGCTGCATTCAACCGCTCCCATGCTCAAGGCCCAAAACTTCTAGGCCCAAATTCAGGTTGTTACACCGGTAGCTTACTTTCTCCATTTCTACCCATATTTCATGCTAGGGTTCATGTTTAAAAATTTACCCATGCATGAGTTGTTTGTATTTTGATGGATTATGGAGGAATATGAAAGATGAATGTGTATTAACCATCTTATCCTAGTTGATTTTCATGAGAAACCCTTATAGGGACTATTTTGCAAAAGAAGAAAATGTGTGGTAGAAATGAGAAAATAATGAAAAATGCGGGCTACCATAAGAAGGAAAAGTGTTCGGCTAGGCTTGGGTAAGATAAAAAGTGCATGAGTTTCATTATACGAGCCTAGGGACTAAATCGTAAAAATGAGTAAAGTTAGGGGCAAAACGGCCATTTGGACCAGGGTAGATATTAAACTTGAATTATATAATGTAGGGTATTAATGAGTTAATTTTTCCGTTATAGACCCCGAGGAACTAATATTAATTTGTATCGCACGGTCGTGTCTCCTCCCGTGGTGTGGGCACGACCTAAGGCACGCCTGTGTGCCCAGCCGTGTGGATTAGAAAACCTGTGTTTCAGTGACTCAATTAGTGATTAAATGTCAAAAACTAAAATTTTAAAGAAGTTAACATCGTTAATGCTTGGGTTGCCTCTCGAGAAGCACTTATTTATAGTCTAAGTTTTTAGACTATAAATACTGAGTACCGTAAGAGGGATTGCTCCGTTAGGTTCAGAAGTGGCAATACGAGGGTCTGCTGCATCTAGTAGTACTTTGTCTCCAACCTTAAGTTGATTTGGTAAGATATTTAGCTCGTCATGGCATGGTTTTGGTTTATCGTGTGTCCTCAGTTTATGTGTCCACCATTCATCTAGTTCCTTAATTTGTAGCCTTCATTCTTCATAGATAGGTTCTTTGTTGTTATTCGAACATGGCTCAGGTGTGTTCTCTGAACCTGTTTCTTGCAAAGTAGGTTGCACCACATGGTCAGTTTTAATAGTATGATTTATACAACCACCTTCAATTTTCAATGTGTTATTCAAATTACTAGCTTGAAGGGTGATTGTTTCGTCTCCCACACGAAGTGTGAGTTTACCTGTACCAACATCAATTATAGTTTTGCAGTTGCTAAAAAGGGCCTTCCTAAAATTAAAGGCATGTTACTATCCTCCTCTATGTCTAGAACAACGAAATCAACTGGGAATATAAATTTGTCAATTTTAATGAGTATGTCTTCAATAATACCCCTAGAAAATCTGATAGTTTTATCGGCCAATTGAATGCTCATCCTAGTTTGTTTGGGTTTCCAAGACCTAGTTGTTTAAATATTTTATAAGGCATGACATTGATACTAGCCCCTAAATCCGCCAAAGCATTATTAATATCTAAGCTACCAATTAAACAAGGAATTGTAAAACTCCCCTGGATCCTTTAATTTGTTGGCCAGGTTATTCTGTAGTATGGCTGAGCAAACTGTATTTAACTCTACATGCGACGCCTCATCTAACTTCCGTGTATTTGCTAAAAGCTCCTTTAAAAATTTGACTGTGTTCGGCATCTGCGGAAGAGCTTCAATAAACGGTAAGTTAGTATGTAATTTCTTTAAAAGTTTAAGAAATTTACCGAATTGTTCATCTGAGTGGTCTTTCCTTGTCGCATTTGGGTATGGTACACGTGGTTTGTACTCTTTACTTACCTGTTTTTGGTCATTGTGGTCTACCTCACCTTTACCTTTACTTACCACAGTTTCTTGTCTCGGTTCTGGTTTAGGTGCAACTAACCCTTCCTCATCTTGAATAGTAATTACATTGAGCTGCTCCATTGGGTTAGATTCAGTGTTACTCGACAGGCTACCTTGTGGTCATTCAGATATCAATTTAGTGAGCTGGCTTATCTGAGTTTCGAGCCCTTAGATCGACGCTTTTTGATTCTTAAGTGCTGTCTCTGTATTTTGAAAACGAGTTTCTAACACCGAGATGAATTTTGTTAGCATCTCCTTAAGGTTTGGCTTCTTTTCCTGCTGGTACGATGGTTGTTGAAAGCCTAGAGTGGGTGGTGGTCTTTGATTACCTTGGCCTCCCCATGAGAAATTTGGGTGGTTCTTCCATCCTGCATTGTAAGTGTTATTATAAGGATTATTTTGAGACCGAGGGTTATTACCCATATCATTTAATTGCTCATTCTCTATGTTGTGGCCATAAGGTGGGTATTCTGAATTGCTCGATCCTCCTCCACTTGCTTCGCATTACATTACTGGGTGAACTTGTGAAGAACCAAGAAAACAGTTAATTTTTTTATTCAAAAGTTCTACCTGATTAGAGAGTATGGTGATCGAATCAATGTTAAAAACGTCGACTACTTTCATCGGCTTTGTCCTCATGACTTGCCACTGACAATTATTCAGTGACATCTCTTCTATGAATTCATAAGCATCCTCAGGTGTCTTATTATTGATAGTTCCTCCAATAGCTGCATCAATAATCTGTCTAGTCGAAGAATTAGGCCATTGTGAAACGTTTGAACATGTAGCCAGAGTGGTAACCCATAGTGAAGGCATCTTCTTAAAAGGTCCTTGTATCTCTCCCATGCATCATAAAGTATTTTTAAATCCATCTGCACAAAAGAAGAAATATCATTACGTAATTTGGATGTTTTAGCCGGCGGAAAATATTTTAATAAAAATTTTTCAGTCATTTGTTCCCAAGTAGAGATTGACCCTCGTGGTAAGAAGTTCAACCACTGTTTAGCCTTATTCCTCAACGAAAAGGGAAACAACCGAAGGCGAATGGGATCATCAGAAAGCCATTGATTTTAAAAGTGTCGCAAAACTCTAAGAAATTCGCCAAATGAGCGTTTGGGTCCTCATCCCGCAAACCATCAAACTGAACAAACTGTTGGATCATTTGAATGGTGTTAGAGTTTCAGTTCTAAATTATTTGCAGCAACAGTAGGCCTAACGATGCTCGATTCAGTTCCTGTTAAAGAAGGTTTAGCATAGTCATACATAGTACACGGAGCAAGATTCTGATTAGCAGCAATCGCAGGAGGTAGCGGATTTTCTTGGTTTTCAGCCATCTCCTCGGTTGTAATATGAATATCATCCTCTTGCTCTTCTTCTGTGTATCTTAGGCTTCGCCTTATTTCTCTTCAGTTTCTACAAATTGTGCGATCGATCTCACTATCAAACAGTAATGGTCCCGACGGGTTTCTTCTAGTCATACACTATAAAAACCTGCCAGGAGCGAATAAAAGAAAAATTAGAAAAGAAACTAAAAATTTAAATTGCAAATAAAGTAAAATGGATAAAGTAATAAAAATCGAGTGTTCCTAATATCTTAGTTCTCGGGCAACGGTGCCAAAAACTTTATACGTGATATTCGTAACGGGTTTTAAAAATTTATAATTAATCATTCTTGAAACTAACTATTATCACGATGAAGGCAAGTGTACCTATCAAACAGTAGTATAGCTTTAGCAAGACCAGATTGTCGAACCCAAAGGAACCAATAGTACTAGTAATTACATTCTTTTTATTATCTAGCCTAAAAATTAAGGGATTTGTTTATCTAAACTAATTAACTAAAATAAGGGTGCAGAGAAAGAAAATTGGGGAAAATACTTTTAGAAAATTCGATTGATTAAGACAATACCCAAGGAAAAATCCACCTAGACTTCACTTGTTATTTGACTCTGAATCAAACGATTTATTCATTTGACTTGCTCCGTAGAAATCCCTAAGTTATATTATTATCTCTCTCGAGACTAATAACGTCTAACCCTAGGTTGATTAATTGAAATCTCTTTCTAATTAACACCCTAGTGTTGTATTAACTCGATCTATGGATTCCCTTATTAGGTTTCACTCTAATCCGACAAAATCTTGTCACCCTATCTCTAGGCGTGCAATCAACTCCGCTTAATTATGACAAATTTACTCTTAGACAGAGACTTTTTCTCCTTTGAATAAGCACATAAACTTGAATCAATATCCTGGAATATTAAAACAAGAATTAAGAACACATAATTAAGAATAAGTTAAATATTTATCATACAATTCAGATAATAATAACAAGATCCGTCTTAAGTTTTATTCCCCTTAGGTATTTAGAGGGTTTAGTTCATAATTATGAAAGAAAACATCTCAAAAGAATGAAGATAACAAAACATAAAGAAAACCCAAAACTCCTAAAGGAAATTGAAGGTAGATCTTCAGTCTTGACGATGAATCCGGCTTCTGAGATGGATCAATCGGCTTTCCTTGAGTAATTCCTTGCCTCCTACTCCGTGTGTGTTCTAAGTGCCTCCTCAGGTGTTTAAATAGGCTTTAGAATTCCCAAGAGCCCTCAAAAGTGATCTTTTCTGAATAGGACTATACTTGGGTTCGACAGGGACACCCCCCGTGTGCGATTGCTCCAGGTCGTGGTCAAGGCTGTTAAATAGGCATGGGTGTGTAGTCTACCTGTGTAAGTCGTGCTTCGATCCTGAAAAATGGATACAGCCGTATGGCTTACCCGTGTGAGGAGATCCAGGCCGTGTTGATTTCCCATGTGGGTCTATTTTTTTTCAGTTTTCGGCCCGTTTCTTGCTCTTTTTACTCTCCTATGCTCACCTAAGTATAAAACATGAAATTAAAGAATTAGGAGCATCGAATTCACCAAATCTAAGGAGAAACCATCCATAAATGTGCCAAGCATGGGATAAAAATATGTATAAATTAATGTTTATCAGATCTTTTTAGACTTTGGGTTCCTAAGGAGATTATCAACAAAAAAATAAGCATTCCACCACCTCATCCTTCGTAAGGTCCCAATCGAATTATCTGGGGAGCTACCTCCACTGGTTCTTTCTCTCTCAAAAGCACTTATAAGAATATTCAAGAAGTCATTTTCAACTTAAAAGAGCGGCTCTGTGAAATACCATGGAAGTTTTACGGCCCTCATCGAATTCATTTTTTCATCTGATTGGTTCTAAAATAACGTCTCTTAACAAATGCTGAGAGGGTAAGACGAGGCTTCGGGAGTAGCTGTGCATGTGGCCTCTGTGGACATGATTATGAGGATGTTTGGCATATACTCAGAGATTGTAATGTTGCCAGAGGCATTTGGGACAAGCTTATCCCACAGCAATATCATTATGCTTTCTATTCTGGATCTTTTCTTGACTGGATGAGGAACAATCTTCAGATGCATTCTTCTTCTTAGGGTGGAATCGTTTGGCCATGTCTCTTTGGGATTATCATGTGGCGTATTTGGAAAAATCGAAACATGTTCATTTTTCCAAGGTATTACATGGGGTGCTGACAAAATTATTAAAATATCTTCCAGTTGGGCGAGACAATATTCCTCTACCTCAATGATTTCATCTTATACAGCACGAAGTCATTTTCATCATTGGCCCTTACTTAATAGCTGGGTGAGTTTGAGCACAGATGGCTTGGTGAGGTTTGATGAAGGCTTCATTGCAGATGGTGGCTGTGTGAGAGATCATAAGGGTGAATGGATCATTGGGTTTGCCAAATACTTGGGCAATTGCATTGTTTTAGAGGCAGAGCTTTGGGGAATACCTGATGGGCTAAATCTTATTTTGGATAGGCGTTTCAAGAAAATTATAATCCAAATTGACAGTATTGAAGCTATTAATGTCATCTTGGAGGATTCTTCAAAGAACTCTAGCTCTGCTTTGGTTAGGAAAATTCATCTTATCTTGAGGAAGATGGAGCAATGGAAAATTCAATTTATTCCTCGTGAGGAAAACTTAATTGCTGGTAGTCTGGCTAAGTTAGTTCATATTAGGAGCCTAGGTTTAAGATTGTTTGAAGAGCCTCTTTTAAGGGTCTAAGTTTTTTCCTTTGTATCTTTTTATTCACAAAAAAAAAAAAAAAGTTTTCAACTCCAAATAAGGTAAGTTATGTTGCTTGTCAAAGTGCCTGACTACAATGACCGCTTCTGCTGGCACTTCGACAACCACTTTAAAAACAATTGCCTCAATAATAAAATCTCTTTGTTCAAGCCTTCCATATTTAGAGCACAAATCTATATTCGGAAAGTAAGCTTTACTTCATCTTGATCTACCCAAATATTACCATATCAATTGACCTTAATAAAATGACAAAATATCTTTAAGCCAGCTTATATATTCTTGGATTGCATATCTCAATATAAAGGGTAAGTAGATTACATAAGAATCCTTGAAAAGTAATCTTACTTCATTCAATATCTTCTCTAATGATAAACACAAAATTTTTTGCACAAAATCCTCAAAAAAAGACAAGTAAATCATCAAAATATTTTGGTCAAGCATGCCAACAAATAAGACAAATTATGTTTCTCGCATAGTGTTGATCAAAATGGACTCTTCCGTAAACCACCTTTAAAATTTGTCTCAACATAATTAATATTAAAATATCTTCTTTTTTTTAATATTCCATCCACTAAACATTTTTGCATATCCAAGTGCAACGTCGAAAATAAGGTGGATGACAAGACCTTGATCATTCTAAAATTTTCAAATTTTGAGTTTAGATTATGCAAACTTAGAAATATTTTTACTTTAAATCTCATTAATTTTATTAATTAATATTGAAAGTGCATTTGGAATGAACTTTAGATGTACTATATGTATTTGTTATAATTAACTCTGATAATAAATAAGAAAATAAACATAAGAACAACATTAGTGAAAAAGATTAGTCTGCAAATATGATAAATTTAACTAAGCTCAGAGTTTGTTGTAACGATAAATAGAACGACAATAGTACATGTGAGAAAATAAAGAAAAGAAAGAAGAAACGACAAAACCAATCCTCGTTTACGCAGTTTGGACACAATGTGCCAACATTTGTGGAGCCTTGCTCAGCTATACTCTTATTCGTTCACCAAATCAAACAATCATAATAGTTTAACTCTATTGGCTAAAGCCCATAACCCCTTACAAGGCAAGTTCATGCAGCCCCAATAGAGAACAATAGTTCACTTAACATACATCAAAAACAACTTTCAACTCCACTCAAGAGTTTTCAACAACAATCAACAAAACAAAAAGAAAATAACAAAGGTTGATTGAAAATGTTGTAAATTTCTAGCTCTCCAAGCCATGTAACACCTAGAAAAATTGGCGCCTATTTATAAGCTAAAATACCAGCAAGATAATCTCCTATAACCAGCAAATAAATCCCTGTAAAATCCATTGGGAAAATATGATAATTATCTCTTAATTAATTCTTCATTAAACAAAGTGATAAGGATAAGAATTCAATCATTATCCAATAATCCCATAGCCTCAACAATAAGGACGGTTGGGGACTTAGAGTTCTAGTTGAACCATATTTCTTGTTTTGTAAAAAATGCCACACTTTTATTGGCCGCAAACAGTTGGCCAAAACTTTTCCATGGACCATTTTGATGGAGCATGCAAAATTTTAATTTCGTTCTAACAAGATATGGAACGAGCAGTAACAAAACCCCAACAATTAGCAATGGTCTATGCAATTCGATATAAAACCTATGTTTGTAAGGGTTTTGTCCTAAGACAAATCCATTACTAAAACATAGTACAAATAATTATTTAAGCTCGATCCATAAAACAAAATTTGCACCCTTACAATCACACTTTTAGTATGAATCCTCTCCTTTGATTAGCTCATTTTATTGAGAGTGGTAATCATTTGCCTAAACTAGAATGATTCGCACTTATAAAGATGTGATTCCTTTAATTAGCTCCTTCTATTGAGAGTTGTAATCATTTGCCTAAATTACAATAATTCATACTTATAAAGATGTGATTAGCCATGAATTATATGGTTCTTATTTAGCTTGATAAAAAAAAACTAAAAAAATTAGGCTCACTATAAATTGATGGTGCATGCATAGTTTTTATAAATTGATCAATCCAGTTTCATTAAAATAGGGTTAAGATGTTGTCTTTATCTTTAACCAGAATAATCCTTCATGTGTAGCTTTGATCATCCTTTCATTTAAAAGTCTCTTCATGTAGTATGGACTTTCGTAGTTTCTAGTTTCATTTTTCAAATAATTAACTCATTGTTTTGTTGTTTTATTTGTTTCATTAATCCATGTAAAAAATTATCAACACATAAAATGCAAAATTAGATTGTTGACCAATACCTATTGTTTGGACATGTTGCAACAGTTTGTGCAACAATTATTTCCGTTAACATTCTCTTCCTTTTTCATTTTTGTCAAAAATTTGCAAAAAAATAAAATCTTTAATGCCCAACAAAATAATGAACACATGAATCAAAATAAACATATTCTCCTATCAATTTCAACCAAGTAGTATGTTGAGTAGATATTAAGTCATTACAAACCAACATCTTAAAACATAAAGTCATCAAAGTCAAACAAAAACATGTATCAACAAAATATGCAGTTGTGCTCCTTTCGAAACAAACCAACTCCAGCTAACACCCTTAAACAACCAATTCCTCTTACACATATAAGACCCTTGCCTTATTTCTCTCACTTTTTGGAAAAAATATATTGTTAGAAAGCTTAGATTGTTGTACTTTTCATATCTACATTGTATTGAAGGACTAGATTCCTCCTCTTGTTGATAATATTGAGTTGTGCATTGAGAAAACAAAGATTAGGTTTCAAATGCTAAGTGTACTACCCATTTTAGAAACGTACAAAGTTGGAGTTGGGACACTTGTTGCAACATGAGTTTAAATAGGTTATATAGTCATCTCTACTTACAAAATAAATTCATTAGTGAGATGAGTTGTGTCCTTCACATAAGCTTGTCAAAGAGCTTGATGTCTTAAGTAGGAATATTCATTTGTTTTATCAACATTTAAAAATAAGTGATTGAAAAGACAAACTGATGTTAACATTCTTGGTTTCTATATGATTATATATTTGATAAACAATAATAAAATTAAGATCAAAAGTACACAATGTACCTATTTTGTGCAATAATACGTGAACACTTTTCCAAAGATGTGTAGTGATGAGAAGACATCTAATTACACACAACAACCAACTGTAAATCATATGTATTACTAAACTTCGAAGTTTTGAATTTCTTTGCTTTTTTCCCATGTGTTCCGAATCCTTTGAGTGAGAATAGCTTCAATGACATCATAATTTTCTTCATACTTAACTTTTACTTCTACTAGAAACCAATGCTTGATTCCATCTAAATCACAGAAGGCAATAAAATTTTCATTTTTGAATTTTCACCATGATCAAGTTGTATCTTAAGAAATTTGTTTATAAAATAACCTTTCTCTTTCACCAAACTGATGTGCAATCTCTTAAAAATCTATATGTCGATAATTTTACCTTAAAATTGTAACTTATATAAATCGTAAAATATTGTCAACATAGATAAACATACCTTTTACATCTAAGGCTTTCTCTTTGCTTGGCCCCATAAAGTACTTGTGAAGAAGCTTTAGTGGACTTTTTGTGGTGACTTATTGCAACATCTTATGAGACACATGATGTTGCTTTTTAATATTAAAAAGTAATTGAATAGCATCATAATTTTTTATTGTTTGGAAACTTCTATAGTTTATATGACCAAGCCTCTTCTTCCCTATATTCAGATATTAAGTTTTTGTTTTATTACATTTTAGAAGGTCAACAACTTTATAGCAATTATCTAATGTTTTGCCTCTTTTTATGATATGTATGTTATTATGATCCATCACAACGCAATTGCCTTATGTAGATGTTGCATGTAACCCTTGATCAAATAGTTGGCTAATAATGATTAAATTTGTCTTAAAACCTTGAATTTGGAAAGCAATCTTAAGATTTGGAAAACCATTAAAATGTAGAAGTATTTCCCATGGATCATTCATTTCTTTTCATCTCCAAATGGTACTCATCCTTGGTGAAAGCTTTGAAAGTCTTTTCAGCATGTAGTTTTCCCCTATCATATGTTTAAACATTTGTTCTAAATGCACCACAAGTTTCATGTAGTTACTTTTAAAGAGATATGAGCCACAAGAAAGGTTCTCTGATATTTTTTCCTTCATACTTGTTTATGTACGATTGTTCTCATTGTTCTTAATTGTGTTGCAACACCTAAGTCTAATAGTGACAAATCAATTTGCTCTTTTGTTTTTGATAGTTTAAAATAGGTGCTTGATTACTCAACTTCTTGGGATCATCTCAACTGGTTTAGCAACATCTCTTGCATTCACAAAAACTTTTATAAAAGTAAAGATTGAGGGTTACCAAAGTATTTAAGTCCTTTATGATCATGTTCACATTTTTTCTGCAAAGATTTCATCTATCTCTATATTCTTAGATCCTCGTTTCTTCAAAATTGTTTAAGCAACTACCAGTTCATTTGTGCTTCGTCAAGCTTGGCTTCAAGATCAACTATAAGAACATATTTATCTTTTACAAATTCACTTTTTGTTTCCCTTCCTTCATGCAAGTGATTTCTCTTCCCACTTTATCATTGATATTTCAAACAATATCCCATTTATCTAACATGTTTTTGTAGGCTTTTTGTATCTAGATCTCTGTTGCTTCACCATCACTTGATTGTTGGTGTCTAACTCTGTCTCTTAACATGTAAACACTACTTTTGATTTTCAAATGAAAGCAATGCAGTTGATTGATCTTTATCATTTGCATCTTGCTTTTAGTGTCATCATTACTCTAACTCATATTAAAAGATTTTTTCTTCTTCATTTTCAGGGTGTTCATACATTTTACCTAGATGTGACCATATCCTTAACATTAATGTCATTGGATCTCTCTTATATTTTCTTTAGGTTATTCTTCAATAATTATATATTTTCCTTTGTTTTTGCTACATCCCCTATTTACTTCTTTTTTTTTTTCTCTTTTTGGAGAACTTATGAATACTTTTTTGAAATTTTTGTTATAAGAGCCAATTGTTCTTGTAAATATTCTAAAGTGACAATTATTGATTTTATTTTTGCAACTAGAGTTATGACATTTAAGGAAATTTTTTTCCTTTTTTGATCATGTCTCATTTTGCTTTTTCAAGATTCATCTCAAACATCTATAAAGATCCAATAAGCTTATTAACATATATTGTGCTAATATTTTTTGTCTCATTTATGGCTGTGACTTTTAGAGAGAATCTCTTAAGAAGAAAACTTAATATTTTATGAAGCAACTTTTCATTTGAATATTCATCAATTGTGCAAAAGCCTCATTAGTGACGTTTCACAATTTTACATAAAATTTAAATATAGTTTCATTTTCAGACATCATGGAAGTTTCAAACTTAGTTGCTAACATTTTTATTTTTGACATGTTCACTCTAGATGACCCTCATGAGTAGTCTTGAGTACTGTCTAGGATGTTCTTGTAGAAATGCACTTGGAGATACACCTAAATTCTTAAGGATCAATACCATTAGAATAACATTAAATGCATGTGAGTTGAAGTTTACTATATTATCCTTCTTTGCAGTCCATTTTGCTTATAGATTTACTATTTTTATCTTATTTTTGTTTGTTTTTTTTACTAGGCCCTAATCTTGTTAAGTTGCCTCTCTAGGCTTTGTCATCAATAGATTTGATGAACGCTTACATCATAACCTTCTAGTAGGAATAGTTTATCTTGTCCAAGAGTGGTGGTCTTGATATTGAGTTACCTTCCTTCATTGAATCCAAATCAATAACAAGACATAAGACTACATCAATTTCTTCAAGTGTTAGGCTTTAATATCAATTAAAAGTGTATTTGATATTAACTTATTGCACATACTTATTTTAAGTACTTGTTAGAACAAATTGTGATAAAAAATAAGAAAAACAAACAAAAAATAACACGAACAATTATTTATCTAGTTCATTATAAGCCAACGCTTATAGGGCTTTGTCAAGAGGTGAATCCACTATTAAGATACACTACAACCAATTTTTAAGCCTAGCCTATTACTCAAATATTTCAGCCTCATTATTTCATTTTTAGTGTGAATCTTTTCCTTCACTTAGCTTCTCTTATTGAGAATTATAATCATTTGTCAAATAACAAATGATTTACACTCAGAAAATGTTCCTAATAATAAAATATATTGTGTATTTGGCTCGATAAAAACATTAAAAAAAATGAAGCTTACTATGAATAAATAGTCCGTGTATAGCTTCAATAAGCTGATCAATTTAGTTTCCTTAAAATAGGGATAAGATGTTGTCTTTATCTTTAACTAGAACAATCCCTTATAAGTTGCTTATATCATTCCTTCGTTTAAACGTCTTTTCATGTAGTATGGAGTTTCGTAGTTTCTGGTTTCTTTTTAGATAATTGAATATTTATTTTACTCATATATTTATTTCTATAAATCCATGTAAAAAATTGCAAACACATTAAATCTAAAATTAGGTTCTTAGCCATGCTACAGTAAGCAATGCAACAGCTCTTTACACTAATAAATATCTTTATTTCAATGGAAAACTCCAAAAAAATGTTAAGATGCTTATAAGAATTTTTAAATATATTTTTTAAAATTTTAATATGTTATCAAAAAAGCAAAAATCAATTTGCTCTTTGTTCAAATTAATGTCCCAAATGTTGTCTGGATAGATGTTTGAACACACATATCAACAGGGCAATTTAACAACAGTTTATAAACAAAGAGTAAGGTATGGAGAGAAATCAGCACACAATATTTCTTAACATGGTTCGAATTCACCAATCTTACTCTGTAGAGCCTAACTTAGTGAATTGTTGGGTATCGACCCTATTAAGCAATGAACAAGCAAAAATAATTTAAGAAATTGAGAAATTGAACACACAAATTTAATATAAAAAACCCATCCAAAGAGGATAAAAAATCATAGGCAAAAGTAATTTTACTATAATGGCAAAAAAACAAAGAGTACAAAATATGGAGACAAAAAACTAGACCCTGAAACCCAAAAACAAAAAACCCTTAAAACATAAACACAAAACTCTCTAAAAGTGTTATGATTTCTAATCTTTTAATGAGTGTGATTTCTAAGGTTGTAAAAGAGTCTATTTATAGGCTAAATTCGTAGGTCAAATAAATTATACTAATAAATGCTAAATATATTATACTAATAATTATTAAATCTTCTAGAAAGAAAATATATTTTGTTTAACTTGACTTGCAAGCAATCTCTTAGAATTGGGTCACACAACTCTAACAATCTCTACCTTGACACGAATTCTCACAACGTCATATTTTCCAAAGCCCACCACAGACCTATCTTGAACTATGCAGGGATTTAACTGAGTTGAATTTGTGCTTATAAGCTGGAAGACTTTTAGCCTTCGACTTATGCACTGCAAAATCAAAACTAACCTGAATTTGATTTTCATGAACATAATGCCCTAACTTTTGAAAACCTGCATCCAAAAGAGAACCTCTTTTCATCGAAACAGTCATACATTTTTCCCTCTTATGACCAAGTTGTCTCTGCTCCAAACGAGTTGACTTTGAGATAACGAACGATGGACGTCCGATTTCACTGGTCACTATAGAACCTTCCACAATATAAAGATTGTTGGTTCATATACCTTTTAACAAAACAAGAGTCTCATGAGACACCTTAATGTCGTTCGACTCGATGTTGATTCTGCAACCTTTAGAGTCTAAAATACTCAAGGAAATGAGATTCTTTCATAAATTAGGTACATACTTGACATCTAAGAGTGTCCTAATCGTCCCATCGTGCATCTTAATTTTGACAGTACCAATACCGATTACGTTACTAGATAAATCGTTTCTCATGCACATAAATCCACATTTAACTGAAATATATATGAAGAATCATTCTTTGTTGGGACACATGTGAAAAGAACATCTTGAATCTAGGATCCACTCAGATGTAAGGTTGAAGCTATTGCTCGTTAACACTAACAAGAAATCATCATCTCTTTCATCGACCAAATTAGCACCAACTACATATTTCTCGTTACTCTTAGCAACCCTTAAATTTCACAGTTTATAATAATCTGCTTTGACATGACCTAACTTATTATAATAGCGACATCTTTTGTCTCGTTTCTTTGATGCTACCAAAACGGAATTTTGCCTATCTGCCTTGGTATCTAAACCAAACTCATTGTCAAATTTATTTTTACTCAACAAATGACCCTTCACATCATCGAACGAGAGTTTGTCTCTACCATAAATCAGGGTCTCCCTGATAAACTTGTATGAAAAGGGTAATGAGCACAATAATAGCATAGTCTAGTCTTCATCGTTAATCTTAACCTCAACATTCTTTAAATCATTCAAAAGAGTAATAAATTAAATAATGTGATCTCTAAGAAGCTCACATTCGTTCATGTGAAACATAAATTATTTCAACATTAAATGGTTAGATAGAAACTTAGTCGTATAAAGAGTTTCTAACCTTTTTCATAAGGCGAATGAGGTTTTCTCCATCATTACCTCTTGTAATGCCCTATTCGAGAGGCACAACTGGATTGTCAATAGGGCATTTTCATCAAGCTTTTCTCATTCTGTCTGATCTAGATTCTTAGGTTTTTTCTTGGGAACGACCTTTTTTAGCTTGGTTTGAATCAGAATTTCCAACATCTGAACTTGCCACAAATTAAAATTTGTGACACTATCGAACTTCTCAATGTCAAACCTTTTTGTTGCCATCTTTAAACGGGCTGATATACGAAAAAATTAAACTAGCTTTGATACCACTTGTTGAGGGTCGACCCAATTAAATGACGAACAAGTAAAAATAGCAGAAGAAATTGAGAAATTGAACACACAACTTTAACGTAAAAAAACTCCTCCAAAGAAGATAAAAAATCACGGGTAAAGATAATTTTACTATAATAGCAAAAGAATGAAGAGTACAAAAGATGGAGATAAAAACTAAATCTCAAACTCGAAAACAAAGACCCTCAAAACATAAATAAAAATTCTCTAATAGTATTATGAGTTTTAATTTTTAATGGGTATATTTCTTAATGTTGTAAAAAGTCTATTTATAGGTTAAATTCATAGGTCAAATAAATTATGCTAATAAATGCTAAATATATTATACTAATAAATACTATATCTTCTAGAAAGAAAATATATTTTGTTTAACTTGCTTGCAAGCAATCTCTTAGAACTTGAGTTACACAACTCTAACATGAATGATTTTATTCAACAATTATTCAAATCTCCTATTGGCTAAAGCCCAATCTAGCAATACATAAACAAGTAATTGCAACCCCAACACCCCAATTTGTTAGAATTAAGTGACCCAAATTCTTATTTAAATAAAATACGATGGAAAATAAAATAAAAGTAAAATCCATATAGAACTAGACTTCTTTTATTTTATTTTAGAATAAGGTTTTTAAACCTTATTAAACTCCATCTATTTTATATTGATTAGGATAAGGTGTTTCAATCCTACTAGAATATGGCTTTGCAAGCCTATAAATAGACATAGTCTATTCCTCTTGTATTTGAGTCAAATTTTTCGACATAGTGAATTTTCTTCTCCTCTGCCCGTGGTTTTTTCCCGAAAGGGTTTCCACGTAAAATTTGTGTGTTCTTTATTTTATTTATTTTATTCTATTTATTTTTCACAAAGTGGTATCAGAGCTTCCGGGTTATTCATCTCGATCACGGTAATGGCGTCTTTGAAGTATGAAATTTCCATTGTTGGATCGCAACACCGATTTGCGTTGTGGCAAATTAAGATGCAAGCGCTTCTTGCAGATGGATCTAGAGGATGCCCCGCTAGGATAGATAAGATGCCTTCGACATTAACAGATGAAGAGAAGAAGCGTAAGGATCGAAGGCATTAACACAATTACATCTGCATTTGTCCAACGAAATTTTGCAGGATGTGATGAAAGAGAAAACCGCCACGCATTATGGAAGAGGCTAGAACAAATATGTATGTCGAAAACTCTAACAAGCAAGTTGCATATGAAGCAGCGTCTTTATGCTCATCGTTTGGAGGAAGGTGCGTCTGTACACGAACACTTAACAGTGTTTAAAGAAATTCTCTCAAACTTGGAGGCCATGGAGGTTCAGTATGATAAGGAAGATCTAGGGTTGATTCTACTTTGTTCGTTGCCTGCCTTATTCAACCTTTAGAGACACGATTTTATATAGCCGAGTCTCTCACAGTTGATGAGGTTTATGATTCTTTAACCTCGTATGATAAGATGAAGCATCTTGTGGTTAAACCCAACTCTCAGGGAGAGGGTCTCATTGTTCGTGGGAGACAAGACCGGAATGTTGATGATAATCGTGGTAGAACACAGGAACGGAATCCTCGTGGTAAATCTAAGGGTAGATCGAAATCTTCAAACAGAGGTAAAACTTGCAACTTCGCAAGAAGAAAGGGCACATTAAATCTGAAAAGCTATAAACTACAAAATAAGATTAAAAGGAGGTCGCGAATCAAAAGGAAAACAGCCGAAAATTCGGTGAAGTCGATGTTGTAGAAGACTACAACGATGGTGAACTTCTAGTTGCTTCATCAATGATTCTAAAGTAAGCGAGGAGTGGATACTTGATTCAGTGCACCTTCCACATGAGTCCCAATCGGGATTGGTTTACAACTTATGAAACAGTATCTAAAGGTGTTGTTTTGATGGGAAATAATGCTTCATGTAAAATCGCAGTGTTGGAACAATTAAAGTTAAGATGTTTGATGGAGTTGTCGAACACTTAGTGACGTGCGGCATGTTCCGAATTGAAAAGAAATTTAATTTCGTTGAGTACTCTTGATTCAAAAGGGTGCAGATACACATTGAAAGTGGGGTTTTAAAGATTTCAAAGGGTCCTTGTTGTGATGAAAGGGCAAAGAAAGATTGCCAAGTTATATGTTTTATGTGGTTCTATCATATCGGTGATGCAAATTGCCGCTTCCTCTTCCTTGTCGATGATGATATTACTAAACTTTGGCATATGCGCCTAGGGCATATGAGTGAGAATGGCATGGCGAATTAAGCAAAGAGGACTTCTTAATAGGCAAGGAATTTGCAAACCGAATTTCGTGAGCACTGTGTTTTGGGAAGCAAAGAGAGTTCGATTCACTAGAGGAATCCATAACACGAAGCAAACGTTGGAGTATATCCATTCGATCGTGGGGGCCGTCCAGAGTGCCTTCGAGAGGTGGAGCTAATTATATGCTAACCTTTATTGATGATTTTTCCGAAAAGTTTGGGCGTTCTTCCCAAGCGAAAAGCGATGTGTTTTCCACATTTAAGTCTTGGAAAATTATGATTGAAAAACAGACGGAAAACAGATAAAATACCTCCGCATGCACAATGGCTTAGAGTTCGCTCGATGAGTTTAATAGATTGTGCAAGTCGGAAGGATCATGAGACACTTGACAGTTCGTCATACTCCACAAAGAAAACGGCGTTGCGAACGAATGAACGAACGATCATGGAGAAGGTTCGATGTATGTTGTCAAATGCCAACTTACCAAGTCATTTTGGGCGTAAGCGACCTCTCATCGCATGTTTTTGATCAACCGATCTCCATCCGCTGCCATTGAGAAAAGACTCCACAAGAGGTATGGTCCGTAATCCCGCTAATTATTCGATTTAAAGATTTTGGGTGTCCTGCGATGCTCATGTTGATAATGGAAAATTGGAACCGAGATCCATTAAATGCGTTTTCTTGGTTATAAAGTCGGTGTAAAAGGCTATAAGTTATGGTGTCCTGAAAATAGAAAAGTTGTGATTAGCAGAGATGTTGTTTTGATGAAACCGCTATGCTACCTAACTTATCTCTTAAAGACTCTTCCAATAAAGAAAACCAAAAGCGGTGGAGCATCGATTAATACTGTAATCAACTCCTCAAGCCAAGACAAAATTGAGAATAGAGTTGCTTCTTCACCGCAATACTCTATCGCCAAAAACAGGACAAGAAGAGAAATTAAACCTCCAAAGAAGTATGCCGAGGTTGATCTAGTTGCTTATGCTTTAAATGTGGTGAAGATATAGATGCGAATCAAGAGCCATTTAATTATTCGAGGCGATTAGTGTGAAGACTCGTAAAAGTGGATGTTTGCTATGCAAGAGGAGATGGAATCACTCCACAAAAAAGTAAACATGGGATCTTGTAAAACTTCCTAAAGGTAAAAAGGCATTTTCGTTGTAAATGGGTGTTTAAAAGGAAAGAAGGGACTCAGGAGTTGAAGAACCCGGATATAAAGCAAGGCTTGTTGCAAAGGGTTACAGATCAAATTCCAGAGTGGACTTCACAGATGTGTTCTCTCCAGGTTGTTAAGCATAGTTCGATTCGAGCTTTGCTTGGTATTGTGGCCATGCATGATTTGGAGCTTGAGCGGTTAGATGTAAAACGCATTTTGCATGGAGAACTTGAGGAAGATATTTACATGCAACAACCAGAGGGTTTTATAGTCTCGAAAAAGAGGACTATGTTTGCTTGTTGAAAAAGTCCCTTTACGGTTTGAAACAATCACCAAGACAAGGGTACAAGAGGTTTGATTCCTTTATGACTTCTCATGATTTCAAAAGAAGTAGTTTTGACAGTTGTGTCTACTTTAAGAAAAACAGTGATGGTTCTTTTGTGTATCTACTTCTTTATGTTGATGACATGTTGATAGCAAAAAAAGATAAAGAGAGATAAGAAAGGTTAAAGCCCAACTAAGTGAAGAATTTGAGATGAAAGATTTAGGACCAGCAAAGAAGATACTTGGTATGGAGATTTTCGAGATAGAAAAGCAAGTAAATTGTACCTAAGTCGGAAGGGTACATTGAGAAAGTTCTTTGCAGTTCAATATGCAGAGTGCTAAGCTCGTTAGTACTCCTTTAGCACCCATTTCGGACTTTCATCGGCCTTATCTCCTCAATCGATAATGAGATTGAGTACATGTCACATGTTCCATACTCTAGTGCAGAGGATCTCTCATGTATGCTATGGTTTGTTCACGTCCGATTTATCATATGCGATCGGTCAGCTTAGCGATACATGGCGAATCTCGGTAAAGAACACCGGAAAGCGCTTCGATGGATTTTAAGATACTTACGAGGCACTACTAATGTTTGCTTACAGTTTGGAAGAACTAAAGATGGAGTTATAGGGTATGTTGATGCTGATTTTGCTGGAGACCTTGATAGAAGAAGATCTCTCACAAGTTACGTCTTTACAATCGGAGGTTGTGCAATTAGTTGGAAAGCCACTTTGCAAACTACGATCGCTTTGTCTACCAATCGTTGAGTACATGGCGATTCTTGAGGCTTGTAAAGAAGCTATTTGGTTGAAGGGACTATTTAGTGAACTCAATGAAGACCTTCAAATCGATCACAGATTTTGTGACAATCAGTGCCATCTTTCTTACAAAAGATCAAATGTTTCATGAGAGAACAAAACACATTGATATTCGGTATCATTTTGTTCGTGATATTATTGCTCGTGGTGATATTGTTGTGAGCAAAATTAGCACTCATGAAAATCCTGCAGATATGATGACTAAGTCACTTCCTATAACCAAGTTTGAGCATTGCTTAGACTTGGTTGGTGTTCATTGTTGAAGTTAAACCCTTAAGGGTTTTTGGAAGAGGTGAAGAACTTGTTTATTGAAAGTTCGCGATGAAGAACTTGTTCATTGAGAATTTGTGTCAAGGTGGAGATTGTTAGAATTAAGTGACCCAAATTCTTATTTAAATAAAATACGATGGAAAATAAAATAAAAGTAAAATCCATATAGAACTAGACTTCTTTTATTTTATTTTAGAATAAGGTTTTAAACCTTATTAAACTCCATCTATTTTATATTGATTAGGATAAGGTGTTTCAATCCTACTAGAATATGGCTTTGCAAGCCTATAAATAGACATAGTCTATTCCTCTTGTATTTGAGTCAAATTTTTCGACATAGTGAATTTTCTTCTCCTCTGCCCGTGGTTTTTTCCCGAAAGGGTTTCCACGTAAAATTTGTGTGTTCTTTATTTTATTTATTTTATTCTATTTATTTTTTCACACAATTGTTACAAATCACGCACCCTAAACAACATCAATTACAATAAGGTTTACTCTCCAAAAAATCCTAACACAAGAGTAAAAAAATACCGAGTACAAGATACACAAAGAATCAGCCAAAAGTATTCCCACAAACACCTTAACATGTGTGGCAATGCAGCCTATTTATAGGACAATAATGATAGCTTCTCTACGTAACTTTTGATCAGATAAAACTCTTAGTTAAAAGTTGAATTTATCTTTTTAATTATCTTCAATAATTATCCTATAAATTTTTTTCATCTCTAACTAAAACAATCAACTTGGTCTCCAAGTAGAATGATAAGGATTTGACATGGAATTGTTAATCCATTCTCCTTCTACTCTTCACAATTTCGAGTAGCAGCAATCAATATATAATAAAATATGGCTTGAGGATCATTTGTAGATAGTGTAACAATCCAAAAAGATCGAAGTAAAATGTCAACTTTATACTGCATTTAGTTGTCCTGAAGGCATGTCCAAACTACTGTCCAAAGGTTTGTCCAGATAGTTGTTTGAACAAAGGATACAAAACATGTCGTTCAAGGAATTGTTCAAATATGAGAAGAAACTTCATATACAAGGACAGTTAAGGTCCCAACAATTATAAGGTGTTGGTTTTTTTTTGTCTAAGAAAGAAAAATGGATAGATCAAATTTTAGCAATCAAAACTGATTTTTTTTTTCATTCCAATACATTTGTTTACATACAAAGTATACACTTAAATAGGAAAATTTTAACAACTGCAACTTGACAAGTTGGCATGTTTAGGTACATGAGATCACTCATTGACTGATTTTTTTTCTAATCAATACCAATTACATTAACCTATCAAATTAAAGATAAATAAAATAATCTGACAGCTTTTTTAAACAAGTTGACAACTTGTTGACTTGTATCAAAAGTTTCGAGGCAATTTGCACTTGGATTGTGTGTTATTTTGGCTTGCACTTGGACTGTCCGTCACTTTAGCTTGTACTTTAGATTGTTTGCCAAATAATTTTCCATTCTTCTGGCGTTTAACCTGTTTACCAAATATGTGAGCTGTTGCATGAATGGCCATCTTACAACATAAGGCCACCTAATGATATCTTAAATCTGTTGTTCTTTTATTCCACTAGATAATATTTCGAGCATTTTAATTGATTTTTTCTTTGGGTTAACTTTTATTAGTAGGCAAAAGAAGTTGTGATCGGAGAAATATGTGTTGGGAATTGGATTTGGCATTTGCAAATATTGCCATATTATGAAATCCTTAACCACACAATTTTTTTTTCTTGTTCATGCATGGTAGCTGCAAGCAAACAATTTTGTAAAAAGACTAGATACTCCATCATGTTGAACGGAATATCATAATTAATTGTTAATCTATTCAAAACCTGTCTAAATTCGAATTGTAACATGTCTAAATCATAGGGTAAAAATTCAACAAAAATACATTCGTATGAATTATTAATTACAAGTACAATAGTTTTTTTTAAAAATTACACTTAATAATAGTTTAATAATTGTTATGAATATCTTATTAAGTGGATGTCCATCATGATCAAGACAAAGTTTTAATGTACTTTAAATTCTAATGGTTATTAGAATTAGATTTCTACTTCTTTTATACTTCTTATGCCTATAAATAGAGACTCTGATGAAGCATTGTAATCACCCATTTGATTAATTAACCACATTCTCTGTTGCTTTCATATTTTCTTTATTCTTTATTCTCCCTATCTCTCTTTATTTTATAACACGTTATCAGCACAATCTTGTTCAAAGTGATAGTTCCTTTTATCGACGATCAAATTTATCCTTCATGATTTTCAATTTCTTTGACGGCAAGATGCAAAGTTTTTACAGGAAGTTTCTTTTATTTAATGTTTCATATCTGATTATTATTTTTCATTCTTCTTTCATTATATGTTATCATTGTTTTGATTAACTTATTTTACTTCTTGTTCTTAAGGACGGTGAAAGATTTGATATCGTTATCCATATGAAATCAAGAATATTTTGGAACTAATATTTTGGAACTATCTCATACCTTCTAGTGATGATGATGATGTTAAAGATCTTCAGGTATATTTTACTATGTTTTATTTATTGTTTATTATAATTGGAGACTAATCATGGCAACATGTATAAATAGATTTTGATTTGAAATCTCACACATGTTTGAGATGGTAATTATGAAATAAAGAATCTATTGGGATGTTTATAAGTCTGTCCTACTAGATTTGTTGCATTCCTTGAAGTGAATGTAAACATAAAGAAAATAAAAGATAAACTCATGGACCACTAAAAGTGGGAACATAGTAATGAATAAGAGAACAATGAGAGTTTTCAAGATAACTTTTCAAAGGGTAAAGATAACTTATGTTATCAATGTGATATGAAAAATTATTGGCCATATATGTGGCGTATGCCCAAATATTTTATTTCTATTAATATTCTTTGAGGAATGATATGATAATGTAGTAATAAATTCTATCATCATAGATAGAAAATATTTATCTTATTTGGTACTGAAATAAACAAATATGTTCCAATATTTGATAGTACAAAATTAGTTGAAAGCTCCAAAAGAGCTAATATATCAATATCTAAAAAGCACAAAATTTATGATGGTTGATGCATTACTTTTAAAAGATATTTATAATGGATATTATATTGAGATTGTGAATGAAGATAAATATCTATTTTGAAAGGGTGAGAAAAAGGGAGGATTGAGTTATTGATTACTCTTGTTATTAAATTGAATTGATTGCGATTATCTTTGTGATATTCTTTTGTCATCATCTTCTTTAAGGTGTTGGAAGCAAAATATTTGACTGTGAAATATTTATTTATGAGCAATAAAATATGATAATTCTATCTAAAGCTCATTATTTGAAGTTGCAAAAATTTTTTAGATATTTAAAGATTTTTGCATATTCCCTGAAGCGAATATTGCATATAATTGTTTAGAATTATATTTATTTTGTTAACTTAGTGACATTATAATATTCTCATTGATTTAAACATTTCCAGTAGTAAATGTCACAATAATACTTATAGGTGGATACAAATTAAAAAGAATGATAATAAAATTATCAATTTGTTACAATTTAGTACAATTAAAACACATGTTAAAGTAAACCAGAAGTTTACTAATACAAATGCATTTACTACTTGGCGTGACCAGTTAGACCATCCTGGATCATAAATGATGCAATAATTAATTGAGAATTCATATGGACATTCAATTAAAGAACTAGAAGATTCTTTAATTTAAAGAATTCTCATTTGTTGTTTGTTCTCAATGAAAATTGATTATTAGAAACTCACTAACTAAAGTTGAGATTTAATGATTTGCATTTATGAAATGAATATGGGCCCATTCAGCCACTATGTGGATGGGTTTGATATTATATGATTTTTGTAGATGGATCTACAAAATAATCACATGCATTATCAACTCGCAACCTGTCATTTGCGAGATTGCTTGTTTAAATGACTAATTTCAGATTATGCAATTAAAACAATTCATCTTGCTAATGTTGGTGAGTTTACACCCCAAGTTAGTGATTATTGCATGTCAATTGGGATAAAAGTTGAACATCTTATAGCTCATGTTCACAGACAAAATGATTTAGTTGAATTGTCTATCAAATGCCTCCAACTAATAGCTAAACCATTACTTATGAGAACTAAACTTTCTATTTCAGCATGAGATTCATGCTTGTATTGATTTACATGTTGTACGCATCAAGCCAATAAATTATAAATACTCCCTATTACAATTGATTTTTGGTCAAGAGCCAAATATTTCCCATCTTACAATTTTTGGATATGCGGTATATGTTTCAACTGCTCCACCACAATGCACAAGTCATAGGAGATTGGGAATGTATATTTATATAAGTCTCCTTATAATATTTTTGAGCAATTAATTCGAGAATTAATTGTGACATGGGGAGAGAAACAATAACTTGTAATGAGTTAAGGGGAGAGTAATTGAACTAGAAGTTCAATAAGGATAACTCATTACAAGTTAACTGTTAGATGTATTTACAAACTTAATGAGAATAACCAAGTGTTATATACCATCTAATATTTTAATTTGATTCAAAGTCCTAGTAGGAAAATCAATTGGAATAAATAATAGATTGATCGGTTCCAAATATGAAAATTATTCTAGATGGTCATATAGTGGAGGCGGGTGCTGCAGAAGAGACCCAAGACATAACTAATAAGTAAAACTTCAGAAGAGATTCAGGTACCTGAAACTGAATTTTAAAATAATGAAAATAAGAGATATCGATAAGTTATGTCAATTCGTGAAAATGTGGAATCGAATAATAAAAGTGGTCGACAATGATTTTGCATGCAGTATTATTATAATGAAATAAAAGGAAGATCCTGAATATATATATTGAGAAATATAGATAAAGAATAAATTAATCAAAATAAAAAGACGCAACTCAAGTACAATTAAATTTGTGGAGTTTTTGGACCAGTAGTCCAAATATCTAAAGGTATAAAGCCAGTAAAGGTGCAATTAAAGTACTTTTGCAAAAGCGGAATAAAAATATGAATTTTTTCGCTAAGTCCTGCCATTGATTATGAAAATATATAATATTCTTTTATGGTGGATGCAGTAACCTTTAGATATATTATTAAATTGACAATTCATAAATGATTTAACTTGCATCTAATGGTTACAACCTTTTATGAATCACTATATAGTAAAGTTTATATTAAAATCCTTAAAGGATTTAAAATGCTAGAAGCATATTGAAATTCTCGAGAAATTTTTCATTTATATGAATTAAAATAATTGAACATATGTGGTAAATTTGACTTAGTCAATAGTAGATGAAAGAGGATTATAAAATGATCTAAAATAACTATTTGTATTTTTATAGAAGGATCATGATTAAAGTTTGCTATGATTATTGTTGAAATTCCTGAAGAGATCAAAATATGTTTCCCTAAAATTTTCCCTCACTCATGATTTTCAAAAGAATGGTGGTATAAATGTTTAGCAATACATTCAAATAGTCATTCGAAAACCTAGTATTCAAGATTGAATACGTAGAATATGAGAAAGTATGTTATGTTTTCATGAGGGGGAGTAAATACGCGTTGTACTCTTTTTCTCTTAACCGAGGTTTTGTCCCATTGGGTTTTCCTGGTAAGGTTTTTAATGAGACAGCATATTATGCGTACTATAGATCGTGTACTCTTTTTCCTTCATTAGGTTTTTATCCCACAGGATTTTTCCTAATAAGGTTTTAACGAGGCATATTATCTACCAATGGACATCCAAGGAGGAGTGCTATGAATATCTTATTAAGTGGATGTCCATCATGATCAAGATAAAGTTTTAATGTACTTTAAATTCTAATAGTTATTAGAATTAGATCTCTACTTCTTTTATACTTCTTATACCTATAAATAGAGACTTTGATGAAGCATTGTAATCACCCATTTAATTAATAAAGTACATTCTTTATTGTTTTCATATTTTCTTTATTCTTTATTCTCCTTATCTTTCTTTATTTTATAACAATAATATAATTATTGAATATATCAAGATAATCGTTGAATTGATATATCAATAGAATTTTTTTTAATCAATATGTATTTATCTGGTAAAAAATATTTTAGTATTTTAATTTTAACATCTAAGTTTTTAAAATGAAAGAAAGTAAATTTTTTTTTCTGGAATCATGAAAATGAGTAGGAAACTAGCTGCTAGCCATAGCCATGCTTTTGTCAATAAAAAATGTCACAAAAAGGGAGACCAGGCGTTATGGAAAGATGGGCATTAGGTTCTGTCCACCCAACCTAAGCTTTATTAAGTTTTTTTTGTTTTTTTTTTTTTTGTTCCTTTCATATTTCATCTTTGCTGAATAAGGAGCAAGCACTGCCTTTTGGATTCCCACTTGCACTTACAACCAAAAATATAAAAAAGAAATTAGGGCAATGGATATATATATATATTTTTTTTCTTCTTCTTTTTAAGGACACATATTACTGTTATGGAAAATAGCCTTTTAATTCTTTGGCTTATAAATTCTTTTTATATTACTTTTTACTATCAAAGGAATATGATTCATTTTAACATCTGACATACTTGGCATTTAGTTACTTCTAATGTTACGTAGTTTGTTTTAAATTTATTAAATATAATTTTATGATTTTAAAATATATATTTACTAATTAAATGAGATTTTTCTAAACTTATAATAAAAGAGTTTGAAAAATAATTGAAAGAAAAATAATATTTTACGACAGATAGAAAAAATTAAGTAATTAAATAAAAATTAATGATAAACACCATTATCAGTAAATAACTAATGTTTACTAAGAACCATTACTTTAATCATTACTTTTAATATAATATTTTACAACATAATAAACAACATTCGTAATTATGTAGATATTATTAAAATTAAATAATATTAAAATTATTGAATATTAAATCATAAAACTAGAAATCTCAAATAATGATGAAAATTATATTTTTTGTGATAGAAGTAAAATATATTAAATAATGCTAAAATATAATTTTTTTCAATAATTTTTAGATATTATTTTGAATGATAACATATTGTTAATGGATATATTTATATAGCTAAATATTAGTTTTAATTGGTATATTATTAAACAATAATTAAATGATAATTAATTAAAAATAATAAAATTAATTTAACATGGAAATTTAATTAAGTGATAACAACTATTATATTGATAATGAAAACATTCTTAATAAAATAATTATAATTATAACTATTTTGTATTAATATTTTTTATGAACGTAATGTTATATTCAAAATTTAATAGAAACATTATTAACAAAATAATTATTTGTATATTTTATTATAAATTTTATGTATTTAAAAATATAAGAAAAATTTATTCTATAAAATATTAATTCTTAACCGATTGATTTATTTATTTTAATTTCTCAAATAGATATGAGTCAAACTATTTGTCGAGTTAGGATTTGTGTTGAATTGAACCGATTTGATTAGATGCAATTAATATTTATAAAAAATAATATTTAATTTAATTATAAATATATTTATTTTCTTTTGAATTTTGACATATAAATTAAGAATAAATAAATTTATACATTATATATTAAGTCATCAATATATTGATATGATTTTTATATATATAATGTTAATCTCACACATTTAAAATAGAATAATATTTATTTAATAAAAAACTTGGATTTTTGTTATTTTAGTTTATCAAATTATATTCAACGATGTCAATTAAGACTTAGCTTGATTGGCATGGGCATTGTTACCAATGCAGGAGGACATAAATTCGTGTGCATTAAAGTGTATTATCCTCCTATTTATGAATTGAGGGGTTATGGGTAGTTCTAGGCATCGTATCAAAAAAATTTATATTCAACGATTTTATAGATTTATAATTGTATTAATTAAGAATATATTATGTTATTTTTAAGTAGAACCTTTAAAAGATATGATCAAATTAATTAATTTCACATTAATATACCATCATATTAATTAACATTTACTTAATTTTACTTTTATTATTATCACATTATAACAATCATAAATTATTATTCTAATGTTAATTTAATAATATAATTAACAATAAAGGATATTCTTGTCAATTCAAAAGATTTTTCAAACTTGTACTTTTATATATATTATAGATTCTCGAATATAAATTTTCATTTATTTTGCATTGTTATATATTTTGATCAAACTAAATTTAGCCATCTTATTAATAAGTTATGTTTGTCCAAATTCGATTTAATTCTATTGGGGCAAATATTTGAAATGGTTGCCTAAGTGCCACACAGAAGTGGCCACTTCCACAATCACTGTGACAGACTGGTACTTGTCATATTTTAAGTTAGTAATTTATTGAAATAAAATCTTTAGGCTTTGAATAATGTTGATATATTGTGTGTATACAAGCTTAACCTTGAAGACAATTCCATTTAAAGCAACTTTCCTTGAAGATTGGATTGGATCGAATTATACTATCAGATCCCTTAGATTGTGGAGATCGAATTGGGATAGCATTCAAATACCACTGAAGAATGAATCTCCAACAATTCACTTTACATTGATCTTTATTAGTATATTATATTTTACTATTTTATAGTTGTTGTTTAGTATGGGCTGAATTGTAATTGATCTCTAGTATATTAGTAAGTCTTGAAATCTCTTATATATTGAAAGACTTGTATAGGTTTTGTAAAGAGCATTGAAAGCACTAATTTGTTCATTTTGGAACTTTTTATTGAGTGTATTTGAGAGAGTAAATTATTTTGTTTACTGCTTAAGTTCTTAAGTGAGAACCTAAAGGTGAGTGATCTAGGTGTTTAGATACAAAAGTGAGGTTACTATACTGAGAGTATGATAGAACTTAAATCACTTGTTAAAGATAGTGGATTTACTCACCGAGCTAGGCTCCATAGACACAAGGAAATTGAACTGCATAAACAATCCTTTCTGTCATTATTCTACTTTGTTTTTCAAATTGTTCACTGCAGCGAAAACCGAAGTGGTCATTGCAAACAAGCTCTTCTATTCAACACTTTATTTTTATAAGAAATTAGCAACTATTTAATTCAACACTTGGCATCAAAACTCCCCACTTAACATAGCTAGTGGTGTTTCTTGGTGTTGTTGGTTGATAAATATGGATGAATTTTGACTATTCATCCCCTTATGTTAGACAGTGGCAACTATGCCTATTGAAAGGCAAAGATGAAAGCTTGTATCAAGTACACTACTAAAAAGGCAAGCCACTCTCTTCTCATTGTATGACAAACACCTATGATTGAAACTGAAGTTAAAAGAACTCTTATACTTGAGTTGGAATGACCAACTAATGAGGAATGTCTAGATAATGTCAACTCTAAAGCATTATATGTTATTTTTTGTGGTATTGATTTGCAATAGTTTAAGAGGATCTTGAAGTCTATTATTGCCAAGGAAGCATGGGACATACTTCAAACAACCCATGAATGAATTAGCATATTCAAGTAGTCCAAGATGCAAATGTTGACCACCAAATTTGAGACTCTAAAAATGCAATATTTAGATATCGTTGGTGAAATCTATGGTAAGCTTCGTGATCTATCAAACCATGCATTTGCTTTTAAACAAGAGTACTCCAACATAAAGTTGGTTAGTAAGGTGATGAATATTTGCCTGAAATATTTGCTATCAAAGTCACATCATTGAACAGGCTAAAAACATTGAAATTTTGAATATTGATAAATTAATAAAATCCTTATATGTTTTTTAAATGGACCTAGCTAAAGCGAGACGTAGCAAAACCAAAAGTGAAAGAAGTATTGTTTTACAAGTGACAAATAAAGCACCCACTTCCAACTCCGTTGCAATTGAAGAACTTCAAGAACAAATTACTTTGCTCACTTGGAATTTCAACAAAGCTTTCAAGAAGTAGTATAGAAGATTCAAGAAGTTTGAGGCCACTAAGAGTATTCCTAAGAACAAAGCTAAGGTGTTGTTATCAAAGAAGAAACTAAAAATGAAAAGGAGAAAGGATTCCAGTGCCATGAGTGCTATGGATTTGTACGCAATGTCTTATCAATAGTGCACATTGTCCTACCAAAATTATTAGCTAAGGACCATAAGAATGAACCAGCCCCATAAACGTTTGAATCCCAAGTTAGCCTCCAAGTAATGTATAATCCCAGGTATCTTATTCATTCTCTTTTGTAATCTCTAACTAATTGTTACTCTACTCTTTTCTCTCTAAGTCTCCTTCATTTTCCATTGATTTCTTTATTGACTTTGTAACTCCCCGATACCTAACCCAATCATCAGGTCTGAGTTACAAGGTGTCACACTCATTGCCGAAACAACTACAATCAAATTTTTTTATGATTTATACAATTGAAAAATTAATTACAATCAAAATATGTATGCAACACGTTAAACAATTATTTCTGGATATTACACGAGCTTACGAAAGATCTAAAGCTAACTCAAGGTCGAAAGAACCAAATTGTAAGAATTTCAAAACATCGGGTTGACGTCACAACGTCAAGGGGTTCCTCGTCGCGACGTAACATACTGAGTGGTCCTAGTCACAATGACCGAAACTTGACGTCGCATCGTGGCATGGCGCCTAGTCTCGTCGCAACAACCATTGTTTGACGTTGCGACATGACATACTATTTTCAAATGGTTAAGTTTTGGTCTCTATTTACAAACACCTAAAAATTTTCAAATTTAATTGCAATTATCATTTCAACCAAATCTATAAAACTAATGAATTCCATTAAGTCCAAAGTACCATTTATAAATACATACATTCATTCTTTTCAACAATTCATTCAAGTCCTTTATTAAGTTAATTGGTGTTTACATACCGTATGAATATATTACCAATTATGCTATTGATATACTACAAAACATAACTAACCATAAATTGTGACATTCACCATTTCATATATATATGACATATGTCTAATTCAAAATACTAATCCAATTCAACCTAGGTACATGCCATATAACCAACAAACAAAAAAAACTATACAAACATTGTTGAGTCTGAGATCTTTACTTAGATGCTGAAGTTGATGCTCGAGACCTCGATATGAACCTAACCTGGGCACAAAAAACAAACTGTATACTGAGCAATAAAGCTCAGTGGTATTTCTATGATTCAAATCAAAGTATTACAAGTTTATATCAATTTCATACATCAAATTCAAATACCATTAACAACCAATTCTTACATAATTCATGCTAATCTTCAATTGTATATCAACATATATACATCACAAAATGTACTAATTATAACAAATGAATCAACTACGAATAAGTTCAATTATAAGCTAGCTAATCATACCATACCAATATCATTAATATCCATATTCCTATTCAATTCAACACATTCGATCAAACCCACATTTCAATTTTGAATCAAATCGATCATTTCCTATCATACCATATTGGCTTTCAGCCTCATTAATCAGTTCGCATGGTCTTTCACATGCTATCGATAATCAAATATCATTTATAAATACATGTAATACAAATTTATAAAATTTAATCAATTTCAAATATCAGTCAACCAATTCAAAATTTATATTCTCTATTAACATGACTCGGACTTGAACAGATACACAGATCCAAACCACCACACTAATTTGGCACCCAGTGCCTCATCAGAACGCACGGAGTAAATAGATTGCACCCAGCGCTCATTGGTATAATAGGAATAAATGTTGTGCCTTGCACTAATAGGAACATCCGAAGGAAAATGTGTCCAGCGCTCATCGACATATAGCTGAAGTAACTCGTACTCAATCTATCTTATGGCATGCCAACTATATTTAGCTCTACTCGAATAGTTAATAGAGTAACCAATTATCCAATTCATTATATAGCTTAAATTACATTTCATCATTTTCAATTAATCATTTCATTAAATAACATAACATGTTTCAACCCAATTCAGAGGCAATTTCAATTATATTCAATTTAATCCTCTATTTCTATAACCAATCTCAATCATAACAATTTAATTAAAATAATCATTTTCAATTCACCTCAACATCATACTATGCAAAATAGTATAAATATGCAACAACTATAATGATTCAAATCATAGAAATACAAATCGAAGACTTGAGTTGTTCATCGTCGACTCTTGTTTTTCCTTTCCCTCTCGATGGACCTACGTCATCTTTAACTATGAATAATAGTCCAACAATACACAATATCAAATTCCAGAGCAATTCACATTCAATTACAAAGTCACACATATTTTACAATTTATTCAATTTAGTTCATAAACTCGGGACAAGCATAACTTTCGATCTAGACCTCCAGGTTAAAATCAGATTTCACATATATTCATTAGGGACCTTCTACTTTCTATTCCCACTGAAATTTCATAATATTTTTTTACATTTTTTAATTTGGTCCCTAATGTACGAAACTATCAATTAAGCTTTACAATTTAGTCATTTTTAACATCTAAGCTTAATTTCTATCAAATTCACACCAATTTCATCAAATTCTCAACCATGAAAACTTTCTAAAATTTTAAAAGTTTTACAAATCAGTACATGGGCTAGCTAAATCAAGCTCCCATGACCTCAAATCTATAAAAATTAAAGAAAAAATGACTAGGGACTTACTTGAATTTTTAGCTGAAAGTTAAGAAATGTTTGAAGCTTTCTTTGTTTCCTTAGATATGGAGGACGGCAAGGAAGAAGATGAAAATTTCTCATCTTTCCTTCCACTTTCTTTAATATATATTATGCTCTAATTTAATTAATGATGTTTTTTCCTTAATTAATCATATTTTTACTTAATCAATCAAAGTATAACATTAATGTACACTATCTTTTATTTAAGCATGGTCAATCTGCTAATTTGGATCTTTGGTTAATTTCAATTTAAGTCCCCAAGTCATTTCCTAACTAAAAATCTATAGTGATTGGACTTTTACAATTTAGTCCTCGAGCCTAAATTAACCACAATTTTGGCTAAGTTACTTAACCAAACTTCAATTCATCTATACACTAACTCCACAAATGTCCCAATTTAATATTAAATGGCTTGATTTACGGAAACAAAGTCCCAAAACCGCATATTTTGACACCACTAAGAACTGGATTATTACAAATTTAAATATTGGAAAGCATCCCAAAGTTCCAACTTCGACATTCCCATAACAGACTTTTCTCCCCCAGGTCCACTGACAATCCATGCCAAATCTTAAACACTCAAACACCATAAACTTAAAAATAACATTATGTCCTAAGCTTGAGCCCTTTAAAAAAAAAGTTAGCATTTATTATTATTATTAAATTGCTTTTCTGGCCGAGTGTTTATAAAAACCTTTCAATTTTGTAATGAATTTTAAAATTTCAAAAAATAATTGGATTATTTTGCAATACGCATCCATGCATTTAATTATTTTCAAGAATAATTCATTTTGTTCTACTTATAGTATTATTTTGCTCCTCTCCTCCAAAAATAAAATTGCTATGAAAGGAATAAGAAGGAGAAGCTAGAGAAATCTATATTTTATGGTTTCTAAGGGTACGAATGTTCTTTTTCTTTTAATAAAAAAAGAGAGTATAATGGATATTTAATGAAGAATAACATCTGCACTGTATGTAGAGGGACTTATTATTTCCCATTTTCTTTCTTGATTTCAACTTCTAAAAGAGGGGGCAAAAGTTTTAACATTCTTATTCCTTTTATCAAAATTAGAATGAATTTCCTTTTACTCCAAATCTTCTTGGAACTTGTGTCTTTATCAATTGGAAAATGTTCGCCTAATCTATTTATTTTTGCATGCATTTACATTTTTTAATTTTTTTTTTACTTATTAACTTTTAAAACAGAGCCAAATTACTTTTTTAATAGAAATTCTAATTAATATATTAATTTTTTAACAATGATGGTGGGACAATTTGTATGACACATCATCTTACCATAACTCTATTTATCTTACATATCATGTCAACAAATAATTTAATATTTATAAAAAGTATTCAAAAAATAGCATGAAGTACCCTTGTAGAATGTATAAAAGGAGTCGTTAAAATAAAGGCCTATCACTTAGTTCCTCAAAGGCTCGAATCTGAGTGGATTGTATAGGTTAACCTGCTTAGATCATGAAGCCAATAATGTGAGTTTTGGGTAGTTAAATATTAAATATATGAACATTTATACATGAACTTTAGTTTAATATGCAACTTGATACGTGAATTTTAATTTGGTGTAATTATACACATTAAAATAATATAATACATACATTTATTTTCATATTGGATTAATATAATTGTTTTTATATTCAATATATCAATGTAAAATGGTGTTAATTCGATAATATTACTAGTAATTTGTGAAAGTTGAATCAAATTGAAAATTCAAGTATAAAATCATACAAAATAAAAATTTATATATAACATCACATATTAAATCAAAATTCATATATATTTTAATTTTTAGTCATATAATATATATATATATATATATGGGAAAGCTATTAACTTGAGAATTCAGTATCAATTAGTATGGCATTAGAGAAGGTTGACACTTTAGTCATTAATTTGCTTCTTCATTCTTTTCCTAAAGTTGAATAAATGAAATTAATTAATGAGCTTTACTTTCCAAAAAATGTGTTGCGCACATAATAAAGGAAAGGGGAGGGGTAAAGTTGCGTAATGCTTGTTCCCCTCCTTTTTCAGCTTTATACCCTAAATCAAATTGACCCATGCAACCAATAAAATTTTACAAGAAAAGAAAAAAAGCAAATATTTTGTAGCCCATTTGTTTAATCATGATGATCTCATCCATGCATGAATGGTTAACAAATATCTGCTTGATGTACATCTTCGATGAAAGCTAGCTTAGCTGGCCTCATTCATCATTTCTAAATATTTTCCCGATCATTTAGTATTCATTGGATTAATAAATTCCAGATTTACAACTGCATATTATGTTCCTGGGGCTTAAATGTTAAGTTTTCCTTTTAGATATGGACCCATGCAAGATATAAATTCTAACCCAATTATTCCTAGTCATTACGCTGTGTGTTTACAATTACAAGGTGGTTTCGTGAAAATCAATGGGCCATGGATTAAAATCTTCCGTACCCTGCTCCACATAAAAGATTTGGTCGTAAAGTCATGAATGAAAAGGGGAACCTTTAGTGCAAAGTTCAGATTTTTATTAAGTGTTTGGGCAAAGGGAAAATAAGTATGAGCAGTACTAATGGAGGAGATGTAGGCTACCCCTAAATGAACGCTCCTACGGATTTTTAGGAGGTTATAGTTTATAGATGGAAAATGTTATTGTAAATGCAGGAATTCTATGATTAATTTTTTTTTTTGAATATTCTTTAAAGAGATAGTAATGAAAATCAAACCTTGATCACATTATAATACTAAAGATAGTAATGATGAAAAACACCATTTTATAACAACATTTTTAATTTGTTGTACCATGACTGAATGTCATTACTAAATTCTCTTCTTAATAATTATATTAAAATTTTTATGTAGCAATATTTATATAGCTGGAAAGTATTGATTTGTGATAAGTTATATTTGATTACGTCTTATATTATGCAATAAGTAAATGTCACATGTAAAGTTAGTCTTATATTATGCAATAAGTAAATGTCACATGTAAAATTAATTTTAGTAATCATAATATTTAGAATGATAATATTATTGTCGCGTCCCGATTTTTAATGTTATCTTATATGTGTTCAAATAGTTAAAAGTTAATAAATTGTTCTTGCACAATTTCTCTTTCTTGCATAATTTTTATTTTTTATATTTTTTTCCAAAACCCTATCGGTTGCCACCCCAGACCTCTAAACCCTAGTATATAACATATTTTTTATTTGTTTTCAGCCTCTTTTGCTCACGTTTTGCTCTCCTATTGCCGTCCCACCCTCCTTTCTTTCTCTTTTTTCTTCAATTTTTTTCTTCCTTTCTCCTTCATTGTGCCATTCCTCCTCTTTTCCTCCACCACTTTTGCCATTGTTTTTTTTTTTAAAAAAACCCTCAAATGAAAAAAAAAAGCAATTAAACCTTTTTTTTACTCAATTAGGTACTTGAACTATTAAAATACATCAAAAAAGCCTTTTAACTGTTAAAGTTAACTGCCCCTAATTTTTTCAATTAAAGCCACCACGTGGCACAATTATGGTGTGACATGTGGCAAAAATGATAAAAATATAAACAATAAAAGTTATAAAATTATTAAATTTTAATAAAAATATTAAAATATTTAAAATTTATTAAAAATATAAAAATATATAAAATGTAAAAAATTATAGAATATATAGAAATATAGAAAAAAACTATAAAATTTTATAAAGTCATAAGAAAATTATAAAAATATAAAGAAATATAAAATTCATAAAAATATATAAAATTTATTGTACCAAAAGAAGCATTTTATAATTTTTCTATAATTTTTATCATTTTTGCCATATGTCACATTGTGTTGCGACATGTGATGGATTTAACTGGCAAAAAAAAATCGAGTCGTTAACTTTAATGGTCAAAGGGCCTTTTTGATACATTTTATAATTTTGTATGATTTTATAAAATTTTAAATTTTTTTCTAATTTTTAATATATTTTTATATTTTTATTAAAATTTAATAATTTTTATAAATTTTATTGATTTTTTTATAATTTATTTGCCATACGTCATGTCATGGTTGTGACACGGAGTGGCTTTAATTGAAAAAATTAGGGATAACTAACTTTAACCGTCAATTGTTAAAGTTAATGGTTAAATGACATTTTATTAATACATTGTGACAGTTCAAATATTTAATTAAGTGCAAAAAAAAAAGAGTAAGGGCTTCATTATTTTTTTAAAAGAGTTTGAAGACTTTTACACCTTAAGCCTTTAACTTTTAACTATTTATAATTACAACTAATAATATATAATTATTCTTATTATTTATATGTGAGATAAAAGCAGCTGGTTTCGTTTTTTTTTTTTATAAAACATTGATGAATAGAAAATATTTATATAATTAAATCATGAAAATATGGAGGGGAAAATAGATGGTGAATAATGGAAAAGGGAAGGGGAAAGAAAAGGAAGATATTCGTGTCCAACAAATGTGATTGCTTTTAAAATTTGATGAGGGGTTTTCACAAGATGAAATGAAATGATAAAAGTGCAGCCCCTCCATTCCATGATCTTATTATTTATATATTCTCATCATAAAGAGAAGATCTTCTTCCCCATTGCAATACCATTAATGTTTGGATCATCCAATCTGGTGGTACACAAAAATATGCCGTCATCTGTTTTCAAACTATTCCTTCTGTATTTATCTCTCGGTTTTATCTTTGTTCGGGATTTAAATTACGGTAAAAAAAAAAATCTTTAATGATATTCTGTATCATCGTAATCAATGATAAGAAAAAACACAAAATTGCTGGTAACACAAATGTTTTTTGGTTGGAACAGATAACACAATCTTACATGAGCTTTATGAATCTATGCCTTTGCTTTTGCATGCATGCCTTTTCACTAGTTATTCCAATACGGTCGGAAATGCCAATTTGTGCGAATTAGAAACGGCCACGTTTCCCAATATGAATGTGGACACGTAAATATGGGTTTTGCGTTGGATTTGGTTGACTTGAGTCAAGGGTGTTTTTGCCTTTTATGACCGAGCCTGCCATGTTTAGCTCACTCCCATTCCCACCCCTTGTTCGATGGTGGCTAAGGGTATGACCCCACTCTCAGTATTGACCACTAGCTAATTAGTGGCCAGCCAGCAGAATCTAGGTATATTCCTAATCCTACCACTTCCATTTTCTTTATTATTATTATTTTGGTTTACATGTGTCGATTTTAGGTTGTGGGATTTACACTACTTCTCCATGTCTTTTCACTTTTTGTCCTCAAAACTTAATCAAGGGGTAATTTCTTTAATTCTGGGTATAATAATTAATATCCAAGTTCCCCAAGGTTTATACCCCTCTTTCTTTTTTCCTATATTAAGATATCCCATGCCTATTCTTTTATTCTATATTAAATTAAATTTGAAGTTAAATGGAGTTAGGATTTTTAAATAAAATATCAAGTTTATTTAGCATTATTTTCTCTATTTATAAAATTTGAATACTGAAAAATTATTATGGAGATTCTTTTTAAGTTAAATATTAGTATTTTTTTTATATAAAAAAATGGAAAAGCTTGATGAACAAAATGTTAGAGAATAACTTTGTTGGAAGTGCATGTATTTACCTTTATTTTAAAATTAAATCCAAAATGAGTGGGATTTTTCATTTTAATAAAAATGGTTTCTATATTCCCCTAATTTTGCATGTCCTTCTCAATATCTGGAAGTAATAAAAAAGAGAGAATCAAAACCAACAAGATTGCTTTCATGAAATTGAAGTCGTAATATGCACTCTTCAATGGGATTCTTACTGGAAACAATGTTGGGACATATCTTATGTGAACAACAAATATAAAATCCATTTTTAAAACTTGTTTATGTTCAACACCAACCTTACTTCTTTTCTCTAATGCTTATATTAACTTTCCACAAGGATTAATTATTCTATGACCATAATCTATATTTACATCATCTACTTCCAATTTGCTCTATATAAACATATAAAGCAATAAATGTGTTATACGACTTTCTTTTTAAAAAAAATCAAATATTTATAGATGATTAATTATCAAATGAAAGAGAAGTAATATATCATTTCGTATTCGAATTTGATATTGTTTTTTTAATATGATGTATTTTTATTTTTGGTCTAATTTGATACTTGTATTTGGCAAACATTATATATTTTGATACACAAAGGTAACGGTGTTAATTTTGGTGTTTAATTCAGATTTAAAGACTGATTTGATGAAAGTTAATTGTTAATATTATTATGTTTGAATTTTTCATGATTTTGATAATAAAATAAATTTAGTGTTAATTGTGAATTTTTTAACTTTACATTTAATTTTATCAAATACAGTCGGATGGATCTGATTTAAGTTGATTTTTAAGGTTTATTTGATAAAGTTAATTGCTATCATTATTAACTAATTATATATTTTCATCAAATTAACTTTAAATTTTAATTTAAACACTAAAAATTAACACCATTACCTTTGAATACCAAAATATATAATTTTTTCAAATAAAAATATCATATTAAAAAAATGTACCAAATTTAAATAAAATTTTTTGTCAAAACTCAGATATTCAACTAGTATTAAGCCTATATGCAATGTATAAATGCTTATCCGGACATAATGTCATTGTCAAATCTTTGAGAAATCTTTCCAAATTCCAATGAATTAAGATATGGCCTGAAGTGAAAGAGAAGGTTATCCGAACACATTGAAACACAAGATATGGGAAGAAATTTAGGGTAGGAAGGAAGGTAGAGGGAGGTGGCGGGTGGCCGGCGATGTGGTCGGATCTTTGCCACCCTCCCACCTAGGATTCCCTTACAAGACTCCACTAGGCCTTTTATTTGTTGGGCTTGTGGCTTGCATTTCAAAAGTATGCTTGCTAGAATTTATGTCCTTATGTCCCCTTTCCAGATTCCCCCTATTTTTACTTTTTTACAAAAAAAAAAAAAAAATTTAAGTGATAGGAGAGGTTATTAAGTTCTAAACATGATATTAATATATTTTATATTTGTTTAAATCAGATTCGGATCAAGATATGGGCCTAAAATTTTATCCAATTTTGTCATATTTGTAAAAGACTAACCTAAGCTCATTTAGGCCAACCCATATTATTTTTAATTTTTAAAATATTTATATTGTTTTAATTTAATATTTAATAATTTTATATCTTTTTATTTATTGAAAATTTTATATAATCATCTTAATATTATTTTAATGTTTATATTAGAGTAGTATTACATATTTAGTATAGGTTTATTTTTTAATGTGTTATAAATTACATAATATAAAGAATTATAAACTTAAAAAAAAATTCAGGCTCAAGTTTTGGATATTTAAGCTCGAGCCCAGCCCATATTTTAAAGAACCTAAAATTTTTGCTTAAACACATTTTTAGACCTAATATTTTTAATTATATCTTCTCTAATTTTGAGTGAACTTTTGAATTGGAATGAATAATCTAACCCATAAATAAGTCTTATAGGTATCTAAAATCAAATAAACAAGGCTTTGAAGGGGGCTGGTTGGGTTTTATTTCGATGTGTGAAAAATAGAAAGACCCATCCAAGTAGCTAAGATTTGGATGGATTATGTGGCCCAACACATCTGTGGAACCAGTTTGTGAACTTTCTCAGACAGGACTTGTACCAATTCTATAGTCAAAATTGACTGTATTGAAGTGTTGGGCTCAACTAAAAACATTTTACTTATACTATAGACACGTATTAATTAAATTCAAAGTCTATGGGTGATAGGGACTTAAGTAATTGTTCCAGAAATCCTGAAAACAGCGTTTTATTGAAGAATGCAATTCATGACATTTGTTGTGGTGGTTGAATATGAACAAGTTGGTTTTATAGTTAAAGCTTTAATATGAAGACCGGATTGTGGTCCAAATCCAATTTCGTTGATAAAATATAGGCATCGATTTTTTTAAATTTAAAAGGGGAATTTAAGTTTGGGTTTGTTGCTATTCCACTTAATAATATCATATTTATGGTTTAAACATTTGTTATTGCACCTAACACTTAATTGGTGAGATAATGATATATATAAAATTTCATTATAATTTAAATTATTCAAGAGATAATATATCAACTTTATTTTTTTACAATTTAAAATTTTCACTAACCCATGCATCTCTTGAAAAAGAAAATTTAAGTAACAAATTGTAAAAATTACTAAAGAAATATTGAAAATAAAATTAGAAATGAGAACATTTTTTAAAGCTTTTTTAGGTTTATTTTATTTAATTAAAAATTGATACAAAATTATCTACGTGTTATTAAAATAAATGATTCACATTAAGTTTGGTCTCACAACTTGTAATATAAAATATAGGATTTGCATTTTATGTTACAAGAATAAAATTGAAAACAAGGATAATTTGGTTATAAGTTGATGTTTCAAAATCAATTAGTGTATCACGTGTTGTATATTTCAAAATTTTCATCACTTTTAATATTTGTATCCATCTAATACACATATTTAACCAGAAATCAACCTTCAAATTAATAACACTTTTAAAATTTTGAATATAATTATATTTCACACATCTTTCTATATACTTTTCAAATACAAACAGCAGCCTAATCATTTTAATAAACCACCCCAATAACACTAATTTTGTTTCCTTTCAATCTCATATTAAAACCTGCGAATAACATCTTAACCCACCCAGTGGGACAAATATTACGTTGTTGGTTTAAAAGAATGAGAGTTCAGGTTCCATCTGTGCCCAACTTCTAAAGTAGAAAATTTTTATTTACACCCTTTATAATTTATAAATTTTTAAATTAGTAATAATAAAATTATACTTTGGTTCTCATAAAATAATAAAATTTAATTTAATCTTTTAAATATTATAAATATATAGAATATTAAAATAGTAAAATTATATTTTTATTATCGTAAAAATAAATTTAATTCCAACCCCACCTCCAAAAAATTTTCTGACTCTGCTATTGGATTCGATGCCAAATAATTTCCTTCTTCTAATTCAATTATACAAAAATAAAAACTTGGGAGATGAACTGTTTTATTAAAAATTAAAATAAAATAAGAAGCAGATGAAAGTTTGGAGCCTTACTGTTTTGAGTTTTGAGGCTAAAATGGTTGAAAACTAGAGTTATAATAATAAGGAATCCTTATCCTTTGATAATAAATAAGTAGGAATTGATTGGCGGACAATGGCCATGTCTGGCGCCGGCACTGCCCGATAATCAATTGTCTCATTCCTGGATCCCAAGATATACAGCTCAGGCCGATTGACCACTCCCTTATCCCAATGCCCTATTATCCGCAACTTGTGCTCCCCTTCCTTAATTGCCTCTCAACATACATCTTAGCCAAACGATCTCGGCTTTCAACTTGGACATTTGTTTTATTGCATTGCCTATTTCCTCTATATATCAAAACATCCAACTCTTGTTTATTTCAGACAATTATGAATCCATCAAATATATGCATTTCTCATTAAATCCTTTTTTTTTTCTTTAAAGTCGTGGGATAATTTTTTATATAAAGGATATATCCATAATGTTAAGACTTTATATTCAGATATACATGTATTACTTAAATTATGCTAACAATCATGGACTTTTTCTCATGAAACGGAAAAGACTTTTGGCCTATATTTTTTATATACTTAAATCTAGATCTAGGTGTTCCATGTGTTACGTAGACTTCTAATGATAATATTTTATAAATAAATAATTATTATAAAAAATTATAAATAAATCTCAATCTTGAATCACAATATACATAATAATATTAATTTGGTATGTAATTGGCTCTCTATATTCCTTAAATTCTTGAATTTCAATCTCCACAAGATTAATTTTGTTACCATTAGGAAAAAGTTTATGGATAAAATAAACCATACTTTCATCTCAAATTGAAATTAAAAAAAATGCAATATAAAGAAAATATTACTATATGCTCAAAAAGTGAAATATTAATATATTATATCCTTTTGTCATGTAAACATGCATCAACTTCTTAGATAATATGGATCGATATTGATCATGATTTAAAGAGGTGTTCAACTAGATCACCCGCTCGACAGAGGGTGAACACACTCTCGACATGTTAAGGAGTCTATTCAAGCATAATAATCTTGTATTAATAGAGTCCCCACAGTATACACCCATGATTTTCTTTTATGCATTAAGCAAGAATATCTAATGTACAAAAAAGACCTTTTCTATAAAGACCTAGCAAGCAATGTAAAAAGGATCAAACTACTAGACACCCTAAAGTTACTCTAAACAACTTTATACTCACATCCTCAATTTATATATCCTCTTGTTCTTGTTTAACTCTCTTCCTCTTTAGGTGAATTGACATCCGTAAACCAAAGTCATCTCCTTCCCATTCCCTTTCCTGTTGATCCTTATATCAACAAAATAAAAAAAATTAAAAGAAAATTGCAATATAAAAAAATGCTTGGAAAATAAAATAAACACGTGAACATATATGAATTGTCAAAAATTATTAAATATGCTGATATACTAAATATAAATATATTGCGGGTAAAATCTTAATTTGATTCACACTATTATTGTTGAAATAATTGTATATAAACGTAAATAAACTTTCACTTTTAAGTTTAAATACTGAGAGTTAAGAGTATATAAAAATCAAAAAGATAATATATGATATATATGAATTTTGTTTACTTAAAAGATCTACTTGAGTAAAATTGGAGTAATTAATTAATTAATAGATACATGGATGAGTGCAGTTGGCACAAATGTAGAGGTTATAAAACGGCAACGTCATTAAAGACGATCTCTTAGCATACCAACATTTTTATTTTTAACGACAGAGTGATTTGTGTTTGATGAAGGGTGTGCAATCAATCGTTTTCAGTTGACCTCATCCTCCAAAGTAAAAGTCGCATGGATTTCTTAAAGGCTCAGCCCATAAAATGCGTGGGGACTGGGGCGGATATCCACGAGCTACATGAGGAGCTGTCGGCACCACCCCATGCAACCCTCCATAACAAGACAAACCCTTTTTTTTTTTTTTTAAAACAAATTAGAAATGAATCCAAACTCTGTTATTACATATAAATCGCTACTGCTGATCCTTATGCGTATACATTGGTAAGTTATTTAACTTTAAAAAAAAAAAAAAGAGTTGAAAATGATAATAAGAGAAAGTATTATTTAAAGAGAGAAAGTCAAAGTGGGAATAAGGATTGAGGAGCAGGGTGTTGCAACACCGACGCCTGCCCCAAAGCTCCCCATTTAATGCCTTTAAACTAAAGTCGTTCGAATTTTTTATTCGATGCCAGACCCTTTTGAGCTTTTCTTCTTTCAAAACCTTGGAAATGGTCCTAATTAATTACCCTTTCTCCATTTCCCTCTAATTTTGCATTGCGTGTTTTGACTTTATTTATTTATTTATTTATTTATTATCAACAGCTTGCATTTGTCTATACATTTTTCTCCTCTCCATGTATAAAATGCCTCCCTTAACCCTCTCTTCCACCAGCCATTTTTGCAAGTGTTTTGATTTCAGACTGAGTTTGAGGTAACTACATTTCATTCCATTTTTATTTCCCATCATCATATCTTCCATATATAGAGTGTCATAAAAGCTAGTTTTTGTTTGTTTTTGCCTATAGATTTAGTAACTCCAAAATACATATATATAAAAAGTATGGATGAAATTGAGATTCCTTCCCTTTTTCTTTGTCCGATTTCCCTTCAACTAATGAGAGATCCTGTTACCATCTCAACTGGAATAACGTACGATAGAGACAGTATAGAGCAATGGTTGTTTTCATGCAAGAACAAGGTATGTCCGGTAACGAAACAAGTGTTACACGATTCAGATCTAATTCCAAATCACACTCTTCGTCGTTTGATCCAAGCATGGTGCACAGTCAATGCTTCCCATGGAGTTGAAAGAATCCCAACACCGAAGCCTCCCATCGACAAAACCCAGATCGCCAAGCTCCTTAAAGATGCGAAAAAGTTCCCTGAGATGCAAGTCAAATGCCTTAAAAGGCTCAGATCAATCACCCTCGAAGGTGAAAGAAACAGAAGCTGCTTGGAAGCTGCTGGTGCAGTTGAATTCCTTGTATCAATCATCAAGACTTATAATTCTACGTTATTACTTGAAACCGAAAGCAATGAAGGGCCCGAATTTTTAAAAGCCAGCGATGAAGCGTTAAGCATTCTTTATCATATCAAGGTCTCGGAAAGCTGTCTAAAAAGTATTATTAGCAATGATTATGAATTTGTGGAGAGTTTAGTGCAAATCCTGAGAAATGATAGCTACCAATCTCGAGCATACGCCACGATGCTGTTGAAGGATATTTTTGAAGTTGCAGATCCAATCCATTTGATCAGCCTTACGCCCGATTTCTTCACCGAAATCGTGCACACATTGCGTGATCAGATCTCGCAACAAGCCTCCAAGGCAGCATTGAAACTCCTGGTGGAGCTTTGTCCATGGGGAAGGAACAGGATCAAAGCCGTGGAAGGAGGAGCCGTGTTCGTCTTGATCGAGCTTCTTATCGAAAGCTCCGACAAGAGAGCTTCGGAGCTGGCGATGGTTGTTTTGGACCAGCTCTGTGGTTGCGCCGAAGGGAGGGCGGAGTTCTTGAACCACGGAGCGGGGCTAGCAATGGTGTCGAAGAAAATATTCAGGGTTTCGCATGTGGTAAGCGAGAGGGCAGTGAGGATTCTGTCATCGATTTGCAGGTTTTCAGCAACATCTAGGGTACTTCAAGAGATGTTGCAAGTTGGGGTAGTGGCAAAGCTGTGTTTAGTGCTTCAACTTGATAGTAGTTACAAGACCAAGGAAAAAGCAAGGGAGATGTTGAAGTTGCACTCTAGGGTTTGGAGGAACCATTCTTGTATTCCATCTCATTTGTTGTCTTCTTATCCATCTTCTTGAGATTGGCGCTCTGATTTTTCTTTATTATTGCGTATGTAGATATATTGAAACAAGCATGGGGGAAATTAAAGCTGATCTCCATGCAACTAATATTGGAACCATACAAAAATAATAGGCATGAAATATTTGTCTATACGTAGACACTTTCCATGAGAATTTTGTTAATGGAGATATATGTCCACGAATTTTTGTTGAGAATCCGTATAATTTTAGATGAATTTTGTGATTTTCCTTTTATCTTTTTCTCTCATGTAAATTTATATTTTTCAAAATATAAGTAATATAAACACACTTTCATATAATATAATTAATATAAAACACCTAAAAAATCATATAATTAATATATATTCACTATTTCATATATAGATATGTAAAATAAAATGACTGATTAAGTTAAATATCACAAATATAGTGGTCAGTTCCTCATCGATTACAAATCGTATTGACTGATTCACACCATTCTAGTGTTAAAGTAAAACAAGCAACACCCATTTCCGCTCTAATAAAAATTTTGGACAGTACTAATCACATCGATCGAAACATGGTTCACCAATCGATGCATGAATAATATTATAAAATATAAAATTTTAAACTATTTACTAATATACTAAATACTCAATTAGAATGTATTGACCAATAAAAAAATGCTACACTTCAAAGTAATGTGTTTTGGGACATTTTGCATATTTAAAATATAAAAATAAAATATATAATTAAAAACCACTCACCCAATTATCAAAGAAGAAAATCCTCACTCACACTTCAACTTCTTTTTCTTTTTAATTTTAGATTTATTGAATGATGAATTTTTATTATGGAGTTTATTAATGAGTGTTTTATATAATTGATGAATTTTTATATTTAAAATTTATTCAGTGTCATTTATTTGATATTTGTAAATATTATTAGATACATATATTAATTTTTTAAAAAATATTGATAAATCTAAAAGCGTATATTAAAATAAACCGATACCAATACATACCAATTCTAGTAGAAAAATAGTGTGTCATCAGTACAATATTGACTGCATCTGAGAAGACTGAAAGAATAATATATATTTTCAAAAAATTTATAATTTTCAAATATTGTTTAGATTTTTAAATATTTTTTTAGATTTTGACCATCAACGACACATGACATGATCTTAGAATGTCACGTACTTGAAACTTAATGGTGTTAAGAAAAATATCAAAATCCTTGACGGAATAAAAATTTGGGTACCAATTTAGAAAAAATTATAAGTACCAACTTAAGAAAAATGATAAATTCAGGGGCTAAATGAGTATTAACCCTTAAATTTATATCAAGACTACAGAAATTCAGGACGACAGTGGTAGACCTTGGGTTTGGGTTTGCCCATTATAAAAGTTGGGCTCTGTAAACTTTAATGGGTTTGCCCATTAATTGTTGATTAATTAAAGGTTAAGGATTTGGATTCTTGAGCATTTAAATTTAAATCTCATCGTGCTTGTATGTAATTTTTTTAATTATATACGAGTTATTTATTCATTTGTTCTTTTATTGATTATTGATGATTTATTTTATGATTTTAATATTAATGTCAGCTTTTTATATTTTTAGTAGTAAATTCATTAGAAAAAAAGGAAATGCCATGCATCTCTTCTCCATTCAAGAAAAAATGGGTCTAGAATTCTTGGACAATTATTTAACTATGTAATAAAAGATATTAACATTTTTATATTAATTATCTTTAGTTGCTCACTTTTAAAATTAAAAAATTTAAATTACTTTAAATTATTTTAAGAAGGATGAATATAGTCCGAAATTAAAAAGACGATATAGTCGTAACAAGACTTTACAGTTAATTTAGTTGTAAACTAATAAAAGAAAAAGAAGCAAATCATTGACCAAGTTATTTCAACATTGATCCCTTTGAAATTCCATCTGATTTTTAAATTATTTTATAAAACTGGAAATTAAAATTATAATTTTTAATTAATTTGATTTTATAATATATGTTAACTTGAATAAGATCATAAATTCCATTTAAATATCATATTGGAAACATGCCTTTGAGCAGTGATAATGTTGTTGGTTATAAGTTAACAGTAAAGAAATGGTTAATTATTTGGTATTTATATTATAATCATAATTTCTTTTGGGTCTGGTTAAGAATTTACCAATAACTCATTTTATATAAATATTAAAATATTCTATTTATAATAAATATACACACTGTACACATGTTTCTGAGGTGTGAAATATAAAATAGGTAGATGTGATTGACTGTCAAATTAAGAACTCAAACCCAAGTTTGAATTCAAATGTTTAGGAGAAGACGACACAGATTTGGATTCTGATTTTTACCTTTATCAACTATACACTATACACATTTCTTCATTTTCATCCGGTATCCATGTTAATCAACTCTAAACTGTGATCATTCCTATAATTTAGTCACCAAGGCTACCTTTGGTACCTGGTTAACAGATAAACAGCAATACAAGGAGAATTATTCCATAAATTAGAGTGCAATCTGAGGACCTCTCTGGCTTTCTGTTTGAGATAGGTTGAACAATCAGCTTGAATCACCATGCAAAGCTTTGTTACCGCCCCAACCCTCAACATCTCTGAAAGGACTTCTTTTGTTGCTGTATTTTTGGAGATTAATGAAAGTATGTGAACAGCTTGATCATCTGTTGCTGGTGACACTCTTAGGATCCTTTTAGCCACCATAGCTATGCTTCCTGCATGGCTAAGAAACTCGGCTCTTCCATCAGCGCATGAGCATAGATGTGCCAAAAGGTTGAAGATCAGTTCAGTGATGTTCTTTTCGGGTTTTTCGAGTTCCAATTCGACGAGCTCGAACATCGCGTTGGCTTGGACGATTTTTGATCTGTTTCTTCCCCAAAGGCATACTTGTATCAGAATTTGCAAGGCGGATTTGGTTGCTTGTTGAGAGAATTTCAGTTTAAGTACCCTTAACATTTCTTCCATGAATTCGGGTTTCAATTTCTCCAGCAACCTTGTATTTGCAGCCTCAATCACTCTTTTCAGGACTTGCATGGCAAGAGTCTTGACAACAACAGGATTCGCAATGTCACACCCTTGAATCCATGTTAAACAGTCGATGATTCGGTGATTTTCATTCACAGCAGCCTTGATTTCACCAGATGGTGTCCAAGTAAGATATAGAATTCTCAAAGCTTGTTCAACACCAATAGTTTTACTTTGATTACAACATCTTATCAACAACAAAACCATAGCTTTAGGGACACCAGCTTCCTCCATAAACTTGCTATTGTCCTTCGCTAGGACTTGCAATTTTTTCAAAGCATTTACATACAAACCAGGAACTTCAAGTTCACGAATGACTTTAAGAAGACGACTCTTACAGAGAGGAGATTTCGGTGTAGGGACCCTATCGATACCACCGCTAGCATTTTCCGTGGACCAAGCCTGAATCAGCCGCCGGAGCGTGTGATTTGGCGTTAAACAAGAACCGGATGGCAAAACCTGCTTGGTTACAGGGCAAATGGTGTCCTTGGCTGTCTTCAGCCATTGCTCTATGCTTTCTCTGTCGTAAGTAATGCCTGTAACAGCTGTAACAGGGTCTTTCATGATTTGCAGCGATATGGGGCAGATGAAATATTGAGGAATTTCAATCTCATCCATTGGGGTAGTAGCTCAAACTCAAGAGACTTAGAAAAACTTTACCTGTCAAGCCAAAATGGTAAGAGAAAGTGGCTTATATATATGAAAGGTTGGTTCTAAGTATACGTAAAAGTTTAAATAATATATTATAAAAAAGTCATTGTCCATATTGTGTGCTTCTTTTATCTTCAGCTTGTTTTACCAGTCGTACTTTCTTATGTAAGGGTTTTCAATGGTCAACACGTGAGAAACAACGCAGATCACATTGGGTTGGAAATGTCTTCCAACTACAAAATTGAACGCCACATGGCAATTGTTTAGTGGTTAGGCTGAGCCAGGAAAGGACAATGGTGGGTCAAAAGGGATTCCAGCACCCACACTCCTTCCTTAAAAAAGTGGCTTAGGAATTAGGATACATTTGGAAGTACGTATTTATTAATGAATTTAATCAAGTGGTCACTGTTTCTTAAGACCAATATTTTGTAATCTTTTTTTAAACTTTTTTCCATATTGACAATTTTTTTTAACAAAATACAAGCTAAATAAAGTATCAAAGATTGAAGTAAAATATTATTAAATTCAGAAATTAAATCTCTAAGACTAATTTTCTTTTCCTTTGAGTTTGGAGGTAAAAATATTTGTACTAGCATTTGCAAATTAAAATATACAATTTCAGTTTGAGGCCCAATTTTCCTGTCAAATAATTTGATTCTTTCAAAAATTATGTGTTGCCATTACTTATATATACATTCCCCTTTTTTTTTATTGGATAAAAAAAAATTTTTTTAAAGGGAGAAATATATAGTGTTTGTCCAGCTATAAAAAAAAGTCAGGCCATATATGTTATCATCACATATTTAAAAGAATAAGCCACACTAATTTATTTGACGGATTCATTAAAAGAAAGTTGACCCGGAGATTAGAATTATATATTCTGAAAAGTACAAGGACCTTTACTAAAATTTTACCAAAAAAAAGTTGGCGATTTGGATTTTGGGAAAAAGAAAGTAAACCAAACCAAACCCATAATAATGCCAATAGAAGCAAGGCAAGCACTTCGTGGAATTCAAACTTATTGAATGCATTTTCAAAGTTTTGTTCGCCATTTAATGTTATTGCTTACCCAAAGATGGAAATTACCAACAAAAGTTTAGCTTACCCATATCCCATTTAATTTATTTCTTTATTATATTCAATCTACTCTACTTAAATTATCATTCACACCTATATGCTTAATTAATTTTGAATCAAAAGCAGATTAGAGTCAATTTAACATTACTTTTAAGAAATACTTTTGAAACAAAAATCACTTTTGAGGAGAAGTTAAAATTTTTTGCTTATGTCAATACCACTTTTGGGCCAATCTTGGGGGTTAGAAAAACACTTTTTCTCTCAAAAAGTATATTGTTTAGCAATATTTTTACCTCACAAGTGTTTCTTAGAAGTAATGCTAATCTGGTCATGAATCTTAACTCGATTGGCATCAGTATTGTTGCCAATGCAGGAGGTCATGGGTTCAAATGTGTTGAAACGTATTATCATCCTATTTAAGAGTTGAGGAGGGGCTAATGGGTAGTTCTTGGCATTGTATAAAAAAAAGTATACGATTAAAACTTATAATGAGATTAATGTTAAAAAATTGAAAAAAAAAATGTATATGATTAATTTATTAACTATGAATGTCATTTGAGAATTGTAATTTATCATATATTAGAAAATAATCAATTAAAAAAATAGAGAAGCTAGATTTTATATCACTTTTAAAAGACGAATTATACAATTAGTCGTCTAATTATTAGATTATTTTTGTTTTGGTCATCAAATTATAAAAAAAAAATTCAATTTTGTCACTAACATTATCGTTCGATTTTGTTTTGGTCACCCTATATTAAATAGTTAACGAAAATTATGATGTGACCTTTTTTAATTGGCATAATACCACAGTTAGTCCTCAATGTAAACAGGCAAATTTGCCCGAGCCCAAAGAAGAACCAAAATACAAAATAAATAAAAATTAAATTAAATGTTAACAGTCCATTAAAATGTCCAATTACATAACCCAAGTCCCAGACTCAATATAAACTAACCAGCCCAATTATAAGAACCTAACCCAAAACCCAGATGGCCCAATAAGCCCAATGCCTAAACTAAGAACCAAGGCAGAAACCCTAGCAGCTTCTGCTTGCGCCGCAACAAACCCAACAGCCTCCACGCCTCCGTACAGCCTCCTGGAGCCATAGCCATGCCCGCGCCTCCGTATGCCAGCACACGGCCCCCGTACACGCGCCACGCACTCCGTACCTGCGAAAGAAAACAAAACAACAGCAGCAACAATAACCAATACGAAAACAAAGAAAAAAAATTGTATTTTTATTTTATTTTGAACATTCGACTATAAAGCCTATTATTTTCGATTGTAAGGAGGTTCTTCTTTTTTTTATGCAATACAGAGGCAATACACAGATATTGAAAATAAAAAAAAAAGTAATTTCTTGAGAAAGTGATCCCCGTTTTCGACTCATTTTCTTATTTCCCCCGATTTTCCCTCATTTATATTCGAAAAAGAAAAGAAAAGAGGATAATACTTGCGTTCTGGCCATCGTTTCCCTTTCACTTCGCTGAAATCGAAGTTTGAATGGGATCTCAAGGCTAAAAGCCACCCTTTTGGAATCTGAAAGCGCTGGTCGCTGTTCGTGGTGGCGCATCGGTGCCTAGGGAAGCATTTGGGGTTTGGCTGAGTAACAAAAGGGGGAGGCTAGGGCATCGTTAGGGTTCGGCTGAAGGAAGGCAATGCTTAGCCTTATAAGGGAGCAAAGAAACGACGCCGTTTTGACCAATTTTAGTGGTCTAAATATGACGCCGTATGGTGGCCTTCACCCAATGACCCGACCCACGCATGGTTAAGATCCGCGTGTTAGGTCTGGGAGGGACATTTGCACGATAAGTCCTTTCTGTTCACGCCATTATTCAATTGAATCCTTTTACTCCCTTTTGTTTTTTTAATTTGTTCCTAAGATTTGTACCTGGTTTTAATTTAACCAACTGTTAAATGCTGCGCTTTAGAATTTGGGGACAATTTTTGCTTTGGTCCTTGGACATTTGTACGCATCAAGCTTTAATCCTTAGATCTATCTTGTGGCTTTTATTTATTCGTAAATTATCCTTCCAGTTTTATTTTTGCTTCAGTTGAGTATTTTTTTTTGTATTTCAGCTCATGTTTTTATTCTTTATATATATTTTTAAAATTCACTTATTATTCTTCTTGTAATATATCACCATAGATTATTTTATTAACCTTGCATTGTTCAAGTTGTGTACGATATGTATATATTTTAATTGTTCTACCTACGATTTATTTGTTTTATACACTTTCATATATCATCATTTTTATGTGTGTATTATCACTATGTATCATTAACCCAAATCAATTTGTTTCATAAAATTATTTTATACATCATTCATTTCAAAATTCTTTTTGTACATATATACATATATTGAGACATATGTTTGATTCATATGCTTCCTTAAATTCATGTATTTTACATATAATTTTTTCCTTTGTATACATGATTATATTTTTCAAAATTTGCACATATATAATTTATAATAAGATTAATTTGATCTTAAATACATTATTAAGTACATGCTCTTTTACAAATAATTATTTTTGGAAGTTATTTATGTATATATGTTTTGTAAATCTATTTGGTGTATTATATCTTGTCATGTATATTTATTATTCTTTCATATTATATACATTATTTAAGTTATCATGTACATTGTCAAATTTTTTTTAAAATTAATTTGTGTTTAAAATATTTTACATATAATTTGATTCAAATTTTTATTCTATAATATCTATTTCAAAATTATATATCCATGGTTTTATGCAAAATTTTCAACCTATATATTATTTGTCCATTTATTCGTTATTATTTTAAAATCGTTTTATAGCATATTGGCTTCTAATTGCTATTTTGTTTTTACATCTTGCATTGATTATTTCATACCATGCTATGTACATTATTGTGGCATATTATTGTGTGTATTGTTTTGGTTGTGTTGAATTGTTATATTGCTATTTTCATCATTGTATTATTATATTAATTATTTCTCATGCATGATTGTGATCGGGTTACATTTTTTAGGTTAGTTATACTTAATTATTAGTTTGTTAATTGATTGTATCTCATATGTGTCTATTATCTCATATCATTGTTTTCCACTTGGCTTATGAAATTTGGTTTTGTAAGGTGCAAATCTTCAAGATTAATTTCGTTTCATTATAAATCGCATTAACACATTTTAAGCTATTTTTATAATTATTCATTTAAGAATTCTTTAAAATGAAGGCAATACTCGGTGTTTGGCAATTCGGGAATCGTGCCCTATCATGCTGGGTTGTGATTTCTTGTTTGTTCAAAACAATCGAATATTCCTTTGGAATTTCACTCATGCTTTTAAAAATTCTTCAAAATGAAGGTAATGTTCGATGTTTGGCAATTCGGGGAATCGTGCCCTATCGTGCTAGGTTGCAATTTCCTGTTTGTTCAAAATAATTGAACATTCCTTTGGAATTTCATTCATGTCTTTAAAAATTCTTCAACACGAAGGTAATGTTCGATGTTTGGCAATTCGGGGAATCGTGCCCTATCGTGCTGGGTTACGATCTCCTGTTTGTTCCAAATAATCAAGTATTCCTTTAGAATTTCACTCATGTTCTCTAAATTTTAAAATAAGGCAACGTCCGATGTCTAGGAATTCGAGGAGTCATGCCCTACTGTGCTGGGTTTCAATTTTCTCGTTGGACTAAATAAATGGACATCCTTTTGCGGTTTTCAACATATAAACCTTTGGAAGTCGAAATTTATCATGTTTTCGAGGGCATAAAGGATCATGTCCTATCGTGCTGCATGTGATGCTATATTCCTCTTAAGCAAGAGAATCTTGATGACCAACTCGGGTTATTCAAATGTTATTAAAAGGAACCACGTTTCAAAAACATTTTTAAATCTTAGACATAAGGATAGTATCTAATCGATTTGGTACCAATTTTGGGCGTAATGAGGGCGCTAATCCTTCCTCATACGTAACCGACTCCCGAACCCATTTTTTCAAAATTCGTAGACCAAAATTGTTGTTTTAGTAAGCCAAAATGTTTTATTAAAATGACCAAACTTCTTGGTGATCCAATCACACCTCATCAAAAAAGATTGGTGGCGACTCCACATTTTCGTTTCTAAAGTCGATTCCCCGTTTTTCTTTAAATTTGAAAAAATGGTTTCGACACTCAACATTTACACATTCATCAATTTGGTCTTAATTCTCAATAATCCAATATATTTAACCTCTCTATTTATAAATTTCATCAATTTAGTCCTCAAACTTTTCACCAATCAAATTTCATTTTATTTTTACCACCAAATTTTTCTTTCTTTCTTCAACCGCCCTTGTGTTAACCACTAGCCACCCTTCACTTATTGACCAAAGCCTTCTCCCGTAACCTTGCCTTGCACCTTCATCTAACTCTTCACAATATCCATTGCCCCATGCCTTTAGTTACCATCAACCTTGCATTGTAGCTCTAATCGCTAAGAACATACTGCCCAATACAAAATTCAACACCCACAATTACATCAACTATTGCTACAAAGCCCAATCGTTCCTAGCTTCAAGTTGCAAGTAGGCCTCTAAGTTAGTCGCACCACTATATTAATCAAGGCCCCTCTGCCTTAACATAGCCACTATATCTAACCAATGCTTCTTCTAGCCACCTAAGGATGCTCATTGTAACATTCCGAAATAGGGCCTAAACGGAACAGTGGTTGCGAAACCACAAATTCAGGGTAAAAAAAAATTATTATTATTTTGAGGTTCATGGTATGATTACATGATTGTGTGAAAATTTCGTGATAAAATTCTATGCATAAAGTGCTTAAATTGAGGTTAGGGACTAAATCGAATAATTTGCAAAACTTGCATTCTAGAAGTTTTTAGTATGAAATTATTTTGGAATATTAATTAGGAGATATTAAATGGTAATTTGACCAATTTTAAGTTCATGGACAAAATTAGGACATGGAAGGAATTTTTGAAAGTTTAGTAAGGAGGGGCATTTTGGTCATTTGGTTATTAACATTAATAAAAAGGTGAAAAAGATGATAAAATTGTATCATCTTCTTCAAGTTACCAGCAGAACCTTACCTCTCTCCATAGCTGGGGTTTCTTCAACTTTCAAGCTTCATAGTAAGTGATTCCAAGCCCCGTTTTTAATGATCTTTACGTTTTTGAAGTCCCGGTAGCTCGATAAAGCTTATGCTAGCAATAATTTAAGTTAGGAATCAAATTTGTAAAAAATACCCATAGGTGAAATTTGTATATTTTGATGTTTTATGATGGAATATGAGGTTTTAAATTATGTTAGACAACTTGTGCTACTTGGTTTTAAGTGAAAACGAGTAAAAGGCTTAATCGGTAAAAATACCTAATAGTCATAAGTACATGTTAGTGTGTGAATTTGATGTTGCCATAGAAGGAAAAATGATCAGCATGTCATAAAACATAAGAAAATAAGATGAAGTTTAATTTACGAGCCTTGGGGCAAAAGTGCAAATATGTGAAAGTTTAGGGGCAAAATGTAATTTTGCCAAAGTTTGAGTAAAGGGTTGTTTTGATAAATGTTGATATTAAATAAGCTAAATTTGCTATTATAGATCAAGAAGAGCGAAATTCGAGAGTAGATCGGGAAAAGAAAAGTAAAGGACTAAATTGTAAAGTTTACTCACATTTTGTATCGAGGTAAGTTTACAAAAATAAATGCAATATTATTTTATTTTACATTATTATTGTCAATTTCCAACATTTATATATTTATGTTATGAAAATATTTAAAGTCGAATTTAAGGTGAAGTGACAGAGGAAAAGTGTTAGAAAGCCCCGGTTGAACCCTAGGAATGTTAGGATATTAGGGTTGACGAGATGAACGAAATGAGCCATGTAAGTCCATATTAGAAATATGGCTTTGGAGACAGGATTGAGCCATGTAAGTCCATATTATATATGGCATTGGAGACAGGAATAATTCATGTAAGTCCATGTCAAAGACATGGCATTGGCGAGATATTGATAGACAGAAGCGACCCTAGTATCCTCGTTATTCGAGTGGTTCAACGGGTCAGGATACGAGTTAAATTACAGTGAATTAACAGCAAAGGAAAAGTAGATTATACTTATGAAAAAGGAAAGGTCAGGTAAGAAAGAAGGTAAGGGAATAAAGAAGAAGATAGAAATTGAAAAGTAAAGAAATTTATGATGTTAGATGATATTATGCATAATTATCCATTATGTTGAATGTTGTGATTTATTTGCTTGTAAGCTTACTAAGCCTAGTGCTTAATCTCTTTATTTTATTCTTCTTATAGTACTTATCTAGCCACTCGGGGATCGAAGGAAACGTCGGAGTCCGATCACACTATCAAAGAAATAACTCGGTATAATTAGACGTTTTGTTTTGTGTATGGCATGTATAGAAACTTAGCCACTTTTGCTATAATATGAACAATGAATGATGTGTAAATACTTGCTAGTGATTAGCTAATAAAAATGGCCGATGATATGCATGTTTATTAATATGTATGATTGAATGGTGATTATCACATGAAAATTATGAAAAATGTGAAAGTAACCTAAAAACAGATTCAAGTAACAGCAATGACGTAACTTTGAAAAATCACTAAAAATTGTATAAACATATTTTGAAGATGAATAATATATGAAATTAAATCTTATTATGTATATTTTCTTATGGAATAAGAAAAATAGGTAAAGGTATTATATTTCATGATATATCTGAGTTTTAGTGAAACATGGTCAGAGCGATTTCTGAAACCCCTGTTTCAACTTTGGAAATTCACAATAAATTTTACAAAACTAATTAGAAGGTATACTTTATATGGTTATAATCCTTGTTGAGTCTAGTTTTAATAGAAACAAACGGCTTAGTGATATGAATTTTTTACAGGAAGAAACATGGTTTGTAGTAACAAGAGGTTAGTGCAGTCGAGTTTTGAAACAGGGGAAACTTTAACTAATAAACTGTACTAATTGGCCAAGTAAAAATCTATGAAAAAATTAGTAGATAGATATATGAGTCTAGTTTCAGGAAAAATTTACGGATCTTAATTTCGAGTTTCAAACTCAAGATATGAATTTTAGGCGACTCTGACGCAGAATGGCAGCACATTCCGAAATGCTTAAATAAACAATTTAAACCTATTTAAGGGATAGAATAAGTTTAGTAATGCCTCGTGCTCGATTCTGGCAACAGTCTCGGGTAAGGAGTGTTACACTCATTGTACCATAAGACAACACCAACACAACTTTATATCAGTGCTTTGACTAGCTTCTAGCCACCTAACCTCCAACGTGACCTGGCCATCTTGTTGCACCAAACCCATACATTCTTACATCATTAGATCAAGTTGTCCCTACACCTATTCCACTAGTCCATGCCACCAGTACACCGCTCAAGGCCAACACTAGACCCTCATTATCAAACAACTCCACAATCTTCCCACCTTACGACACACCATCATTCCATCGATTCTGCACATTTGCCCCACTACACTTTTTCATTAACATGCACTATATCTGATCAAGCTAGCTTTGCTAATCTCTAGATTACAAACAACCTTATAGATACGCTTAATATCATACAAGCATGTTGAGGAGAAAAACTATCTTTTTATCTAATCAAGCTACCAATTTTGGTAAAAAATTTCTCTATTTCTTCACTTTGATTCTCTTAATGAATTATATTATAAAGAAATAACCTTTTAGAGATTATTCCAATAAAAAACCTCTATTTTTTCCTTCTCTAAAAAATATAAGAATGGATATTTCTAAGACTAGAGAGATTAAATAAATAAAAATGGCCTAATAATATTTCTTAACTGTTTCTATCTTCTTCTTTTTTTTATTTTTTCCTTTGAAATTTGGTATAATTTGGGGGTATCATTTGGAGAAGAAAGAAAATAGAAGAAAGGGACAAAAGAGTAAATTTGATTTTTGAGAGTTTTCCTTGTGAGTGATTAGAATCGAGGGAGAAGAAGAACGAGTGATTGCGATTGAGATAGGGAAATGATTATGATGCGAACTAAGCGGTGACAAAGGGTGCCTCAAGAACCAATGCTAAGAGCTCCTTGTCATAAGTCGAATAATTTACTTGAGCAATATTGAGTTTTTCACTAAAGTAAGCAATTGAGCACTTGTCTTGCATTAGAACCGCTGTTATGCCAATGTTTGAAACATCACATTCCAATACTAAAAACTAAAATCAATACAAATTCTCCATTTGCCTTTAGCCTTTTTTACCATGACGACATTTGATACCCAGTTAGGGTACGCCATTTCTCGAATAACCCCCACTAAAAGCAATTTCCTACTTTTTGTCTAATGGCTTCCACAACCTGTAGAGAGAACCTTATTCTATTTTGCTTAATCGACCTAACTTCGAAAAACACATTCAGCCGATACGCAATCACTTGTGGAACCACACCAGGCATGTCCGCTTCTGACCATGTAAAAATATCTGAATTCTCCCTTAAACACTATACTAAGTCATTATTTTCCTCTTTTACTAATGTCGATGAAATCCTCACTAACTTTTATATGTCATCATAAAATAATTGCAAAGTTTCTATTGCCTTTATCGCCTCTGGCTAGCAAACTCTTTCCTCGCTTTTAACATCCAAACTATTCAAATCTAAAACTTGACTAGCTACATCTACCCATTGCGAACTTTGATCTTGTAGCTTCTGCTCGCGAGTCTATTTAACTGACAACATATGGCATTGTTTGGCTAATTACTGGTTAGAATTCATGAATCCCACCATTGTTTTGGTAGGGAATTTGATTTTCATGCAAAAAGTGGCAATCATCATTCTGGTCATTCGCATAATAAAGTGCTAAAAAATGGCATTGTAAGCTATGGGATAGTCTACCACAAAAAATTAAACGTATTCTGTGGTAGTGTGCTCACCATCCTTAAGGGTAGCAGGTAGAGTGATACACCCTTTTACCTCGACAGGTTGGTTAGCCATATAAAGGGCTCACCTTCTTCAAAGCCTGTTCTTCCAATCCCATCTTATGATACACTTCCCAAGTTAAAACCATTACAACACTTCCACTATCAACTAGAATTATCCTAACCTGAAATCTAACACTAGTTGTTGTCACCACCATAGGTCATTTCCTTCCTTGCCGCACACTAAATCATTATCTTCCTCATAAAATTTTACCCTCTATTTCTTTTGCTAACGTAACCTCTTGGGTGAACTAATAGACATCACACTTCCAAAATGATCCTTTCTCTTTGTGTTAGACGTCACCCATTCTTCATTTGTACCAACATGACATGTATTGTGCCTCTGGCCTTCTGTTTTCTTTATCAGTACCTCGTGATCTCTATCGCAATGATGAAGCTTCCTGTGCTACAAAATCTTTTAGTTCGTCATTTTTGACAGCTTCCTCAATGACATCCTTCAAAAAGAAACAATCATCTATCTTGTGACCTTTGTCATTATGAAAACTACATTTGTCCCTTGAATTAAACTTCAACTAATTGGGTAGCATAGGTGGTGGACTCGATAAAATTTCGAAGGTTCTCACCTGGTTAAAGATATAGGCACGCGAAATATTTGAAGAAGTGTAAACTTTAAATTTTCCATGAGAAACATACCTTCTCGTGTGTTTACCTTAAGGCTTTTGGGATGCCCTTGGTGTCACATTTTGTGAATAACTCATTTTTTATCCTTGACCCGTAGGTTCTGAGAAGAAGGACCTGCTAGCCATACACACTTTGACGACTTCTAAACTATCTATTATCCCTCTGAAAGGTATCACGAGCTACTCTCTTAATTTCATTGGCTTCAGCAAACTTATGCGCCCTCTTATATAAGTCTGCCAAACTATGTGGTCTACTATCAGTGAATGAGGACTGAACATACTCATTTTGAACTCCTACAATAAAGGCATTAATAGCCCATTGATCTTCCAAGTTCTTCATGTTCAACATGGTTACATAAAACCGTTTTACATAATCTTATAAATATTCTCCATCTCTCTACTTCATTGACATTAAAAACACTAGGGTGCTCATTATCCTTCTATGGGCGTGAAACCTACCCCAAAACATTTGACCCAATTGTAAGAAGCTTCAAATAGAACCCTGTGGCAAAGATAAGTACCGATCCTTCGCGCTTCCCCTGAGAGTTCTCAAGAAAGCTTACACTTCGTCGCGTCAAAAGCCCCTAACACATTCATATAATCATTATATTGTATGAGATGTGCTCTTAGGTCCCTTATACCTCCAAACATCTCTTTTGATACTTTGAACTGTGGCGAAAGGCCCACAGCTGCAACCATTGGAGATAAGGGGTTGTTAAAACCGACAACCAATCCATATCCTATACATTAGGGTGTAACGCTTGAATGTATCTACGCAAAGCATCCATCTCATTTTTCTTGGATATTAGAATGGTTGAATTGCATCTTTCTCCTCAATTCTTCATTCTATCTTAACAACTCTTGGTGAAACAAGTATTGTTGCTGCTCGAACCTGGTACTCTGTTGAGTCATCTACTCCTTCATTAGTCGTAGCTATTCTTGCAAACCAAATAATTGTTGTGGTAATGCTCCCTGATTAGAGGAAAAAGACAGCTAGGGGTGAGCGTTCGATTGAATCGAATGAAAAATTTTTGACTTAATCTAGTTGACTAATCATATTTTATCATCCTAATTTGATTTGAAATTTTCTCGAATCGAGTCGAGTGAGATGGAATTCGAATTGAATATATTTGTTCGAGTTAATTTTTAAAAAATAATTTTGGGTCATTGTAACCACTGTCACCCATTGTAATAAAATTTGGCCACCGTAATCAAATTTTTTGTTAACTTTCATCACCTCATAATTTATTTATTAATATTTTATATACGGGTTAGCTTCTTTGCTTGCTTAGTTGTTCCAATTATCTTCATATTCTTGTCACTATATATTTTGGAATTAAAAATATATTAAATGTAAAATGTAATTTTTAATAAAAGTTATTTTAAAGATAAAATGTGAAATTGATACCAATATAAAATTTTAACACGAATATTTTATGGCATCATTAATAATTCAATTTTAATATAAATATTCAATATGACTAAACAATTCAATAATATAAATAATATAAAATGTGAAATTTAATTTAATAATGTAAATAGTAGATATAAATAAAGTTATTACTATTTATGTTTAGAGATTTTTTGGGTAATTTTGATTATTTATTTGAGAGTAAAGAGTGAGAAGTAAAAGTTTAGGGAAAATAAAAAGTTTTAGAGAGTAAAAGTTTGAGGGAAAGTAAATAAGGAGAGTAAAATTTTGGAGGGAAAATATTAAAAAAAAATAGGGGGATGGGTTTGGGGTAGATGGGGGGTGGGATGGGAAGGAAGTAAAAGTTTTAGGGGGAAAGTGGGAGGGAGTAAAATTTTAGAGGGAAAATAAAAAATTTTGAGGGTTTTTAGGAGTAAATTTTTGAGGAAAAGTAAAATTTTGGTGGGAAATAGATTTTGGGTAGATGGGGGGATTGGGATAGGAGGCGAGTAAAAGTTTTGAGGGAAAAATAAAAAGGTTTGGGAGTTTGGGGTAAAAATGTAAAATATTATAGTTTAATATTCAAATTATTCGAATTCGAAAACTCCACTCGATTAGAACTCTTAATTCAAAAAAAAAATTCGAGTTGACTCGAATAGCTCGAATAACTTGATTGTCTAACTCGAAATTCGATTTTTTTCGATTTTTTCGAGTCGAATCGAATTTCGCTCGCCCCTGAAGATAGCCCCTAACCAAAAGGAACATTGAGATCAAAAGAGTTAGAGGCACCTCTTTGGCTTGAGTTACCTAAGTTCTCTGTTCGATCAGGGAACCAACCAGTGAAATGGTCCATCTCTCGAGGTTGATTGTCGGTGTCAAAACCTCCAACTTGATCTAATGGGAAGTTGCTAGGGAAGTTCTTGTTACGGTGAGTAATCTTTTTTTTTTTTTGAATTTCTGATCATCGGATGCCTATCCATGTTCAACACACCATATTGTTGAGTGTTTTTGTGAGTATCCCTCTGAAGGAGACTAATTTTCCTATTTATATGATATGATTCCTGAATGTAATGTCCTAGGTAAGCCCCCATGCATGCCAACATGTACCTTATTCTAAAGTTAACACGTGTTCCCTAAGTGTAGGTTCGCTTGCATGATGATACGAACTCATGAAAGCGAACTATGTATGCTATCACTACTAAAGAGGATCGGGTCAAGCCCAGACGAATAATGAGTCGATAATGGTAAACACCATAACAAATCGTATAATTAATAATTAATTTCAATCTCAATTAGTGAGTGAATAAAGGAAGTAATATTTAATACAATATAATTATTATAAACTTATTTATAAATTAATCAATTTTAATTAGTTAAAATATGAATATAATAACATTAGACATTGTGAAAATTTTTAAATATTAAATACAATTTCAATTAGTGACAACATAAATATAATAACATTTAATAAAATAAGTGTAGTAATTATGCACTCAATCATACATGTATGTATCCCTTTCAATTTCAATTAGTTAAAATATGAAAATATTAGACACATTCAAGTGTACAAATCTTGAGCATGATCAATTGAGTGCATGTATAATGTTAATGAATATGTTATAACTTTACTATATTGATAGTATCATTTCAGAAAACAACAAAATTAGGAAAATTTATCATGAAAATTCTTGTATTAGACATCGGATTGTATTTAGTCTTTTTATTTTAAAATAGATAAATTAGTTCTTGTTATTAGATCAAAGAACAAATTGATTCTTCTATTAAAAATTTCATCCATTTTTCTGTTAAAACTCAATCCCTCTACTTAGCATGAGGTACCATCACGTGTCACTGTTTGATTATTTCGTCAGTCATGCCAATATTTTACAGTACAAATAAATGAAATTTTAAGTAAAAAAATCAATTTGCTCTTATTATTCATATAAAAGAACTAATTTACTTAATTTTTTTAATAAAAAAAGTAAAATATAATATGAATATTAGTATAACAAGCTTGATAGATCAGGATGAATGGGATTGGGACTGGTTTTAGATTTGTTTGGGCAAAAAGAACAGCCCTTTTGGTTGTTTGATTTAGTTGAAGTTAATAGGCCTCCTAGGCGTTGACAGTCAGGATATTAATCTTATTTAACGAAGCTCCGGTTCTCTTAAAAAGAAACTATACAATATTAAATGACATTATATCCACTTAGTGAAATTCCTATATAAATAGTATTCTTATATTATAAAATTTCATTAATTTATATTTTAAGAAATCGTATTTTGACAATTACTAGTAATTTTTTATTTGATTATTTGTATAACTTTATGTAAAAAGATGAAAAGCTGGAATTAGTTTCATTTTAAAAGTTTTGATTCTACTTACCACCCACATTTTCAGTCAAAATGGATTTACAATTACTTCATCCCTAACTTTGTTTTTTAAACTTACAATTAATCAGTTTAACTAACATAATTTTCGCATGCATATCTGCTTGACAATAGAAAGACTTCGGTTCATGCTCAAACTTCTTCTTTTTTTTTTTTTAATAAAATAAACTTGAATTTTTTTTTTTTAAAAACTGGACCTTGGTTCATCTAGCCCGTAGATATTTCTAATAACACTATTACATTGAAAAGAATGTGTGTCTATAGTTCATTCATTCATAAATATTCGTAGGATTCGAATATTTTAATTAAAAAACCTTCACTTGGTAGGAATGTATTTTAAAAAAAAATAATATTGTAATTAATCTGAATTTAACAAAATAATTTTAACGGTGTTAATAGCTGAACCTGAATTTTGAAACTTGAAAAAGTAGAAGAACTAAATTCCTAAAAATAAAAGTATAAAGATAAAATTTTAAATTCGTGAAAAATACGAGGACTAATGGCATATTTTAACCTTACTTTTTTGATGAAATGCAATTCATTACTACTTCCATCCAAAATATCCAAGAACTAGGTACAAAGTTTAGACTAATTATTATTAGGGATAAATTTCAAAATTATATATGAGCTTTGATTTAATGTGCAATTGTGGTGCCATGAAACTTTAATTGTGGCTCAAATAAATACTTGAAACTTTAATTTTGATTTAATCATACATATCTTGAAAAATAAATACATTAAATTATATTTATCTTGGATAAATATAGTTATTTATGTATAAACATAAAATGATGTTATATCAATAATTGTGTTAATAATTTATAAGAATTGAATCAAATTAAAATTCATGTATATAATTACATATTAAATCATAGTTGATATATAATTTTGATATTTATCCGAGAAGAATCTCACAGATTCTTTTCCTTTAGTGATATATTGACTGTTTGATTTTGTGGCCAAATCAACATAAGTAAAAGTTTGAATTGACTTTCTCAAAGATTTCTACCTATCAGAATTTAACTATAAAAAGGATTTATTTGAAAGAAAAATTATTTTACAATTCTAAGTCACATGTTGCGTAGCTTAATAAGGGATTATGCTTAATAAAAAAGAAAGAAAGAAAAGGCTGCTATCTAAAGATTCCAAAAACTGATGTTAGAAGAGGGATTCAACATTGGAAGCTTCATATCAACTCATAATATTTTTCATTTTTAACTCCATTAATGGACTCATAATATTTAATATTCTGCTAGATGTTCATGGAACCCAAGAAAATGGCTCCTGGATTTCCTTTCCTATGATTTGGTTCAGCATTAAGTTTTGGAAAGAGATGTAAAAGGACTATTGATTATTGATGGAGTTAGTTGCTACAAGAGTTATAAAGTCATGATTTTTTAGTATTATTTATTGTTGAGTTTTTTTATGTGTACTTTTTAAAAATAAATTTAACAAAATTAAGATATTTTCAATTGTTAAAGTAAACTAGTATTTTTAGAGTAAGATTTAACGGGTTTTCTTTTCCCATTTAAAAATATATATCATCGAGAAGATTCGGGATGGAATTTATAATTGATATGTCTTTGATCTTTATTATTTACAATTTAAAATTATTGTAAAATATCGAATTGGTAATTAAGTGTCAATGAAGTGTCCACTCCCTTATTATTGAAGTTGTTTAAGATAAATTCCATATTTGAGATGTTGGCAATTATTGAACAATATATATGAGTTGTGTTGATTATGTGGATGATGTCTAGCTGATTATTGAAGATTATAACACTTGAGGAAACATATTTTGGATATTGGTCAAATCAAATTACCCTATTTAATCATTGGGATCATGAATATTAGATTGAATTGAATTGAAACACCAATTGCTTAACCGTCAAGAGTCCATGCTTACCTTGTATTGTAACACCCTAAACTTGACCTAGAAGTTTAGACCAAATCCCGGATGTCACATTGATCACCGAAGTGATCGTAGGTAATTTTTTTTACAAAACAATTAACATGTCGAATCTTAATATTTTATCTTTTAAAATCCAATCAGTAAAATTACAATTAAGGTAGTATAATAAGCGGAATAAAAGCGAATAAAACTTAAAACGGAATTGTACCATAGTTTTCAAAAAAAACCTTATATTTCAAAATTGAATAACAAAGTAGAAACTGAAAACACAAACTAATAGCTTATTTCCCGCTGAGAATGTCTGAGACCTCTGCAAACCGAGTCTAGCGTCAAAAATTCTGAAAAAGGTACCTAAAAGGGAAACACTAAGAGAGGGTGAGCTACACGAGCTCAGTGTGAGTTCGAAACAAGATTAAGAATAGAAATACAGTACACAATTCAATATTGAACAACTACCACCCCGGGTTGCCCGGCAACGATGGCTTATCAACATGCAGTTACACTGCTAAATCATATAATGATACGTAACAAAGCTGACATACATGCAGTACAATGCAATAAATCGCTGTACAAATAAGTTGCAGTAAAACTGCCAGATCAGATCAGAATCAGACTTCTTTTTCTTCGCAATCCCACCCAAATCTTTACTTTATGCAAATGTATGTGTATGTACATAATCTCATAGAATAGTGACACATTCACAGATAGTCAGACAGAATAGATATGCACACCCACATTCAGTTAATCGGGTTCAGAATTAGACATCTCACACAACAATTACAAATAACACTTAACCACTGAAGCCCAAATCGAAGTCTTATTGACCCTTACTAAAGCTTAGACAAGGGTTGAAGCACGCAGACACATTTTTAGATGAGAAACACATAGAGAACCGAAACAAGTGCCTTCAAACCACATGTTCGTATGCTCTGGCCGTGTGGAATTACCCAGGCCGTGTGGGAGGTCAAAAGCCCGTGTAAAGAAGGACACACGACCATGTGACTGAGGCACACGCCCGTGTGAAGTGAGGTACACGACCGTGTGACTAAGGCACACGCCCGTGTGGACTAGGGACATGGCCGTGGAAACAGGCCGTGTAACTCCCTGTCTATTTGCACTAACTTTGAGCACAGGGCTGATACGACAGTGTAAGGGTTTCACACTCCCGTGTGCCCACCAGACACGGTCGTGTGTCCAAAATACATGCTCGTGTGGAATCCCCAAATCCTCAAATTAGCTACACAGGCGTGTAGCCAGGCCGTGTGGCACCAAATCACTCAATCCCTAATTCCTAATCACACAAGCTCGTGTGCCTGAGGGACACGACTGTGTGAAAATTGACAAAATCCCCAAATCAGCCACATGGCCGTGTGGCACCCAAATCAGCCCGGAAACCTTAATTTCTAATTTCACAAGGTTGTGTGATCAGACACACGCCTGTGTGGCCACCCAAGTAGTCACGAAACTCTTTCGGAACAGGCCAAAAACCTTATTTTAGCAGTCAAAACAGTCCCCAAACTTTTAAATGTCAAAAGTACATCAGAATACGCAATATTCCCTATACTTGTTCAACAACTAAACTCCCAAATCAACGAGTTATAGTACACTCAAGAAATGCCAAAATTACGATTCGTAAAACAAAATAGTTAAGGTTCGAATCCACACCTGTTTTGCGAACAAAAACGTTCAAATGCTGACCCGATGACCAAGAAATTGAAGTCTTTTGAAAACCACCACTTTTCCCAAAAAGAAAAGATAAGAAGTGAAAAAAAAAACTAAAAGAAAAAGGCAGAAACAAAAACAATACTGTCCACCTCCCAAAAAATAGAAAAATAAAAATAAATAATTATTAAAACAAAGCAAGATTAAAGGCTCTCCAAAAATGCGCACCCAAAAACTCGAACCCAAAACCTTGAGGTATCCTAGCATTCACTCAACCACCAGACCAGCAGGCCCATTCTGACACTTAATCGCTCAACTAAACACAATAATGTACCCTTCTCACTGACCCCAACCACAAAACCCAAATCTTCTAGCCCCAAGATTCATGGCGTTACATGTATTTTATTATTATTTTATATTTAACATATTCTGTTGTTGTTTAATAAAGATTGATACAGATCTTCTTATGTTAGCAAGTATCAAAATATTCTATATAATTGATATATTTGTACAAGTTATTGTACTGAGAGAATTAGACACTTAATCTATCCTTATGAGATATTTTATTTTATGAGTGCATAGTAATAGTAAAACCTTTGGTGTAATTTAGTGGTGATAGTATCATTCTTCAATGTGAAAATGTGTAGAAATTGTCATAGGTGTGTGATAGATTAGGGTTACTTGTTGTAAGTGTTGATGATAGTGGATATTTCTAACCAAGCTAGGCTCGCAGATGTAGGAAAATCGAACTACGTAAACAACTTTTGTGTCTTCTGTTTGTTTACTATTTTACTTTCAGTGGTCAAGAAGTGGCCACTCTCTTGTCACTCCTTCACAGTATGTAGCTTTTATCTTAGTAACCTTTTAAAAGCTTCAAAGATAATTAATATGGGTAATAAATTGAAATTTTGTGTAACAGCCCGGTTTTAGCTTAGATCAGAACAGTAGTTTCAGAACCATAAATTCGAGGTTTTAAATTTATTTTAATATTATTTTTGGTGTTTACAGTATGTGATTATATATGTGTGAAAGTTTCGTACGATAATTTTATCGTTTAAGTGGTTAATTTGACTAAAGGATTAAATCGCGTAAAATGCAAAAGTTGCATTCTATATGATAAAGGTGTCTATTTGCTATTGCTTATTAAATGTGAAGTTCTTATGTTGTAATTAGTCCATTGATAATGGATATGGACATAAATGGGCATATATTATGATGATTTTAAATGGTTTAATAAAGGTTAAATTAGTAAATTGTTTAATAATATATTATTAAGTAAAAACAAAAAAAATGGTTCCATTATCATCTTTTCATGGTTGAATAAAGAAAAGAATAAGTTAAAAATAGGGTTTGAAATTTTTGCAAGTACTTGGCTTAATTGAGGTATGTTTTGAGCTCAGTTTTTAATGATTTCTATATTTTTGTGATCATTGCTTTGAGTACTAGCTAACTCGTACCTTAATTTCTGAATTTTGGGTGATTTTGTAAATTTCCATTGATGAATGTTTGAGTTCTTGAATATTTGATGATGGAAAATGAGTAATTGTTGATAGATTATCATGTTCTATAAAGTTTTTAGTGAAATTGCATAAAAAGGACTAATTTGTGAAAAGTGTAACATATGTGGTTAAATTGTGAAATAAATGAAATATATGGACTTATATGAACTAAGGGAATATTTGGCCAAGCATGTGTATAAGGAAATTTTGTGAATTTTGTGTATATATGAAATAAGGACTAAATTGTAAGAAATGTGAAATTATAAGGTTAATGTGTAAAATGCCCCAAATTGTGCAATTTGGATAAAATTGAATGAATTGAGGAATAAAAGAGTTAATTTTGAATTTATATAGATCCTGAAAGAAAGAAATCGGATTTGGATCGGGGAAAATCGAAAGTTATCGAGTAATCGATCCAATTTGTCTTTTTCGTCTACGAGGTAAGTTCATATGCAAATAAATGTATTTGAATTGAATTATACATGTTTTATTATCATTGAATTGTTACGAATGTTGAATGAGCAAGTACGAGCATGAATTGACGAAGTTACGACATCTGAAACTCCCATATGAACCCTAGGAATAGTATAGGATATGAATGTCATGACATTAGGTTATCATGATGTTAACGGGCAAAGTTAAGAAAGAGTATATGAATGAGCTAAGTGATTCAGGTATGTACGAAATTTATATGAGCTTTGAGAAGAGAAGGTAATTGATGAATTGGTTGTTTGAGAAGTATAAATTGATTAATAGAAAGGTTTGTGATCTTTAATGTGTATTTAATTGTGTTTATTCATATTTTGCTTAATTGTTGATAATGATATTGATTCATAAAATGATTTATTTGTGTATGACTTACTAAGCTTTTAAAGCTTACTTTGTGTGTTCTTTCCCATGTTTTTAGATCATCGAAGCTAACTCAGACTCGGAGATCATCAGGAATACATCATCGCACTATCAATCATCTTGTTGGTACTTTTATAGTTTTGTATATATATGGTATATGGCATGTATAGACTAGTGTCATTTTGATATGTTGAGTTATGATTTTGGCCATGTGATTTTGCTTGTAAATGTTGGTATATAGAGCAATTTGAGTTGGCTTCAATTATATGTTTAATAATGGTATATGTGATGTATATAATGTTCTAAGTGTTGGCTTGTTTTAGTATGTTTGCCAAATGGTTGTATATTCGGTTAGTTGGTAATTGATGTACTAATGCTTGGAAATTTGCATAATGTGGTTTGATTTGATATTTTAATATGGTAAGTTATGTGACTTGAAATAGATGATGGGTTGATGAGTTAATGTATTTGGAAATGAGATTGTAACACCCCGTACCCGAGACCGTTTCCGGAGTCGAACACGAGGTGTTAACGGACTTAATTCATTAATTAAACAGCTCATACAATTCATTTTAAAATTTCCAGACAAGCTGGCTAACTGCATCACAGTCGCTTTAAAAATCATATCTCGAGTTACGAAACTTGAAATCTAATTTCGTAAATTTTTCCTGAAACTAGACTCATATATATATCTACTAATTTTTTTCTAGAATTTTTGGTTGGGCCAATTAGTACAGTTTATTAGTTAAAGTCTCCCCTGTTTCAGGGTTCAACTACTCTGACCTCTGTGTATTACGAATCAGATATCTCCCTATACAGACCTTCAATGACTATGCCGTTTGTCTCTAATAAAACTAGACTCAATAAGGAATCTGTACATATAAAGCGTGACTTCTAATTATCTTTTTAAAATTTATGGTGAATTTCCAAAGTCAGAACAGGGGATCCAAAAATCGCTCTGGCCCTGTTTCACAAAAATTTAAACGTCTCATAAAATATAGCTCATATACCTGTTTCGCTTATTCCATATGAAAATAGACTCATCAAGCTTCGATTCCATAACTTATTCATTATTTAATTCCATTTCTAATATTTTTAGTGATTTTTCAAACTCACGTCACTGCTGCTGTCTGAATCTATTTTATGGTAAATTTTACCTATTTCATGGTTTCCATGGATTAGCTAGCAATTTGACATACATAATACCAAATATGATCATGATTAGCCATTCCAATGGCTAATCATTACCAAGCATTTCTATTTCCATACCACTCAATAACCATATCATAAGACCATACATATAAAATGATTATAATGCTATACATGCCATACTCAAAATATACAAGCCATTATGCCAAGATGGTATACGGATAGTGTGAGCGTGCCCCGACCGCTTCCGATTTCCGAGCTGGCTTGTCAACACTACAAGGAATGAAAAGGAGGGAGTAAGCATAAATGCTTAGTAAGCTCACATGCAAATAGCAAGTAACATAACCATATAAGCAAACATAAAACATCATTTGCATAATCATCACCAAGACATTCATATCACCTTTTCATTTATCATCTTACCATATTGTTGTTATATCGAGTTTTCAACCCGAGGGTTAAGTACATACCTGTTCAAAGTATCCATTTCACAACACTTACCAATACGTCCCTTTCATCTTGAGTATTCCTCCATTTGAGTAGAACTTTACCGTTGAACACATCGGAATATAATTCGGATACATGGAAAGTTTGCACATAAGTGCCACATATGTAGCCAAGCTACCATGTAACCCGCCCATAAGTGAACTCGGACTCAACTCAACGAGCTCGGGCGTTCGCATCCATAAGTGAACTCGGACTCAACTCAACGAGTTCGGATGCCTAGTTACATCTCACGAACTCGGACTCAACTCAACGAGTTCGGACGCTCGCATCCATAAGTGAACTCGGACTCAACTCAACGAGTTCGGATGCTCAACCATCCTAGTGACATGTCACTTGTATCCTAATCTATTCCTAAGGTTCAAACGGGCTTTTTTCCTCGATCTCACATCTTTGCCGTCTTCCACGGAATATCGAAATCGATACTTCGGTGATAGTTCATACTCATCAAGTAATTCACATAATTACATATTATCAAACAATTATCACAAGTATAATATTTCATAATAATTATCATATCATTTAAAAAACATTAAAACATTTAAAATAATAACTATGTTACCAACATTTACATATGAACTTACCTCGTATGCGAAAATGGCTATTTTTACCATTTCGTCCACAACTTGGTATTTTCCCCATTTTAGCCCGAATTTTAGTTTTCCTTGCTCTATCATTTAAAATATAGTCTAATTAGGACTCACATTATTCAAATTGACCCAAAATCATATTTTGGAAAAATTACAATTTTGCCCTAAACTTTTGCATATTTACACTTTTGCCCCAAAGCTCGTAAATTAAAATTCAGCCTATTTTCTTATGTTTTATGACATGCTGATCATTTTTCCTTCTATGGCAACATCAAATTCTCACTCTAACATGTACTTATGACTATTAGGTATTTTTACCGATTAAGCCCTTTGCTCGTTTTCACTTAAAACCGAGTAGCACAAGTTGTCTAACATAATTTAAAACCTCACATTCTATCATAAAACACCAAAATACACAAATTTCACCTATGGGTATTTTTCCAAATATAAACCCTAGGTTAAATTATTGCTAGCATAAGCTAAATCGAGCTAGGGGACTCCAAAACGTAAAATCATTAAAAACGAGGCTAGAACGGACTTACAATCGAGCTTGGAAGCTTGAAAAACCCTAGCCATGGTTTCTCCTTGCTATATTCGGCCATGGGGTTGAAGATGAGCAAAATTGGCTTTTAATTTTATATTTTAATTCATTTTACCCCCAAATAACCAAAATGCCCCTACTACTAAACTTTCCAAAAATTCCATCCATGTCCATTTTTTTTCCAAGACTTAGAAATTGGTAAAATTCTATTTAAGACCTCCTAATTAATATTTCAAAACAATTTCATACTAGAAACTTCTAGAATGCAAGTTTTACAAATTATTCGATTTAGTCCCTAATTTCAATTTAAGCACTTTATGCATAAAATTTCTTCACAAAATTTTCACACAATCATGAAATCATATCATAGACATTAAAATAATCATAAAATAATTATTTCTATCTCAGATTTTGTGGTCACGAAACCACTATTCCGACTAGGCCCAAAATCAGGATATTACAACTCTCCCCTTTTAGGGATTTTCGTCCCTCAAAATCTTACCGTAAAAGTGGTCTTCACTTTTAATCTCATATTCGGTGCCGAAGAACTTGCACTTAGACTGTACCTCCAATACATCTCTTCAATTTCTCATATGATCTAAAAGCTTACAGTCTCAACTCTCAACTGTTTTTAAATTTTCAACCCTTCTCAGTTTCCCATGATATCATGACATAAAACCCGGATCTTAACTTGATTAATGGAGACCGAAATTCCAAGAAATCCAACAATCAAAGAGACTTGAAATTCCATGAATCTGATGAGTAGGACTTCATTCAATACATATATGATTTATAGATCTTGCCAAACATTTAACAATAGGATACATCACATTTTCCTCTTTCCGCCATGGAAATAATTCTGATATGGCCTCAAGAATAATCCTTCTCATTTCCATCCCAATAACAACACTGACAAGGATAATTTTGATAGATCCCAATGCTCGGCTTTAACCCCTTTAACAACTCCGATTTTATGTAACATCGAATGCTCTAAACTATCACATTACCTCACTGTCTTGAAACACATCACAATTCATACAACAGTACATTACTGAAAATCAGGAAGTCTTTACTCAATGTAGACTAGTCTAGTTCAGACGCTTCAGTTACCAATATTCTCATCTATCCAAACTTTGTCAACATGTAATAAACTTTTCAGCTTTCACAAGACGAAAACCTTATCATTCGTAGTGACTTTAACTAATATCCAACTCTTTCTAATAAATATACACTTCTCGTTCAGACTATTTACTCTTTTATCAGTACAAAAATAAAATTATATTATCAGACTTGAGAAAAATAATCCTGACATAATTGTCACATGAAATCTTTCAAATAAATAATTCACCATACCAACTGAAACTCGCGCTTTTATCACCTATGCCTTTACTGATGTCAAATCCTTAAACAGAAATTAGAAAAATCCCGATACTAAAATCACCACATTACCAAGATCAAATTAGAAGTATAGTCATATTTGACATGATTATCACGAGCTGAAGAACGTACTTCAAACATGAGTCATAATTGACAAATTATAGAACAAAGATAATAAGAAAACCGAATAAAGAAATCCAAGATAGAGAAACCGGAATAAAGAAATCCGAATAAAGAGATCCAGGATAAAGAAACCTAAGATACGATACTATGCCGGAGAATCGAAAACCAAACTCATAGAGAAAATACGGAATACCCCGATAATTCTTCAAAGAAAGAAAGTCCAGAAGAAAACATCATTTAATCCAACTGAAATCAAATATAACAAGATCAATATATCTTCCCAAATATATATATCAGATGAAGCATCAAGTAGAAGAAACAGAATCATAATATCATACGTATTCTCTCATCAATTCTTATCAGACGAAATGAAATAGAATACCCGATGAAATAGAGCAATATAAATTATAAACCAGTCAGACTACCAATGCTTTCATCCAACACCAGAATTAGAAGACATTCCCATATAACAAGAATTTCTTCAGAAGATCAATAGCCATGAAATATTTCTGAGAACAGGTAAACACATAGAACATCTCAAAAGAGACTGCTAAATCTGTCCAGTCATAATTGTCACACTCAGATAGTTCACATTTCAAATATCATTTCCCCAACTAGTTCTGTTGTCACAAATTTCATATTAAACCATTCACTAAAGAAGGCCAGTTCTAAATAAATTTCGATTTACACTTATCTCGACCTTGCACCTGAGTAATTCGATTTACCAAAGAGAATTCCTTCTCTAACTGGGACAGTGCATAATTCCAATAATCTTTATATCAATCCTATACTTTACTGGCTCTGACTTTACTTATCAGCTCATTTTCAATCTCTGATCATACTTATAATTATTCTATCACTGAACTCTTTGGGTTCTCAACCGGAAACTTATTCAATACAAATCTCATGAAATTCCATTATAAGTACCACTTCGGTAAGGGGGAGGGGTTGTAGGACCTCTGACTCGACTTTCTTATACATACACATATGACACAACTTCCATCATCATAGCAACATCATCAAAATCATGTCATTCATTCAGGCAATGCAACATTCATGTTGGCTTACACAAATTTTCCTATTGTCCCATTTAGACAATATACTTATGCATACATTCTATGTTTTCTAGATAGCTTTACTTATCCATTCATTTAATTAAATTAATTCATGCTCATGACATCATATAAGGCCAAACAAACATAGATATTTGCATCACAATCACAACTTTCATTTCGTGCATAATTATGTACATATCATTACAATCATATAATTCAGTCCAACAATTTAACATAGATAAGTTCATTTCATTATAATCCTTTATCTCATAAAAATTATATACCATTAACATTCATCAACATTCGACATCCAATCAAGACAAGGACATTTTCATTCAGATCATAATATTATGACCTTTATTCATACCTCTACTACTTTCTATTTATTCCGTTCATCTTATCAAGTAAGCCACATACACTACATCATATGAGCATTAAGCAAATATGAATATTTATCACAATATGAACTTTCATCTCACATATTATCACATATGTATCATAAACCTTTATTCATACTTTTCTGAACCGAGACTTATCATAATCATAATTTTACTCAAATACCTTTACTTAACATTGAACATGGTTGGCACAGCTCGGTTGGAGAGTACCCTGTCTAAATAAGACGGTACTTATACGCGTCGGAAGACATCACACTATCACGATCGCTGGCATGTATAGCTAAACTTTTACACATGCTAGGTTAGTCCGAGAACCGACTAAACCTGCTCGATACCACTAAATGTAACACCCTGCACTCGAGACCGTTTCCGGAGTCGAACACGAGGTGTTAACGGACTTAATTCATTAATTAAACAGCTCATACAATTCATTTTAAAATTTCCAGACAAGCTGGCTAACTGCATCACAGTCGCTTTAAAAATCATATCTCGAGTTACGAAACTTGAAATCTAATTTCGTAAATTTTTCCTGAAACTAGACTCATATATATATCTATTAATTTTTTTCTAGAATTTTTGGTTGGGCCAATTAGTACAGTTTATTAGTTAAAGTCTCCCCTGTTTCAGGGTTCAACTACTCTGACCTCTGTGTATTACGAATCAGATATCTCCCTATACAGACCTTCAATGACTATGCTGTTTGTCTCTAATAAAATTAGACTCAATAAGGAAGCTGTACATATAAAGCGTGACTTCTAATTATCTTTGTAAAATTTATGGTGAATTTCCAAAGTCAGAACAGGGGATCCAGAAATCGCTCTGGCCCTGTTTCACAAAAATTTAAACGTCTCATAAAATATAGCTCATATACCTGTTTCGCTTATTCCATATGAAAATAGACTCATCAAGCTTCGATTCCATAACTTATTCATTATTTAATTCCATTTCTACTATTTTTAGTGATTTTTCAAACTCACGTCACTGCTGCTGTCTGAATCTATTTTATGGTAAATTTTACCTATTTCATGGTTTCCATGGATTAGCTAGCAATTTGACATACATAATACCAAATATGATCATGATTAGCCATTCCAATGGCTAATCATTACCAAGCATTTCTATTTCCATACCACTCAATAACCATATCATAAGACCATATATATAAAATGATTATAATGCTATACATGCCATACTCAAAATATACAAGCCATTATGCCAAGATGGTATACGGATAGTGTGAGCGTGCCTCCGACCGCTTCCGATTTCCGAGCTGGCTTGTCAACACTACAAGGAATGAAAAGGAGGAGTAAGCATAAATGCTTAGTAAGCTCACATGCAAATAGCAAGTAACATAACCATATAAGCAAACATAAAACATCATTTGCATAATCATCACCAAGACATTCATATCACCTTTTCATTTATCATCTTACCATATTGTTGTTATATCGAGTTTTCAACCCGAGGGTTAAGTACATACCTGTTCAAAGTATCCATTTCACAACACTTACCAATACGTCCCTTTCATCTTGAGTATTCCTCCATTTGAGTAGAACTTTACCCGTTGAACACATCGAATATAATTCGGATACATGGAAAGTTTGCACATAAGTGCCACATATGTAGCCAAGCTACCATGTAACCCGCCCATAAGTGAACTCGGACTCAACTCAACGAGCTCGGGCGTTCGCATCCATAAGTGAACTCGGACTCAACTCAACGAGTTCGGATGCCTAGTTACATCTCACGAACTCGGACTCAACTCAACGAGTTCGGACGTCGCATCCATAAGTGAACTCGGACTCAACTCAACGAGTTCGGATGCTCACCATCCTAGTGACATGTCACTTGTATCCTAATCTATTCCTAAGGTTCAAGCGGGCTTTTTCCTCGATCTCACATCTTTGCCGTCTTCCACGGAATATCGAAATCGATACTTGGTGATAGTTCATACTCATCAAGTAATTCACATAATTATATATTATCAAACAATTATCACAAGTATAATATTTCATAATAATTATCATATCATTTAAAAAACATTAAAACATTTAAAATAATAACTATGTTACCAACATTTACATATGAACTTACCTCGTATGCTAAAATGGCTATTTTACCATTTCGTCCACAACTTGGTATTTTCCCCATTTTAGCCCAATTTCAGTTTTCCTTGCTCTATCATTTAAAATATAGTCTAATTAGGACTCACATTATTCAAATTGACCCAAAATCATATTTTGGAAAAATTACAATTTTGCCCCTAAACTTTTGCATATTTACACTTTTGCCCCAAAGCTCGTAAATTAAAAGTCAGCCTATTTTCTTATGTTTTATGACATGCTGATCATTTTTCCCTTCTATGGAAACATCAAATTCTCACTCTAACATGTACTTATGACTATTAGGTATTTTTACCGATTAAGCCCTTTTGCTCGTTTTCACTTAAAACCGAGTAGCACAAGTTGTCTAACATAATTTAAAACCTCACATTCTATCATAAAACACCAAAATACACAAATTTCACCTATGGGTATTTTTCCAAATATAAACCCTAGGTTAAATTATTGCTAGCATAAGCTAAATCGAGCTACCGGACTCCAAAAACGTAAAAATCATTAAAACGAGGCTAGAACGGACTTACAATCGAGCTTGGAAGCTTGAAAACCCTAGCCATGGTTTCTCCTTGCTATATTCGGCCATGGGGTTGAAGATGAGCAAAATTGGCTTTAATTTTATATTTTAATTCATTTTACCCCAAATGACCAAAATGCCCCTACTACTAAACTTTCCAAAATTCCATCCATGTCCAATTTTGTCCAAGACTTAGAAATTGGTAAAATTCTATTTAAGACCTCCTAATTAATATTTCAAAACAATTTCATACTAGAAACTTCTAGAATGCAAGTTTTACAAATTATTCGATTTAGTCCCTAATTTCAATTTAAGCACTTTATGCATAAAATTTCTTCACAAAATTTTCACACAATCATGCAATCATATCATAGACATTAAAATAATCATAAAATAATTATTTCTATCTCAGATTTTGTGGTCACGAAACCACTATTCCGACTAGGCCCAAAATCAGGATATTACAGAGATAATATGTGATGATTATGGTACATTGTTTTGGCATAATGATTTAGTATGTTTTGAATGTGAAATTGGGTAATTGAAATGGTTGATAATAGATGGTATGATATGTGTGTGAATTGGCATGTTTTGGCTGTCTATATATGTTTAGAAATGATGCCATTTGATATGGTTTAGGTATGCTTGAGGAAGGTGAGAAATGTGACTTAAACCAAGTCTATTTTCACTCCACACAGCTGAGCACACGGGCGTGTGGCTCGACCGTGTGTGACACATGGCCTTGGTATACGGTCGTGTGTCCCCTGGGGTACCCTTCAATTTAAAGTCAGTATACCTTACAATTTTGACACGGCTTAGACACATGGGTGTGTCTACTGGCCGTGTGTGGCATATGGGCTGGCACATGGGCGTGTGGTCGGCCATGTGACCCAAGTTAGTAACCTCCCTTAGATTTTACACGGCCTGAGACACGGGCATGTTTGGTAGCCGTGTGAGGCACATGGCCTATTCACATGGGCATGTGACCCTTTAATGTTTGAATTTTTTTTAAGTTTCCTTAAGTTTGTAAAAGTTATCGGTTTAGTCCCGAACCTTTTCTAAGCATGTTTTAAGGTCTCGTAGAGCCTTATAAGGGACATTGTGAATGTTTTGAATGGATTTTGATTGTGAAAGCTTATATGTATGTAAATGAGGTGTGTTATCCGGTAATGCCTCGTAACTCTATTTCAGCAACGGATACGGGTTGGGGGTGTTACATTTTGGATTGATTTGTTCAAGCTAAACGAAGGAACACTCCAAAGTTTATATTTGAAGGTCCATTCTTCCTTGGAATATATTGAATTGAACATGCATATTTCTATTCATTACAATGAAGTTTGCTTGGTGCAAAATCTTGTAATTAAATTGTCCTATTGATTAGTTTCTTAAGCTTTTTGGAGAGAATTCTTAGTTTGTGAGTGAATTCATTTTTAAATATATGATATTTGGGCTGTAAAAATTGATCGGTTAGGCTTAAATCATAATTTGCGCTATGAGTTTATAGTAGATCCCTCATTGAGAATATGATAGTATACCAATGTGACTTAAATAAAATAAGATTTTATCTTTTGAAGATGAGACACATTGCAATATTTTGAAAGTGCATAGGTCAAAGTAAATATAAAGAGTTTCATATTTTACCAAGCATTAAGTCCAAGAGAAGTAGAACGTCATGTAAACTAATTGAAATTATACAAGGAAACATAGTTTCTTTATCCACTCAATTAGTTAATTGAATCCAATACTAATTCTAATATATTAGTAGTTTATCAATACGGAAAATAATTTTTATATGGTGGGGAGAAGCAATAAGTTAGGTACTATAAAATAAAATGTGGAAAAGTATTTAACTTGAAGTAAAAATAAATCAAGAGAAAAAATTAGTTGTTAAGAAAATGCTTTGATTAATGTGATTAAGCAACCAAAATACTTAACTTGCGCTACATATGATGTTGGCAATCCAAGTTAGCGCCTAGTGCCCTCTCGAGTCTAATTAGGCTCCAAGTTGGAATAATCTTCATGTGATTGAATAAGCTTTGCGGTCTTTTCGAAATCTTCATGAAGTGATGTGATTATGAAGGAAATCACTAAGTGTTCCTTTTGGATTTTCACTTAAATATAGCATTATCTGAGCGTCACTCCAAGATAGTGGGGCTAAGTTCACTTCAATAATCAACAAGCAACCATAAAAGTACTCGAATCATGTAGATTGAGAACTTAACCCATTAACTTTGAGTAAGACTCAACCACAATAAGTGTTTAGCACATAATGGGATTGAATAATTGAATACAAAATATAAAAAGCATTATCTCAAGATAAGCAAGAAATGAAAGTAGAAAATTGTAAGCCAAATTGTTGAATTAAAATATTCTTCTAATCTTGAATATTATTCATATATTCAAAATATAATTCTTTGAATGCTTCAATATTCAAGATACTTACTAGCTAGTTATAAAGGAAAACAAAAGGGAAAACAACAAACCATGGACTATTTACAAGAAAAGGAAAAATAAAGAAAAGAAAAATATATTAAAAAAAATCTAAACCTAAAATTAACCCTTTTAGCTAGCCTCATCCCCTTATTATGATGACCTCATATTCTTATTGATAAAAAAAAAAAAACCTTGGCATTGAGTGAAATGATCATTTTTCCTTTGAAAGATTTTAAAAATGTTGATTAACTTCTGAAAGTATCAACACAAGGATCTTTGCATCACAACACACCAAGGTTGTTAGGCTAGATCCTTATCCTTAATTTAGCTCATGCGTCTCAACACAATTGAATGTGTGTCGCGACATACCATACTACAAGTTCTAAATTTGCTTGTTATATTTTCATCACACTTATAGCTTCAACTTGTCCTACAATATAAGCATGGGCTAAGTCCAAAGAATATGAATTATTATAAAAATAATAAAAGCAAGCTAAAAACATAAAAAATAAGAAACCTCTAAAAACTAGACACTTTATTAAAAATTAAGATAATAGACTATATGTAACACCTCTTAAGTGATGTTACAATCGATACATTAAGGCATCACTGGTCCCTCAGTTTCCTAATCATGAACCATAATCAATTTGATTTGTTGTTATGCAATTTATTAATCACCGCTCAAAAGTTTATTACTTCACATGTAACTAAAAGTGTTAATATATAATTTGGCCTTTGAACTTGTCCATTTGTACCTAGCTGGTCCTTGAACTTTTATTCCGTCAACTAGGTTAGTACCTCTGCACTAACACTATTAGTTGTGCTGATGTAGCACTTCTAGCCAAATCCAGTGGTGCCACGTGGAAAACAAAAATTAAAAAATATTAATATATAAATTATGCTTGCCATGTGGCTTTTTAGGAAGCTGCCACATGAAACCACTACATTGGCTAAAAATGACATGTCAGTCCAAACTAACGATGTTAGTATGGAGGACCGACCTGGTTGATGGAATACAAGTTTAGGGACCAACTAGGTCCAAAAAAAAATTTTAGGGATCGACTAGGAACAAATGGACAAGTTCAGGGGCCAAATTATATATTATCCCTAAATAAAATCATACTCCATTACACATGGTTGATAAGTATCATTCCATTTGCTTATGTTTTGGTACTTTAAGTTATGGTATCAGTACCACTACCATGGGTATCAATACATAATCATTTTAAAAAATCTAGGTTAGAAAACGATATTTAGTCACAACGAAAATTTAAAGGTTTTGTAAACGAAGTTAAGTTGCGATATTTATAGCAACAAATCTTTTTTCCTAAAAAATACTTGTGCTTTTTGCGAGACAAATTTAAATTATTCCCGAATTTCAACTAAACGACCTTCTTTTCCATCCTCGTACCCTGAATTACGTCGAGGGTGTGCTTGAGCTGTAACACCCTGTACCTGACCCGATCGTCGAGTCCAGGCTACAGTGCGTCACATTTGTTGTCGAAGCAACTACAATCAAAATAAATACAATCTCATACCATTAGATATACAAATACAATTATTATAAGCATATAATTTGATAAGTAATCATTTTAGAGTTTTATACGTGCCTACGAAAGCTCTAAAGATAACCTAAGATAGTAATAGGATCAAATTGTAAAAAATTTAAAATACAGAGTCAATGTCACAACGTGATGGATTTTCTTGTCACGACATGACATACTGACTTGGCCTCGTCAAGACGACTAGGTGCCTCATCAAGATGACGGTGTTCCTTGTCGTGTCGTGGCTTGGAATTCAAATCTTGTCGCGACAACATGCAATTTTCCAATGATAAGTCTAAATTATATAGGTTTATTTAGCACCTTTCTACTGGGGATTTATGCAAATCCCAAACAATTGGATAGCTAATTGTGTAATTTTAGTTCATATTGAGACATTGGGCATAATTTAAGTAAACTTTGTAACTTTACATAATTAGGTGTTAATTTTACATAATTTTACTAAGTTATTCTACATGATAATTTCTTTTTTAAAATGTTGTAGTACGGACCATCAAATTACTTAATGTTGGGAGCTAGTAAGAAAGCACATGCAAGTGAGCTAATTATCCAAAAATGTGGACGACAAGCTGATGAATTGGGCTCAAAAAAATTGCTCTAACTCAGCTTGAAAAATGGTTGCTGAAAAGAATTAGCCTACTCTCTAATTGGGTTGCCAAACTGTCCAATAGGGGGAAGAGGAGCCCAAATTCAGCAAAGACATGAAAAAGTAGTCCAAATCAGCTTTGGAACAATTAGAGAAAGGTCCCTACATGTGTGAAAAATTACAAATCAACCCCAACTAAGTCCCTTGATTGCCGTCCAACCCCATACCTTAAATCAATGGAGAATTGGTCACAAATCAAACAACCAACAACCCCTCATCCCACAAATCATGGTCGGCCATGCATGAAAGATTCTTAAGGGATGTGCATGCTATTTTTAGCAAACTCCCTATAACACCCCAAAACCCGACCTAGAAGTTTAGACCGAATCTCGAAGGTTACATTGGCCACCAAAAGTGGCGGAAACAAAAACTTTAATTCAAACCATGAAAAACTTTTTGTTCATTATGTTTGAAATAATATTAAACCAACTTCAAACATTTGGAAATAAAATCCATAGTTTCTAAAGTTCAGTCCAAATAACACCTTACAAAAGTCCAGTATAAAAACTTGTACCACAATTTATATAATCGTTTTACAAATCGATTTAAAATTAACCGTATAAAACTTATGAGATTTTACTTAAACTAAATCAAACCATATCTTTCTGAGACCTCCTGTATACTGAGTGCAACTCCAAAACATGGAATGCACCTGAAAGGAAAAACACTACAAAGATGAGCTACGCGAGCTCAGTGTGAGTTCGAAACATTAACAGATGGAAAAAGACGGAGTGACACAATAAATAATTCAGACAAGCATATGTATGAAAATATCATATACGAAAGTCTCAATCGGTATGTCAAATAAAATATCAAATCACAGAAATGATATTCCAATCTTACGCAATAATCAAAACATATTACATTACATTAACTATATTTTTAATAACCAAAAGTTCACACAAAACAGACAAAATATTCTGAAAAATAGACGTATATTCAGATGCGAATGGATGCACAAGTCAAAATCCCACCCCACCAACCAAACACCACTTTGTCCATCCAGCACACCACATAAGGGCTATGGTAGGCCCGTCTACCATGCACACCACATAGAACCATAATAGTTCATCCACCCTACATAACACAACGTGGAACTATGCCACTTGAGTAATTATATACAGCAGAATTGATATAAGTATAGGTTAGTACGGTAAACCTCTATACAAAAATATCGTAGTTAAAACTGTTAATTCTGTCTTCCTTCTCTCCATCACCAGATCCCAAAATTTTCATGCTATGCAACAATGCACATATTATGTGACAACATATAGAAACAGACATTAACATTTCCAGTTGAACAGATTCAGATTTGATTACACTTGTATTATAATATTTAGTTACGACAACAATAATAAACTCATACTTATTTATGACATAAATAAGTAAGAAAATTAAAGCCTATAAACGCACATATATACACGAACCAAACTAAATCAAGTCCCAAACATACTTACAGAGGCTTAACCGAGGGTCGGATTACACAGAAACATAAAACAGACAGTCTATGACTAAAAATAAAAATTCTGCAAAATAGCGACACATGACGGTGTGGCCCAACCGTGTAGAAGTGTCTAGGCAGTGTAGAGGCCTACACGCCCACGTGGAGGAGACACATGCCCGTGTGACCAAGTTATACGGCCGTGTGAATACCCTGTGTAACTCACTGTCCAAAAGTACTAAAAATAAGGAGCAAATGAGACACGACTATATGGAGATCTCATACGTCTGTGTGGGGACACACACCCTTTTGGCCAGGCCATGTAGAACCAAAACCATTGAAAACCCTAATTTCCCAATTGCATATAATTGTGTGGACCGCCCGTGTGTGGCACACGCCTATGTGGTCACGAAACCATACTGAAACAGACTAAAATTCGTGTTTTTGACATCGAAACGATCCACATCCTTTGGTAACCTAAAAATATACTGAAATATGCAAAATATCATGCAATCTATCAATAACTTAACAATTAAAATCAAAATTTTCAGAGACACACCTTAAATTGGAATTGCAAACAACAATGATTAACTACTTCACCTCCACAAGACTATTCTGACTCACATCCGATTACACGAAACACACAAGAGTAATCACATTTGACGGAACGATAGATACAAAGTGCGTAAAACAGAAGAAACAATAAACAAACGAAAATGAAATTTGGAAAGAATAGAAAAAAAAAAGAGGAATAATGGGGAAAAAAAAAGAAAATAAAGAAGAACGTGAAACTTTGTTTTTTTTTTTAAATAACTTCCCCTCTTAAAATAAAATAAAATAAAACATAAAAAAAACATAAATATCAAAAACACTTATAGGGATTTGAACACGAGGCCTAGAGATAAGTTAACATGCTCAGAACCACTGAACCAGTAGGCCCATTCTAATATTAAAACGCGAAACTGATCCCAAACGTTCAACCCACTCATTGACCCTAACCACAATTCTCAAAACTTCTAACCTCAGATTCCGGGATGTTACAACTCACCCCTCCTTAAAGAAACTTCGTCCCCGAAATTTCCCACTAATAAAACAAATGCTTAAACCCAAAAGTCACCACTACGCTCCCGTTGTGCACTCTGATATTGATTCAATGCCCTACCGTACTTAACCTTAGAATCTTGCCTACATAACCAGAACATTGAACCCCTACACCAGATCAAATCACTTGACTATTACACATAGACAAACACTATCCACAGTCAGAAAGTCAACTCTACTCAACAATAGCACGTAAAATCAAATTAACCTACACCATACCTAATTCGATGCCCCGTGTGTAATATCCTGATTTTGGGCCTAGTCGGAATATTGGTTTCGAGACCACAAATCTGAGATAGAAAGAATTTTTTTTATAATTAGTTTGAGGTGTATGATATGTTTGCATGATTGTGTGAAAATTTCGTGAAGAAATTCTATGCATAAAGTGCTTAATTTGAAATTAGGGACTAAATTGAATAAATTGCAAAACTTATTTTCTAGAAGCATTTTGTATAAAATTGAATTAGATTATTAATTAGAGGTCCTTACAGAGCAATTTGACCAATTTGTAAGTCTATGGACAAAAATTGGACATGGATGGAATTTTTGGAAAGTTTAGTAGTAAGGGCATTTTGGTCATTTAGATATTAAATGAAATTATGTAGTATAGGAAGTTGTAGATAAAACGGAATAAAAACGAGGTATCGAGACCTAGAATTCATAAACCGAGCCATAAATATTTTTAGAAATATTTATGGAGTGTAAATAAGTTAGTATTAAAGTTTCACAAGAAATTTTAAGGTTTGATAATTAATTAGGTGAAAAGGATTAAATTGAACTAAGTGCAAAATTTGTGAGATGTGATTAAATAGCTTAAGTATTTAAAAAGATGGATTTAAAGAGCAATTAGACCCAAAGGTTAATGGCTGGACGGTTTCGGTATGAAATAAGCAAGAAAACAATGTGAACAAGGGGCAAAATTGGAAATAGCATAAAAGTTAGTAATTAAATAATGATGTAATTGAAAAATCTAGACATTTCTTCATCTTTCTCAGCCAGAAACGCCGTAGCAGGTCTCCTATGCTGGTTTTTCATATTTTTGCACCATGTAAGTTCAATTTTTACTTTTTCTTAGTAATTTTTATGTTTTTGTGACTTTTACAATTAGGTCCAATCATCTAATTCATTAGTTTTTGATTTGGTGGATGAAATTGGAAGTTCCCCTGGTTGAGTAAGGGTAGTTTATGATGAATTATTATGAAATTGAAGTTCTAATTTCATATTAAGGTTGTTTTATTAAGTCATTTTGATAGAAAATGGTATTTAGGACCTAATTGTGAAAACAATTGTGAATTAGATGTTGGTGTTGAAATTCAGAATATCAAAGGTTGTGAAATAGTTTATAATGATAAAATAAAGTGTTAATTGAGAAAAATTAGTTCAATTTATGGGTGAATTGAGTAGGGACTAAATTGTAAAAACTATAAATTTTGGGGTAAAAGTGCAATTTTGAAATTTGAACAGCATAAATTGTGAAGTGAAATAGAAATCAAATAAATGCTAATGAGTAGAAATAATTTATATTATAGATCAAGAGAAACGAGATTCAAGTCGTGATCGAGGAAAAATAAAGTTTACGAGGAATAAGCTCGATTGCTAATATTTTATATCGAGGTAAGTTCATATGATTTTTAATAATGCAATGTGTAATTTAATGTTTTGAAATGAAAATTTCATGAATGATATAGTATATTATTGCATATAAAATGTCATTAAACTGTGATAATTGTAAAATGATATTTGAATAAAAGTACAAATTAAATGGAACAACGGACTTGAGTACTTTCATTTAGTGGCTAAGACGAATTGATTGGAAAAGACCATGGTTGGACCATGGCAGCATGTGAAATGTGATTTCAGTATAAGACCATAGCTGGGCTATGGCTTGGAGAAATGTGATATGTGCTTCAGTATAAGACCATATCCGGGATATGGCATCGGTGTGATATGTGCTCTCAGTATAAGACCATATCGGGATATGGCATCGATGTGATATGTGATCCGTGTAAGACCATGGCTGGGCTATGGCCTCGGTATGTGATATATGACTATGTGCAAGACCATAGTTTTACTATGGCATTGTGATAATGAGGTACTCAATTCGTAATCGTTCCCTAATTTGATTATGAGCGAAAATGTAAAATGGCCCAAAAGATTAAGAATTGGTGAATACTATGAAAATGACACGATTTGGAATAAGTTCTTGATACTTGATGACATTGAGATTATGGATCTATGCTTATGAAGCATAATTATGTGTTCTTACCATGATGGATGAAATGATATTGTATGGATTTAGTGAATAATAGTGGTGAATGAATAAATATGGCCTTGGCAGTTTTGGGTTACTGCAGTAGTGTATATTTTGAAATTCACCATAAATTGTGGAAATTGAGTTAAGGGCTGAATAAAATATGAGATTAAAGCCTGATGAGTTTAGTTTCATATAGAGGAAACGGTGCATGCAATTGGATTTTATGTTATAAGATATTTAAATTGTTGTGAGACAGAGTTTGAATGATTCGAGATCTCCTGTTCTGATTTTAGAAAATCATTAGAAATTGTACAAAAATAATTATGAGCTTTAATTTATATATTTAAAATACTTATCGAGTCTATTTTCAAGAGGGATAGACGGGAACATCATACAAGTCTCGAATTATGATATAAATAATTTTTAGTGAAGAGAGATCAGAACTGTTGGACAGCGAAACAGGGGAAACTTTAATGAATAAACTGTACTAAATGGCTAAACCAAAAATTCTGGAAATTTTATGGCAGAAAGGTATATGAATCTAGTTTCAAGGAAAATTAACGGAACTTAATTTGAAGTTCCGTAGCTCCAGAAATAAATTATTTAGTAAATGTATCTCGATAAAACAGTTTAAGCTGAGTATGTATAATTGTACAATTGTGGTGTTTTATCTTAAAAGCATGTTGGTAATTGCTTATTAATTTCATATGGACTTACTAAGCATTTATGCTTACTCCTCCTTTTCATTCCTTGTAGTTTTGATAAGCCAGCTCGAAATCGGGAACGGTCGGAGGCCTACTCACACTATCTCAGATACCATCTTGGCGTAATGGCTTGTATATTTTGAGTATGGCATGTATAGCATTATAATCATTTTGTATATATGGTCTTATGATATGGATATTGAGTGGTATGGAAATGTTTGGTAATGATTAGCCATTGGAATGGCTAATCATGATCATATTTGGTGTTATATATGCTAAATTGCTAGCTAATCCATGGAAACCATGAAATAGGCAAAATTTACCATAAAATAGATCCAGACAGCAGCAGTGATGTAAGTTTGAAAAATCATTAAAAATAGTAGAGATACAATTAGATGATGAATAAAATATGGAATTGAAGAATTATTAGTCTATTTTCATATGGATGGAACAAAACAGGTATATGAGTTATATTTTATGAGAAGTTTAAATTTTTGTGAAACAGGGCCAGAGCGATTTCTGGATCCCCTATTTTGTCTTTGGAAATTCACCATAAATTGTACAATGATAATTAGAAGTTATGCTTTATATGTATAGATTCCTTATTGAGTCTAGTTTTATTAGACACAAACGGTATAGTCATTGAAACTCTGTACAGGGAGATATTTGATTCGTAATACATAGAGGTCAGAGTACTCAAACCCTAAAACAGGGGAGACTTTAACTAATAAACTGTGCTAATTGGCCCGACCAAAAATTAAAAAAGAAAAATAAGTAGATAGATATATGAGTCTAGTTTAAGGAAAAATTTACAGAATTTGATTTCGAGTTTCGGAACTCAAGATATGAATTTTTAAGCAACTATGACGCAGTTGGACAGCTTGTCCGAATTTGTTTAAGTGCTCAAATAAGTTTAGTAATGCCTCGTGCTCGACTCCGGCGACGGTCTCGGGTAAGGGGGCGTTACATAGTGGACCCGCATCTAAGACACGCTCCCAAATTTTTCCAACAATCGCCCAAATGATGCTTCTTACAATACCCACAAATTGACACACTCGCGCCACTACTAGAACCTCCCACATTATTCTTACTGACATCTCGCTGAGACCGAACATGCTTCGAAGATCAAGGCTCCAACCTCGAAGAACTACGATCTCTTTTCTTCCTACAATCTGCACACCTACCTTGAACCATCTCTCTAGTTCTCTCTAAACTAGCCTCGAAGACTTTCTCTAACACTTCTCTCACAACCCGAGTCAACGCCTTAGTACAAACCTCCAGGTCATCGTTACCCAAAATTGGCGGAACCGCATTAACTTCTGACTCCTAAAGAGACACACGTACCAGAGAAGCTGACGACTCCTCGAAAGACTCACCAGGCTGATCTTCACGATCCCACTTACCATCAGAATCCATGACGAACCTCGAAATTAATCTTAAGAAATCTACAATAAAAAAATCGAAGACAACACAAATATTAAACATTACATTTCTAATCTTATAGTACTAATCTTTACAATCTAAAAGTTTCCCATGGACCAGCACTAGAGTCTCAGACATTCCATTTTGACAAAATCTATTTCAAAACACTGTGGTACAATTTCTCCAAATACTTCTTTTTTTTTAACGAACACACACACACACGGATACGTAAAACCACAGGTCGAGTTTTGCAAACCAGGATCTGATACCACTAAATGTAACACCCTAAAACTTGGCGTAGAACTTTAGACTGAATCTCAGAGGTTACATTGGCCACCAAAAGTGGCGGAAACAAAAACTTTAATTCAAACCAAAAAAAAACTTTTGTTCATTATGTTTAAAACATATTAAACCGGCGTCAAACATTAGAAAATAAAATCCACAATTTCTAAAGTTCAGTTCAAATAACACCTTACGAAAGTCCAGCATAAAAACTTGTACCATAGTTTATATAGTCGTTTTACAAACCGACTTAAAACTAACCGTATAAAACTTATGAGATTTTATTTAAACCGAATCAAACCATATCTTTTTGAGACCTCCGGTATACGAGTCTAGCTCCAAAACACAGAATGTACCTGAAAGGAAAAACAGTACAGAGATGAGCTACACGAGCTCAGTGTGAGTTCGAAACATGAACAGATGGCAAAAAACTGAGCGATATAATAAATACTTCAGACAAGCATATGTATAAAAATATCACTTACGAAAGTCTCAATCGGTATGTCAAATACAATATCAAACCACAAAAATGATATTCCAATCATACGCAATAATCAGAATATATTACATGACACTCTCAAGCTCTCCCTCAAATATAAATAGCACCTCTCATTCGCCTTTCAAACCATCCCTCACCACTCAACATTCTATTATATTTCTCTTATCTCTTCCACGCTTAAAGCTCTTCATCTTTCCATTTTCTTTTAGCTAGCATTTCCTTGAGAAAAACTTTCTTGGCTCCACCTTAAGGAGAATTTGCGAAAGAGCAACCATAGAAATTGGGGGAAACCACCACGAACAGTCTTCAGGGAATCACTGAATTCATCAAGAGTTTTTTCTTCCTTTATCTTTAATTTTTTATTATTTTTTAAATATGTTTGCAAAATGTTTGATTATTTTTCCATTAATAATGATGACTTAAATTGTTTTAGATAGAATAATTGCAATGGTTTGATTAAATTCATTCAATTCATGTTTTATTGTTCTGTGTCTTAATTGTTCATGCTTCCAATTAAAATCATTCATGTTATTCATACATTAAAATATGTTTGAATGCATTAGAATAAGTTGATTAATTCGAACCAGATAGTGATTAGTGGACATAATAATTAGAAGGTGCATGCTTAATTTATATCCGACACAGAATAAATTAATGGTTTGTGATAAACCGTAATTTATACATATTTTTATCCCATATTTAACGCATTTTATGGATGATTTTCCATTAGAATTGGTGAATTCGATGCTCCTAATGCTTTAATTTCATGTTTTACACTTAGAAGAGCATATGAGAGTGAGAGAAACGAGAAACGAGCCAAAAACAGAGAAAATGGGCCAAAGTACGAAATCAGCACGGCCTGGACCTCCTCACATGGGCAGACCACACGGCCGTGTCAATTTGGCAAGCTCAAACACGGCCTGAAGTAATCGAACACAAGCGTGTTACACGGGCGTGTCCCTGCCAAGCCCAAGTTGAGTCCAATTCAGAAAAGGCTAATTTTGAGGGCTCTTAGGCATTCCAAAGCCTATAAATACACCCTAGAAGAGGAAGAAAAGGAGGACAGAGGAGGGGAGTAAGGAATTACTCCAAGGAAGCTGATTGATCTATCTCAGAAGCCGGATTTATTATCAAGACTGAAGATCTCTCCTCAATTTCCCTTCAGGAGTTTTGGGTTTTCTTTATGTTTTGTATTCTTTATCATTCTGAGATGTTTTCTTATTTAATTATGAACTAAATCCCCTAAATACCTAAGGGAAATGAAACCTAAGATGAATCTTGTTATTATTTTCTGAATTGTATGATAAATATTTGACTTGTTCTTAATTATGTGTTCTTAATTCTTGTTTTGATATCCCAGGATACTGATTCAAGATAAGCTCTTATTTAAAGGAGGAATAGACCCTGTTTAAGAGTACATTTGTCATAATTAAACGGAGTTGATTGCGCGCCTAGACATAGGGTGACAAGATTTTGCCGGATTAGGGTGAAACCTAATAAAGGGATCCATAGATCGAGTTAATGCAACCCTAGAGTGTTAATTAGAGAAAAGTCTCAGTTATTCAATCTAGGGATTAGACGTTATTAGTCTTGAATAGGGATAATAATATAACTTAGGGATCTCTACGGAACAAGTTAAATGAATAAATCATCCGATTCAAAGCCAGAATAACAAGCACAGTCTAGGTAGATTTTTCCTTAGGTATTGTCTTCATTCAATCGATTTTTACAAAAGCAATTCCCCAATTCCATTCTCTGTGCGTTCTTAGTTTAGATAATTAGTTAGTCAAAACAAAAATCTCTTTATTCTTAGGCTAGATAATAAAAAGATAGTCATTACTAGTACTTTTAGTTTCTTTAGGTTCGACAATCGATCTTGCTAAAACTATACTACTGTTCGATAGGTACACTTGCCTACATCGCGATAATAGTTAGTTCAAGAACGAGTAATTATAAATATTTAAAACCTATCACGAAATCACGCGATCAGTTTGTAATGATTCCAAAAGAATTCTATTACCTTGCATAACTTTAAGCTTATATGATTAAAATATGTTTGGATGCATTAGAATTAGTTGATTAATCTGAACCAGATTGTAATGCCCCAAAAATTGGGCCTTGAGTCTGGGATTCGGATAGAAAAAAACCTGAATAATTAAGAAGTTTTAAATATTATCGTTTAAGGAAAAAAATTTTAAATTAAATTACTACTAGAAAATTTTTTGTATTTATTATTACGAGATATTTTAAATTTTTACGAAATTTTAATTAGTATTATGAGATAAAATTATTATTATTAGAAAAATATTCTGCATGTATGTTTGAAAAATTTTATGAAAATTATTATTACTATTTACTGTATTATTGATATTTGAAATTTTTATTATTAGATATATTTTAAAATTATTATTATTATTATTATATTATTATTATTATTATTATTATTATTATTATTATTATTTAGTATGTTTAGTCTAGTAATTAAAGAAATTACGATGGATTTATTGTGTGGGAAAAGGCTTGCGTTCGATTTAAGACTCTAGAAAATTTTAATTTTATGCTACCTTAGGGAATCAAGCGAGAGGCCTTATTAATAATTTGGGCTGCGTTTTAGCATAAAGGAGCACTTGGCCCAGTGGCTAAGCATGCTAGGAAGGCATGGGAGGTGCCTGGGTTCAAGGCACGGTGTGCGCAAATGGTTGTTTTTTTTTACAACCAAGAATTTCCGCAAGGAGGCCTTATAAATATTTCGAGAGGAAAGGTGACACAAAAGAGGCACGTGGTCAAGTGGCAAGGAGGCGTTAAGAGTGTGCATGTGGTTAGGGGTTTGAGTTTGGTAAGTAGCATATTTTGTTTTTAAACGAATCGGGACTGCAACAGATAAGTCTTAAGATTAATTGTGAGCAGATTATTTCATGAGAAGAGCTTCAGTGCAGTGGCAATAGCGTGCCAGGCCTGTCAGAGGTTATGGGTTCGATTCTAGGGGAAGGCAAATCATGTTTTATTTTTAAACAGGCCAGAACTGAAGCAAGTAAGGTTTATAAATAATTATGAGAAGATCGTGACATGAAAGGAATTTCGGTGCAATGGCAAGAAGCGTAGGTGTGGGGTTAGAAGGTCGCGAGTTTGAGATGTATAGCAGGTGAAATTTCATTTTTATTTCGCAAGTAACTGAGGCTTCAGCAGGTAAAGGTTAACATTAATTGTGACCCCATATTAGTAAAGAAAGAAGCGTGGTGCAGTGGCCAGCAGCTTAGGTGAAGGTGCATGGGCAGACGAGGTCTGGAGTTCGAGCCTCAGCTCGCGCAGGAAAGGCTAGGTTTTTGCTGCACGCATGGGGAAGGAGTTGGGGTCTGACCAGGACTCTTGGCAGCATGCTGAAGCGGTGCAAGCAGGTGGATTGCTAATTGATTGGGAGTTTGAATGAAATTCAAACTTTGAATTTGGCCAAAAATCAAGGAGCAAATTAGGGAATTGGAATTTAAAAAGAATTACTATGCCGAAATACATTCATTCAGCCATATCTAGTAAGTGCCGTATATCATTGGCCATTAGGATTTTTTTTGGGGTATTTTAATTTGGCTAATTCTTTTTCCCTTTCAATCGGTTCTTGTTTTGTTAAGTTGCAAATTTATATATATATATATATATATATTTCATTTTCTCTTCTTCTATTTTTCTTCTTCTTGTTTTTCTTTTCTCCCCTATAGCCGAATCTTTTTACTATTCTACTCATCTCCACTTTCTTATTATTTATTCCTAAACCTCATATTTTAGTGATTCGGGAATTAATATCTAGTTCTATTCTCTACTCGCATTCTAAGATTGGATTCACTGTGGATCTAAGATTGGGGAAGTGTTTGAAACACTCTTGACAAGTACATCATTGGTGGTAAGTACTCGGAATCTTATTTCCATTCTTTATTTCGGGATTTAAAGAAAAGCCGAAAACCCCTATATGCAAAGGGTGCCTGTCGACTAAACTAAAAGGGTTTAGTGGTGTTATTTGATTTGTTTTGCTCTAGTGTGGATTAAAGGCTACTAATCGAGGGCTTGGATATTTGGAACGACCAGAATTAGATCTAGTCCATTTTTCCGGCAAAGGTAAGAACTTTAGTGCCTAAGGTGTTAAGGGCCAAATATGGTAAGGGTTTGATGTGTTAAGTTGTTATGGATTCATAGTTTAAAGTGTTAGTAACTGATTGTAGGCAACTCGTGTGTGGAACTCGTCAACGTTTCGTCGAAAAACAGATGTGTAAACGACACCCACTCATAGACTAGATCGGCAAAAGCCGAAAAGCCGAAAAGCAGGCATTTGTGAACTTATGACGTCGCGGCGCTCGTGAGTGGTTTGGTTGTTAATTTTGGTAATGCAAGCAGTATGATTGCAGAGTCATAATTCGTGCGCCTTCGTATATTTGGGCTTAATGGGTGAAAATGAGTTAGTGGGCCAACGGGCCCAATTCATAAAAACGCTTCGGTAAATGCTTCTGTTAATGTGTTAATGGTTAGAATATGTATGTAAACTCTAGAATAGTAAATTTTATTAAACTACCCTAAGTATGAAAATTACCATTTTACCCTAGGTGCAAAATGACCGTTATATCCCTAGGGTTAATTTTGACCAAATGCATGATATTACGATTACATTTGTTGTATGCCATGACATGTATATACATTGCATGGGATGCAGGTTATGTTATGGAGGAAGAACCCGTTACGGTGGTCGTGCCACATATTACGATATAAGCGACTTTCTTTGCGGATTATAGTTAGTGCCGCAACCGGTGCTAACACTGTAAGTGTAGGGATGGCGTGGGTGATTTATTCCCCACAGGAAGTGTAGGGATGGACGGAGGAAAGTGCAGGGTTGGATGGGGTTATCATGCATTAATCATATGAGACTGTTTGTTATGGGCCAACTATATTGAAGCGGGCCCAACTGTGTTAATATGGGCAAGGCCCAATATATCTCGACTTGTAGTAGGGCTACGGCCCAGATTAATACTGATATGGGCTAGGCCCAATATACTCTGACATTGTAAGGGGCTATGGCCCAGATTAATATTGATATGGGCTAATGCCCAGTTAACACTGATTTCTGAATAGGGCTTAGGCCCAGTAAAGCTTGAACTGATTTGGGCTCTCGTTGGGATACTTTACACACTGGGTTTTCCAAACTCACCCCCTTTCTCTTCCATCCTTGCAGGTGATGTAACACCCCTTAACCCCAAACCGTCACCAAAAGAGGGTTATGGAGCATTACCGGAGTTTACAGAATAATTACACACAATTCCATTATTTTCTTATGTTTATGTCAAAGTTGTCTTCTTGAGCAGCAGTCACTAAAATATTTATAACTGGAGCTACAAAACTTCAAATTAAGTTCCGTTAATTTTCCTTAAAACTAGACTCATATACCTTTCTACCATAAAATTTTCAGAATTTTTAATATAGTCAATTAGTACAGTTTATTCCTCAAAGTTACCCCTGGTCTGCTATTTGACAACTTCGACCCTTTTTTACTAAAATTTAATTATCTCATAGCATAGGACTCGGATGATGTTCCCGTTTATTTCTCTTGAAAATAAACTCATTAAATATTCTAAGCATATAAATTATAGCTCATAATTATTTTTATACAATTTTTAATGATTTTCTCAATTTATAATAGGGAATTCCAAAATCAATCTGACATTGTCTCACAAAAATTCAAATTCATACCAAATTAGTCAAATCCTATTTTATACCATAACCAAACCTAAATTTATTTATTTCATCCTTACATTTACAATTTCAAAATGACACACACATAAGACATCCTAGGTACATGCCATTACCCATAATTAACACACTTTACCTCATTGAATTCGGGATCGGCACGGATGCTGATTTAACGTTCTATCTTTCTTGAACTGCATGACGAAACAAACCGTCGCTGAGTATGGTATACTCAGTGGTATTTCTATAATCCGAACACTTGATAATATAACAATTAAACTTAAAATCACAATAACAAATATAACTATTCATTTATTTATTTTATAGATAAGTTTCATTTACTTATCATAAAAATTCTATACAAGCCATATAACAAACACAACAATATATTTGCTCAATTCTTTTCATTTGGTTACCGTATAAATTCTTTACAATATATTCACAATTCATTTGTATTCACACTTTACTTCTTAACAATATACCATTTTAATTCATTCTAACATCAATCATCATCCATTTGAACTTCACTCATTTCATGAACCTTTTGGTGTATGTTTTCAATCTCATATCTCAATTTCAAGTGTATGTTTTCAATCTCATATCTCAATTTCAATTCTCAATTCAATTTCTCGTTTCATTCCAATAGCTCAATCAATCAAAATTCACTCGATTTATCTGTTCACTTATTTACCCCTATTAACAAGACTCGGACTCTGATAGATACGCGGATTCCTCCCAAACACACCAGAATATCCAACCCAAACACACCCGGAATATTATAAATCCTCCATAACACACTAGTATATCATATCCTCCCAAACACACCAATAAGGAATTAAATGCCTCTTCGGATAAACCGAAGTATATAATAACAGAAACATCTTCTCGGCCGAACTACAAATCTCCCCATCACATCACAAATCCAATGGCATGCCATTTGTATCCAATCTGGTCCGATACTGTTAATAGGGTATTTGATTCACTTTCTTAATTTAATAAGTCTTTCATCAATATACCATTCTAATAATCACATCTATTCATATCAATTCCATCATATTTCCAATCAATATAATTTTTTCAATATAACATTCATTCAATATTCAAATTTTTACATAAATCATATATATATATATTATATTTCAATCAATATAAATTTAATCAAAATGATTTCAATCAATATAAATTTGATAAATTCATCACATACCAAAATCAATCCATTTCAATTGTAAAATATCATAATTCTAACACTAACAATTGTCATATGTATATAAATATAACAAATAATGAGTGAGTTCGGATTATAGAAATACAAACTGTATTTTCTCGAGCTAACTCCGTTGTCTTTGCCATTTTTCCTTGCTTAGCGAGATTTCCGAGACAACATTAGCTATGGGAAGTAAAACAATTCATATTCGTTAATTCTCTACTAATTTATATCTAATTAATACAATTTTGATTCAATTTCTACTTTAATTTCAATTTAATCTTAACTAAATTCACTTACTTTTCTATCTCAATTCATACTTCATTTCTATTCAAATTTTGTCCAAACTCATACTTAACTATTAAATTTTCAGCATATTTTCCTAATTTCGAAAATTTCATCAATTTAGTCCCTTCAACATAAAACTTATGAATTACTTTACAATTCAATCCTTATTTCATTTCTAACTTGAATTCCTATCAATCTAACCCCTAATTCATTTTTTATTCAACATGAACAATATTTAGAATTCTAATAACTTTCAAAATATTAATTTAATTTCATCAAAACTTTGTTCTAAAGCTTTTAAAACATCAAAATTAAGTAAAAAGAGCTAAATTAATTTACCTATTAAACTTCCAAACCTTCAAACCCTAATTCTCCCTTTTTCTTTTCTTTCTCCTTTCTTTCTTTCCTTCCACTGCTTTTCGTTTGCCTATTCTGTTTCTTTTCTTTGTTTCCTTTCTCTTTTTCTTTATTTATTTACTATATATATATAAAATATAATAATAAAAATAAAATATTTATATTTAAAATCTATTTAATAACAAATATTTATTTAACACTTGTATGCATTTTTTTATTATTACACATGTCACAAATTTTACCATACATTTGTCATAATTTAATATATTTATTACATAAAAATCTCATAATATAATTATTTAATTAATAAATATCTTATTTAATATTAAATACTAATATTACAATTGGACACACTTATATTTCACATTTGTACCAATAAATTCATTACAATTGTCATTATTTAATTTATTTATCAAACAAAAATCTCATTATTTAATTATTTAATTAATAAATATCTTTTATTCTAAAATTAAGTAAATATACAATTATATTCCAAGTGTTCAAATACATATATTACACTAGTACAATTTTATCATCACACATTTGTCTTTATTTCAATTATTTTATAATATAATAATTTAATATTAATTAAATAATAATAACCATAATAATAAATTAATTAATTAATATAAGAAAATCCTAGACACTTCCATCTTTTGCCGCCTAAATTCATACATTAGGCATAATTGCTGTTTAGTCCTTTTATTTTCTTTTAATCTACAATTCAACTTTCATCCTTTATTTAATTTAGTCATTTTCCTAATTACTCTTAATTAAGCTAAATTCACTTAATTAAAACTCTAATTAACCACTCGATTAACTTCATAAATATTTTTAATAAATATTTTCTAATCCATTTTAGAAAACGTTGACCGAAAATACACTTTTCTAATAACCTTAAAGTTCGGGTCGTTACATTTCTCCCCCCCTTTAATAAATTTCGTCCTCGAAATTTTCCACGAGAGGTGGGGGTACAAATGTAACGACTCGAACTTTAAGGTTATTAAAAAGTGTATTTTCAGTCATAAAAAATGGATTAGAAAATATTTATTAAAATATTTATGAAGTTAATCGAGTGGTTAATTAGAGTTTTAATTAAGTGAATTTAGCTTAATTAAAGTAATTAGAAAATGACTAAATTGAATAAAGGATGAAAGTTGAATTATAGATTAAAAGAAAATAAAAAGGACCAAATAGGCAATTATGCCTAATGTATGAATTTAGGTGGCAAAAGATGGAAGTGTCTAGGATTTTAAACATATAAATTTAATCCCTTAATTATTTTTCTCCAATTTTTGATGATTTTCCAAAGTCAGAATAGGGGAACCCGAAATCATTCGATCTCATAACACACTAGTATAATCCTCCAAAACACACCAGTATCATATAATCCTCCCAAACACACCAGAATAATATAATCCATCCAAAACACACCAGAATAGCACAAAGTGCCTCTTGGATAAATCCAAGGATATAAACATCGACATATCCAAATCTCATCTCCAAATCCTTCTCAAAATCCTATGGCATGCCAACTATATCCGACTCGATCAGAATGCAGTTAATAGGGTATTCAATTCACTTTCCAGTTTCCAATCAATAAAATTTTCAAATATAATATTCATATAATATTAATTATATTAATTATTTAATATTAGTTAAATAATAATAACCATAATAATAAATTAATTAATATAAGAAAATCCTAGACACTTTCATCTTTTGCCGCCTAAATTCATACATTAGGCATAATTGCCTATTTGGTCCTTTTTATTTTCTTTTAATCTACAATTCAACTTTCATCCTTTATTCAATTTAGTCATTTTTCCTAATTACTCTTAATTAAGCTAAATTCACTTAATTAAAACTCTAATTAACCACTCGATTAACTTCATAAATATTTTTAATAAATATTTTCTAATCTATTTTTCAGAAACAGTGACCCGAAAATACACTTTTCTAATAACCTTAAAGTTCGGGTCATTACAGGTGAGCCTTAGGTGGTGGACTTGGAGCTGGGCGGGATTCAGAGTGGCCACGAAGATTAAGTTTCTTTTTCTTTAAAATAAGTTTTGCATTTATTATTTTGATTATTTTTATTCGGTTTAAGTTGTAATAAGGCCACTCTTTTATTATTTTTAATATTTTGGGTTATTAAATTGGTTAGCTCTAGGGCGCGTTTTATAAAAGTTACTTATTTTCAAAATATCACGATTACCGAGCAAAGCTTCCGCAACGTAAATGTTTTCAAAGGAAATAAATATTTTAAATGGACTTAAACTTAATTTGTTGTTCGTGGACAAGTAATATGCTTTAAGTGTGGCAATGGATGTGTGCATGTCTAGGATTGGATCCATGAAGAGCTTGGTACTTAAGCAGTCCAATAGACTCACCTCCTCTTTTCTGGCTTCCTACTTGGTGCACAGCTTCCATTCACTTTAATCTATAACGAAAATATTCTTTTCAAATATTTTTAATTAAAACATGAGTTTTACAATAACGCTCCAATGAGTTTTACATGAGGGGTTTTCAATGAAAATATGGTTTTCGAAAAACACTTCAGTTGACACGCCGAATTCGACCGTAACGTCTGGGCCAGGTTTGGGGTGTTACATAGATAGTGATTAGTGGACACAATAATTGGAAGGTACATGCTTAATTTATATCCGACCCAGAATAAATTAAGGTTTGTAATGATTCCAAAAGAATTCTATTACGTTGCATAACTTTAGGTTTATGTGATTAAATTATTTCAAACCGACCTAGTCCCTGTTACTTCACATAAACTCTAAGGAATCCTTAGTTAAATATAGAAATAAAAATATACATCTTTTCCTAAGTATAAGACTTCGAAAAAACTTTTATTAGATTCCAAGTTAATGAATGATCGAGTTACCATGGAAATTTTCCAGAACATTGTTAAACATGATAAAGAATGAATTGAGTCAAGTGTTGTAATTGTTCTAACTTGTTCATGTTATTGTTGTTAAAACTTGTGAATTGCTACTAAACCATTTTATTGCATTTAGGTTAATTCATTTGCATATAGCTGATTAATTTAATTTTAGCATCCATCACCTTAAAAATATCATGTTTTCTTTAACAAATTTGTAAATTCTCAATTTTACAACTATTAATTAATAGGTACAATCTTTGTGGAGATGATACTCTTTTACTTATTACTTGATAACGACTGTGTACACTTGCATATTCCTTCGCGAACTCTTTAACAACTTTTCTAAACGCATTCACACATTAAACAACTAATATTTTCAACTATACAGTGTCAATTCTTGCAACTCAATACATTATATGTAACACCCCTCACCCATATTCAACGCCGGAACAGGGTTAAGAGACATTACCGAACTTACATCGCAAACAATCATACAATTCTGAGTCATAAGTTTCAACCAAATTTAAAACCATTTACATTCAGTCACAAAGTCCCTAATACGAACCAACAAGGCCCAAATTATACTTTGGAAGTGGTTCGGGAATAAACTGAGAACTCTCGAAATTTTTACAAAACTTAGAAAATTTTTGCCATATACAGGGGTCACACGCCCGTGTGGTTTGGGACATGTTCGTGTGGGCAAGTCGTGTGGTAACACACTCCTATGTCCCTAACCCGTGTAACTCTCTGTTTTGCAAAGCATGAACAAATTGAAGTCACACGACCAAGCCACACGCTGTGTGCTAGGCCGTGTGAAAAATTAATTTTCATAAAATAGGTGTAGACTTCACACGACCAGGACACACGCCCATGTCCAGAGCCATGTCTTTCACACGGCTGAGACACACGCCCGTGTCTCTACCCGTGTGCTCAATTCTGAGCATTCTCTTTCTCAAAATTAAGGTGCAGGGGACACACAGCCAAAACACATGCCCATAGGGCAGGCCGTGTGTCACACACAGTCTAGACACACACCCCGTGTGTCTACCTGTGTGGACAAAGATAAAAGCTATCTACTAAGCCAATTTGCCACCCTTATTTGCACACACATGCTCAACATCAAATGACACAAATCATAGCATACTTAGACAACCCAAAACATCCTCAATCAAGGCTAAAACATGTCATTTCAATACTTAACATACAACATCATATTTTACCAAACCAAATCACACCAAACTCACATTCTACAAGCTTCAATAGGGCGACCATTAATATGCATTGTATCATATAAATCTTCTAGCATATTAATGAACCAACTCAATCATTTAAAAACAAAGCTATATAGCCATAAATAAGCATATAGCGAACCATTACAAAACACATAGACAAAAGGCATTGACACATATACTTATATAAATAGGCTTACAACCATTTTAACCAAAATAAGCGAATTACATGGCTAAATACCAAATCACCTGAAACAAATAGAAGCCAACACATTTGGCCAAATTCATAATGACACATACACCAAAATGACCAAGTCCCTATACATTCTATATACTCAAAATGTTTAAAATCATCGATACCCCCAAAAGACAGTTTGATAGTGTGATGCGATCTTCGACGATCTCCAATCTGAGCTAGATTGGTAACACTATAAAACATGGAAAAATAAAATAGAGTAAGTAAGCTCGTATGAAAGTAATAAAGAAATCTTACCATAAATTAAACATTCAAGTGATATAATATAAGATGATGTAATTTACCATAATCTCATGACCATAATTCATTCCATCACTAATTTACCTTGAAATCATCATTCCACGAACTTAATAATCATATGCTTTATGTACATACCTTACCATCTCAGAATAATTTCATACTTATTCTCATCGTTGACATACCCAATGAACCACTAGGAATAAAAAAATCAAATACTCTAGAAAAATTGCACAAAAGGTGTCACATATGTAGCCATTGCTACCTCTATTTCATAACACATATATGCTCACTTTCGAGCCATCAATGGTCCTGCTCACGCAAGCTGTCAGTTAAGACGTAGCTATAGGTGCTGCTCACACAAGTTGTCAAGTAACCGCAACATATGCCGATATACTCAGCCACCGATGGGACGTACAGGACCAGCATCCGGATCACATAACATAATACCCTAGTGACATGTCACTTGTATCCTAATCTATTCCTAATGTTCGATTGAGATTTCTCGCTTGCCAAAACTTTGTCCAACGTGTCCGTAGAGTCGTTTACACAATTCATGCAAAATTAAGGCATTTAAAATACAATTATAATAAGGCTTATTTACATACAAACTTACCTCAAATACAAAAACGGCAAAAGGGATCTATTCATCAATTATTTTATTTTTCCCCCTAATCTAAATCCGAACTTCGTTTTTCTTGATCTATAATGTCAAATTTAACTTATTTAATCATCACATTATTCAATGTAGCCCCAAAACACATTATGGCAAAAATTACATTTTTCCCCTAACATTTCAACATTTTACAATTTAGTCCCTAAGCTCGTAAAATGAATTTCATTCAATTTCATCACAACCCAAGCCTAGCTGAATATTACTTGTACACATAACAACCCATATTTTTCATTTATTCACACTTTTATACACATTTTATAACCTTTTACAAATAAGTCATTATTCGACGTTTTTATTGAAAATCACTTTACAAATGTTGTTTATCTAACAACAAACATGCATTTTCTATCATCAAACATCAAAATACAAGCACATCCAACATGAGTGAAATTTTATACTTTAACTTTCTTTCAAATCAGTCCTTGAAATTGTTTGATCAAGTTACCACGATTTCAAAAATATAGAAATCATTAAAAACGGGACAAAAATGGACTTACAATCGAGCTTGAAAGTTGTCCAAACCCTAGCTATGTTTTCTCCTCAAAAATTCGGCTAGGGGGACAACATTAAAGAAGATGGACATCTTTTATTTAGTTAATTTGTCTTTATTTACCAAATTACCCTTCACTTAAACTTTATAAATTCACTTACTCTATGCCTATTTTTGTCCACCCTAAAGTATAATGGTCTAAGTACTATTTAGGGACCTCTAATTAAAAATTCATAACAATTTACTACCTTTAACTTGTAGAACTCAAATTTTGCATCTATTGTAATTTAGTCCTTCTAGTCAAATTGAGCACTCAATCGGTAAAATTTCTTAACGAAATTTTCACACAATTATTATATCATGTTGTAGACTTTAAAGAAATAATAAAATAAATATTTCTACTTCAAATTTGTGGTTCCAAAACTACTGTTTCGATTTGACCCAAAAATGGGCTGTTACAACTCTCTCCTTTAGGGATTTTCGTCCCCGAAAATCTTACTAGAAAAGAGGTTAGGGTACTATTTTCTCATAGCTTCCTCGGGTTCTCACGTAGCCTCTTCGAACCCGTTTCGTTGCCACAAAACTTTCACTAGAGCTATGCTTTTATTTCTCAACTGTTTATCTTCTCAAGCTAACACTTTGATCAGTTCTTCACCATATGTCATATCAGGTTGAATCTCAATCCCTAACAGTAAGAGTACATGCAATGGATCTGATCAATATCGACGCAATGTCGGCACGTGAAATACATTGTGGATCTTTTCTAACTCCGACAGCAAAGCTAGTCGATATGCTACTGATCCTATTCTTTCAATAATCTCACACGACCCAATGAAATGCGGATTCAACTTGCCTTTGTGACCAAATCTAAGAATTTTCTTCCACGATGACACTTTCAGAAACACTTTAACACCAACTTGAAATTCAATATCCTTCCGTTTCAAATCTGCGTACAATTTCTGTCGATCTGAAGCTTCTTCCAAACAATCACGAATTACTTTCACTTTCTCTTCCGTTTCTCAACCAAGCCAACCCCGTGAATCTATTTCTTACTAAGCTCGGTCCAGTATAACGAAGTTTGGCAGTTGTGACCGTACAATGCTTCATATGGTCCCATTTTTATACTCGATTGAAAACTATTGTTATAAGCAAATTCGACCAACGGTAGATATTTCTCCCAACTGCCTTCGAACTTTAAAACACAACAGCGAAGCATATCTTCTAGAATTTGAATCACTCTTTCAGATTGACCGTTAGTTTGTGGATGGAATGCGGTACTAAAATTCAATTTCGTACCCAACGCTTATTGCAATTTCTTCCAAAATCTCGATGTAAACCTCAGATCTCTATTTGAAATAATAGAAGTAAGCACCCGTGCAATCTAACAATCTCTGTAATGTACAATTTAACTAGTTTATCAAGTGAATAATCGGTACGTACTAGAATAAAATGAGCCGATTTCGTTAATCTATCAACAATGACCCAAACAACATCTTTCTTCTTCAGAGTCAGTGGTAACCCCGATACAAAATCTATCGTAAATATATCCCACTGCCACTCGGGTATTATCACAGGCTGAAGTAAACCCGAAGACACTTGATGTTTGGCTTTCACTTGTTGACAAGTCAAGCATCTTGTTACAAACTCTGAAGTGTCTCGTTTCATGCCTAACCACCAATACAATTTCTTCAAATCATTATACATCTTTGTACTTTCAGGATGAACAGATAGACAACCATTATGTGTCTCATGAAGAATTTTCTGAATCAATTCAGTATCTCTCGATACACAAATCCTACCTCAAACAATCATCGGATCCAATCTGATATTCTGAATCACTATTCGATTTGCATTGAACTCTTTTAGCTTGCAACTCATTATCACCTTTCTGAGCTTCACAAATTTGCTGAAGAAATACCAGTCTAGCTCTCAACTCGGACAAGAATGATCCATCATCAGATAAGGTTAACCGCGTATTCATCGCCTTCAACGCAAATAAGGATTTTCTACTTAAAGTGTTTACGACTACGTTCGCTTTCCCGGGTGATAATTGATCACTAACTCATAATCTTTCAATAGTTCAAGCCTTCTCCATTGTCGCAAATTCAAATCTTTCTAAGTCATTAAATACTTTAAACTTTGGTGATCGGTAAAGATGTGACACTCTAAAATTTTAAAGCGAACACAATAGTGGCTAGTTTCAAGTCATGAGTCGGATAATTCTTTTCGTGCAGTTTCAACTGTCTCAAGGCATAAGCTATCACTTTACCCTCTTGTATCAACACACAACCTAAATTGTTCAATGATACGTCGCTAAAAATCACAAACTCTTTTCCCGACTCATGTTGCAATAACACTGGTACCTCAGTCAACAAAGCTTTCAACAGATCAAAACTCTGTTAATATTTCTCAGACCACTCGAATTTCACATCCTTTTGTAATAATGTAGTCATAGGTGTAGCAATCATTGAAAATCCCTTAATGAAACGTCAATAATAACCGGCTAAGTCCAAAAACTTCAAACTTTGGATACTTTTCTCGGTGGTTTCCAATCAACAACTGCCAAAATCTTACTTGGATCAACCCGTATACCTTCTACTGAAACAATGTGTCCCAGAAATCCGACTTCTCGGAGCCAAAACTCACTTTTGCTGAATTTAGCAAATAATTGTTTGTCTCTCAAGGTTTGCAATACAATTCTTAAATGCCTAGCATGTTCAGGCTGATCTAAATATAGTCTAAAGTTTAATTCATCAAGTCCATAAAAACTGCAGGAGCATTTGTTAATCCAAAAGGTATAACATGAAATTCATAATGCTCGTACCTCATTCTGAACGTAATTTTCAGCACATCTGAATCCTTAACTCTCAGCTGATAATAACCAAATCTCAAATCTATCTTCGAGAACACTATTGCCCCTTTCAACTGGTCAAACAGATCATTAATTCTCAATAAACTATACTTGTTCTTTATTGTAACCTTGTTAAGCTGACGATAATCAATACAAAGCATCATGGATCTGTCTTTCTTCTTGACGAATAGCACCAGTGCATCCCAGGTGAAAAACTCGGTCTCGCAAAACCCTTATCTGTCAACTCTTGCAACTGAGACTTCAATTCTTTCAATTCGGTCAGAGCCATTCTATACAGAGCTATCGATATCGGTAAAGCTCCCAGTACTAAATTAATAGTAAACTCGACCTTTCCGATTGGTGGTAATCCAAGTAACTCTTCTGGAAATACATCTGGGTATTCACAAACTACCGGCATAGATTCGATCTTCAATTCAGACACTTTTGTATTCAGTACATCGCAAGATAAGCTTGACAACCCTTTTTTTACATACCTCTGAGCCGACATCGACGAAATCACAATAGGAAACTCACCCGACTCATCCGATTCAATCCGAAGAGTTTCATTATCTTGACATTTCAATTCAATAATCTTTCGTCTACAATTCACTATGACATCATGTAGAGTCAACCAATCCATTCCAAGAATTACATCGAACTCATCAAACGGTAAAATCATTAAGTCAGCCAGAAAACAGTGGCCCCGAATTATTAAAGGACAACTCTTGCAAACTTTATCAACTAAAACATATTTGCCTAAGGGGTTCGACACTTTAATCACATACTTAGTAGACTCAACAGGAAAATTCTTTCTAGATACCAAATTCATTCAAATATAAGAATGAGTCAATCCAGGATCATTCAATACAATTACATTAGTATCATAGAGAGAAAATGTACCAGTGATAACATTAGGGGATGACGTATCTTCGTGAGCGCGAATAGCGTAGGCTCTAGTACGTGCTCTGACCTCTGATCTCGCAGTTGAATCTTTCGTTACACCTTTGCTAGTGGTCCCATTTCTCGTATTTCTTGGTGGCCTCCCTCTAGTGGCAGTGTTGCTTGATCTTACATTCTGAAAATTATCTTTTTCAGTCATTTCAGGGTAATCTCGAATGAAGTGATCTAGGGAGACACATTTAAAGCAAGCCCGGTTATTCATTCTACATTCACCGAGATGTTGTTTACCACAGTGTTGACATTCAGGTCTATTAAACCTAGCATTACCAACGCTAGCTATCGACGTAGTTTGAGCCTTCGAACCCGAATATTGCTTCCCGCGATCTCTGTTGGGATACCCAGCTGAAACATTCGAACGAGTATACAAATCCCTCGATTTCTTTGACAAAAATTGAAATGAATTATTCATCGATCTTTTTCTCAAATCTCTAGCCTCAATTTTGGCTTTTCTCTTCTCCTTGCCCAACTATCCGACTTTGCAAACTCTGTCAACTAGCACCGCGAATTCTTTCAACTCTAGAATCCCTACTAGCAATTTGATATCCTCGTTCAACCCATCTTCGAATCTTTTTCACATGATGGCCTCGGTAGAAATACATTCCCGAGCATACTTACTGAGCATAACAAACTCTCGCTCATATTCAGTCACAGACATACAGCTTTGTTTCAGCTCTAAAAACTCTTTGCGTTTCTGATCACCATTGACTGATATATTTTTTTCTGAACTCATCTTAAAAGAATTCCCAAGTAACTCTTTCTCTCGGTACCACGGATACAAGAGTATTCCACCATTGATATGTTGAGTCCCTCAGAAGTGATATAGCACATTTCAAGCATTCGTCTGGTGTGCAAGAAAGCTCATCAAATACACTGATAGAGTTCTCAAGCCAAAACTCTGCTCTCTCGGGATCATCGTCAACATTAGCTCTAAATTCTTCAACCCCTTGTTTTTTAATCTTATCAACTAGAGGCTTGTTCAATCTTAATAATTCCACACCTTGAGGAGCTACGGGAATCGGTTGAGGGTTAGATGGGGGTGGAGGATGTTGGGCAGTCGGATTTATTCGAACAAACTCGGCAAACCACTCATTCATCCTTTGGAAGAAAGCTTCTCTAACCTTTCCTCCTTGATTAACCGTTACTGGTATACTTTCAGATGGCGCTGCCCCTTAGGCGGGAGCCGACGCATTACTTTCATCATCATCAACTACATCTCGGTCGAGAGTTATTTACTATATGAAAGCACAATTTTAAATTGTTAGTAGTCGTCACATTATCACAATTTATATATGGCATGTATAGTTAGACTCTCATACACGCTAAGTTAGTCCGAGAATCAATTAAACCGTAGCTCTGATACCACTAAATATAACACCCCTCACCCGTATTCGACGTCAGAACAGGGTTACGAGGCATTATCGAACTTATATCGCAAACAATCATACAATTCTGAGTCATAAGTTTCAACCAAATTTAAAACCATTTACATTCAGTCACAAAGTCCCTAATATGAGCCTACGAGGCCCAAATTATGCTTTAGAAGTGGTTTGGGAATAAATCGAGAACCTTGGAAATTTTTACAAAACTTAGAAAACTTTTGTCATGTACAGGGGTCACACACCAGTGTGGTTTGGGACACGCTCGTATGGGTAAGCCGTGTGGTCACACACACCCGTATCCCTAACCCGTGTAACTTTCTGTTTTGCAAAGCATGAACAAATTGAAGTCACACGGCCAACTCACACGTCTGTGTGCTAGGCCGTGTGATAAATTAATTTTCATAAAATAGGTGCAGACTTCACACTGCCAGGACACACGTCCATGTCCAGGGCTGTGTCTCTCACACGGCTAAGACACACGCCTGTGTGCTCAATTCTAAGCATTTTGTTTCTCAAAATTAAGGTGCGGGGGACACATGGTCGAAACACATGCCCATGGGGTAGGCCGTGTGTTACACACGGTCTAGACACACACCGTGTGGACAAAGATAAAGGCTATCTACCACGCCAATTTGCCACCCTTATTTGCACACACATACTCGACATCAAATGACACAAATCATAGCATACTTAGACAACCCAAAACATCCTCAATCAAGGCTAAAACATGTCATTTCAATACTTAACATACTTACAACATCATATTTTACCAAACCAAATCATACCAAACTTACATTCTACAAGCTTCAATATGGCTACCATTAATATGCATTGTATCATATAAATCTTCTAGCATACCAATGAACCTACTCAATCATTTAACAACAAAGCTACATAGCCATAAATAAGCATATAGCGAACCATTACAAAACACATAGACAAAAGGCATTGACACATATACTTATATAAATAGGCTTACAACCATTTTAGCCAAAATAAGCTAATTACATGGCTAAATACCAAATCACCTTAAACAAATATAAGCCAACGCATTTGGCCAAATTCATAATGACAAAAATATAAAAATGACCAAGTCCTTATACATGCTATATACTCAAAATGTTTAAAACCATCGATACCCTAAAAAGACAGTTTGATAGTGTGATGCGATCTCCGACGATTCCAATTCGAGCTAGCTTGGTAACACTATAAAACATGGAAAAATAAAACCGAATAAGCTATATAGCTTAGTAAGCTCGTATGAAAGTAATAAGCAAATCTTACCATATATTAAACATTCAAGTAATATAATATAAGATGATGTAATTTACCACAATCTCATAACCATAATTCATTCCATCACAAACTTACCTTGAAATCATCATTTCACGAACTTAATAATCATATGCTTTATGTACATACCTGTACCATCTCGAAAGAATTTCATACTTATTATCATCGTTGACATACCCAATGAACCACTCGGAATAATAATATCGGATACAAGGGAAAACTTACACACAAGGTGTCACATATGTAGCCATTGCTACCTCTATCTCATAACATATATGCTCGCTCTCGAGCTATCAATGGACCTGCTCACACAAGTTGTCAGTCAAGGCGTAGCTACGCGGTGCTGCTCACACAAGCTGTCAAGTAACCGTAACATATGCCGATATACTCAGCCACCGGTAGGATGTACAGGACTAGCACCTAGATCACATAACATAATACTCTAGTGACAAGTCACTTGTATCTTAATCTATTCCTAAGGTTCGATTGAGATTTCTCGCTTGTCAAAACGTCTTCGAACGTGTCCGTAGAGTCATTTACACAATTCATGCATAATTAAGGCATTTAAAATACAATTATAATAAGGTTTATTTACATATGAACTTACCTCGAATGCAAAAACGACAAAAGGGATCTATTCGTTAATTATTTTATTTTTCCCTCGATCTAGATCCGAACTAGAAGTGATCATGGGTTGGGATACCTGGCCTGGCCCGAAGGCCCGCATGAAAAATATGAGGGTTTAGGTAAAAATATAGGCCCGAAATATGGGTTTAGGCAAAAAAAGAGACTCGTTTAGAAAACGGGCCGGGCCTTGGGTAAAACTTTTTTGGCTCAGGCCCGGCCCAAATTATATACTAAATAATTTTTTTAATCATATTTACTTTTTTATTTTCAATTTTAATATAACCACTTTTTATTATATTTTCAATTTGTGTATTGTTTTAAGAATTATTTTAGTCTCATTTTTTATTTGTTTCTTGTTTTAATATTTGATTTATTATATTTTAAATTTTTTATTTAATGAAATAAGCTAAAAAAATTAATATGGGCTAGGCTGGGCTCGAGCTTAGCAATTTTTTTGGGCCTGGCTTGGATAAATTTTCAGCCCTATATTTCGGGCCGGGCCGAGACCGGGCCCGGGCCTAGAAAACGGGCCTAAAATTTTGTCTAGGCTCGGCTTGGCCTACGATCACCCTAATCCAAACTTTATTTTTCTTAATCTATAATGTCAAATTTAACTTATTTAATGATCACATTATTCAATGTAGCCCAAAAACACATTATGGCAAAAATTACATTTTTACCCTTAACATTTCAACATTTTACAATTTAGTCTCTAGGCTCGTAAAATGAATTTCATTCAATTTCATTACAACCCAAGCCTAGCCGAATATTACTTGTACACATAACAACCCACATTTTTCATTTATTCATACTTTTCTACACATTTTATAACCTTTTACAAATAAGTCCTTATTCGTCTTTTTTATCGAAAATCACTTTACAAATATTGTTTATCTAACAACAAACATGCATTTTCTATCATAAAACATCAAAATACAAGCACATCCAACATGGGTAAAATTTTAAGCTTTAACTTTCTTTCAAATTAGTCCTTGAAATAGTTAGATCAAGTTACCACGATATCAAAAATATAGAAATCATTAAAAACATGACAAGAACAGACTTACAATCGAGCTTGAAAGTTGGCCAAACTCTAGTTATGTCTTCTCCTCAAAAATTCGGTTAAGGGAACTAAATTAAAGAATATGGACATATTTTAATTAGTTAATTTTTCTTTATTTACCAAATTACCCTTCACTTAAACTTTGTAAACTCACTTACTTCATGCCCATTTTTGTTCACCCTAATGGTCTAATTGCCATTTAAGGACCTCTAATTAAAAATTCATAACAATTTACTACCTTTAACCTATAGAACTCAAATTTTGCACCTATTGCAATTTAGTCCTTCTAGTCAAATTGAGCACTCAATCGATAAAATTTCTTAATAAAATTTTCACACAATTATTCTATCATGCTGTAGACCTTAAAGAAATAATAAAATAAATATTTCTATTTCGAATTTGTGGTTCCAAAACCACTGTTCCGATTTGACCCAAAAACGGGCTGTTACATTATACAATACTAGGCCAATACCTTAACATTTCATACCATTTACCTGATGCAAATCAATTAAATCATTTACACAATTACCTATTTCACCAATTTCATATATATTTACAAAATTGTTACCATTTCAAGGTACGTTTATTCCATTATAAGATATAATATTTAACCAAAAGTCGTACGTAAACCATTAGGCATTAAGTGCATTTACATATAGATTTTTATATTGGAAGATTTAATTAGCTTATTTGAATGTGCAGGATGTGTATTTTTAAGCCCAAAAGCCTTAGGAACGATACTCGAGTGTGACACAAGCTTCTTGAGTCGCAACACAGAAAAACAAATGCAAGACTTTGTATTCCTAGTGTAACACTTGAATTTCTAATAACTCAAAATTAAGAACGAACAAGGGAATAAATTGAAAGAAACTGCAAGCTAGCAACCTATATTGGAAGAAAAAAGAAAGCCGAAAACTGAATTGGACATGGTTGAGATTCAATTCTGGTTCGGTTAGGGTGGAACCAACCGATTCCTTAGTAGGAGGCATAATAATTAGTGATGCACAACTCTCATGAGGTTGGAAGAAGTACGGGAAGTGTTATAAATAGTTGGGAGATAGCTCTCGGGATGATTTTCTTCCTAACCTTGTCTCAATTTCTTCCGTTCTTCATCCTCTTTGGTAGCTCAAAGAAGGAGCAATCATGAAAGGGTATGCATGGAGCAAACTTCATAAGGATGAAGCTAGAAAAGTAAGGAAAACAATAAGCGAGTAAAATTCTTAACATTTCCGTATACGTAAAAGTTAAGAAATAAAGCTAAAGAGCTTCAAGAACTGGTTTAAGGGATCTAAATTTTATGAAAGTAGGGAAATCATTAATTCTTTTTGTTTATCAACTTAATTAATTATCTTTTCTTACCATTAACTATTTTCTTACTTATAGATAAAGTTTCATGCTTTTATCGGTATGCAACTAATGCTTAGCCTCATTTACCAAATCTATAATACTGTTATAAGTAATTTTTTTTTTGAATATTTTAATGCTTTAAAGCTTTTACCATATTTAATTCATTTACTATATCCCATTTTTTACTACCGGCCATGAGAATCTATAACTCCTTAGCTTTAATTATAGCAAATCTAACAACTATTACCTTTAGTAAATTATAAACATCTCACATTCTTAGGACCTTTAGCTTAAGACATTAACTATGTTTCATAGCCATATTAGTCATGAATTACAATACGACAAATATATCTCTTTTCCCTACGGTCGGGTATCCACTTCTCTTGCGCTGTGGTCGTTTCACTATTTTTATTATAATACTAATATCATTTTATGGATATAATCCATTCGACATATTTAGTACGATTTAAGTCTTTTATTACAATTCTTTTTCTATTCTCTTTACTATTTTATATTTTAATAAACTCATAGATAACAGTTTCAACCAAACTCTTTGATGCTACATGGCACAAAGCGCTAATGGTAATCACTCACACGCAAATGATACTATTGGGTGCAAAGCATAACCCGCATGATACCTATCACCACTATTTGTATTCTATGAAATGTTAATCGTATTTAAATATTTTTCAAAAATTAATTACTAATAACTCTATTCAAATCATTAACTAACCATTTTATTCAATCAATACATAATCATAATCACATTAAATCTTTAATGTTTAACATCATTTAAGTACCAAATAGTATATTAATACCTACATATAAGGTAATGATTTGATTTTCAAGTAAATGGATTTAGAGTTAAAATTGAATCAAAATAATATGGAAAATATATAATGAAATATGAAATTGTACAAAAATTACATGAATGTAACATAGATACACAGATTGTATCAAAATCAACATAAAATTAGTTACTAACACATAAATATTTAAAAAAATTTAGACATATAAAAATATAATATGAATACAATATTCTTGATGGGTTAATCAAGCTGGGAGGAGGAGGAGGAGATGAGGATAGGTGCTTTACCTCACTTGGAGCAAAGCAAAAAGCTATCGGAGACAACTTTTAGAGAAATTAGAAGAGAATTAGGAGAGGAGGTTGAGGTAGAATGGTGTAGTAAGAAAGAGAGAGATTTTTTTTTTTTTTTTTTTACCTAGAGCTATGAATTTTTATACCCTTAACTGTGATCTCAAAGTCCAAGGAGTTTATCTAGCTTACTACATGGTCAAATGTTAATAAATATGGTTATCTTTTTCTTTAAATTGAATCACTATGATTAATTATATAAAATAAAAATAAAATAAAATATGACACCAAACCATAAATTATTTTATAAATTGAATCATTATGAAAAATTAAGCAAAATATGATGAATGAAAGAATAACAAAAGCACAAGACAAGTATACAACCACGTAAAATTTACTTAAAATGAATTATTAACATGTAATATATACAAATTTGTGGTACTTTGAATGAAAAAATACAAGTACAAACATATGCAAAAAAATTAATAATATAAACATAAATAAGGTATTGTAATGTAAATTTTAAATAAATTATAATATTTTAAATTAAAAACCATCTATTTTTATTTTAATACCTAAAAGAGCTATTTAAATATTTAATTTTACCTTACTTTAAAATCATTAAAAACGTCGCTGATTGGGCTAAAAATATCCTCTTATGCTAATCGGGATTCAGGTATTATAAAAAGTTAAAATATCTAACCCGGACCCACTTTTTTTACCCAATCAGTCAAGATTTTAGCTTTAGGGTTTTAGTGAAAGTATTAATTAGGAACAGAACCCTTCAATCTCTTCTTTCCGGGCAAAATCTTTTCGTTTCAACTCAAGCCTCCGTCTTGTCTCCCTCTCTACAGGGTAACGTGAAGAAGAAGGGGAAAGAATGGGGAAAATAACGTATAAGAGACTAAAGGGAAGTCAAAACATGAGGCAAAGGCTACTCTTAGCAACATTAAAATCAACTCCGGTTCTCATAGAAGACATCCACGCCGACGACACCTTACCTGGTCTCCGCCCGCACGAGATTTCCCTCCTTCGTCTCTTTGAAAAGCTCACCGATGACTGCCTAATTGAAATCAATGAAACTGGTAATACCCCTTTTTTTTCCCTCTGAGCTATAAGCTTTTGAATTGAACTTAATAACAAGTTACTTAAAAGTTGTTGGTGCTCTTTGATAGGTACAAAATTGAAGTACAAGCCTGGGATTATAGTTGGAGGGAGTCATCTGGTGCATGATTGTGGTTTTAGTAGAGCAATTGGGTATTTTTTGGAGCCTTTGATCTTGCTTGGTTTATTTGCTAGGAAAACCTTAGTTATAATCCTCAAAGGTAATCCCTTTTTTTGCTAGAATTCCAATTTTTTTACTTCTTCTGTGGTTACATTCCTTTGATTGTCAGTTAAGATGCTCTTTTGTAATATGTTAGCATGGCTAGAAAGTCACTTATTATTTTGCAATGTATAATAACTTACAATCAGGAGGTTGAGTTAATGGTAATATGTGAAAACTATTGCATTCGGGGGTCTTATAGAATTGTATGTGTTGCAACAATGTTTCAACGTTGATGTGGGAAAACAAGTGTCATAGGTCAAATTTATAGAATAGGGGAGTTGATGGATATGATTAGACTACTTTTGATTATTTTCAGGGATTACAAATGATTCTAAGGATCCATCTGTTGATACTTTCCGTTCCACCACCTTTCCCTTGTTGAGGCATTTTGGGGTTCCTTCAGAAGGATTAAAGTTGGAAATAAAGAGTCGGGGAGTCTCACCTCATGGTGGTGGTGAAGTTCATTTGACAATTCCTACTGTTCAGCACCTAACAGTGAGTTTTTTTAATCTAACATACTTCATTTTTTTATGTGAATTTATGTGAATTTCTAACACTTTCTGCTACAGGCAACCATGTGGACTGACGAAGGAATGGTTAAGAGAATTAGAGGGGAAGCTTTCACTACCAGAGTGAGCGTTCAGCTTGGAAATGAGATGATATATGCGGCTCGTGGAATTTTTAATCGTTTGCTTCCTGATGTTTACATCGCTAGTGATTATAGAAAACGCATAGAGGCTGGAAAGTACGGTTACTGTATATATTTTGGAATTTCATTTTTTATCATAGCCAGGAAATTTCAAATTCCTTTTTCCCCCTAAATGCAGCTCGCCTGGATATGGAATTTCACTAGTTGCTGAAACTACTTCTGGCTGCTGCATCTCTGCGGATACTACAGTTTCTTATCCACGAGGGGATGAAGAAGAAGATATTGAAGATGAGGGAAAAAAAGAGTTGATACCTGCAGCTGATGTTGGTGAGAAACTGGCTTCTGTTCTTCTTGAAGAGATTGAGAAAGGTGGAGTGGTGGATTCAACTCACCAGGTATTACTTCTATGTACTCTATTCCATTGGCCTGCCACTTGTCCGATTTCATTATTCTAATTCTGTTTCTTTATTTTGATTTCTCTTTGTCCACATCATATAATATTGTACTTATATGCTGTGACTAGGATAAATTTTAAATTAAATGTGAGGTCTGTTGTTCAGAATATTATGCTCAGTAAAACTCTTAATTTTCGTTGGGGTAAAGTGAAGGCTTTTAAGTATGAAGCAAAGAAGATGATCAGTATTTGCATTAATTCCACAAACTGCCTTTGAATCTATTGAAAAATTTCTCCCTCTACTAATTTTCTGATCTTGCTACTGGTTTAGCCCTTTAGGTTGCATTTTTGCATGCCATTCCTTTTTATTTATTTATTCCTTGTATTGATCTTCCACTGTAATAACAATATGGCCATGTATTCATACTTCATATTGGTTGAGTTCTGGTGGTTCTGCTTTTGATGTTCTTTGTTTCTTTTATCTTTTCCTTTTTTCTTCTTTCAGGAAATAGAAGTATTTTAACTGGCCAGGAAAATAAAATGTGTTCGATAATTTAATTATTTTTTAGGGTGGTAAGACTTATCATACAAAAGGACTAGTTTTTTCCCTTGGTTTGACATCTAAGCTTTACCATGAGGCATCTTATCAAAGCCCATCTGAAACTGAAAATCTTATAATATGGGAATAACCTCCTTATATTCTAAACAAAGATGAAACTCATAAGCTACTCATTGTAATGCATTATATTGGGACGGTTGTAAAGCTAGAATTTGAAGTTTGGGTAAGTGTCTTTTGTTACTTAACAGTGTAGCCTATTGTTTGGTTTTGTAGGGTTTGTTATTCCTTCTTTGCGCTCTTTGTCCGAAGGATGTTTCAAAGGTTCGAGTGGGAAAGCTCTCTCCATATGGAATAGAAACATTGAGAGAAATCAGAGATTTTCTAGATGTTCAATTTGTGATAAAGCCAGATCCATCCACAGGGACGGTAATCCTTAAATGTTGGGGTTCTGGGATGAAGAACCTGTCCAGAAAGACGACCTAATGGCATTGTGTAGCATTGTATCGCAGAGAGCTATGAGTAGATTAATGGCAAATTATGTACTTGATGACATTGAGCTAGTCAATTTAAGGACATTTATTTGAAACAAAATTTTGTAATGGTAATTGATTTTGAAAAAAGGCAACAAGCAAAGTAATATTCTCTTCATCCAAACGGAAACAGAGCAAGACTCAATCACCATTAACGGAATGTTTTTCATGGCCTAAAGTCTGTTTCTGAACTTGAACGTTTTCTAGCTTCTTAATTGTCTGATCCTTATCTTGTATTACCAGCCGCTTAAAAATCGAGAAAACAGTCTTTCTATTGGTAAAGGAGCCAAGCAACGATTTTCTGTTTGAATCAATCGCCATTAACGGAATGGTATCATGATCCCTATCTTGTACGCTTCATAATCCCTATCTTGCAGTATTAGCAACCTAAGAATCTCCGAAGGCATGCCTTCCTTTCTCCTTGAGGGCCTTTCTGTCCTAACCTTATAACCAAAAGACAATAAGATTGAAATTTTTGATTTGATTACAATCAGTAAAAAAAATGAGTTTAAGCTCTGCTGATCTTGTAATAGGCAAACTCTTGTTACTCTTATTGAATGAAGCATCTTCTTTATCGCGAATTCCTGACAAAATCCGAGAAATGAATCGTCTACTAGAAAGCATGAGAGTCTTTCTCCTGGATGCTGATAGAGCAGGGACTAAAATCAAATCCAGATGTTTTGGGTGAAAAACGTGCGGGAGCTAGCATGTGAAGTTCAAGACATCATTGATGAATTCCCCTACCATGAGAATAACTGACAACAATGGCGTGGTACCAATGGCAAAAGGTACAATTGTAAAAGTTTCTTCCAATTAAGTCTTCATTTCCCCCAAGGATTAGTATGTGAGGCATGAAGTAGAAGCCAAGTTGCAAGACATCAACCAAAGGATGAAAAACATCACTGAGAGAGCCCATCAATTTGGTATTCAACAACTGGAAGAAGGGTACTTCTTCTCCCAATGATCCTAATTGGAAGAACAGACTTAGCAAGTCATCACTTTTCATTAAAGATGGCGATCTTGTTGGAATAAAAAAAAGCACAATATGAGTTACTAAGAGGGCTAATGGCTGAAGAACCCCAGCGGACCATCATTTCTGTGGTTGGCATGGGTGGTTCAGGAAAGACTACCCTTGTTGCCAACACTTTCAACAAACAAAGTGTTAAACAGCATTTTGAATTTTGCTCTTGGATCACTGTCTCCCAACAATATGCAATTGAAGAGTTGTTTAGATCCATGGTAAAAGATATCTACAAACAGAAAAATGAAGAAGTTCCGATGCATGTTGATACCATGACCTATAGAGCATTATTGGAGACTTGTGCAGTTCTTGCAGTCAAGAAGGTGCCTTGTTGTCTTAGACGAGGTGTGGAGCATCAATTCTGGCAGGAGATCAGTATTGCATTTCCTGAAGGTATGTGCGGAAGCAGGGTCATGGTTACTACTCGAAGAGAAGATGTAGCACCTCTTCAACCTACGTTTGTAAGTTATGTGCACCGAATTCTACCCCTCAGAGATAATGATGCTTGGGAATTTTTCTGTAAGAAAGCTTTCCCAAACGAGCTAGGATGGTGTCAGTCGCATCTTGATTCATTGGCAAGAAACCTAGTTGAAAAATGTGAAGGCCTGCCGTTGGCTATTGCGACTCTAGGTGGTATGAAGTCTTCAAAGAAGTCGATATCCGAATGGAAGAGAGTGCGTGATAATTTGGCTTGGGAGCTAAGCAACAACCCTTCACTTGAACTAATGAGAACTATCTTACTGCTTACTTACCATAATCCGCCTTTCCAACTCAAACATTTCTCCTTGTACTCCCTTTTACCAGAAGATTATGAGATTAGGCGAAATAGAATTAGTAGACTATGGATGGCAGGAGTTTTAGAAATGGGTAACGACATACTACCAGAAGCAGTTGCTAAAAGCTATATAATGGAACTTATTAGCCGAAGTTTTAGAAATGAGTTTGGAATGCCTTGGTCATTTAAAATGCACGATCTTATATGAGATTTTGCACTTTCGATATCAAAAGAAGAAAGTTTTCTTGCTGCATGCGATGGAGAAAAAGGAGAAGAACAAAGAGGAAATCATCGCTGCTCAATCCAAGTGAAGGATAAAGAAATAAAGACAGGAAATGGTACATCACAACTTCGTTCCTTGATCATTTTTGTTGTTGATGAAACTTGTAAATTCAATGAATTGCCATCTGGTTTAAAATTGTTAAGAGTGCTGGATTTAGAAGATGCTCCAATCGATGAACTACCCAGTGAGTTTGGACATTTATTAAATTTAAGATATCTCAACTTGTCAAGAACTCAAGGGAAGGTGCTCCCAAAGTCCATAGGTAAACTTTTTAACTTGCAGTCTTTACTCCCAAAATTGAGAAGCTTCCGAATGAAATTGTGAAGCTGCAAAATTTGAGGCAACTAAACGCTTCCTACTTGACAAAGAGAGAACTGAAATATTTCCTTGAGGAAATTTGGAGCATAGTTGTACCCCAAATATTTGTATGATAAAGAGTTTGCAAGTTGTATCGCTACTGAGAGTAACAAGCGCCGTGTTACTTAAAGAAATGGAACAATTAACAAGGAATGGAATGCCTTCGCAACTTATGGTTGGGTCCGACACAGGCTACAATAAAGCTGGAGGCACTTTCATCAGCTCCTCCATAGTCCATACCTTGAGAAGCTGACACTAGATGGGAAATTGGGGAAAGTTCCACATTGGTTTAACACCCTGCTCAAACTCAAATTCTTGCCACTGCAGTTTACTTAAGTGGGGGAAGATGCAGTTTCTCACCTACAGGCATTGCCTAATTTGTTGAAACTTAATCTTTCCAATAACGCATTTGTAGAAGAGCGACTGTGTTTGGTTGAAGGGTTCAAAAAGCTTCAATATTTAAATTTACGCCAATTCCCTCAGCAGAAAGAGATTGTGATAGAGACTAGGGTGATGCCTGGGCTCAAGGACTCAAAATCTTCAAATGCAAGGAGCCGATTCGATTGTCATACAGATGTTCGAATGAATTGGTGGAGAGCATATGCGGAAAAGGAAACTGCTCCCATCTACACCACACATCTTACTCACCAGAACTGATGAAGAAGCTGCCTCCTACAATTCCAGGTACCCGTCTGTTTTACTAATCAATAATAGTGACTGCGTTTTATTCTTAAAGATTGGTATCATGACATAATATATTGTTATCATTGTAATTCCATTATATCCAGAAAATAAATGGTACTCATTGAGTTCACCAATGTCTAGTGCACATCATAAAGGACTACAAGGCATTACTAATACGTAAGAATGTTCCATTTCGTACAGAAATGAGGTATGGATGACAATCTTATTCTAAATCTGAAGCAATATAGAAAATTCAATAGTTGAAAGTAGTAGGTTGGTTTTATTTGGAGGAGAGAAGCGCATCAATTTTGTGTTCAAGGTGTGCTTCATGGTCCTCTAAACGAGCTTTGATGGCTTGATTGTTGGAATCCCAAAGAAGCAGAGTTGGGACTCCAGTTAGCTTGAATGTTGAGTCAAGCCGCCAAGGATGCTGTGGATTCCTCCATGTTGGCCTGTCACCCACATATGCTCTCAGCAGTGTCACATCCTCTGGCGATGCTTCCAATTTCTTGTATATCACGGGTTCAGCTCTTACACAGTCTAAACGCAAAAACAAACGATACTAGTAAACAATCTTAGAAATCAATCCTCGACTAAAACCTACCTTATTTTGAGGTTAAGAGGCGATGGGGATTTTGTTTGGGGGGGTGATAAAAAAACACATCATCTATTAACTCAAGACTTGCACACATGAAGAGAGACGAATTAATAACCAAAAAGAGGAAGAAAAGTACCAGGACACCAACTAAGATAGGTAGAGGGGTCTTTATCGGCCAAGAAAAGGATGAAACTGGCTTTGTAGTTGGGTGCATCTGATCTGAATTTCTCAAACATACCGCCAAAGCTTGAAACCGTTGAATCCACTACTTTCATCGGCATTCTTTTTAGCTTCCACTGTTTCTTTCTCCCCAAAACTGTGAGATTCAAGTGGGAAGAGAGATATGGTTGGAAAAAGAAAGAATGTTGAAAAACTTGTGCTTTCTTCAGGCCCAGCCTTTTAATGGGCTACGCTGTAGACATGTAACAGAAAAAGGCCTCTGCCCTTGGTTGGTTGAATTGGCCCATTTCTTGACTATTTAATATTAGTTGTGTGACGTGTGTATAAGTAGGGCGCAATTAAGGAATGGTCACAGATCTTTCCAAAGCCTGTTTTTTTCCCCTAAAATCCTACACAAGTGGTGGAACCAATCAAAATAACGTTTCCTTATTCAAGAGGTTCAATAATATAAAATTCTAATTATTTTTTTTAAAAAAGCACTTTAAAGAAAAATAAACAAACTTAAAATTAATTTGAATTTTTAATTTATAGATCATTGATAAAAATATAATAAAAATGAAATCTTAGCATAATTTTATCACTTTTCACTGTATTTTAGTTTTCATTTTCCCTACCACCTCTAATTTTCTTTTTTTTCATCAGTATCTCTCTTTTTCCCATAATCTTTCATCCTTCTCTTTAATCATTATATTGTTTCTCTTTTGATTCAAACTCTGAGAAAAAAACCACTTATTTATAAGGATGGTAATAAAGTGAAGTGGGTATAAATATTACTAAATTCATCATCATTTCACAGCTAACACATTATGTTCCACCACTTACCTCACTTCATTACGAATATATAATCTTGAAAACCATTACCATCTCCATGGATGTTGGATGCATTCATCCTTATGTCACTGCTGGGATTTAGTGCCCTTAGTATAGTGATATCGTCTACGTACTTTATGTACTTGTAATCTTTCAAACAAATTGGTTTAGTGAAATTCCATCGTTATTATTAATATCTTTTGTATAATGTCCTCTTTGCACGCAAAGAAAAATAAAAGTAAATATTAGCGCATTGATTATCTAATGTTTAACTAATAATAAGTTGCATTATGTGATCAGATTATAAAGCAAGAAAACAACTTATATTAGTAGATAATCTAAAAAGGTATATAGTCTAATCAACATTAAGCAAATTAATTAAAAAAACTATTATGTCGTCTATCATGTCCAATTAGGATATTTTCATAGGTATTGGAGCGGATGACTCCCAAAAGATAGAAATATAAATGTGACTAACTGGACTTGTAGTATATCAGACATGACCTAAGTTGAATAAAATCTAGATTTATTTATGGACTTATTCACTTGTGGCATTCATAATGTGACTTACTTCAATCCATAGTAATTGATGGAGTATGTATGCTTGACTCATATACCGTACTGAATTAAAAGCTTGAGTTCAATTGGTAATAGAGTCGAAAGCTGATACTTTAGGTATACAACTTTCGTATGACATATCTTCACTTACAATGATGGAATTCATAGATCAATAAAGGTATATGATATCCTCTCATCAACATTACATGTTGGATAGAAAAGTAATGTGGCCATGGGTCATTTGTCCTAAGATGAATGATTTAATTACTACATGTTAGTAATTGACGTTTTCATGAAGGAATATGTAATAGTTACTATGAGATAAAAGATCATATTGAGAGAACGACTTTTATCCCAAAGAGATTAAGGATGTGTTATGAAGGTAACACATCATATCACAAGGTCATTGGATGAACACTTGATATAGTAATAGTATACAATGAAAAGATTGGAGAGTTCAATCATTGTACTTTAGTCGAATGACTCTATGACTAAATAATGCATTCTCTCACTATGAGCAAGAAATTATTGAGGAATTAAATTAATTTCTTTGAATTATTATTTAATTAAATTATAATTAAATAATTGAAGTTCGAAATGAAAGTTAAATTAATTAAGTTATCGTAGTTTCATAAGAACAAGTTAATTAAATTAATTTGCTCATAGATTCTAGTACAATAAAGTCAGCATTACCTTAACAATATTAGAATTGGGTTGAGAAAATAATATAATTAGTTTAATTAATTAATTAAAAGAATAAATAATATTTGGGGCATAGAAAATATATTCATTGGGTAGGATAAATTATATGAGTTGGTTTAGAGACCAGATAACACATAAAATTAGATCTAATTCATGACGAGGCCCAACTAGGACTGGTTAAAAGGAAGGGGTGACAAACCCTAATCCTAGGAAAGGAGTTGTCTTCACCCTTTGCATACTTTCCTAGTGGGAGTCGGTTTTCCTTTTAAAATATTATTATTCAATCACGCCTTGTTTGATTGAGACACTTGTTATCTTCTCTATAAATAGAAACTAAGAATTAGGTCAAATACACACTTCGATATTCTGGAAAAATATAGTCAAGTTTTATTGAGTTTGTGTTTGGTTTCTAACCTTTGAAAGTTTACATAGCTTTCATTGATTTGCGAATAGAGCCTAGACTCTAGCAAACCGTGGTTGAGATTAACGGAGAAGATCGACAGTAGAAAGCTGGGAATGACAAAGTTTGTCTAACCCGAAAACATAGGTGTAATTTGCGTAATAAGCTTATTGCTACAAGTATCATAACCGGTCGATTTCAAAGAAAACTTTAAACTTTGTGTTAGAATTAAGTGACCCAAATTCTTATTTAAATAAAATACGATGGAAAATAAAATAAAAGAAGTCTAGTTCTATATGGATTTTACTTTTATTTTATTTTCCATCGTATTTTATTTAAATAAGAATTTGGGTCACTTAATTCTAACAAATTGGGGTGTTGGGGTTGCAATTACTTGTTTATGTATTGCTAGATTGGGCTTTAGCCAATAGGAGATTTGAATAATTGTTGAATAAAATCATTCATGTTAGAGTTGTGTAACTCAAGTTCTAAGAGATTGCTTGCAAGCAAGTTAAACAAAATATATTTTCTTTCTAGAAGATATAGTATTTATTAGTATAATATATTTAGCATTTATTAGCATAATTTATTTGACCTATGAATTTAACCTATAAATAGACTTTTTTACAACATTAAGAAATATACCCATTAAAAAATTAAAACTCATAATACTATTAGAGAATTTTTTATTTATGTTTTGAGGGGTCTTTGTTTTCGAGTTTCGAGATTTAGTTTTTTATCTCCATCTTTTGTACTCTTCATTCTTTTGCTATTATAGTAAAATTATCTTTACCCGTGATTTTTTATCTTCTTTGGAGGAGTTTTTTTACGTTAAAGTTGTGTGTTCAATTTCTCAATTTCTTCTGCTATTTTTACTTGTTCGTCATTTAATTGGGTCGACCCTCAACAAGTGGTATCAAAGCTAGTTTAATTTTTTCGTATATCAGCCCGTTTAAAGATGGCAACAAAAAGGTTTGACATTGAGAAGTTCGATAGTGTCACAAATTTTAATTTGTGGCAAGTTCAGATGTTGGAAATTCTGATTCAAACCAAGCTAAAAAAGGTCGTTCCCAAGAAAAAACCCCTTAAGGGTTTAACTTCAACAATGAACACCAACCAAGTCTAAGCAATGCTCAAACTTGGTTATAGGAAGTGACTTAGTCATCATATCTGCAGGATTTTCATGAGTGCTAATTTTGCTCACAACAATATCACCACGAGCAATAATATCACGAACAAAATGATACCGAATATCAATGTGTTTTGTTCTCTCATGAAACATTTGATCTTTTGTAAGAAAGATGGCACTGATTGTCACAAAATCTTGTCTTGATTTGAAGGTCTTCATTGAGTTCACTAAATAGTCCTTCAACCAAATAGCTTCTTTACAAGCCTCGATGAATCGCCATGTACTCGGCTTCGATGGTAGACAAAGCGATCGTAGTTTGCAAAGTGGCTTTCCAACTAATTGCACAACCTCCGATTGTAAAGACGTAACTCGTGAGAGATCTTCTTCTATCAAGGTCTCCAAAAAAATCAGCATCAACATACCCTATAACTCCATCTTTAGTTCTTCCAAACTGTAAGCAAACATTAGTAGTGCCTCGTAAGTATCTTAAAATCCACCGAATCGCTTTCCGGTGTTCTTTACCGGATTCGCCATGTATCGCTAATCGCACCGATCATATGATAAATCGGGCGTGAACAAACCATAGCATACATGAGAGATCCTCTGCACTAGAGTATGGAACATGTGACATGTACTCAATCTCATTATCGATTGAGGAGATAAGGCCGATGAAAGTCCGAAATGGTCGCTAAAGGAGTACTAACGAGCTTAGCACTCTGCATATTGAACTGCAAAGAACTTTCTCAATGTACCCTTCCGACTTAGGTACAATTTATTTGCTTTTCTATCTCGAGAATCTCCATACCAAGTATCTTCTTTCTTTGGTCCTAAATCTTTCATCTCAAATTCTTCACTTAGTTGGGCTTTAACCTTTCTTATCTCTCTTTTATCTTTTCTTTGCTATCAACATGTCATCAACATAAAGAAGTAGATACACAAAAGAACCATCACTGCTTTTTCTTAAAGTAGACACAATCACAAAACTACTTCTTTTGAAATCATGAGAAGTCATAAAGGAATCAAACCTCTTGTACCACTTGTCTTGGTGATTTGTTTCAAACCGTAAAGGGACTTTTTCACAAGCAAACATAGTCCTCTTTTTCGAGACTATAAAACCCTCTCGGTTGTTGCATGTAAATATCTTCCTCAAGTTCTCCATGCAAAATGCGTTTTACATCTAACCGCTCAAGCTCCAAATCATGCATGGCAACAATACCAAGCAAAGCTCGAATCGAACTATGCTTAACAACTGGAGAGAACACATCATGAAGTCCACTCCGGAATTTGATGTAACCCTTTGCAACAAGCCTTGCTTTATATCCGGGTTCTTCAACTCCTGAGTCCTTCTTTCTTTTAAACACCCATTTACAACGAATGACCTTTTTACCTTTAGGAAGTTTTACAAGATCCCATGTTCTGTTTTTGTGGAGTGATTCCATCTCCTCTTGCATAGCAAACATCCACTTTTCGAGTCTTCACACTAATCGCCTCGTAATAATTAAATGGCTCTTGATTCGCATCTATATCTTCACCACATTTAAAGCATAAGCAACTAGATCAACCTCGGCATACTTCTTTGGAGGTTTAATTTCTCTTCTTGTCCTGTTTTTGGCGATAGAGTATTGCGGTGAAGAAGCAACTCTATTCTCAATTTTGTACTTGGCTTGAGGAGTTGATTACAGATTAATCGATGCTCCACCGCTTTTGGTTTTCTTTATTGGAAGAGTCTTTAAGAGATAAGTTAGGTAGCATAGCGGTTTCATCAAAACAACATCTCTGCTAATCACAACTTTTCTATTTTCAGGACACCATAACTTATAGCCTTTTACACCACTTTATAACCAAGAAAACGCATTTAATGGATCTCGGTTCCAATTTTCCATTATCAACATGAGCATACGCAGACACCCAAAATCTTTAAATCGAATAATTAGCGGGATTACCGGACCATACCTCTTGTGGAGTCTTTTCTCAATGGCAACGGATGGAGATCGGTTGATCAAAAACATGCGATGAGGTCGCTACGCCCAAAATGACTTGATAAGTTGGCATTTGACAACATACATCGAACCTTCTCTATGATCGTTCTGTTCATTCGCTTACGCAACGCCGTTTTGTTGTGGAGTATGACGAATCGTCAAGTGTCTCATGATCCTTCGACTTGCACAATCTATTAAACTCATCGAGCGAACTCTAAGCCATTGTGCATGCGGAGGTATTTTATCTGCTTTTCCGTCTGTTTTTCAATCATAATTTTCCAAGACTTAAATGTGGAAAACACATCGCTTTTACTTGGGAAGAACGCCCAAACTTTTCGGAAAAATCATCAATAAAGGTTAGCATATAATTAGCTCCACCTCTCGAAGGCACTCGGGCGGCCCCCACGCATCGTAATGGATATACTCCAACGTTTCCTTCGTGTTATGGATTCCTCTAGTGAATCGAACTCTCTTTGCTTCCCAAAAACACGGTGCTCACGAAATTCAGTTTGCAAATTCCTTGCCCATTAAGAAGTCCTCTTTGCTTAATTCGCCATGCCATTCTCACTCATATGCCCTAGGCGCATATGCCAAAGTTTAGTAATATCATCATTTGACAAGGAAGAGGAAGCGCAATTGCATCACCGATATGATAGAACCACAGAAAACATATAACTTGGCAATCTTTCTTTGCCCTTTCATCACAACAAGGGACCCTTTGGAAATCTTTAAAACCCCACTTTCACCGTGTATCATGCACTTTTGAATCAAGAGTACTCAACGAAATTAAATTTCTTTTCAATTACGGAACATGCCGCACGTCACTAAGTGTTCGACAACTCCATCAAACATCTTAACTTTAATTGTTCCAACACTGCGATTTTACATGAAGCATTATTTCCCATCAAAACAACACCTTCAGATCTTGTTTCATAAGTTGTAAACCAATCCCGATTGGGACTCATGTGGAAGGTGCAACTGAATCAAGTATCCACTCTCGCTTACTTTAGAATCATTGATGAAGCAACTAGAAGTTCACCATCGCGTAGTCTTCTACAACATCGCCTTCACCGAATTTTCCGGTTTTTTCCTTTTGATTCGCAGCCTCCTTTTAATCTTATTTTGTAGCTTATAGCACTCAGATTTAATGTGCCCTTTCTTCTTGCGAAGTTGCAAGTTTTACCTCTGTTTGAAGATTTCGATCTACCCTTAGATTTACCACGAGGATTCCGTTCTGTGTTCTACCACGATCATCATCAACATTCGGTCTTGTCTCCCACGAACAATGAGACCCTCTCCCGAGAGTTGGGTTTAACCACAAGATGCTTCATCTTATCATACGAGGTTAAAGAATCATAAACCTCATCAACTGTGAGAGACTCATGGCTATATAAAATCGTGTCTCTAAAGGTTGAATAAGGCGGGGCAACGAACAAAGTAGAATCAACCCTAGATCTTCCTTATCATCTTGAACCTCCATGGCCTCCAAGTTTGAGAGAATTTCTTTAAACAACATGTTAAGTGTTCGTGTCGACGCACCTTCCTCCAAACGATGAGCATAAAGACGCCGCTTCATATGCAACTTGCTTGTTAGAGTTTTCGACATACATATTTGTTCTAGCCTCTTCCATAATGCAATGGCGCTTTTCTCTTTCATCACATCCCGCAAAATTTCGTTGGACAAATGCGATGTAATTGTGTTAATGCCTTCGATCCTTACGCTTCTTCTCTTCATCTGTTAATGTCGAAGGCATCTTATCTATCCTAGCGGGGCATCCTCTAGATCCATCTGCAAGAATCGCTTGCATCTTAATTTGCCACAACGCAAATCTGGTGTTGCGATCCAACAATGAATTTCATACTTCAAAGACGCCATTACCGTGATCGAGATGAATAACCCGGAAGCTCTGATACCAATTTGTGAAAAATAAAATAGAATAAAATAAATAAAAATAAAGAACACATGAATTTTCTTCTCCTCTGCCCGTGGTTTTTTTCCCGAAAGGGTTTCCACGTAAAATTTATGTGTTCTTTATTTTTATTTATTTTATTCTATTTTATTTTTCACACTTTGGATTTGCATACAAACACGGTTTTCAAATTGATTTTTCCAACACTCACCCCACAATGCTTCAATTTAATTGTTGCTACTTATCTTATTTTCAATTTTTAAAATCAAATAATTATTCAAACATAATTATTCAAAAATATTTAAACATAAAAATATGTGGATATTTTCTATAATATGTTTTTAATTTTTATCCTTTTAATAGTTATATATAAGAATAAAATGATAACTTTATAAAGGGAGAGGGTGAGACAAATAATTATCATAATTGCTCTATACTTATTGGTCATAAGAAAAAATCCACCTCGCCTCGTACCCACTTTTCAAAATAAAAAAATCACCTCACCTCGTATCTACTTTTTTTTAAAAAAAAAATCATCCCCACTTAAAGCGAATCAATTTAAAATCAATCGAGTGGTTCAAATTTTACTATCCTTATTCTGCACCATTTAAGGGACTTTAAGGATTTATTTAATCTCTTTCTCTTCATTGCTTTTAATACGATTGTTGATACCCATTACTTCAAATATAGCCACCTTACACTCCACGAAGCTTGGTTTTTTTAGCAAAAAAAAAAAAAAAACGGGGATGTGAAGATTTTAGCAGAGACAGAAGCTTCAAGGGATTTGGAATTATATATATATATATATATATATATATATATATATATATATTGGTTTTGGCCTAAAAAAATATTAAAGAACCGATTATTAATTTATTTGATTTACGAATCGCGATTTAATAATGATTTATACCACTTCACAGACCGATTCTCAATCTAATTGATTAATCCGTTTTAATTTCAGCAACTAACCTCTCTCACTCCAAGGCTCGTCACCCACTAAACATTAAACAATGATTTATCGATTGCTCACTCCTTATCGTCCGCCCTATCTCCTCCATTTTAGTTCACTGCTACTATATTTTTTCTTTAAAAATTTAATAAGGTAAAAAAAGAAAAAGAAAAAGAAAAAGAAAAAAGCATCAAATCCTCTATTCTTTATTATATTCCGAATAATCATGAAAGGAAGGATTTGAATTTGGGGTAGTGATGGCTAAGTCACTACAATAGTCGAATGATGCGTAATGAGAGTAGCAGAAGAGTTAGATTTTTTAAATAATTTTCTTTTTTTTATTTTTTAGAATTATGCCTTATCTATATTTGCCTGATGAAAAATAATTTTGTTATAATCTTATTTAAGATTGTAATAGGCCCAATTTGTCCGGCCCACAATAAAAGCAAAAGTAAATTAAAATAAATAAATAATAATTTTCTAATGTCCGAATCTTTACAAACCATCGGCCCCAAATAATAAAATTAAAAGCAGCCTAAATACATTTTCTAACCCAATTGAACAAACACCCAAAATCCCTTAACCCAATTACATAAAATTCGACTCAATTAAATAAACCCTAAAACCCAATTTTAATAGCCCAAACCCGAGGCCCAATACACTCAAAAAGAAACACAGCAGCCGAGAGCACCAGAAGCTTCTGGAATGCCAGAGAGTTGGGCTCCCATGAGAGGCTCCTCGCACGGTCTCCTTCGCGCATCTCCTCTCTCCTCCGTACGGCCATCCCTGCGTTAGAATACACGAGAAGAGGCCAGCTAACAGAATACAACAAATGACAACAATAAAAGTGTATTTTTATTTTTTATTTTACTCTGTAAATCCGGCTATAAAAGCCGATGATTGTATTTGCAAAAAGGACTTACGAACGTAAACGCACGCATAGAGAAGAAAGAAAAAGCAATTCTTTTAGCAAAGGTGATTTCAAGTTTTATTTCCTCTATTCTGATTTATTTTCTTTCTATTGGCTTGAATTTTTAGCATGTGAATCGACACCAATGAGAGCCTAAATACCTCAGAAATGCGGAGGTAAGGGCGAGGAGTCGAATAGTGATGAAATCTTCTTTGTTTTATGAATTTTTCTACGGTTTTTTTTTAAAAAAACAACAACATGAGATTTGAAGGTTTTTTTTTTTAAATAGAGAAGAAAAGGAGGAAAAATATACTTACCAAATCCTTTTAGGCATGGTCGAGCACCTTCAATGGCAAGATCGGGTACTGTTTGCATACTGTTGATCACCAAATATTATGGTGGTTCGGCTGCTGGCAAAAGAAACCGTAGCAAATTGATTTTTGGGGCTATTAGTTTGGGTTAAAAGTATGGCTGCATCTAAAAAAAAAAGAAAGGAAACAGGCCATTAAAACCTTTGCAAAAAACGGCGCCGTTTCTGATAATGCAGATTCTCGCGTTGTACCGATAAGCAAGTCGGATATGCGCCCTTTTGTTTGAATGGGGAAATTGTGCGCTGGATCATTCCTTCCTCGCGAGTATTCGATTGCACCATATTCATTCTGCCTTGTTTTTTTTTTAAATTTGGCTCTTTAATTTGTGCGCGTTTTCATCTTCGTCCACGGTACAGTGCTACGTTTGGGGCTCGGGGAGATTTGCAATTCCAGTCCCCATACATTTACGCACGTTGCGCATTGATCTATTTTACGATTACTTTATTTATAAATTATCCTCCTTATTTTGTTTCAATCTTACTTGGTCTTCTTTGACCCTCGAGTTGAATAAGCTCTTCTTCCTTAATTTGGTCTCTTATCTGTACAATCAATTAATTTAAAATACATTTAATATTTTTATGCATTAATCCATGTTAATAATTTTGTTTGTTTACATTTGTATAATTATTTTGAGATTGTTTTTATCTTATTTTCACATTATGTATCCTACTTCTCTAAATATTTTACACATATTTGTATACACATTATTCTTATTAAATTTTTAATCTATAAGAACTATTATTTTGAATGTTTTAAAATTCTTTTTACATTACATTATTTTACTACCTTATTATAAAGTGTTGTTTATATATATATATATATATATATATATATATATATATATATATGTAGATACATAAATTATTTAAAATACTTCTTGATTTATGACTCACTTAAATGTTTTTATGTATATATGATACTATTTTGGAACTTCATCTTTGTGTTTATAAAATTGTTATTTTGAAATGTTTCTCTATATTATATTATCTTAGTATGTTATTTAGCATCTCTTCTAAATGTTTTTAAATATAATGGTATGTATATAATTTATAAGATAATATAATTTTATATGTATTATTAATTTCATACTATTTTTTTATAAATAATTATTCCTATATTTATTTATATATGCATGTTTTAAAATCTATTATGTGTACTATACCTCATCATGTATAATTATTCATTCATATTTAATATATTATTTAAGTTATCTCAGATATTGTCAATTTTGAATGAATTTTTGTTTAAAATATTTTACATATAATTTGATTCAAACTTTTATTCTATAATATCTATTTCAATAAATATATACCCTTAGTTTTTATGTAAATTTGTTAACTTATATGTTATATATATATTATGTTTATTAATTCATCATTACTTTGAAAATGTCTTATACCACTTCAAATTTTCATTTTATTTTGTAAATATTTTGTGAATTGTTTTATATTGTGCCATATTTATTGTTGATGTACATCACTTAGTCATTGTTTTATCCATTGTATCAATTGCTCTCCATTCATGATTAAGGATTTGGTTACATTTGCCTAGAATAGTTGTATTTAGTTGTATTTGGTTTTAAAATGGTTTATCCTTTTCTATACAAATATTTCTTTGTGATACATTAAGTATTCTATCTTATTTCTTTTAAAAACGAGTAAACGTGTTCTAAGCTAATTTCTAATTTTCATTATTATTCAAATTTTTTTTTTGAAATAAGGCAATATTCAATATTTGGGAATTCGGGAAATCGTGCCCTACCGTGCTGGGTATGATTTTTTTCGGTAAACTAAATATTTGGATATCCTTTTATAATTTTACGGATTTTTGAGGATAAAAAATCGATCGTATTTTCAAAGATATAAAAGGATCGTGTCCAATCGTGCTGGATATGATGCTGCATATCTTCGAAGCGAGAGAATTTTGACCGCTAATTTGAATTAATCAAGCATTTTAAAAAGAATTATACTTCGAAAGATTTTTTTTTAAATCTTTGATATAAGGATAGCATTGAATCAATTTGGTACCAATTTTTAGGCGTAATGAGGGTGCTCATCCTTCCTCATGCGTAACCGACTCCCGAACCCATTTGTTTTAATTTTACATGAACCAAAATTGTTTTTAATGAAACAAAATATTTTAGTAGGTGGCCTAATCACACCTAAACCAAGAGATTGGTGGCGACTCCACATTTTAGTTTTAAAACGTCAATTCCCGTCTTTCTTTCAAATAAAAATAGTTTCGACAAAGACATTTTAAGTACTGTTTTGATGCATATTACATTGAAAAAACAAATACAATAATAAAGTAACAATTTGACAACTAAAATTGGTGTTCTTCTGGGATGTGGTTGTCATTGTTGACACAAGTTAAACCACTATTGCTGTAAAACTCTAAATCCTAACACAATTCATATATGAAAATTTAAAAATTTGCAATCTATTTTTTCAAATGTTTGAAGAGAATCAAGGATCTCGTCTATGATCAGTTCTTCAAGATTCTTGGCCTCCTCGATAGCAGTGATCTTGATTAAAAATCTTTTAAGGAGAGACTTGAGCACCTTTCTCATAAGTTTGGTATTTGAGTACTCCTCTCCAAATGCAAAAGCTTAGTTTGATAAGCCATACAACTTGGCATAAAATTCACATGTTGTCTTTGATTCCTACATCCTCAAGCCTTCAAATTTAGAAGTCAACTTTTGCATCTTTAACTGCTTGACTACGGAGGCTCCCTCATGGGCGGTTTCTAAGATATCCCAAGCGTTCTTTGCCATTGTGCATTTGGCAATCCTTTTAAATTAGTGTTTGCTAACTTCTTTTCCTAAGTGGCCCACTAAATTTTTGGCTTTATAATTGTACAATTCTCACCATCCATCCTAGATACTTCCCATCCAATTAGGATCACATGCCATGCTTTCTCATCAATTAACATTATATAGGCTTTCATGTGTGCTTTTCGGTAGGTATAATTGCCAACTTTGAGCATAGAAGGTTTCGATGTGGATGAACCTTCCATACCTAAATCTTAGTAAAACTTCGGATCTCCACTAGCTACTTTAAGTGGTAGCCTTTGATACCAATTGTTAACAAAAGGGTCGTTGCCAAGAGCAGAAGATGCATAACCAAATTGGTGCCTGAGATGGTGGGCACTCCTCTAGGCACTAAATGAAGAACAGTAATCACACGAGACACAAAGAGATGATCACGTAGTTAGATTTTCTTATGCCTATAGAGTCTAGCTTAGTGATAAATATGCACTCTCTTCAACTTACAAAGTGAACCTACCCAATCACACACACCATGTAACATCCCTTACTCGTATCCAACGCCGGAATAGGGTATGAGGCATTATCAGACTTATTCACAAGCAAACATTCAAAATCGAGACAATAATTTCCATTCAAATTTAAAACTTTTCAAAAACATACATATTGTCACTATTACGAGCCTTCGAGGCTCAAAACATGCATTGGAAATGGTTCAGGACTAAACCGAAAATTTTAAAAACTTTTTAGAAAACTTAGAAAAAATTTAATATAAAATGTGCCACACGCCTCTGTGACATGGGACATGCCCGTGTGGCGTGGCTGTGTAGCCCACATGGCCATGTCTCTAGGGCGTGTACCTCTTTGACTTACATCTATGAAGAAGCTTAAGTCACACGGCCTGAGCACACGCCCCTGTTTCTAGGCCGTGTGGTAATTAAATTTTCTCATTTTATGTGCAGACTTCACACGACCGTATCACACGACCATGCTGGAGCCCGTGTGTGTCACACGACCAAGCCACATGCCGGTGTGTTAGGCCGTGTGTCAAATCTTGGACATTCTATTTCTCATTTTAAAGATGCAGGGGATACACGGCCTTAATACATGCCCATGTGGTAGGCCGTGTGTCACATACGGGCGTGTGTGCCCAGACACACGCCCATGTGTCTGCCCGTGTGGACGAAACTAGGCTATTTAAGGCCACTTTTCTCATCCTCATACTATCCTTCTGTACAAAAACACATTTATATACTAATAAAGTCCAACCAATCAACCATTTCAAGCCAAAACATGTATATTTCATTATCTAACGCATTACATTCAAATTACTTTACATAATTAATCATTCCAACTATTTCATTATCATTTCAACCCCTATACATGTCATATAAATCAAAAAGTTGTTTAACAAAATCTACTGGAGTAAATCTAGATAATGTGACCCTCGATGTAGATCCGATCCTCCGAATGCATATACATCAATCTACATGAACAATAAACATACACAAGTAAGCTTATAGAAGCTTAGTAAGCTCATAGGCATAGAAAATAAATCTTACCGATCATTTTATAACAATCATATAATATAAAATTTCACTAATTCCTCCTGCCAATCACAAAATCAGTGATAAGTTCACTTGATTGAATTCAATGTCACTTATTAACCAATTTTAATCTCATGGGCCTATTTATCATTTACTTTCTTAATCAAATTAAGAAACGGTTTCAGAATTGAGTACTTCGTTTTCACAATGCCATTGCCCCTCTTTACTCATTATCGTGGAATGAGAATAGAGCAAAGACTATAAATGGGCTAATTTTGCCAGGGCCTGCTGAGCTTCGACTCCTTGGTGCTTCCTTTCTTTAGGTAGCTTCAAAATGCTCCATTGCAACTTCAGGGAGATATGGTTCGTGTGTTTCTATCTTGCTCTACTGTAACTTCAGAGAGATAAGGATTGTGACTTTGATTTTGCTCCACTGCAACTTAAGGGAGACGAAATCTTGTAATCTTTGGCCCGTTGCCCTACTACTTAGGGGGTTAAGGCTCGTTTTCTCTGATCTGCTCCACTGGAGACGAGGTCTGCAATCGTCAGCCTACTCCACTACAACTTTAGGGAGCTAGAGTGATGGCTTAAATCTGCTTCACCGCAACTTTAGGAAGCCGAGATTCGTCGTCTTCGATTTGCTCTTTGTAAATACAGAGACGCCAAATCTGCTATCTTCGATCTGCTCTCCGCCAATACAGAGATGCCAAATCTGCTATCTTCAATCTGCTCTCTGCCAATACAGAAATGCCAAATCTGCTATCTTCGATTTGCTCTCTGCCAATACAGAGATGCCAAATCTATGATCTTCGATCTGTTCTTCGCCAATACTGCCAAATCTGCTATTTTCGATCTGTTCTCCACCAATACAGAGATGTCAAATCTGCTATCTTCGATCTGTTCTCCGCTAATACAGAGATGTCAAATCTGCTATCTTCGATCTGCTCTCCGCCAATACAGAGATGCCAAATCATTATCTTTGATCCGCTCTCCATGTCTGAGACGCCAAATCTGCAGGATTTACCAATGTCGCCATCTTGTCTTCTAAAGACATGACGTGTAATATGGGTTTCAGATCTGTATGTCAAATAACTAGGATGCTATGATCGAGATGAATCAAGTGTTCCTAACTAAATGAATGATTATGAATGTAGAAACGTTATGAGAGTGATTTCTTTTTAAACGCTTAAGGCATCATTGCTCATAACTCGTCCGGGTTCCATCATTGATGTACTATCGCGTCTTCTTACTTAGCCGTTATCTCTGACAGAAAATTTGAAGAAATAGTCCTAATTTGGATTTCTCTTTTTCCAATATTTTTCAACTTTGAGCCTGGTTAGTCCTGACTAGTGGCCCTGTTTCAGGTCCTTGTACTATTTAGAGACTTTTTTAGAGTAATATGCATAACATCTTTTGTGTGAATATTACATGTTTAAAAATTTCGATTTCAATAAAAATGCTCGAAAAAGATTATCATAATGAACCAATGGAATTTTATTAAGCAAAATTTGATGTGAATACATAGGATAATGAATCTGGTGAGGTGTGAAAAATAAAGAAAAGATGCCCCAGATATCGCAACACGAGTTTTACTATTCTAGTTTCTTAGGGGTTCCTTCAAACCAAATGTGTATTCAAGAGATCCTGCGCATTTTGTTGATGCTCCAAGGTGTAACGTTCTTCTGTCTTGTTGATTTTGGAAGTACAAGACTACCATATGCCCCATATTCAAAATTTGAGCTGTCCGTTTTTGAGTTTTCAACTCAAAAACCCCTTTGGTTCCAAAGTGCCCTTTGTGGGTTTTCACCTTGACCTCTCCTTCTTTTTCTTCTTCTTCTTTTTTTTTTCAGAGCGCCCTTTGCGGGTTTTCACTCTGGCCTCTCTTTCTTCAGGTAAAATACTTCTTGACCGAATCCGAGTTTACAGGATTGGGCAAGTTTCTACCGTCCATCTCGGCTAGAATCAATGCTCCTCCAGAGAAAGCTTTCTTCACCACGTAAGGCCCTTCCCAATTAGGTATCCATTTCCCTTGAAAATCCTTCTGTATGGGAAGGATCTTTTTCAAAACCAAGTCTCCTTCGTGGAATTCTCTAGGGCGAACCTTTTCGTCATAAGCCCGCATCATTCGCTTTTGGTACATCTGACCATGACGGATAGCTCTTAACCTTTTTTCCTCAATTAGGTTCAATTGATCATATCGAGACTGGATCCACTTGGCTGCTTCTAACTTTAACTCTAACAACACTCGAAGAGACGGGATCTCGACTTCGATTGGCACCACTGCTTCCATTCCGTAGACCAAGGAGAAAGGGGTTGCCCCAGTTGAAGTTCTGACTGACGTTCGATAAGCAAAGAGGGCAAATGGTAACTTCTCATGCCAGTCTCTGTAGGTTTCGGTCATCTTCCCCACAATCTTCTTAATATTTTTATTGGCCGCTTCCACTGCCCCATTCATCTTCGGACGATACGGCGACGAGTTGTGATGTCTGATCTTGAATTGACTGCAGACTTCTGCTATCGTACTATTGTTCAAGTTTAATGCATTGTCAGATATAATCCTCTCCGGCATTCCATATCGACATATAATCTCCTTTTTTAGAAACTTTCTCACTGCCGACTTGGTCACACTAGCATACGAAGCGGCTTTTACCCACTTGGTGAAGTAGTCGATAACCACGAAGATGAACCGATGCCCATTGGAAGCTTTCGGCGATATCGGTCTAATCACATCCATGCCCCACATAGAGAATGGCCATGGAGAAACCATGACATGCAGCGGTGAAGGAGGCACATAAATTTTGTCTCCGTAGATTTGGCATTTATGACATCTCTTAGCATAATTGATACAGTCCCCTTCCATGCTGGACCAATAGTACCCGAATCTCATAATTTGCCTGGCCATTGTAAAGCCGTTAGCATATGTCCCACAGACGCCTTCATGGACTTCTTCCAAGATTTTCTTAGCCTCTATAGCATCTACACATCTTAGTAACACTTGATCCTTTCTTCTTTGGTATAATATATCCCCATCTAAGACATAGTCGATGGCCAGTCTTCTTAGCGTTCTTTTGTCATTCTCGCTCACCTGGTCCGGGTATGCACGATTCTTCACGTATTGCAATATATCGTGATACCAAGGGCTATCATCTCTTTCTTCAACTTCTTCAATATTGTAACAGTGGGCCAGAATTTCATAAATGCTCATCCAGATGGGTTTGACATCTTTTTGTTTGTTTACCTTGATCATGGAGGCTAAAGCAGCCAAAACATCAGCCATCTGATTTTCGTCTCGTGGAAGGTAGTGGAAGGTGATGTCATCAAACTCTTTAACCAATTCAAGGACCAGTTTTCGATAGTCAATCAACTTAGGGTCTCTGGTTTCCCATTCTCCCTTGAGTTGATAAATCACTAGCGCGGAATCCCCATACACCTCTAGCACTCTAATCTTGCATTCTATGGCTGCGCGGATACCCATGATGCACGCTTCATATTCCGCCATATTGTTTGTACAATCAAAATCTAATTTACTAGTTAATGGATAATGATCTCCGTTTGGGGATACCAAGACGGCCCCGATTCCATTGCCCACAGCATTTGATGCCCCATAGAAGTTCAATTTCCAAGGAAGTTCTTCCGGAGCACCTTCTTCAGCCGTAGCAATACACATTAGGTCTTCATTCGGAAAGTCGAAGTTCAGAGGCTCGTAGTCTTCCAAGGCTCTACTGGCCAGAAAATCTGCTATTGCACTTCCTTTTACTGCTTTCTGGTTTACATAGACTATGTCGAATTCAGAAAGCAGAATCTGCCATCGGGCCATTATTCCATTCAAGGCTGTTGACTCCATCATGTACTTTAAAGGGTCCAATTTTGATATGAGCCAAGTGGTGTGATACAACATATACTGCTTCAACCTTCAGGTTATCCAAATTAGGGCACAACACAACTTCTCTATCGGCGGGTACCTTGTCTCACATTCTGTGAACTTTTTACTAAGATAATAAATGGCTTTTTCTTTCCTTCCCGACTCGTCATGCTGACCCAATACGCACCTCATAGAATTCTCAAATACCGCCAAGTACAGTATTAACGGCTTATCGGGATTAGGTGGTATCAGCACCAGGGCGTTGGATAAGTACTGTTTGACCTTGTCGAAAGCCCTTTGGCATTCTTCATTCCATTCACCTGGGTTACGTTTCTTGAGGAGGCGAAAGACAGGGTCACATTTCTCGGTCAGTTGTGAAATGAACCGAGCAATGTAATTTAATCTTCTTAGAAAGCCTCGAACTTCTTTCTGAGTGCACGGCGGGGATAGCTCTTGTATGGCTTTAACTTTGTCTGGATCGATCTCAATCCCTTTCTTACTAACCACGAATCCGAGCAACTTTCCAGACTTAGCTCCGAAGGTACATTTGGCTGGGTTGAGTTTTAGCTGGAACTTCCTCAACCTCAAGAATAGTTTTCTCAGGACTTGTATGTATTCCTTCTCTGTTCGGGACTTAGCTATCATGTCATCAACATAGACCTCGATTTCTTTATGCATCATGTCGTGAAAAAGGGTTACCATGGCTCTTTGATAAGTTGCCCCCGCATTCTTCAGTCCAAACGGCATCACCTTGTAACAGAACGTGCCTCACATGGTTACAAACGTGGTTTTCTCTATATCTTCAGGGTGCATCTTGATCTGGTTGTATCCCGAGAAACCATCCATGAACGAAAATAGTGAATGTCCCGCCGTATTGTCCACTAGGGTGTCGATATGAGGTAATGAGAAATTGTCTTTTGGGCTGGCTTTATTCAAATCTCTGTAGTCCACACACATTCGCACTTTTCCATCTTTCTTAGGGACAGGGACGATGTTGGCTACCCAATCTGAGTATTTTACCACCTTCGTAAATCCAAATCAAACCGCTTTGGACCTCTTCCTTTATTTTTAGCAAGACATCGGGCCTCATTCTTCGGAGTTTTTGCTGAACTGGCTTACACTTTTCTTTTATGGGGAGTCGATGCACCACGATGTCAGTGTCCAACCCGGGCATCTCTCGGTATGACCATGCGAAGACATCTTTGAATTTTTGAGCTATTTCCCCACCTAGGATCCCTAAAAAAATAGCATAATATATAATATAAACGAGGTTGGAGTGACAATTTACGTGATAATAACTTTTCCAATGAGGTCTCGCTTCATCTCCGTAGTGATACATGTTCCGATCTTCACCTCCTGTCCTTCTCCTAAACTCACAATTTCAACTAATTCTTTGTGAGGTAGGATTTGTTTCTCATCTTGTTCTACCATCCTCAGTAAATCAGGAGATAGGTTACAGCCTTGGTCATCTTCAAAATCCTGAGAATCATCCATACACGCATCTTGCTCGAAAGGAAATTCTGAGTCACTAGCAGTGTCACTCGTATCATTAATATCTAGGGACCTGTTATGAGGACGAAGGCAGATACAAAGAATCAAAAGAATTCGAAACGTTTATTTGCGTGATATGATTATGGATGACAAATGAAAGAGTATGTAAAAGAATGTTTCAAGAATAAAAGAATTTGAAAGTAATCATTTGTATGGTTATAAATGAAATTGAAAGGACGAGATAACATCTGCTCAAAAATGATAATAACCGTGCATTTTATTGAAATATCATTTTTAAACATCAGCCTATTTCACAAAAGATTCTTATCACTCCTAGGCCTAGAGCAATAAGTGTGTTTTGGACATTACTCTGTATTCGTTCTAAAAACTACAGGGATCTCTTCCGCAGTCCAGTTGTCCAGAACACTTCCAGGTGTGTAAGGGCCAATGTCTGATAAACTTTCTCTTCCGGTCTCCTCTTCATACATGACGTTGATGTCCAAACTTTTCAGGCTTTTTTCTATAACTCCCATCATTGATGTGTCTCTTTCGGGATAGATGATTCCCCCGGACACAAATGTTTTCAATATATGGGGGAATATCATTGGTTTCCACTTGATTTCCTTTCCCGTTAATCTAGCTCTCCTTCTTTCCTGCTTCTTTTCCAGCTCCCTTCTCCTTTGTTTCGCGTCCGGCTTAAATCCTAAGCCGAAGCGGTCTCTCTCATCTTTTAGCATTGGCGTTGCAGTTATTCCTTGTAGATGTCTCCCAAGTCCTTTTCTGGGTAGGGCCCCTTTTCCAAATGTCAGCTGGAGGCTCATCCTCGTGGTTTTGGACAATTTCGGCACCGAAATTTTACTTCCCTCGGCGATGAACGTCGCGTTAACAAATTCCAAAGATCGAAATGAGCATTCGATTGCTTCGTCATCTGTCTCCAAATAGGGTGCATTATTGCTCACAGTTGCAATAATATCTTCTTCAGCCTTAATCGTTATCAACCTTCCCTCCGACACCAGCTTCAATTTTTGATGCAACGAGGAAGGCACTGCCCCAGCTGAATGTATCCAGGACCTCCCCAATAAGCAATTATATGAGGTTTTGATGTCCATTACAAGGAAATCCACCTCATATGTGTTTGACCCAATCTGAAAGGGTACCTCGATTCTTCCCATCACCTTTCTCTCCGTGCCATCGAATGCCTTCACGATGTTCTGGCACTCCTTCATGTGAGAGCTGTCTATAGGTAATCTGTTCAGCGTGGTCAATGGCAGGACGTTCTGGGCGGATCCATTGTCAATTAGTACGCCTGGCAGTGTATACCCTTTACAGCGTGTGGTGATATGCAGAGCTTTAGTCGACCCCATGCCCCCGGGTGGTATCTCATCGTCATTAAAGAAGATATAATTATCGGTACTGATATTGTTAACCAAGCGGTCCAACTTGTTAACGGAGATATCATTGGGAACATACGTTTCATTCAAGACCTTCATTAGCGCGCTGCGATGGACTTCCGAGCTCAGAAGCAAAGCCAGCACTGAAATGCGGGTTGGTTGTTTGCGTAACTGTTCGACCACACTGTATTCGCTATGCTTTAGGAATTTTAAAAACTCCTTGGCCTCTTCTTCGTTAACTGGCTCGTTAACAGGTTTGGTTGCTTTTCCTTTCACTTCCTCGACCATCTAGGCTTTTCCTTTTGTGGGTTGTGCCTCCTCATTCGCCGTATCGTAACGTCTCCTGCTACGTGTATAGGATCCCTTGTCCTGATCCCCTATTGAAGCGTCAATTGGGCTCTCCTTTCCCGGCGTCATCACACTGCAATCATAATTCCATGTGACCTTTTTGCTGTCTTTGTAAGGGAAGATTGCAGGGCTTTGGATTATGACCCTCGGTGGCATTTGTACTCCAGCTTTATTATTTTTGGGTCTCGAAATGATCACCACAGGATAGTTAGGTGTTCGATTTTGTGCCGTCGATTCCCCCTCTGATGCGCATATATCTCTCACTACGGGGTTTTTGGCTTCTTCATAAAATTCCATTTCTTTATTGCTCATCATGTTTTGTATTAGGGCCTTGAACTCCACGCAATCTTGGATTTCATGCCCCACTTCGTCATGAAACTCACAGTAGTTTCTCTCTTCTTCAGGTTCTTCCCTCGAATCCAACGCGATCAATCCTCTCTTGACCATCTTCATCCATACTCGCCTCAACGGAGTCCTGACTTCCCTCAACCTCATACTTGGTCTTCTTGTTCAAGCCTTCGCATATCCCATTCACTCCTTGGTCGGTATGATTGGGGAGCGAGTTTCCCACTATATTGGATGTGGCTAGGTCGTCAAATCTCACGATCCCCATCTTAATGAGTCTTTCAACTAATTTTTTAAACACTGTGCAGTTTTCGATAGAGTGCCTAGTGATTCCCGCATGGTACTCACATTGGGCGTTCACGTCATACCATTTGGGATACGGATGCTACAGTGGCTTTAGGTAGAAAGGGGAGACCACATGAGCATTGAACAGGTTCTGGTACAACTCCCTATACGTCATGGATATAGGGGTGAATTGTGGTCTTTCTGTGTTCTCCCTCGCGTTGGATTCTTGTCTTACAGAGCTTTGCTGATTGGTGGTCACCGTCTTGGGTTGATTACGGTGAATGACTTAGGCTGACCTTTGCTAGATGTGCTTGTGTTGTTCACTTCATTGTCTCTTTTCCTCGGGATCGACTTTCTGGTACTTTCTCCGGCTTCTATCTTGCCACTCCTTACAGCATTTTTGATCATTTCTCCTGTCATTACTATATCAGAGAAGCTCTTGGTGGCGCTTCCCAACATATGAGTAATAAAAGGAGCCTTCAAGGTATTAATAAAGAGCATCGTTGTCTCCTTTTCTAGAAGTGGTGGCTGAACTTGTATGGCCACCTCCCTCCATCTTTGTGCGTACTGCCTGAAGCTTTCATTCGATTTCTTCTCCATATTCTGGAGAGTGATTCTGTCAGGGGTCATGTCTGTCACATGATTGTATTGCTTCATAAAGGCCTGGGCCAGGTCCTTTCACGAGTTAATCTTAGAGCGACTCAATTGGTTGTACCACTTAGACGCCGCCCCGACCAGACTATCTTGAAAGCAATGGATTAATAACTGATCGTTGTTAACATATCCCGTCATTCGCCTGCAGAACATAGTGATGTGGGCTTCAGGGCAGCTCATTCCATTGTATTTCTCAAATTCGGGCATTTTGAATTTAGGGAGAAGGACTAAATCTGGGACCAAACTCAGGTCCTTGGCATCAATCCCTTGATGATGATTCGCGCTTTCCATGGCTTTAAATTTTTCCTCGAGCCATATGCATCGTTCTTCCAATTGTTTTTGTGAATCCATCCTCGCCTTTTCCTTCTCGGCAATTTCATCCAAGTCAAGAACGGGCGGATAGTTCGGGTTGTTGACAAAGTTAGAGCCTGGGTCGGTTTGGAAATTTATCGATCAAGCTCCTACCGAACTCACTTTGGGCATGATCGTGACAGATGGTTTCGGTAAATTAATCTCGGGCTTCATCGGTACATGCGTCGGAGTGAAGCCAGGGGGTATTGAAGATCCTCGTTAGTTTCTTCAACTTTGTCCATAAGGCCCTTTCCCTTATCCGTTCCTCCTAACAGCAGCTGGGATAACTGACTCATCATTTCCCTCTGGGACTCCATCATTTGCTCTTTCATCTCTCGCTGAATCTTGGCTAGTTGCTCTTGCATCTAAGACTGCATTTGTTCTTGTATTTCTTTTTGCATCTGCTCCAATTTCTCGAGTCTCTTATCCATTGATCTTTTTCTTGTTCCGTAGGGGTGTATGGTTGGTTGGTTTTCGTTGGTTTCCAGGTTACTGAAATAATTTTTAATTAATTAATTAAAAAACTCTTATGGCCTTTAATGCATAACGATATGATGCAAATGCATAATGATATGATGCAAATGCAAATGCATGAATGCAAAGGAGACATCAATTTTTTGATTCAATTGCTTTTAGAAAGTTTCTCTTGAAAATAAAATCTTTTACATAAAGTCGAGTTACAAATAAAATTTCGCTCTAACACTTAAAGTCTTAATCTTTTTAAACAACGAGGCCAGCTCTTGTTCGTGATCCGACTGCAACTCATATTTCACGCTCAGTGTGTTCGCCTGAACTGCTAAAGTTTGCAAGTAGTCGACTACCTCCCGAATCTGGGTTATGGCTTCCCCCATAAGATAATCTCTGTTTCTGACTTGGTCTTGCACATGGTGAAGCTGCTTTTTCCAACGATCCTCGTTTGCCTCGAAAAACTGGATACGCATCTCACAGTTCTGCAGTGATGCCTCTAACTCTCTTATTCTTCCTTTTATTTCTTCTATCTTGCTCAAACTTACCCTCAGCTCTATTACGGTGTTACGATTTCTGTACTGATGCAGAGACTTCTCGAGTTCTATTACTCTAGCCCTTAATTCACTTCGCTCGATTCTACTTTCTGACAGACTCTTCTCCAAATCTTCGTTTCGTGCTTGAGCTTCTCAGAATTTTCTTTCCCACCGGTCGGTATTGGCCTTTTCTTCCCAAATTTCATGGCGCCACTGTTCGGAAGTCTTACCTAAGCCCGCAGTCCTCATAGATAGGCGTAGCTTCTTGTAGTCCGTCTTCAGGCTGTCTAGGTCTTCTTCGGCCTTGGTTTTTCCTTTTCTCCACTTCTCAGCCTCTGACCTCTGAACATCGGCATCTAACCTTAAGTGCATCTTTTCTTCTTCCAATTGCTTGATCTTCTTCCCAAGTTCTAAACTCTTTTTCTCGAAATCTTGCTTTATAATTTCCAATTCTGATGGGGCAACTTGTAATTGTTCCCCGATAGGTCGAGCACTCTCTAAGTTTGGCCTAGGAATATTGTCATTAATCCTCTTCTTAAACCACTCGTTGTACTCGGGCGTTACCATGGAACCAACGGCTAACCTTTTCATCCAACAAGTTTGCTTCCAAGCATCCGATAACTCCCGAACTCTCTTTTTATAATGAGCACCCTTAAAAGAGAATTCACTCTGAGCAAGTCCGTAGGTCATGGGTACAAACTGCCTCGACTTATATTGCCTCAAGGCTATCAACGTAGCTCCCCAAATTCCTAACAGTGGTACCCAATCGAAGTTACCACATCAGTACATGATCTCGTCAGGGACCATCCAATAAGATCTCCATTCAATATCCCCCTCCTTGAGGTTTTGAAAAATATCCATCCATTTCTCTTCCGAGATATCCTCTCTCCTCTGTATAGCTGCTTCTTCCTTCAAAGGGGAATAACCTTCGGAAAAGACTCGGTAGGAAACCTTGTCTACCTTCCAAAAGTGCCCATGAAACCATACCATCAATAGTTGAGCACATCCAATAAATTGGCCCTCGCCCGTCTTCCGACATGAGCTCAAAGATCTGAAAATTTCTGCCAATATCACCGGTACAGGAGTGATTCCCTTCTCAAGGCGATCGAACAAGTCGATGACCGCCTCGTCCACGTGCCTCAAAGCCTTAGGAAAGATCACTAATCCGTAGATGCTTAAGGAAAATATATTGACCCTCTTTCTTTCGTCTGGATGAGTCAAGATCAAATCTCGCAAATTCTCCCAAGGGACACATTTGCTATCTCCTTTTTGCTGAATCCGAGCGGTGACCCAAGGCTCGCTCATCCCAGAAATGTTCATCAGTTTCTTCACGAAAGCCTAACTACTAAAAACCTGGGCATAAGTCTTCCGGACCTAAATCTTTGGACACCTAAGCAGCGTAGTGTATTCCTCTATAGTAGGTACCAAATCCACTTCTCCAAAGGTGAAACACTTATATGCGGAATTCCAAAACTGCACCAAGGCTCGGAACAAATGCTTATCCACTCTAATGTCTAGCAGGTAGGATATATCACCATAACTTTGGTAAAATAACTACTTGATCCTTTCATCCCAGCTAGCCCAAATGTCTCTCAACTCTTGCAGCTCATTCTGTACTACATTGACGTGAATGAAATCCTGTAGCTCCGATACATGCCCTTCTGCCAAGCTATCCCCTCTCTCAAATTGTAGCCTTTCCGACCAAGCACGAACAGCCGCATTATCCTCGAATTTACTAAGAAATTCATTCTCCATGTCAAATTTTCTAACTTAGTAATTGAATGTAGATTAACGCCTCCTTTAGTATGCAATGACATGCAAAAAAGACAATCAGAACAAAACATCGGTTAGTATCAAATAATAACGATAAAATGCAAGCACATAAACGGTGATTATAACGCCTATACAGGTAAGTACTAAGGCTCGACGCGGCTCCACCCAAGGATAGCTCCTAAGGTTCACTATATGTGGTTTAGTTCTAGGAAAAGGGGTACCCGAACCAGCAGATTCCTCAATCCTCACCCATTATAGGCTCATATAGATCGAGTTCGGTTCGGGGGGATACATTTCCCTATGACCATGCGGAGATGAAGATCTCACGAAATCATAGGTACGGAAGTACCCCGGAAGCAATCCACTAGCCCATGCGGAGGTGAAAACCTTACGAAAGCGTAGTTTCTTACTCCCACTTAGAAGGTGTGACCACAGTGGCCATGCAATGAAATGCAGTGCTATTTTACAAGACCCGCACCAAAACAATCATACAATCAAATGCAATCGAAAGATAAATGATTTTTAAAATAAATTTTCGGTCTTTTAACAAAAGGACAGTAGATAATCGATTTTTATGGCTTGACTCTCAAGTTCAGTCCCCAGTGGAGTCGCCATGCTGTCGAAACCATCCCTCAATTTAAAAAATTTTATTTTAATGAGAAATGGTGAAGTCGACTTTTTGGGAAATAAAAATATGGAGTCGCCACCGATCTTTTGTTTTGGTGTGATCGGGTCACCTAAGGATTTGATTATTTTAATAAAATGTTTTGGTTTACTAGAATAACGATTTTGGTCTACGAAAATATGAGAAAATGGGCTTGGGAGTCGGTTACGTATGAGGAAGGATTAGCACCCTCACTACGCCCAAAATTGGTACCAAATCGATTAAATACTGTCCTTAGGTCTAAGATAAAAATGTTTTGGAAATGTGGTTCTTTTCTAATAATGTTCGAGTGATCCGAGTTGATTGTCAAAAATCTTCTTATTTTGATGACCGAAAATTTATAATTTGAAAATCACGAAAGGATGCTCAACTATTTAGTCCAATGAAAAATCGAAACCCAGCACAGTAGGGTACGATTCCTCGAATTTCTAAACATTGACCATTGCCTCCCCTTATAAAATACGTGTAAAATTCCGAGGAGATATTCAATTATTTTAGACAAATAAAAAAGCGCAACCCAGCACGATAGGGCACGATTCTCAAATCGTCAAACGTTGAACATCGTCTTCGTTTTTAAGAATGTTTTCTAAAAGTGAGTGAAAACCTAAAGAAATATTTGATTGTTTTGACTAAACGAGAAATCACAACCCAGCACGATAGGGCATGATTCCCGAATCGTCAAACACCGAGTATTGCCTCCATTTTAAAGGATTTTTAGAAGAGCCGAGTGAAATTTTGAAGGGATATTTGATTATTTTAAACAATCGGGAAATTGCTACCCAACACGTTAGGGCATGATCCTGCGAATTGCCAAATATCACATATCGCCTTCGTTTTAGAGATTTTAAAAGACACGAGCAAAATTTTAAAGTGATATTCGATTATTTTGAACAAATGCGAAATTGCAACCCAACACGTTAGGGCACGATTCCGCGAATGGCCAAACATCAAATCTCATCTTCATTTAAGGGATTTTAAAAGATATGAATGAAATTTCGAAGGGAAATTCGATTATTTTGAGCAAATACGAAATTGTAACCCAACACGTTAGGGCACGATTCCTTGAATAGCCGAACATCAAATTTCGTCTTCGTTTTGAAGAATTTTTGGATGAATACTTAAAAACATATTAATTCGATTTGAAATAAGATGACATTAATCATAGAAATTAGATTTTATAAAACCACATTTCGAAAAACCAAATGAAAACGATGAGATGGGATAATAGGCGCATATGAGATACCATACTTGATGAATGAGAATATCGATCAACCAAGAAAATGAGCAATTAAGTATAATTAGCTTGAAAATATGACTCAACCTCAATTATGCATGGAGAACAATTAATCATGGCAATAATGAATAAAATGCAACGACGGCATACATGACATAATAAAATTATTAGAGGCATAAAATAGAATGCAATTCAAAGAAGCAACATGGTATAAAATTATTGTAAAATAATGTCAAGCTTAATAGACACATGCAATCATTAAAATATATATATCGTAGAATGAATATTTTAAAACACATAATGTATGAATTGATGATTTACATAAAAATAAGAATATATATATATAATTATTGAAATAGATATTAGAAAATGAAAATCAATTAAATTGAATGTAAAATGATTTCAGCACAAATTTATTTAAAGAGTTGACAAAAGTATGCGATAATTTAAAATATATACAATACAAAAGAATAGTGGAGATATATGACAAGACATAATGCACAAAATAAATTTATAAAACATGTGTATACGCAAGTTTATTGTAAAAAAACATGAGATTAATAATAAGATATATACATATACATACATATAAATCTAAAGGCAAATACATGCAAAAACATTTAAATATTATGTATAGGGCTAAATTAATTTTATTATAAACTACATAATAGTTTTACTTAACATGCTCATATATATATATAAAGAAAACTACGGTATAAATACATAGATTTAGTAACATATATATATATAAATAGATTAAGCATAGGTGTTAATAAAAAACATATATATATATATATATATACACCATAATAATTTAAAACCATGTTATAAGAGATTATATAATAAAAGACGAGAATATATTTAAAAGAAACTATATATATAGAATAATGTAAGATTAATAACATGCGTAAAATAAAAGTAACCTTATTATAAAGTGTATATATATATAGGAGTTTAAACAAACAAATTTAAAAGAAAATAGATAGATGTATATATGTATATATACATATATATAGTTACATGTATAGATGTATTTACATATAAATAAAAGTACGAATAACAAACCATGCAAAACTTGATAAAATATTCCAAAATAATATATTAAATGGTGAATAATAAATAAGTCTCAAAAATAGAAGGGTTTCAAAGAATAAAAATGCTGAAAATAACAAAAAAAACTCAATTGAAACAAAAATGAGACTAAAAGGATCATTAATAAATAAAATCGATTCTTGAAATTAGGAAAAGGACTAAGTTTTGACGCAGCGAAATGCAAGGGACTAAAACTGGCAATATACCAGAACCCAAAATGATGCGTTTAGGCGCGGATCAGATTGCAACAAAGCATAAATTATAAGCCTAAATAATAAAAAAAGCAAGGCGCATAAGGCGCAATCGAAGGCTCGCGCGAATACAGAGGACCCAGCGCGCAAATTTCCCATTCCGAATGAAAAGGCGCAGATCCGGGTTGCTATCCGGGTTGACGTGCGGACCTTCAATATCCCAAACGGCGCCGTTTCGTCTAATTCCTAAAATTAAAGGCCATTGAATGGCTTTTAGCCATAAGCAGAGAACCCAATTATTAGGTTCTCAACACAGCCGATTTCGATGCTTCCTTAACCCTCTGTTCGACCATTTGACTACCACATTCCACCATTGAAACCGATGGAAGATAGCTCGCCATGAAGTCGTTTCATTTTCCTACTTTAGACCCCGCTCCAAAAGGTAAGATTTTTAGCCCGAAAACCTCTCTTAAGCTTCGATCTCAACGAAGAAGAGATGGTCTCCAATGGCTCATATGCGCAGGTAGATCCTTTCCTCTTTACTTTATTTGCTTTCAAATTAAAATAAAAAAAAAAAAGCAAGAGAATAATCACAAAGAAAGAAAGCCTGGAGATTTAGATCGGAAAATCACCTTCCGATATTGGTTGCTTTTTTGTATTGCTCGTATATCTTGCGTAAAAATGTGTAGGCGTTCGTAACCCTTACAAGGATTAAAAGCTTGGCTTTTTATAGCCGAAGAAAAAAAAAAAGAAAAAAAATGAAAAACGCCCTTTTTCAATTGCTGTTCTGCTATTTTTGTTTGTGTTTGCTGCCGTGTGGTTTGTCCTTTTTGCAGGTAGAGTACGGACGTGCGTTGGCCCTTGGCGTGAGGCGTACGGGGCTGTGTTGGCGTGGTTGCTGGAGACTGGGGCGTACGGAGGCGATGTGGTTGCTGCTCGTGAAGGCTGCGACGAAAGGACCCTTCTGCCCTAGGGTTTGCCGAAGTTTGGCTTGGCTTTCGGGCCGTTTGGGTCTTAGAGCTTTGGGTTGTTTTATAACTGGGCTAGGGTATTAGTTATAGGGTCATGTAATTGGGCTGTTTGTGTTTTAAACTTTTTGTTTATTGATTTATTTTATATTTTGTTTTGGTCTTTTGTGTTTGTTTGGGCCGGGCAAATTTGGCCCACTACAGCCATAATAAAACTATGGTCTTGTACATAGTCACATATCACACACCGAAGCCATAGCCCAGCCATGGTCTTACACAGATCACATACCACACTGATGCTATCCCAGATATGGTCTTACACAGAAGCACATATCACACTGATGCCATATCCCAAATATAGTCTTATACGGAAGCACATAATCACATCACACCAATGCCATAGCCCAACTATGGTCTTATACGGAAATCACATATCACAAGTTTCCATGGTCCAACCATGGTCTTTTTCCTCAATTCGTCTTGGCCACTGAACGAAAGTACTCAAATCCGTCGTTCTAACTAATTTGTACTTTTACTCAAACATTATTTCCCAATCATCACAATTTGATAACATTCATATACAATAATATGCCATATAATTCATGAAATTTTCATAACAAAACATTGAATTTAGCCGTATGAACTTACCTGGCAAATTTGTAAAGGTCGTAAAAAATTCAGGGACTATTCTGGCAATTTTTCTTTTCCACGATTTGCTTCGGTTTCTTGATCTATAATTATAAAATCATGTATTCATTAGCATTTATCTAAATTTTGCTCTACTTCATAATTTATGCCTTTTAATTTTTTAAATTACACTTTTACCCCAAAATTTTTAATTTTTTTACAATTTAGTCCCTGCTCAATTTATTCATCAATTGAACTAATTCCTCTCAAATAACACTTTATCTAGACATGATAAACTATTTCATAACCTTTTACATTCAAAATTTCAACACAAAACCCTAATTCTAAATTCTTCCACAATTTAGTCCTAAATATCAATTTCTATTTAATCATCTCCATAAAATCATCACAAAATGAAGTTAAAGCTTCAATTCCATATTAACTCATCATAAAATTCCAGCACTTATTCATGGAAACTTTATAAATCATTCATAAAATCAAAAACTAATGAATTAGATAAAAGGACCTAGTTGTAAAAGCCTCAAAATCATAAAATTTACAAGAAATAATCAAAAATTGAGCTTACATGTAGTAAAATATGAGAAAAAAGCTTAAGAAAACCCTTCAATGGTGTTTTTGACTGGAGAAGATGAAGAAAAATGAAGAGAAATCTAGATATTCTAATTTAATCCAATTTTTAACTATTCCATTTCAACTTAATTATAGTTTTGCCATTAGTTCACACTGTTTCTCAGACATTTCCTTACCTAACCATCCAACCCAGTTTATTTGGGTCAAATTGCTCTTTAAGTCCCTCTTACTTATTATTTAAGCCATTTAATCACGTTTCACAGTTTTACATCTTATTCAATTTAGTCCTTTTCATTCAATTGACTAACGAAACATTAATACTAACTTATTAACACTCCATAAATATTTATAAAAATATTTATGACTTGTTTTATAATTCCAAGGCCTCGATACCTTGTTTTTATCTCAATTTAACTAAAAATTTTCTTTAATTTGCAAAATTCAATAATTCAAAAATATTTCTAAAATCACACCTAACTTTTACTTATTAATATCTAAACTCACATGTCAGATTTAGTGATCTCAAATCACTATTCTGACACCACTGAAATTTGGGCCGTTACACACCATAATCATTTTCCTCACCCTTGTACTTTGAAGACATAATACTTTCACCATTATGATCACCTCCTGTGATCATAAGAAGTAAAACCACAACAACAAGTTTCACTATAAAAATAATGCTCTTACAAGGTTATTCTCACAATAATAGATTAAATGCCTAATTCTCTTCAACTATTTCTTAGGCAATTCTCTCAAATATATAGACTTTGATTTCGAGGCTTGCTTACAACAGGAGATCCAATACAATCCCAATAAAATAGTAATACTATATAATAACATATGAAATAAGTATGGACTCTATAATAGCTCATCAGCAGAATTACGATCCAATCCAAAGTCCATAATCCAAGAGATTGCTTTAGGAAATTTTGATCCAAATTAATTACCAATATTTGTATTCCTAAGTAGTATGCTCAAATATAAGATTCAATAAATTGTAAACACCTAAATATGAAAATTGCCTCCACATAGATTTGGTGGGTAGGGGAGAGGGTACTCGCTCTGGCACCAAATTGCCAGTTTCATATTTTTCAACAATGTTGGTAGTCAAATTGGACTCTTTTTAAAAGGTTGGGGGCCAAATGAAGCAAAAAACAAAAAAGAAAAAAAGGTATACATTAAAAGGCTAAATTTGTCATTATGCCATTTAAATAACTATATTTCAATGCAATAATTTTGATAACATTAGTGACTATTTTCATCTTTCATTGCCTTTTTTTTCTTTTTTCATGAAGATCTGTATTGGCTCTTCCCAAATCATTAAAATTAATATATATATATATATATATATGTTTTATTTATAGCTAAAATAAAATCTTGACTTGAAATTTGAAAGGAGAAGAAGTTAACAGTCCAGTGACAAAAAGGTAACAATTTGATAATATTAATGACTATTATATAAATTTTAAAAATCAAATAATCGAAATGTAATTTTAAACAAAATTTAAATACTAATTCTTATATATGAACTCCTCCTTAAAATGGGCGGCTGGAATGGATATTAATTAGGGAAAATGACAGGGAACGAATATAATTCGGCGCAGACATGAGGCAGCTAAGAGTAAGATCTGTTCATGTTTTTTTTGCTGAAACGTGGATAGGAATGGTGACCAAAAGGCTTTTTATTTAAACAGTTAATATTATATATAACATCGACATAAATGGGGTATTATCATCAACAGTTTGGATTTAGATAGATGGTGTGGTGTATTTAATTTTTTCTTAAATTATAGTATTGTTATAATATTATTAATTTTATCGTCATTGTTATTTTTACACAAACCACAAACAAACGATATCTTGTCCCATTTAAATTCACTCTTAACTTTTTATTTATTATATATATAAAAATAAATAAATTATCAGAATATTAAAGAAAAGTAATTTGCTACTTTAGAAAAAAAAGGTGATTTGCTCAATCAACTGGATGACATTATTTCACTATTATCATAAACAAAAATAATAATTAGGCCAAATAATGGAGAATATCCCATATTCGGTACTCTTGTAGGGTGACTTAAGAAATTTTAAGTTCATTATGAAGATTTATCAATATTTATATGGAACGATTGTCTTTATTTTATTTTTTACTAATTTTTATGTTCTGATTTCTAGTAATAATTTTGCTTAATAAAAATAAAGGATTTACTATCTTATCATTTTATCATACATTTTGCATATTTGATTTGGATAAGAAGCCTACGGTCCATCCTATTTGTAATTTGGTTAATATATATCACAGACGGCGGCTAACTTTTTGAAAGAAAAAACATAAAATAGACGACGACTAATTAATAAATAGTAATAATTATACAAGTGACAATCAAACTTTCGAATTAGGCAGCTTTCATGAACCCTAACATACATGCATCTTCCAATTAAAATAAACCATATTTCCATTATTATTTTTAAGCAGGTAAAATGCTGCAATTTTGTTAACATTTTTCTCTATTTTTTATATATGAACATGGAGCTAGATAGCTTGCTATCAATTTTGTGGCATTAATTTATGCACTTGATCTAGTTTGAACATTCAAGTGCCAAAACAACAACGTCTATAAATACCTCTCTCAAAACACATAAAATTCATCTCATACTTCAACTTTTCTTCATTGCAATATTCTTATAGAATCAAACTTCAAATGGAGTTTACTTTAGTAGCTCTTACTTCTCTCATAGCCTTAGTCTTGGTCCATCCTTCCCATGCCCAAAACTCACCACAAGACTACTTAGTCCTTCCCTCCCAAGCCCAAGACTCACAACATTACTACCTAGCCTTGGGAGGGGACTCACCACAAGACTACCTCAATGCTCACAATGCAGCTCGAGCAGCCGTCGGTGTTGGCCCTATGATTTGGGATAACACCGTGGCTGCCTATGCACAGAACTACGCTAATCAACGCTATTACGACTGCAACCTTATTCACTCCGGTGGACCTTATGGTGAGAATCTTGCCTGGAGTAGCGCTGACTTTTCGGGCACTAGTGCTGTAAGAATGTGGGTTAGTGAGAGGGTAAACTACAATTACAACTCCAACAGTTGTGCAGCAGGCAAGGTTTGCGGGCATTATACTCAAGTGGTTTGGCGCAACTCGATTCGTCTTGGGTGTGCTAAGGTGAGGTGCAACACTGGTGGAACTTTCATTACTTGCAACTATGCTCCTGCAGGCAATATCATTGGTCAAAGACCTTACTAAAAAGTTTATTTTGCTTAAATATCTTCCAAATCAACTCAATTATCTAACATAAAAATGCTAAATATATGTTAGTACTCATCAGCCTACTGCATGGCAAATAATAAGGAATAAATGAATGTTTTATTGTTTCGATTTACTATTATAATTTTATTATAATGAATATATATATTTCTAAATAGTTTTTCTTAAAGGATCTATATATGATGCATTTATAAAACTCTAAATTCGGTCTAGACGTTACGATCAAATCTTGAGGAATTAAATAAACTTTTTCTAAAATTTCAGATTTTGAACTAGAAAAGTGTGTTTTCTAGAAATGTTAATTTTGACAAATCTCTTGCAATTTTTCGAGATATACACGTAGATCTTATTTACTTGACAAAAAAAAAAATTTGTTATTTAATTTTGCAATGGAAGTTCTAGAGTCGTTAATTTGTAAAGCACGATTTCAAAATGTGGAAAAGAATTATTTTGCAATTTAACAAAACCACAATCCAGTAGTAAGCCCATCAAAAACTAAAATTAAAGTCCAAAATACTTAAACAATGCAAAAAAGTATGAAGTTAAATCTAAAACATAAACCATCTCATTTTATTAAGTAGAAAAACCGTCTCATTTTATTAATTAGAAAACTTGACTATTGTAAGGTGTGTGTGAATTTTTCCAAAATGATAACATACAATACTCAATTTATCAAAAATGTCGCACTATTGACTTTATTTATTATTTTCATAAAACTCATTCTCTCAGTTAAAATGATTTGCAGCGGAAAAACATTTACCTTGTTTAACTTTGAAAGATCAAACGTCAAGGTTTTTTTAATTAATAGAAATCATGCAGAATTTTCAATTAAAGTAACTAACTGAAGTTCCGATGAACTCAAAACCAAAATTAAAAGTCCGAACTTTAGTCCCAAAGTCTTAAAGCCCAGAAAAGTTTAATTAATAATTAATTAATATAATCTTACGTGAGGAAACCAATCCGAGCTCCCGAACGCCGCCCAATCCTAAGTTCGCGAATTACCTGAGAAAATAAAGTAAGCAGGTGAGCTATGAAGCTCAGTGTGTAACATAACCAAATCATAAGTACTACATATAACACAATAAATAGATCAAAATATCGCAGAGAATTTTATCAAATGCAAATGAGCAAAATTGAGCATGCATGGTTATGTCAATGCAGTATTTTCAAAAAATATAATGCAAATTTTTCGAAAAACTTCTTACCCAACTCTGCTACACACCAATTAGAGTTTCCCAAAACTTGTCCTTCATAAAACACACGAACAAATAATTGTGGACAATGCCACCAGAGTTGCAGTTAAAACTGCCAGATCAAATATATGTGGTCGAGCCACCATATTTGCAGTCAAGTTGCTAGAACAGATATGTGGTTAAACCACCAGATAGTGCAGATCATTAAATTGCCAAAACTTCCTCCTTACCATATCATCCCAACCCCATGCAATATGACATGGCATGCAAATATGGAATCATAACAGTAAGCATGTTGTGCATGCTATTGTATTTTTAACAGAAATCAGTAGGCATGGAATTTCATATTTTGTAGAACAGATATGTCAGATTCCAAAAATAACAAATCAATATAATCAGAATAGCCACAATGTCACATGCTATGAGAATTGGAACAAAACATAATTTATCAATAATCGTATAACAATCATTTGACAGATTTAAACAGAATACTTACCTTCTTTCAACACACAAATCCTTCAACACATTCAACCACTCTATAATACTTGTAACAATTTTCACATTACTAAATTTATCAAAAATCAAACATGCTATATACGTATCATACAAGATAAATCATACAAAACAGAAACAACAAATTTCATTGATCGAACAAAACTACATGTCATTCATCTGAGTTTACGAAATTGCTAACCTCAAATATGCAATCCAAAACTCGATCCTAACTAAACTTACTCAAAATGGGCCCACACACCCGTGTGACTCACACCCCTACCTAGCATAGCCCGTGTGGCTCACATGGCTTGACACACAATTGTGTGGCTGACACGGTTGTGTGGCATTGATAGTTTCAAATTTTCGCTATTTTATGAAGTTAAGAGTCAGCTCCACACACCTGATGACTTCCAAGATGCCGGTAAAACAACAACACACCAAATTTTGCACAAACAACATCCAAAAATATTTAATTACACAACCTCACTCCCTAAATCAATCAATTAATAACAAACACATTCCACAACACTATCCCGAAGAAACACCAATCAACTCTCTAAAAATGAGCATTTTGCATTCTAACCTCTAAAGAGAAGACTATCAATACTCAACCTGATAGAGCATGCTCTTTGATTCTCACCTAAACAGAACTGCAGGAACGATTAAAACAAGGTTTACTGATAACTAAAACCACCTACCTTGTACAGAAAATTGGTAGAAACCTTATTATAGAGAAAAGTATACAACACTTACTCAGGAATTGAGATACAATCTACTCGATCGAGAACACCACACAGAAAATAGCACTTAAAATTCAACAACACCACAATGGCAAGGTGACAACAACAAAAGAAACAATAGCAAGGGGACGACAACAGAAGAATTAGAGGTCAAAGAAGAGCAATTTAGGAAAAAAAAAAGAAAAAAAAAAGGAGAAATCAGAGAAATTTTTTTGATAGCAAATTAATGTGAAAACAAAATGAGAATAATGAGGGAGAGTGGAAAAGGAACAATTGTGTGGGAGAGTGTTTTTAAGGAGGGATTTTCTCAAAAAATTTAAAAAGAACAACTAAATCCCAACAAATAAGGTTAGTTGCTATCATATTAGGCTGATCAAAATTCAAATTTAATCTGGCTACTTCCACATGGATGATACAATAAGAATGAATAAAAGTATTTCCACTTTGCTCACAAATAAGATTCAAACACAGGACCTGGTAAGCTGAAATTTTACCACTGAACCAGTGGTTGGAACTAAAATTAATAAAAATTCAAAGAAAGGGATTTGAACACAGGACTTTAGGCAAGTAAACAAAACTCTTAACCACTGAATCCAAATCAATTCACTTTACAAAATCCTTGCAACATTTATTCAAAAACAGGACATGATCACTTTTGATTCACTAACCCAATTTTTACTAACCTGATTTTTGGGATGTGACAGCATTGATATATAAAATTCTATATACTGTTAGTGACTATAATGATATATGTCATAAAAAAATTTTAAAATTAAATTTTATTTTTAATAATGGGATATAGTTTATATTAACAATATTCTTAGGGTGAGTTTGGATAGGTGGTGCGTTTACCTGCAGTTAGTGTAAAAACAACGGTGGCGGTGAGATTGAATACTGTAGCGATACTGTAGCGTGAGACAAAAGGTAAGCTAAACGCACCGCCGCCACAAACCCACCCTTAATTGAAACCACGAGCAAACTTAAAAAAAAAAAGTCTTATTGGTGAAAATAAAAAAACTTTAGTGAAAAATCAAAATATCAATTAAGTTTTAAATAAAATTTCGCACCCAATTGAGCCCTAAAAATGAAATATTAACGCTGATCATTGATTGTTAAGTTTTGCTGTCGTGGCTAATAGAGTAATCAGGTAGCAACACGTGGCAGCTACATGTACACCATGATGATGTGGCATTTTTCCATGTCAAGAAATATTTCTAAAATAAATGATATTTTAAAATAATTATTTAAAAATCACATCTAGGATGAATCTAGACAAACAAATATCCAAGTTCATTTGATCCGGGCAATCACTTGTCTAGGTTCATTCTACATATGGTTTTAGATAATTACAAAAATATATAAAAATTATGGAACATTATTAATAATTATAAGAGGCTATAAAAATATTAAAAACTAATAAAATGTTTAAAATTTATTGAAAATCATGAATAAATCTAGACAAGTGATTTCTAAATGCATTTGAACTTGGTCAATTATTTGTTCACGTTCATTCCAATAATTATTTTTAATAATTTTTAAATAGCTTTTATTTCTTAATTAGTTTAATGATTTTTATAATTTTTATAATTCTTAACCATTTTAAATAATTTTATATAAATTTTTAAATAATTATTTAAAATCACATTTAGGATGAACCTGAACAACCACTTGTCCAGGTTCAAATGAACCTACATAATGTTTGTCTAGATTCATCTTAAATGTAATTTTTAAATAATTATTTTAAAATATTATTTATTTTTAAAAAATTATTGACATGGTAAAATGCCATGTCATCATGGTGTACACATGGGCGCATATATGTCGTCGTTTAATTGGTTTGTTAGCCACGTTAACAAAATTTAACAGTCAAACTTTATCAATATTGACAAAGAGCTTGATTAATTAATTTTTCATATTTAAGGATTCAGTTAGGTGCTAAAATTTGTTAAAAGCCTAATTGATTTTTTTTAAGTTTTAAAACTTATTTTTTTCTAATAAGCCTTAAAAATAATTAAGAACCACGCGTCAAACATAGAGAAGAAAATAGAAACCATGTAAAACCTTTGATTTTGTATGTCAACAATGCTTATGATTTAATTTTGTTCTCTAAAATCCTTTTATAAATTAAACTTTTAAAGGTTTTAAGGGTGTAAAAAGTACTCAAATATTTTTTAAAAAAATTAAATCCTTACTTTTTTTTTTTACACTCAAATGAATACTTAAACTTTCAAAATGCATTAAAACAATTTGTAATTTATAAAAGGGTCACCTAATTATGAAAATAGTTTTATTTTGATCATTAAATTATTTTTTCAATTTAATCATTAAAATTTTCGAAATTCAATTTTTGGATCAATTTGGTCCTAATTCTAAAAAAATGAACAAATTTAGTGATCAACATTTACAAAATTTATTAATTTAGTCATAATTCATAAAAAAATCCAAAAAATAAATTATTTAAATAAGGGTAAACTGCACCTTTAGTTACTAAATTATGGGTAAATTTTCATTTTGGTCAATAAACTAAAAAAAGTTACAATTTGATCATTGAACTATTCAAAAGTTTTCATTTAAGTCACTAGACTATTCAAAAGTTTTTATTCAAGTCACTTGACTGTTAAGGGTTGTTTTTTTTTTTAAATGTTCCAACAACGACCTCCAAGCAACAATTCAGCTATCTGTACGATGGATTAGTACCTATTAACGAGTTATTTAAATTTTGGTTCGCAGATTTGTGACGTCTAAAGCTATTTCATGAAAAGAAGATTGATTTGCAGAAGAGAAGGTGAAAAAGAGCTTTTGATTGGTGTAAGTAGAGAAAGTTATATAGCATTGATTTTAACAACTTAGTAACTTAAATGAGAAGTTTTGAATAGTTCAATGACCAAACCAAAAACTTATGTATAATTTAGTCCTTTTAGAGTAGGATTTTGGTTATGCCCTCAAGCTGAAATTGTTCATTATTATATATACAAACCATTGAGGACACTTTTTTTGTTAATACCAATCTCAAATTTGATGTCTGAATAATTCTTATACAAAATATATAAGAACATCATTATTTCCTTAATTGTTCTTTCAGCTAAATCCTTTCATATACATTATTTTCTCCCAATTTTCCTCCCCATCAGAATTCAAAGAAATTCATGGTTGGGTTGGTTTACTATTCTCCACGCGACCATTCCATTTCTTTGTAAATAATTGCCAAAAAAAACCATCGTTGATATGATGACAGTCCGGCAGGAAACCGTAATGAATATCATGTTACAGCGTGAAAGTGTTTAAAGTTGTTCATGCAATCCGTTTTATGATTGCCGATGAAATTTTAACCTCAAATCCATGCCAGGGATTGGTATCGAAATTAAGTACTGATTGAACCAAACAAATATTCAAACTCCATTTTTGTTTTTCTTTTGTTCGTTTTCCTTTGGTTGGTCAAGACTTTATAGATTAACAACAGGAGAAGAAAAAAAAAAAAAAAAGAAGAAACCCTTCCATTTGATTCAGTCATCGCCCCAGGCATCATCTCTCAACTTTTGCCTTGTAACTATTCGGGTCCTCCTGGCTTCTTCCTGGCTTCTTAATTCTCTAGACCCGAAGTTTGACGGCAATTTTGATCCTATTGCCTGAGCAATCAGCCTCTGGGCAGTTCTTGCCGATGTCTGTGGCCTCTGGCGAGGAGGCTCCAAATCTGAGAGATGAACAACACATTTCACCCCCATTAAAATCTTTACCACGTATTCCTTTATGAGATAAATCCTACAACTCTAAATTATGCAAGATCGGCCCAACAATGGAATAACATCTCTCCCTTTTTTTGAGGTTTGTTACTTGGGGAGAAGCTACCGCAACACTTTAAACAAACAAGTTGCATAATTTATGACATGGAAATATACCATCTACTAGGCATAGAATACTATAAACTGGGATGAGTGTCAAATACTGATATGCATCTCACACAGATATGCTTAATTTTTTTAAGTTTTTTCATATATTTGGAGGATCAAACCTCTATAACTATGTACAAATATATGTTAGGTACATGTTAGATATGATACTTCAGAGAAAATAAAATGTTCGGATAACATAGGCTATAACACAATGTAGAGTTATATCAGTTGAAAAGCTGCTTCATATAAACAGAACTACAGATACAGAAAGAGGGTGTCTGGTCTCAAACAAAAGAGCATCTTCACAAGCCAATAGCATATAAATTAGAAATATCTCAGCATGGTTAATCCAAATTCAACAAAAGCAAATGAATCATTAATGCACAGAGAAAACTAAGCACAAATACACATGGTAAATGGACAGAAAATGTCGTAACTGTTCAATTAAATGGCGCAAGCCTATTTAAATTACCTTTTGCTGAAATTGAGCCCAAAAGTATATCATCCTTGTCAAGTATACGTATAGTAAACGGACATCGAACATGGTTGCGAGCTTCAAGGGCTGGCATCAAAATTTGAGATAGCTAGTCAAATAAAAACTATTGATGCAGAACTGTGCCAGCTGATTGGACATGGAACAATACAATTTATATGTTTAACCCTCTTTTTAAGGACAATGCTATAGATTGTCCAAAGTGGTTCAAAATGGAACAACAAATACATCCATTAATGTTGACTCATTTTAAGTCTGCCATTGTTTCAACGGTCCAAATATGGACAACAAATAAATACAATTGAAGTTTACTTTCATTACAAGTCCTGCCATTGTTTCTACTTGAACCATTAGCTTTTCAAATAAAAAAGCATTGTCCTTTTTCTGATACAATTGAATTTTATCTATCCATGTGAGAGGAAATCTTCCAATAATTTAAAGGGAAGTTGACAACAAGAAGAACTAAAACGAGGAAACAAACAACAACAAAGCACCAAATAAACTGCTTAGAAGGAAAAACATCTCACAGAGCCTTTCCAATATATAGGATTATAAGCAACTTTAGACAAATGGCTACCCACATCCTTAAACATCAGAAGCAAGTTCTGAAAGAAGCTAATGGCATCACAACCTGATCACAATGCTATCTCTGGTTACTTTCTCCCTAAATTTGATAGATATTGAAATTTCAACCAATTTTCAAAAAAATGGTAACCAACAGAACAACCCATCCTGATATTTTTGGCACACAAAATGATTTGTGTTCTAATCTCATAATGGCTTTGAGATGGAAGAACATAAAATTTTGGCTGAAGAGTATATGTCTCATCTAAATAACATTAACAGCTTGAGGACTTATTAAAACAACTAAACTTAAAACATAGATAGCTACTTAAGAAAGATGAGGCTTATTAATATGTTAAAACAACTTTTAGGACATAGCTACAGGGAAAGAAGCACCATTATCACCACTTGTTATACCATGTCAATTTAAAAAGCCTGCAGCGTCAGGCACATACAGATCTCTGATTAAACTATATAAAGATAAAGGCTCCACGCCCATCACAAGTGATGTATAGACCGATATGCTTACAACTTGAAAACCTAGGTCAAGAAGCACTCCGATCTTATAACTTGAAACTAAAAAATGAACCAAAAAATGTAAATGAGAAAACTCACCCTTCCCTCAAGATATCATTTTCCTTAATTGCATTCTGTTCTGGGACACATATTTAACCAAGAGGAATAATGCTCGTATCCGGCCCCAAGTTTAATCGATGCACGTTAAAGAGCTATAACCATGAAACTGATTCCAGTTTTCTGAACTAGTGAAAATTTTAAAAGATAGCCCCTACCTCAAACTAAATTTAGATATTTAATTCACATAGCATACAAAGAAGCATCAATAATAAAGCTAGTAATTATTACCTATAGAAGGTGTTCGAAATACTGCAAGGGCTGTTGTATCATTGACCCAGCGGATGGCAACTCCTCGATCTCTGAAGTCTTCAAACAGCTTCTCTAGGTCTGTTGTCCTAGTACTTGGTGAAAAGTCAGCCAAAACAAGAACATGATGCATGCCATATTTAGCTGCGTTCAAAAGAATTTCCAAACGTAAATGATTAGAAAGACATAAAAAGACAAAACAGAAAAGTTAATTTGAGCATTGACTATCAAACTAAAATCAGCCATCCAATGTGATGAATCAAGGTTCAAGAGGTTCAACAGTAGCATATCCAAATCCATAAAAAAACTTATTACTTGCCCCCAGTTGCAATTTGTATTCATCTTACTGCAATAAAAAAATAAAAAAAAAAAGGATAGCCCAGAGTTCTCAACCTTATACAACTTGTTATATTGATATGCTTGACCAGTATAAAAAGAAAGAAAGACCATAAATAACTTGAAACCGTTGAAAAAGATATGACAAGACAAAAGAAAGTTTGTCATCAAAACACAGTGTTTAATATTTCAGTTTGAAAGGAATTCTACATCCCATTAGATCAAGGCCTGGGAACAAGCAAATAAACATAGTTTCAAGTTCAATAAGAAAGACTAAGCTATCTTATACATATACAGAGCATTTATGGCAAAAAAAAAAAAAAAACTTGAATTGTGGGACATAAAGGCTTACATTCCATCGTTTTTGTTTCAGGGTGTTTGCGCACATCCTCATTATCAGTATCTTTGGATGCAGACACATCGGAGAGTCGATCGCAATACAATTCAGTTTTTCTGTATGAAAATGTTCCCCTTCCCCGTCTCTTAGGGGCTTCAACTTTACTATCCTCCAAAGAAAGATTTGACACTCCAGGCAAGCATTCTGAGGAGAGTAATTCACTTGGTTCACGATCTGCAATAGCTTCCCAATCTGTACAAACCATTAGAATTGCAATTCCATAAAAGGTCATCCAAAAACTATTATACAGACATTTCAGAGAACCAAAAAAAGAGAAAAGACCATTCAGAGGGAAAAAGCTATTGAAACGAAACATACCATCATCTGAAGATGATTTGGGTGTCCAACAATCACCAGGCAATACTGGTAACTTTTCAAGATTCCCTTTTGCAAAAAGAAAAAAAAAAAAAGAAAAATCAGTTTCCACATAATTCATAGAGATACATACAATAAAATCCCCCCAAAATGTAGACATATTAGGTTTTCCATCACACTACCCTACTAAAGAAGCAAATTTCTGCAAGGCACCGAAATACTATATGTGAATTCAGAAACCAAAAAAAAAGTAGCAAACTCGACACTCAAACGAAGGTTAAGGTAAAGAGTAAGTATATTGAGTTGTACCATGAGTCAAAGGATTGTCATTTTCAGCCAAAGAAACATCAGATGAAGTTAAGGAATCCCCCTTCAAGTCCTTGTTTTTCAGCCCTATACTGAAGTTGGAAAAAGAAAAAGTCAAGAAAATTTTAGCATTGAAATTATTTCTATTTACATTAACAATAAATGAAAAGAAAGAGAGTACCTTGAAGAGTGAGCATGATGCTTGAGAAGAGAAGCGCGTGAAAGAAGTTGATCGGATTTGAGGGAGAAACCGATGGAGGAATAGAGAGAAGCTAAGTCAGAGAAAGCAGATGCTAATCGGAGGTCGTCGGAGGAGGACGCCGCCTGGAGTTGGGAAATGAGATTTTCGAGGAAGGAAATAGCGCCTTGCGTGTCTCCAGCAGCCACCAGATCCTCTACTTCCTCACTCCAACTCTCTTCTCCTCCTTTTTCCATTTTTCTTGTTTCTTTTTTCCTCTTTGGTTGCTCTGTTTCTTCACACACACTTCATCACAACAAATCTGTGGCATATTTTATTTTGAAGCTCAGCTCAGCACAGCCAAGCCCAAATTAAAACACAAACTCTTTTAACGCTTCCTTTTGGGCCTAAAGAGAGAGAAAATAACACATATTTTTATTTTTGAGATTAGAGTAGAGCAGTTTTTTTTTTTTTTTTTTTTTTAAGTAAGAGGATGCATGAATATGATATTGTTGAAAGAGGCCATTGTAAACTTTAAACAGGGATGATAAAATAAATTTTAAAACATAAATGAAAAATCAATTAAGAATATGAATGTAATTTTTTTATCATTTCACGAATTAATTTATTTTAGATATAAAACTCATAATTTGAAAAGTAATAAAAGTAATGTATTAATCAAGTTGTTTGATAAATTGAAGAAAAAGATAAGCGTTGAAAAATTAAGTATTAAAAATTTAAATATTAATTTAAGCTATAAAATTTATTTGATAAATTATTAAATTTAATTATTAAATATAATTAAATTATTTAATAAATATAAAATTTAAATTATAAAAATTAATTTTTTATTTTTATCTTTAATTTTAAAAATTTCACCTTATTCTAAAATTTTAAAATTTTTTAAGATAATATAATATTAAATTAAATTAAATTAATCAAAATATTCTCCTAGAGTGATAAGTAGTTCTTATCTACCTATTTTTTTTTTACTTTTTATAAAAGAATCTATAAAACTGTTTTAATTTTAGATTATCAAACATATATAAAAAGAATTAAATTAATTTTGAAAGAATTTAATTTTTTTGAATAATTTATGAAACGACACCAAAGTCTTTGATGTTACAGTTGTCTAGTTTAGTTGGAGAAGAAAATGACATAGAAAGGAAATGTAATTGGCGCCTGCAACATAATAGCTATGGCTAAAATCATATAACTAATGAAGTCGTAAGATATGTATGTACAGAGATATTATTTTAAACTCTGTAAATAGGGTTTATGTTACTAATTTTTTATTCAAAGGTAGAAGTGGGTTATTTGATCTAATAAAATATTAAATTAAATGAATTTATAAAAATATCAGTTTGTTTTATATGACTTTATATTTGTTTCAATTCAATAATACTTTAATTATGACAACTGATATTTTAAGGCCATCAAACCAATGGCTATGTTAAGTCACAATGGATGGGATTGAGATTCAAGTTGTTAGAAGCACCAAGAACCAAATTGAAGAGGGAAAACCCTAGCTTGATGAATAAGCAACTTGAAACGTAACAAGGAAACCAAGAGTTAGATAGAATGGGTAGCAAAAAGAACCACCAAAAGAAGGAATTCACCAACAAAGAATAAATATCAAATGGGTTGAAAGGTTTTTTTTGAGTATCAAAACATGTTTCTAGAAGAGAAAACCTTAGACCTTAAAACTTAAAATTAAACAAGATGAAAGATTATTAAAAAAAGATTCGAAAGAATATAATAAAGATATATAAAGATTTGGGAGAGATGAAAAAAGACTTGATGGAAGGTAATTAAAAGTCGATGCCCTATGAAACCCTTTGAAGAATAGTTCTAAACAACCTTGTTAAAATTAATAGTCGATAATGGCAATATAAAATGATTGCAAAGAAGAAAGAAAAAATGAAACACAAGCAGAGGAGAAATTCACTAATGTTGAAAAACTGAATGATACAATAGGAGTTTCAACTATTATCTAAAGGTTGAAAAACTTTATTCTAATTAAAGTCAAATAGAGAAAGTGTATTTTGGCCCTCAGCCTTATTATTGTATTATTTCTTGAACAGGAATTTAAGTCACACAATTCTATTAAACCTCCTAGAATGACAACCTAATATATTAAAAGGTGTAGAATGCTTTCCGTGGCTTTTTGAAGAAAAACATAATGAAAACACTTGTAAAAATCACAAGAGAAATATCTTGCAAAGAAAGATAAAGAAACTCAAAAAGATGCATATTTCATAAAAAAGATGCTTGTGGTGAACTACATGAGAGGGGCATGGCTTGCCTTATGTAGGCAAAATTAGGGTAAAAATGAACTCCTAATTACACTAGGATTACTTGAACAATAAGTAATAGGTAAATAAATAACTTAATCATGAAATAAGACTATGGAAATAACAAGGGGAATTCGGCCAGCCTAGTAAGGAATGGGCATTGGACAAATTTTACCAGGAAAATAACATAATTGGGCATAATAAAAACGGTTCAAATGGGCCGAAAATAGATTAGGTAAAATTAAAGCAAAACTAAGACTAATAAGGTTTAAATTAACTCAAATTGGACTGAAACTTCAGGGAGGTTAAGGCTTAATTTGGATGAGTGGTGTGTTTACCTCCGGTAAGGTTAAAAACAGAAGTGGCAGTGAGATTAGTTACTGTAGCAGTGAGATTGGATACTGTAGCGGTGAGATTAGAAACAACGGTGGAGTGTGTGTTTGGATTCAAACGCAGCTGTAGCGGTGAGGTGAAAATAAAAAATGACTATTAAGGACATCATATTAGAATTGATATATAATAGAAGTTTTTAAATTATTTTACTTATATAAAATTATTAAAATATGTAAATTTATAAATTCATTTAATAAAATATTAAAATTTATCTTCCAATATTTTATTATAAATATTTTAATGAATTATATAATCAATTTAAATTATTTATTAGATAAAATGATAATAATTTTTAATTTTTTATAGTTAAATATTCTTTTATAACAATGATAAATATTATTTTCGCAAATAGTAACATTATACTTGGATCAAATTTTGAAGTATCTAAACGAATGATTTTTAATAAATATATATATATATATATATATATATATAGTAACATAAGACATAACAAGTTTCATTATTACTAGAAATTAGGTTATGATACAAAATTATTTTTACAAATATTGATTCATTAAACTATTTGCAATGGTTTCCCTTAACATTGCAATTTCAAGGTCACTTTCACTGTTAGAAGAACTCGATTCACCTCTATCAAAATGGCCTAAAGAGATTGGCATGTCGGGTATATTCTCAAATTGTCGAAAATCCTCATCATTTGACCAAGCATGTCTTCGAATATAATTATGCAAAACCATTGTTGCAATAACTATTAAAACTTGCTTGTCGAATGAATAGCTTGGAATATCTCTTAATATTGGCCATTTTTTTTTCCACACTCCAAATGTTCGTTCAATCACAGAGCGTAACGAAGAATGGGCATGATTAAAAATTTCTTTTTTTCCAGATGCTCGATGATTACCTCAATGAAAGTCAGGTAAATGATATCGTTCCCCCTATATAGACCTAGAAAATCTGCCATTTGTGGATATCCTGAATCGACAAGATAATATTTTCCTACAAAAAAGTAAAACATAATATCAAGTTTAAAAAAATATTAAAAATTTTAATATTGGTTTTTATGTAAAGATTAATTAAAAAAATTAAAGTTCAACCTAGTGGAGGGTGTGGAAACTTTAACTCTTGTTTTCTAAGTGCTTGCAAAAAAATTCTACTGTCATGTGCTGTTCCTTCCCAACTAGGAAATGCAAAAATAAAGCACATATTGAAGTCACAAACTGCCATAATATTTTGAGTTGGTTCACCTTTCTGTTTGATATAAGGTATTTGACAAGAATGCGAAATGCATGCTTTTATGTGTGTTCCATCTATGGCCCCTATACAATCCTTTAAAATAAATACAAGTAATGAGATAAAAGTTAGAAATAATTTATATTTTAAAAATATAAAGATTGTGTAAATTTTACCTTAAAGTGAGGCCAATATCTTGTATCATGTCGAATATGGTTCGGTACTTCCTCGAATTGACCTTCAGTGGGTTTAATCGTGTCTATTCCCATTCGAGCAAATATATGTAACATATCAGTAAAAATTCAACTAACACTTTCCCCAGATCGTTGAAATCGCTCTGCTGCATTTGAATTTGATTCTCTATTTCCAAGAATATACAATGATAATGCTAACTTCTCCATCGTAGATACATTCCCATGCTTTAAGCCATAATTGGTTTGCAAATCATGCAACAAGCTGTGAAATATATTTTTTGGCATCCTAAAACTATTCATGCAACGATCATCATACCCATTTAATATTTCGTCCACCCACATTTGACCTGTATAATTTGAATCCATACACGGTTGCTTAGTGAAATAAGTTTCATGGTGTAGCAATATACTGCTTAACACTTGTTCTTCCTCTTCATGATAATTGTTGTGCTCAACTTGTGTAACAATTGTGGCTATTCTTCGTTGAGCTTCTTCACTTAATTCAAGGGTATCATAATTCATATAGAAACTATTATACATATTGTTAAATTCATCCATAACTTGAAAAAGTAATCAAATGAAAATAAATTAATAACTTGTGACATTCTATACAACATAAAAAATTGAATAAAAGCATAGCTAAAAATACCAAACATAAAAAATATCATACATTAGGTTTACCTATAAAAAAGTAGATCATACATTAGTTTTGCATATAAAAAAGTATATCATACATTAGGTTCACATATAAAAAAGTAGATCATACATTAGTTTTGCATATGAAAAAGTAGATCATACATTAGTTTTACATATAAAAAAGTAGCATAGTTATATTACAATAATAATTCTAAGGAGCTTATGGTGGAGGTGATGGATGGTATGGTTGGAAGGGAAAGGAGGATGTTGCTACCAAGGATGAAAATGATGCAATTGGATTTTGTTCAGCATACTCATGTCGAAGCCACCAAACCCTAACATCTGGATCTAAGTTCAAAAACACTTCTCGTTTCACCGGTATTTGGAACATTTTGATGGCAAAATAGTATAGTTCATCTTTTTTTGGAATTTCATCTCCCAAATCACGCAAAGCATCCATTGCATTTGAAATAGTATATTCAGAGTGAGGAAAAACAATTTCATTCACTGACTTCCTTGGACTAGCCATACTCTCACACAATTTCTCAATATGAGTAGCCAATGAATCTCTTGATGATTTTCTACTTGAACTTGATTTTTTTCTTTACCGTGTACAACCCCAAGTATTTCCTTTCTTCGATTAGGAGTTTCACGATGAGGGTTTGATGGTACCGCATTAGGAAGGATGCTTTCATTCTCATTACTATTTTCATTTGAATCACCAAATCCCTCATTAGGTGTATCATCTCCCATAGGAACCCCACTTGGAAGAACACCAGACGAAGGTGCCCATGCATTCTCTCCAGTGGCTACAATGCCACCAAACATTTGCCACATTAAATCATTCAATCGTGGTTCAATTCCTTTCTTCTTAAATCCTTTAAAATTAGGATTTTCCTACATAAAAGTTTAAATGTTATACTCAGATATTTATATTTGTAAATTATTAATTTCACTAAACTTTATGCATTAAAATAATGATAAAGTTAACACTAACCTGTATTTTTTCAGCCCACCATTCTTTGGTAGCATCGACCGTCTTTTTAGATGGACACCATCCAATACCTGTAGATTCCTTGAGCAACTCCCTCCATAACCTCCATTCCTTTTTTAATGTATCCCACTTGTTTTTCAATTGAGGTTTTCCATAATTTTTTTGTGTTTTTGCTTGAAAAAGAGCAACGACATTTTCCCATCCTTTTGAGTTTAGATGAGTTGTTGGTCTATTACCAGCATTGACTTCATTCATGCAAAGCTCACAAAATATCAACGTCAGCTCATCATCCCAAACAGCTGTTGTTGCTAAGGTACTATCTCCCTCCACAAATTTTCGTGTCTTTACCATCTATTATTATTTTGATTTTAAATGTCAACCGACATAAAACCAGAAATATATAATTAGATATAATAATATAGTTTCATAAAAAAATTAAGAATAACACATCACAAAAAGATGAAAGCCATAAGATGAACAGTAAAGAAAAATTCTCAAAGATCCATGGTAAACAATTATGAGGATATAGAAAGGATAATTGATTATCATATGCTTCATAAAATTAAACAAAGACTAATTGTACTATATAACTTGTTTTGGAAATAAATTTTAGACTTAATATATCATTTGGTACCTAAGTTTGACTTTTTTTAATGTAGCAGTACCAACTTTTTAGTATGTAATTCAAGTTTTAAGGTTAATTTGATAAAAATTAATTGCAAATATTATTAGATTTAAATTTTCATATTTTTAATAAAATCATAACATTTCATTTCATCTTCGGATATCATATAGTGATGAACCCGCAATGCCCTTAGAGGTCGAACTCAATAATTCTAAGAAATTACCGAGGAGTACATCGTGTGCTTTTTAAAACACTTAACACTGACAGGTAACTCGTGTTTAAATTTTAAGGTTTGTGTGCTTAATTAATTAAAAAGGATATGATTGCAAATTATGAAGATATTGAGGGCAGTTTTAATAGGATCGAATTGTATGTGGTTTTATTAATTAAAGTGTAATGACTCGAATTTTACCGTTACCGAAAAAGTGTATTTTCGGGTCTCTATTTCTGAAAAATGGATTAGTAAATATTTATTAAAAATATTTACAAAGTTAATCGAGTGGCTAATTAAAGTTTAATTAAGTGAATAGCTTAAATTAAGGATAAAAGGATTAAATTGAATGAAGTGTGAAAGTTTAATTATAGAATAAAGAAAATTGAAAGGACTAAATAAGTAAATAAGCCAAAAGAGTGCTAAGTATATGGCAAAATAAAATACAAGTGTAATAAATATAATACACACATTTGTAATACATGTATGTATTTGCTTATTATTTAAGTAAATATTAGTGTATTTATTATTATTAAATTAATATTATATGATAAATAAATAAAAGTAAGACAAATGTGTGGTAATGATTGGGTACAAGTGTATTAATAAAAAAATGCATACACTTGTAATGCTTGTATTTAAGTATTAATAGATATAATTATTTATAAAAGGAATTTATTAATTAAATAATTATATTATAAGATTTTATGTGAAAAATAAATAAAAAGTTGACAAGTGTATGGTATGTATAGTGACATGTGTAATATTAGTATATGTACATTTATAAAATACATGTACATTTACTTATTATATAAGTATATTATTAAATTATATATTATTATTAAGTAAAAATATTTATATAATAAATACATTAGTGAAAGACAAGTGTAATATTATAAATGGATACAAATGTTAAAAGAATATTTGTTATTAAATAGATTTTTATAATAGATAATTATTAGGTTATTATATTATATATATAATGGTTTAATGAAATAAAGAAAAAAAATAGAAATAGAAACAGAATAGGCAAAACGAAAAGCAGGGAAAGAAAGAAAGAAAGGAGAAAAGAAAGAAGAAAGGGAAAATTGAAAGTTTGATGCTTGAAGCTTAAATAGTCAATGTGGTATCGGAAATCTCGGCTAAGAAAGGACAAGACAAAGTCAACGGGAGTTAGCTCGAAAATTACGGTTTGTATTTCTATAACCCGAACTTAATATTTAATTATTGAATTTATTATTTATTATGTATGGTAGGTGCATTGATTAAATTATTTGAAATAAAATGAATATTGATTGAAATTGAAGGGTGAATTTAATTAATAATTGTTGTATTTTAATTGAATGTTATGGTAAATAATTAAAGTATGAATTATTGGTATTGTGTTTTTATTGAAATGATTTGATTTGAAAATGTGGTGAAATAATTATGAACATGTGTTTATTGTGAAATTGAATATTTATTAGTGAAAAGTGAATAGAATTATATTGAATTGAAAAAAATATAATTAATTAATTAAAATATGAATTAATTGAAAACGAAAAGTGAATTAAATACCCTATTAACTAGTCGGGCTAGTCGGATATAGTTGGCATGCCATAGGATATGAAAGAGTACGGGTTTTTGTCGACTTCGATCGAGCACTTATGTGCCGACTCATCTTATCGTTATCATATCTTTCGTTACCGATTCGGCACTTTGTGTGTCGGATATTATTATTATTCTTATTCTTTATTAATGTTATTCTTTTTGATTTGTTCCGATGAGGTACTCGTGTACCATCTTTATCGCTTCGATTTGTTCCGATGAGGTACTCGTGTACCGTGCATCGCTCATCTTTATCATTATCGTTCCGCTTTGGCCGATGAGGCACTATGTGTCGTCTTGGTGTGTTGGTTGGATCCGTATCCGTCGAGTCCGAGTCATGTTAATAGGGTAAATAAAGGTATAAAATAGCTGATTATTCTTGAATAACCGATCGTTACGGGATAATTGATCACATTCTTGGATATTAGATTCTTGAATAATCGAATATTCTTGAATAATTGATCATTCTTGAATAATTGATTGTCACTTGAATGAATGATCGCTCTTGAATAACTTAATTGTTCTTGAATATCGATTTATTGAATAATTGATCGTTCTTGGATAACCGATCAATTGATCGATCTTGAGTAACTAGTTATTATTGAATAATTCATTGTTACCGAATAAGTGGTAGTCTTGAATAAATAATTGTTCTGATTGTTAATGAACATTACTGATTGATTAATTGCTATTGAAATTAATAAATGATTTGAAATTTAAAGTAGACCAAAACAATGGTTGGAAAGTGGATGTTTGAATACTCATTGAGTTTGAATAGTTCAATATATATAAATTAATAAGTTTTATAATTGTTTAAGTGTTCGGATTATAGAAATACCATCGAGTGTATACTTAGCGTCGGTTTGTTTCGTCATGCAGTTAAGTTAAGGCTAGATCTTGAATCAAGATCCCAGCCGATCCTGAATTCAATGAGATAAAGTATGTTGAGTATTGATAATGGCATGTACCTAGGATGTTTAATGAGAGTCATTTAGGTTGTAAAAGTATTGATGAAATAAGTAAATTATGGTTGTCAACGGTATGTAGTATGAATTTTAAAATTTACTAAAAACTCGTAGTGATTCTAAATTAGTCCTGAATTGAATTCACTGTTCATATTGGATCGCAAGGGCCCATTAAAGGGACGACATCTTAAAACTAGGATGTGTGTGAATATTTATTTTAATTAATGACCGGAATTGGACTGTACTGACTGGTAATGTCTCGTAACCCTATTTCGGAGACGATATAGGGTTAGGGGACGTTACATAAAGTGTTTGCATGGTTATTAAACCATTTAGTTGTAATGGACGGTAGAATAGTAGTTTAAATGGCATTATGCATGATTTTTTTTATATGTTATTTAAGGTTATTTTGGTAAGATAATTATTATTGTAAGTATTATAAAACATAAAAATTAGAAAGCCATGCATGCATTCATTTTAGTGCTGAATTGGATTGGATTTATAAGTTTGAGTGCTTATGTTGTAAATTAACCTTAGACAAAAGCATAGACGGCAATTTGGAGATTGTTAAGATGAAATTATTAGTGAAGATTGATTTTAAGTACTTAATTGGTAAATAACCCTTTTAATTTGATGACTGCCGTATATGTCCATGCCATATGTGCCGGTTTAAAATCAATTAGAAAGGCTAATATAGTAAATTAGTAATAACTCAAATATTGATAAAACAAAACACAAAAATGTTAGTGCTTGCATGTTCATCTTTTGGGGAGCCGAATGTTGGAGAAGAAAAGCTTTGAAATTTCGGCAATTTGAGATCAAAATTCAAGGTGAATTTCTAGTTAATTTTGTTACATTTTGGTAGTTTTGAACTCCTTGCTTAATTCTCTTCAAAGCCCACTTGATAATTTTTGTTATAGTGACTAATTGATAATCTGCTATGGTTTAGAAAGCTATGGAATTTGAGTTTTTATGATAAAAATTTAGATATAAATAATAAGAACAAGAGTTTTTGATAAAATGAATTCCATAATTCTCAGCTTATTTGAAATTTTCTCGAGAAACAAACATAAAAGTACTGTAAATTAAACCAAAACACAATAAAGTTAAAAGAAAAAAAAACTTACTGCCATTTCTTTCTCTCTCAGCAAACTTGAGAAAGAATACCCAGATTTCCCAATAAAAAGAAGCTACTTTGTTATCAAATAATTTTTTAAGAACCCATGCCATTGATAAAGTTTGACCTTCCACTCTCTTCTCTTTTTTCTTTTGGTTTTTTTTTTATCTCTCTGTAATAAAAATCTTTGTTCCTTCTTAGTTTCAGATTTAAAATTTTAATAGTACTTGTTGAATATAATTTAAATTGATAAATTGTTCTAGATGTGGTATATTTGGATTACTGATTGTAAATGTGAATTGAAAGTGTTGGAGTAATGACTTTTACTAGTGTTTAAGCTTATGAAAGTTAGCATGATCAGCTTAGAAAAGCATGAACTATGCATGTGAAATGACTTTTGTTTCGGAGTAATGACTTTCATTTGTCTGCATTTACATATGCATGAAGCGAATATAGTTGAGTGGGCTCCTATCAAGAGTATTTTTGAAGCATGACAATATCAAATATCTTTAATAATGGTGATACTACTTGATAGGATTGACTTTTGTTTTGTTCTACAGAAATGGCTTAAAATTGTTGATATGTTTTCATTTTTAAGAGGCTGATCCATAAAACAGAGTTTACTTCAGACTTCACAGGATTTAAGAAAGATGGGGCACAATGGTTGGTTGATAACACAGACATCAAACTTGTAGGTAAGATTTTACATTTTTCCTTGTAGTTACACGATTTTAAACAAGTTTCACTATTTCAAATACATACCTTGCCTACTTCTACACTAACAAATGAAGTAGGCACTTCAGAGCCTCCAACCTGCAAGACACAAATCATAAGAACAGAATATTGAATGTTGAACTAAGCTCACTTTTTTTCTCACATTTCATAACAAACAAACAAATAATTTATATAATTGTAAGGTTCATTTTCTTCTCACTTTTCATAGCAAACAAACAAAGAATTTATCCTAATGCACTTCTAAAAACTCAATCCCATCAACACAACAAGGACTTGTTTTTTTTTCAGTTCCCATATATTTTTTCAATTAACCAAATTTAACTAAGTTTAGTTTTGGTGTTCAGGACTTCAAATTTGAGTGCCAAAGAAAATCAAAATAGGCTCATATGAAGAAAACAGAAATGGGAAAAGTTCATCTTGCTTTTCCTCATATTTATTAGCAAACAAACAAAGAATTATTTGTATGTACTTCCAAAAACTCAACCCCATCAAGGCCAAAGTCTATTTTCTTTTCAATTCTCCAAATTCAACTAAGCTCATTTTTTTCTGTTCAGGATTTTAAATTTGAGTGCAATAATAACAAAACAGAAATGGTAAAAGTTCTTTTTTTAACCTCACATTTCTCAGTAAACAGACAAAGAATTAACCAAATGCACTTCTAAAACATTAGATCATTAATCTACTGCTTTAACATCAATAGTCAAAAGGACTAACAACTGCGACAAAGAAGAGTAGAAGAAGCCAGAACTAGAGATAATAAGAAATTAATGAAAATACCTCAGCCACAACCAAGAACAAAGCAAAAAAGAGTGGAGAAATCAGTGTTAAAACACTGCTAAACCAAGAACAAAGCAAAAGAAAATGGTTGTTTCGTTCTCAAAAATAATAGTAATAATAATAACAACTGTGACAAAGAAGAGTAGAAGAAGCCAGAACTAGAGATAACAAGAAATTAATGAAAATACCTTCAAAAAGCAGCTACAACCAAGAACAAAGCAAAAAATAGGGGAGAAATTAGTGTTTTACTTCTCAAATATGAAAAAGAAAATGGCTGTTTCATTCCTAAATCTGAAAACAACTGTGGTTGGGGAAGAAATTAATTTAAATTTCAAGGCTAAAATGGTAAAATAATAAATAAAAGTATAGGTATGTTTGTCTCAAAAAAATACCTACAATTGTACTGGCCTTCACTGCAGCTGAATCCTCCAGCCTGTTTTCAGCATATCAGTGTGGCTAAAATAAGTTTTCACTGCATTGTGCTGTTGAACCAAACAACATACCAGTGAGTTTACTATCCCTCACTGCACCACACTAGCCTTCACTAGTAAACCAAAGGAGGCCTAATATGGATTGTTGGAGCTCGTTTTCTTCAAGTCTTTAACTCTATTTAGCTCGTAGATGATTATTCAAGCACGTCTCGCTTCAAGAAATTTGATCTTAAACCAAGGTCTTTTAGAATTGAAACCTTAATTTTCTTTAAATTTAAAATAATCAAATCTGTGAATATAAACTAAGATTTGTGTTCTTAATTGTGTTGAAACTGAGATTGATATTCTTTCTCAATTCTAAGAATGCTCCAAAACCATTCGAAGTTACAAGATCTTTTAGATTTAACTAATGGGCTTTGTAAAAGGTTAAGCCCAACTTTTTCTTACGCTGAAAATTGGACCCTCATACTTGTATTTTTCCTCATCCCTCGAAAAAGATTTATCGTCCAACCTTGTGACAACGTATGAATGGGTGTGGAGGAACAAATTTCTTTTGCCCCTAATTGTTGCCCCTATTCACGCTCACAAATAATTTTTTGTCACGTGGCAATTAGTTTAGTAAAAGTAAAAACAGTAATATGTTAAGTGCAAAATATAAATGAATAAATAAATAGATTTTTTTTTTGGTTCATTCAATAAATAGATATTCAGACAAACGGGGTTTTTTACCTAAATATTATAAAAAAAAATTATACACGAAAATAGGTTGTCAGTCAGATTAATTACGAAAATGGTATATTTTTTTTAGGTCGTGCCTACCGACAAAGTAACCAATTTTTTAATATTAATTTTTTTTTGTTTAAAAAATTATTATTATATATATATATATATATATTTTTTTTCGGGTTATTATACAACCCGTGTATATAGACGGGAAAAGTATATATACATGTTGCGCCTATCTGACAGGCTCAACTAGTTGAGCCTATTTGACAAGCGCGACTAGTTGTGCCTTCTTGGTAGGCGCAACTGGTGGGGTCCAAATGCTTAATTTTTTCCCTATATATTCCCCCGAAAATCAGATGAAGAACATACAGAAAATTTAGCAACAAAATAGAAGTAAGAAGAGAGGGAGAAGAAGGAAAGAAAGGAAAGTAAGAAGAAGGATAAGGTATTTTAATTTATTTATTTTTAAATAGAATGTAGAATTTTGTTAGAAATTTTATTATTTAAAAGTTTGTTAGATTAATAATTTTGTTAACTTCTGAATGAAAAATTTTGCATTAAAAATTTTATGTAACTTTTTTGCTATTCGAAACTATTTTGAGAATTTTGAATTTTTTTTAACAGATCTAGTATTGAATATGGAGAATCAGTTTTTCGTATGCGTTTATTTTGATGGAAAAATTTTGACAACAAGCGTAGGATGTATATTTGAATGTCGCAAACAAGTAGCAATGAGATTCAATAGAAATATCTCTTTTGATGATATGAAGGAAAAAATTAGTGAAAAAATTTATAAACGTTGTGGGAGAAGGATCTCGAAACTTTTCTACAAGTTTCCAGTTTCGACGGATCCCATAAAATTCATCGAAATAGAACTTGTAGATGATGAAGACGTGGAGACAACGGTCGCTCTTTATTGTGGGACTTGGAGTAACCAAAATGCACCGATTCAGTTATTTGCTGAGTTAGCTGGTGTGAAGGAAACTAAAGATCCCACTCCATTAGGTGAAGAAGATGGAGCTCAAGAACAGTGTGTGGTGGTTCCGGTATCATACGTTGGTAGTCAATCAACTATACATGGGATCGACATTGATCTTAATGCTGCACCCAAGACTGCTGTGGTTGGTGATGATGTATACCATAGTAGTGATCCTTCTGATCATGAAGTCAATAGTGAAAGTGATCTCGACGTGGATGAGGTCCCAGATGATATTGACGATGAAGGCGTGAATAGAGAAGTAAATGTTAATGCGTCTTCAGTCAGGAACCAGATTTGTCGTATTGTGATACATAATAATCCTGGGGCACACATGTCTCGGATAGACCCCGATGCGGCGCATGTAGCCGAGTTCCCAGAGTACCCTGAAATACAATCTGCTCATCGGATGATCGTATATTCTGATCCTGAGGAGTTGTTCGTGGGCCAGAGATTCAAAAATAAGGAAGAGTGCGTATTTTCCATTAACGATATAGTATGAATATATCAGTAGACTATAAAGCCGTCGTGTCTAAACCGATATTATATATTGGAGAGTGTTAGAAGTCAGCAGAAGGCTGCAATTGGCGGATACGAGCTACATTTATCCAAAAGTCGCAGATGTGAGAGATACAAAAATTTGTTGGGCCTAACAGATGCACTTCATCACGTATGACAGAAGATCATCGAAAACTTGATTCCAAAACTATCTGTACGTGCATCATGCCAATGATTAAAGACATGCTGACCATTAAAGTTTCGGTACTGATTGCCGAAATACAGGCACGATTCCAGTTTCGAGTGTCATACGGAAGGCATGGATAGCTAAACAGATGGCAATAGAGTAATTGTACGGAGATTTCGATGCATCATATAATGAGTTGAAGGGATGGATTGCCGCTATGAGGGAGTACGTACCAGGGACTACCATTGAGTTGGAGACACGACCTTATTACGGCCCGGATGAGCAACTACAACTGAGAAAAAGAATTTTCCAATGGATGTTCTAGACGTTTGATCCATGTGTACGTGCATTTTCCCATTGCAAGCCGTTTGTGCAAGTAGATGGGACATGGCTATATAGTAAATATACACAGATCTTACTTCTTGCGATTGCTCAGGACGGGAACAATAACGTGCTCCCGATTGCGTTTTCTATTGTAGATAAAGAGAATATAGAGTCGTAGGAATTCTTCCTTACAAACCTGTGGAGGCATGTTATTAGTAATGATAATATTTGCATCATCCCTAATATAGTGTGCCGTGGAGATCTGTTTACTTCATATGGCACATTGCGTCTAACTTCTATCGAGATTATAAGAATGCAGACTGGAAGAGACAAATTGTGAAAATGGGTAAAGAATAACATTATCCTTTCAATATATAACCTAATGTTTTGTGATGAGACTGTAACTTATATTTTCTTAATACATACACAGCATACGAGCTTGAGCTACACATTTTCCGGCAAAGAATGACTCGACTTGAGAATGACATGGAAGGTCAAACGAACACATCTTTTTGACAATGGTTGGGTACCATGGAGCCGTGGCAATGGGCTAAAAGTTTTGACGAGGGCTTTCGTTACGGTCAAATGACCACAAACTTGGTGAAGGGCATCAACGCTGTGTTATTGAAAACACGACATCTTCAGATTTCATCTGTCTTCTCAGCTACATTCTACAGGTTGGCTACCTTGATGCTAAGAATGGGTCAGCAACAAGTCAACCAGATAGAGGCAGGACATGTGTTTATTGAATATGTCTGGGATGCAATGGTTGCAAACCGTCGGATGACGAGGTCGATGAATGTAGAAGTATATTCACGACGTAATGATACGTTTCCCTTTACAGAGACCATCGGTCGTCGACCCGGTATACCACCTAGGTCCTACGGAGTTGATCTCCGAAATAGACGGTGCGATTGTAGGAGGTTCCAGACACTTCATTATCCTTGTGCACATGTTGTAGCAGCTTATGCTAAAGTCTCGCTCAATGTAGATCAATTTATCGATGAAGTGTATACCCTCGAACGCACGTTGCGTGTATGGGAGAATGAGCTTCCCATACTTCCTGACGTATCTACTTGGGAGGTTCCTTCGACGACATTCGAGCTTTTCCCAGACAAAGGGTTGCGTAGGAACCCAAAAGGTCGTCCGCAATCATCTAGAATCCGTAACGAAATGGACATTAGAGAGAAATCCGATGGGAAGTTGTGTGGAGTATACAGATTACTCGGTCATAACCGGAATAAATGCCTGCTCCGAAACTACCATATTGGACAATCGTCACGATCGGATAGAAATTAAGATTTTGTTAATTACATGTTGGAAGAAAAAGTCCCGCCGAGTAGCATTAAATGGATTTTTTAAGCATTTTAAAATTGATTGTTTTTAATACTCCTCTTTTTTTTTCAATTATGTACTTCAACCCAAGCAAATCCAAAATTCGCCTTCGAAGCACATGTTTATATACAATTTACATGCTTACTCCGGGTGAAGCATGACTATTTGTGTTCATACATACTTAACTCAGATTTATTATGTATTTCATTTACTATTATAATTACATTCTTCAACCGGGGGAATGATGACTATCCTTTGTAATTAAATGATAAAAAACTCATTACATAAATAGTCATTACATAATTTTCCAAAAATAAATTAAATTGATAAATAAAATGCCAAAAAAAATTTTACATAAAAAAGGAAGTTATTTATATTACAAAACCCCCTAAAATTGATGGTTTGATGGTGTGGTTCTAGGGGTATATTTTTGTGGAGCCCGAAGCTCACATTGCGGACGACTACGGCGATCAATGTTCTCTTCATCTGTTTGTGAGGGTGTGTGAAACATAGACGAAAAATCATATGTCTTAAACGCCATCGATGAACATGAACCGAGAGGAGTAGAATATGGCAGTGGATATGGGCCGAGAGGAGTAGAGTACGGCGGTGGATACGGCTCTGGAGGAGTTGAGTACATGGGTGGATACGGGTTGGAAGGAGTAGAGTACTGAGATAAATATGAGCTGGGATGACTGGAGTACTGAGTTGGTAGTGGGCTGAAGATATCAAACTCTGAATGATATCCCTGGCCTGAGGAGCTTGAGAAATAGTTATCGCCCCTTAAATCTGGATGATAAGAACTACCTCCAGAGTGCAGTTCCGGCTCTGGCTCCTGCTAGGGCTCCGGCTCTGGTACATGATGCAGATCTGGAAGATGTTGCCCAATTCGTGTCGTATGTGGGGGGACTACCATCGACCGCCCACCAAACAAAAATGGTTTCCCTATCTCACAGTACCACTGTAGGTACTGTAACGAGGGCTGGAGATCCAAGCCACGATTCATCTGAGGTACCCTCCTAAACTGGTTGTTCCACATCGTAACATATTATTCATGCTCATCTCCCCAATCAAGCCCATGCCTTCCCCTCCTGGTCATCCCATGGATATCCCTAATTGTACTGGCGGACTCGGGATATATTAAATGCAACCGAACTGCTGAAGTATTCGATCGCCATGACACCACTTCACTATCTGAAAATTGATAACGGGTGCGCTAATACACCATAAGTTTGAGTGGACCCGGGCAGACGAGGGAATAATCGTCATAATTTCTAGAACAGAATACGGCATCCAAATGAACTGCATAGTTAATCACATTGTTTATATTAACGTAGGTCGAGTGAAATAAAATAATAAAATGAAATTGATATTGGAAAAACTTATCCCTTCTCCAGAATGATTCTCGATCATCAGACGGTATATCAAAACCATGTATGACCTTTCGATACCCAGATTTGTGCTCCATCTAAGAAAAAAATTGTTAGAACAACATAATCCGAAAAAAAAAGTCAACTAATTGTTATAACGCATAAAAATTCATCACCTATTAACGAGTGGAAATATATATGATTGGTGACTAATTGATGCCAAGAATGGCATCCAGTAAAGTGCCCACGACTGCAGCAGTATGAGACATCCGCCTATATCCATCGCAGAAGGATCTGTTGTCCGACAAAGTTCTCGATACAACATGGCTAACACTGTGGACCCCCAATTGTATGAACGGGTGTTATGCAAATTAGATAATAGGGGTAAGTACATCAAGTGAACAGTACTGCCTGTTGTAGGCCAATTTTGGCCCATTTACAACTTAAACCCCAATAACCCAATTTAACCCAAACTAAATTGAACCCAAGCTACCTAAACCCAAAACCCCTAGCCCAACTACAAACCCTAAGCCCAAATCAAAAAAAGAAAGAAACCCTAATCTTCCTAAATTTAGTTGCTGCCAACTCAGCCTCTGCCGCCCCCACTTGCCTCTGACACCGCTGCGACCATCAACTCAGGTCAACTCCACCACCCTAGTCTACCTCCACTTGCACCTGCAAAGAAGAGATAGATAATATTAGAAAATGTATGTAATTCGGCTTTAAAAAGCCACACCGAAATAAAAAAAAAGGAGGGCATTTTCTTCTTTGAAAAATACAAAAAAATTCGGCAAGTTCATCACATGCTCAAACAACAAAACAGTCCCAAAGAATACAGAAGCAATAGTAAGCATTCAAGAAAAAATAAAGCAAACGAACTAAAGGGTATTTTTATTTTTTCTTTTCAATCTTCGCATACATACGTACATTTTCCTTTTATTTTCCCGTCAATATACATATAAAACATATATATTATTAAGAATAAATATAAATAAAAAAATAATATTTTAAAACGTAAAAAAATACAAAAAAATAAAAAAAAATACCTTTTTTGAGTTTTTGGCCACCGTGTATGGTGGCCGACGGTGGCCGGCGACGGTCCGATGACCGGACGGTAACCGGCCCTATGGCCGGAAATCCCCCCTTCTCCCCCTTTCTCTACTTTTTTTTAACTTTCAAATAATACAAATGATTTTTTTTCACAAATTTTGGCCTTATATAGCCCCCCAAAACGACGTCGTTTTGGGGGTTGCCCTTTAACCCCAAAACTACGTCGTTTTAGTCATACCCGATCCGTCCGACCCGGCCCACTAGAGGATCCGTGTGTTTTTGTTTAATGGGTTATTTATGCGCGCGGTCCTTTCGCTTTTTCAAGCTTTTGCAATTAAATCACTTTTTTATTTTCAATTTGGCCCCATGATTTTGTTCCGTGTTCATTTTGATCCCATCTTAAGTGCAGTGTTTTGGTGGGAAAGGAAAATCTCCCTTTTAGTCCCTCATATCATTCGCGCACTTCAAAGGGGTCCCTATTTTTCTTTTTTCAATTTGGCCTCAAAATTTAGTTTCTCAATTCAATTTCGTCCTTTTTTACTTTTCTCGTTATTTTATTTTAATTTTAATATTATTTATACTATTATTACTGTTATTATTATTATAGTTTTTATTTATTAGTATTTCATTATTATTATTACTTAATACTTATATATATTATATATCATTATTAATAGTTTTTTAATATTCTTCTTAATATTATATTATATATATATATATACTTTTATATATAGTATTATTTTCATACATCATTATATTTATTATTATACCTATTATTTTCACTATTATCACTTATTATTTTATTTTAATATTATTATGTATATATTTTTCATATATGTTATGTACATACATTTTCAATATTTATTTTATATATATATATATATTATGTATATATTTTAACATTACTAGTTATATATTTTACTATCTTATGTATATACTTCAAATACTATATATAGTATATTTCTAACACTATTAATATCATTATTATGTATATATATTCATTGTTTTTATTTCGTGTTTAATACTATTATTACGTTTAATATATCGCATGCATTGTTATTGTTTTTAATATTATTGTCGATTTATTATGTGCTTCAATGTATTTCTAACTCTTTTATTTTTGTTTCCCGCCCATTTTATATCATTTTTATTTTTGTGTCCACCCATTTTATATTATTTTGTTATTCACTACTTTAAAGATTTTTTTTATTCATGTTTTTTTACTAATTTCAATAAAAAAGGCAATGAACTAATTTAACATTAAGTCATCGATTTCATCGCTATGTTGGGTGAAATTCGTCGGCTCGCGTTAAAAACGGGACATCTTTCTAAAAAATCGAAAACTAAAAATTCTCGTTTTCCATTCGGATCACGATTAAATGTCAAATTGAATTCGTATTTTTGAAAATCAAGACAACACATGTTTAATGAGATACCAATTTTGGGCGTCACGAGGCTGCTAATACCTTTCTCGTGCGTAACCGACTCCCGAACCCTATTTTTCTCTGGATTTTCGCGTAGACCTAAATTCAGCCTTCATTTTGTTCAAGAATAAAATTTCTTTTCTGAAAAGATGATTTATTAGATGTCCGATCACACCTAGAAAAAGATCGGTGGCGACTCCCTATTTTTTTTTAAAAAAAAACTGAAATTCCATTTTCAAAGTTTTCAAATAATCGCCTCAGCTAGCGACCAAAGCAAAAAAATTTTACATCGCTACAACTGGCGACTCCGCTAGGGAGTAGATTTTTAAGAATCGAGTCGAATTAAACGCGTGTTGTCAAAATTTTCAAAATTCCTTGTTCAAATTAATATTTAGTCGTGATCCCAAAATTGTGTTTTTGAAAAGTCATGCATTTGCATCGTGTTGTATATATTCTTCTAACTTGTTCTATCTGGTTGTTTTTCAGCTTTAAATTTTTATGGTTTTAGTTTTGGTTTAGTTTTTAAATAAAACATAAAGGTTTGTGAGTTTCTCCCCACACACCGTGCACTTGCATTTTTGCATAACATGAGCTCTCTACCCGGGCTCCTTCCGTTTAAGTGAAAGTAAATGCTATGCCTTCATGAGTTAACTCGTCCCTCCGCATAGGCTAGTGAATACTTTCGGGTTACATATGACTTATGCTTTCGTGAGTTAACTTGTCTCTCCGCATAGGCATAAGTAAATGTAATCCCTCGAATTGAACTCGTAAGCCTGTGATGGCCGATGACCGAGGTTCCGTACTAGTCTTAATAGACGATAGTACGAACAATTCGAGTACCTGTCTAGAACCGAAATCGCATATAGTAAACTATACGATCCACCTAACTAGAGCCATGTCGAACCTCCGTCCGTTAGTAGTCACCAAAATAAGTATACGGGAGAAACGACTCTTACCTTTCATTTATACTTTGCAAAGGAATCGGGTCTATTGGACCGGGTAACTTAATTTGTTAGATTTTCTATAGTTTTTCTTCAATTCATATTTATTGTGATTACTAACCAAGGTTGTTTGTCTTTATCTTTATTTTTCATCATGCATTATAGGCATCATATCAGGAGGGTGTTGATTAAAGATCGGTTGCCAAAAACGGGTTTCTAATGGAAGAGTCAATTATATAAACGATCGAGAAAAATGCTGAGGTCCGAGATTGGTCTCTAAGAACCCAAAAAGAAAAAAGGGGGCAGTTTAATGGAAGGATGTATTCCCAACCTACCCGAGCACGTAACTGTGAACGTTCGTCAGAATAACCTTGATGACTTGACTCAGATTTGGAGACAGTGGGATTCGGACATTAGGGGCATCTTCACTAAAAGGTACGGGGATATAGCCAGCCTGATCGCTGTCAACATAGATGAAAGATTGATTCAGGCGATGATCAGATTCTAGGATCCGGCTTACCAGTGTTTCCTTTTCAATCAAGAAGATATGACCCCAACCGTGGAATAGTACGCTGCTTTACTTCGTATTGATAATGTGCAATTCTACAAATTTATGTGAAGGAGCCCAAGCCGATGACTTTCAAGAAAAAGCTGGTAAAGTTGACTGGCTTGACCGACACATGAGCCGAGAAACAAATAAAGAAAAAGAATGAAATCAGCTGTATTCTGTGGTTTTCCCTGCGGGATTTAGTCCTAAATCATCCCGATATTTTGAAGAGAATGAATCTGTTTGCTTTGGCCATTTACGGATTGGTCATCTTCTCAAAAGTTCTAGGACATATAGAGGTAGCAGTAGTGGACTTCTTTGAAAAGTTAAAACAAGGAATCAACCCTATCCCAACTATTTTCGCTGAGACCTTCAGATCCCTAAGCAGTTGTAGGAGGAAAGGGGAAGGACGCTTTATCGGATGTGCGCAATTGCTTAATGTTTGGATTTTGAGCCATTTCTGGAAAGTAAAGCATACACCGTACCACATGTTTTCAAAAACCTTCGCCCCGTTGGAAGCCTATCTTGAGAGAGAATTGCCAAAGGATGTCACCGAAGAGCATTGGGTTTCAGTTTTTCAGAACCTTCATGTAACACTCCTTACCCGAGACTGTTACTAGAATCGAGCACGAGGCATTACTAAACTTAATCTATCCCTTAAATAGGTTTAAATTGTTTATTTAAGCTTTTCGAAATGTGCTGCCATTCTGCGTCGTAGTCGCCTAAAAAGTCATATCTTGAGTTTCGAAACTCAAAATTAAGATCCGCAAATTTTTCCTGAAACTAGACTCATATATCTATCTACTAATTTTTTTCATAGATTTTTGACTTGGCCAATTAGTACAGTTTATTAGTTAAAGTTTCCCCTGTTTCAAAACTCGACTGCACTAACCTCTTGTTACTACGAACCACGTTTCTTCCTCTACAAAATTCATATCACTAAGCCGTTTGTTTCTCTTAAAACTAGACTCAACAAGGATTATAACCATATAAAGTATACCTTCTAATTAGTTTTGTAAAATTTATGGTGAATTTCCAAAGTTGAAACAGGGGTTCCAGAAATCGCTATGACCCTGTTTCACTAAAACTCAGATATATCATGAAATATAATACCTTTACCTATTTTTCTTATTCCATAAGAAAATAGACATAATAAGCTTTAATTTAATATATTATTCATCTTCAAATTATGTTTATAAAATTTTTAGTGATTTTTCAAAGTTACGTCATTGCTGTTACTTGAATCTGTTTTTAGGTTACTTTCACATTTTTCATAATTTTCATGTGATAATCACCATTCAATCATACATATTAATAAACATGCATATCATCGGCCATTTTTATTAGCTAATCACTAGCAAGTATTTAGACATCATTCATTGTTCATATTATACCAAAAGTGGCTAAGTTTCTATACATGCCATACACAAAACAAAACGTCTAATTATACCGAGTTATTTCTTTGATAGTGTGATCGGCCTCCGACGTTTCCTTCGATCCCCGAGTGGCTAGATAAGTACTATAAGAAGAAGAAAATAAAGAGATTAAGCACTAGGCTTAGTAAGCTTACAAGCAAATAAATCACAACATTCAACATAATGGATAATTATGCATAATATCATCTAACATCATAAATTTCTTTACTTCTCAATTTCTATCTTCTTCTTTTTTCCCTTACCTTCTTTCTTACCTGACCTTTCCTTTGTCATAAGTATAATCTAATTTTCCTTTGCTGTTAATTCACTGTAATTTAACTCGTATCCTGACCCGTTGAACCACTCGGAATACTAAGGATACTAGGGTCGCTTCTGCTCTATCAATATCTCGCCAATGCCATGTCTTTGACATGGACTTACATGAATTATTCCTATCTCCAATGCCATATATAATATGGACTTACATGGCTCAATCCTGTCTCCAAAGCCATATTTCTAATATGGACTTACATGGCTCATTTCGTTACGTCTGTCAACCCTAATATCCTAACATTCCTAGGGTTCAACCGGCTTTCTAACACTTTTCCTCCTCACTTCACCTTAAATTCGACTTTAAATATTTTCATAACATAAATATGTAAATGCTGGAAATTGACAATAATAAAGTAAAATAAAATAATATTGCATTTATTTCTTCAAACTTACCTCGATACAAAATGTGACTAAACTTTACAATTTAGTCCTTTACTTTTCTTTTCCCGATCTACTCTCAATTTCGCTCTTCTTGATCTATAATAGCAAATTTAGCTTATTTAATATCAACATTTATCAAAACAACCCTTTACTCAAACTTTGGAAAAATTACATTTTGCCCCTAAACTTTCACATATTTGCACTTTTTCCCCAAGGCTCGTAAATTAAACTTCATCCTATTTTCTTATGTTTTATGACATGCTGATCATTTTCCTTCTATGACAACATCAAATTCACACACTAACATGTACTTATGACTATTAGGTATTTTTACCGATTAAGCCTTTTACTCGCTTTTCACTTAAAACCAAGTAGCACAAGTTGTCTAACATAATTTAAAACCTCATATTCCATCATAAAACATCAAAATACACAAATTTTACCTATGGGTATTTTTCCAAATTTGATTCTAACTTAAATTATTGCTAGCATAAGCTTTATCGAGCTACCGGGACTTCAAAAACGTAAAGATCATTAAAAACGGGGCTTGGAATCACTTACTATGAAGCTTGAAAGTTGGAAAAAACCCCAACTATGGAGAGAGGTAAGGTTCGGCTGGTAACTTGAAGAAGATGATACAATTTTATCATCTTTTTACCTTTTTATTAATGTTAATAACCAAATGACCAAAATGCCCCTCCTTACTAAACTTTCAAAAATTCCTTCCATGTCCTAATTTTGTCCATGAACTTAAAATTGGTCAAATTACCATTTAAGATCTCCTAATTAATATTCCAAAATAATTTCATACTAAAAACTTCTAGAATGCAAGTTTTGCAAATTATTCGATTTAGTCCCTAACCTCAACTTAAGCACTTTATGCATAGAATTTTATTATGAAATTTTCGCACAATCATGTAATCATACCTTGAACCTCAAAATAATAATAAAATAAATTTTTTTTCTACCCCGAATTTGTGGTTTCGCAACCACTATTCCGTTTAAGCCCTATTTCGGAATATTACATTTCTCCCCCCTTTAGGGATTTTCGTCCCGAAAATCTTACCTGTGAAGAGATATGGGTACTGTTTTCGCATAGCCTCTTCGGGTTCCCATGTAGCCTCGTCTACCCCATGTCTATTCCATAGTACTTTCACAAGTACAATACTTTTGTTCCTTAATTGCTTTACCTCTCGAGCTAGAATCTTTACTGGGTTCTTCACCGTAAGTCATGTCCGGTGAATCTCAACCTCTGTCTGAGAAATCACATGTGACGGATCTGAACGATAACGACGTAGCATAGACACATGAAATACATTATGAATCTTCTCTAACTCAATCGGCAAAGCTAACCGATATGCTAATGGTCCGACTCTCTCAATCACTTCAAGCGGTCCAATAAAACGTGGACTTAGTTTGCCTTTCTTGCCAAATCGAGAACTTTCTTCCACGGGATACTTTCAAAAAACTTTGTCACCAACTTGATATTCGATCTCTTTTCTTTTAAATCGCATACGACTTACGCACTGTCAAGTCGCTTTTAAACAATTTCGATAACTTTCACTTTTCTTCCGTTTCTTTAACTAGATCAACCCCAGAATCGGCTTTCTTTAAGCTCATCCAATATAAAGGTGTACGGCATTTACGTCCATACAAAGCTTCATAAGGTGCCATCTTCAAACTTGATGATAACTATTATTGTAGGCAAACTCTACCAATGGTAAGTATTTTTCCCAACTACCTTGAAATTCTAATACACAACATCTAAGCATATCTTCAAGTACTGAATAACTCTCTCTCGACCGACCATCACCGAGGGTGAAAAGTCAGACTAAAACTCAACTTCGCACCTAAAGCCTCTTGTAACTTCTTCCGAACCGTGAAGTAAATCTTGGATCTCATGTCGAAATGATCGATAATGGCACTCCATGTAGTCTAACTATCTCCGAAATGTATAACTCGCCAACTTGTCAAGTGAATAATCCATACGGATTGGGATAAAATGAGTCGACTTAGTTAGCTTATCAATCACAACCCATACTTGCATCTTTCTTTTTCAAGTGTTAACGGTAATCTGTCACAAAATCCATAGTAACTCGTCCCATTTCCATTCCTAACTAGCACAAAGTTGCAATAATCCTAAGGTACCGATGTTCGGCCTTTACCGTTGACAAATCAAGCATCTAGAAACAAACTCAAATATCTCTTTTCATTCCTACCCACCAATACAATTTCTTCAAATCATTATACATTTTTGTACTGCCTGGATGAATAGATAAAGAACTGCTATGTGCTTCCTGTAAAATCTTCCGAATAAGCTCATCATTCTTTGGTACACAAATTCTGTCTCTAAACATCAAACAACCATCAGAACCAATCCAGAAATCTGATTCTATGCCTGACTCACATTGAACTCTTTTAGCTTGTAACTCATTATCATCTTTCTGAGCTTCACAAATCTCTTCAAGAAATACCAGTTTAGCTCTAAATTCAGCTAAAATAGAACCATCATCTGACATGGCTAAATTGGTATTCAAAGCTTGCAATGTAAATAAAAGTTTCCTGCTTAAAGCGTCAGCAACTACATTTGCCTTACCTGAGTGATAATCAATCACTAACTCATAATCTTTAAGCAATTCCAACCATCTTCTTTGCCTCAAATTCAAATCTTTTTGAGTCATCAAGTATTTCAAGCTTTTATGATCGGTAAATATCCCAGCACCTTTCACCATACAAATAATGTCTCCAAATCTTCAATGCAAATACAATAGCATTAACTCTAAATCATGTGTCGGATAATTTTTCTCATGTGGCTTCAATTGTCTAGAGGCATAAGCAATTACCTTTCCTTCCTGCATGAGTACACAACCGAGCCCATTCAAGGATGCATCATCAGAATCACAAATTCTTTACCCGGTTCCTATTTGTACTAAGATAGAGCTTCCGTCAACAATGCTTTTAACTTGTCAAAACTTTGTTGGCACTTATCATCCATTCAAACTTAACATCCTTCCGTAGCGGTCTCATCAACGGGTAGCTATCATGGAAAATCCTCCACAAATCGCCTATAATATCCAAAGAAGACCAAGAAAACTTCTAACTTCGATACATTTCTAGGAGGCTTCCAATCAACAATGGCTGAAATCTTACTCAGTATCAACCTTAATACCTTCACCGAGACAATATGTCCAAGAAAACCAACTTCGTAACGAACTCACTTTTGCTGAACTTGGCATACAACCGATTATCTCTCGAATTTGTAAACTCGTTCTCAAATGCTCGCATGCTCGGTCTCATCATGAGAATAAATCAAAATATCATCAATGAACACAACTACAAACTTATCTAAGTATGGTCTAAAAATTCGGTTCATTAAGTCCATGAAAATGGCAGGAGCATTAGTCAAGCCAAATGGCATCACAAGGAACTCATAATGACCATACCTAGTCCGGAAAGCAGTCTTCAGGACATCTGACTCTTTAACTCGCAACTGATAGTATCTGGATCTCAAATCTATCTTGGAAAACACAGTAGCTCCCTTCAATTGATCAAACAAATCATCAATTCTAGGCAATGGTGTAACGCCCCAAAAAATTGGGCCTAGAAGAGTTGGGCTTTAAGTCTGGGATTCGGATAGAAGAAAACCTGAATATTGAGAAGTTTTAAATATTACTAGTGTTTAAAAAAAATATATTGATAAAATATTTATGTTATTACTAATATTTTAATTTTATGAAAATTATTATCATTATTAGATACAAATATATTTATAAAATTATTGTTGTTAATTTAGTGTTTAAATTAACATATTATTAGAAAATTTTACTGTATCTATTTTTATTGATTTATGGAAATTATAATTATTATTAGGAAAATATATATATTATCGTATTTGAAATTTTCATTATTATGGTTATTATTATTTTAGTTTTTAAATAAATTACAATGTATTTAAAGTGTGGGCAAAATTTTGGACCAAGACTTTAGCAAAAATAATTATTTTTGTTCCTTTAGGGATCTGGACATTAAGGTTTATTAGTAAGTTAGGCTAAAATTAGACATAAGGAGGAGTCCGGCCCAATGGTTAGGATTGTTGGGCGTGAAAGGAAACGAGGTTCGATACCCAAGATGCAAAATGGTTGTTTTTAGTCTGGTCGCTAAAGTAGGACTTAAAAGGAATTGTGAACGTAGTCCGCCACAAAGGAGCACTCGGTCCAAAGGGCTTGAGGCGCTAGATTGATGAGAAGAGTACACGGGTTCAAGGCACGGTGCGCGCATAAGTTGCTTTGTATTTTAGAAGCCACGTCGAGCTAAGGTAAAACTTAAGTATAGTTGCGACCGAGTTATGCCACTAAAAGGTTTGTGGCGCAGGCAGCAGAAGCGTTAGGAGTACCGTGGTGGCTCGGGTTCGAGTCCAGCGCTGTATGTTCTGCTTTTATTTTAAAAAGAACTCGTGACTTCAGCAGTAAGGTTTATAATTAATTGTAACCATATATTACTAAAGGAGAAGCGTGGTGTAGTGGCCAGCAGCTCTCGGTGGGCGCATAGGCGCACGAGGTCCGGAGTTCGAGCCTCATCTCGTAGGGGTGGTGGGGTTTTGCTGCACGCATGGGGAAGGAGTTGAGTCGACCAGGGACTCCTAGCAACAGTCTTTGAAGCGGTGCAAGCAGTGGATAAGGTCGTTGATCGGTTGGGGAGTTTGAATGAAATTCAAACTTCAAATTTGGCCAAAATCAAGGAGCAAATTAGGAATTGGAATTTAAAAGAATTCTATGCGAAATGCACTCATTCGCCATAGCAAAAGAGTGCCGAATATTTTAGGCCTTTAGGATTTTTTTTTTCCTTCTTCTATTTTTTATTCTTTTCTATCCTTCTCTCATCTCTTCCCTCTTCTCTTTTCTTTTCCTCTTAATTCTCATCTTATCTTTTGCGAACCTAAATCCTTCATATTCTTCTTCTTTTCTTTCTTAAATCCTCAACAAACCGGTTAGCAAATTTCCATTGAAGCCAAACCTCGTATCTTTTCTTTCAAAACTGAAATCTTACTACTTTGAGGTACTACAAAGGCCGAACCCTTGGTTGAGTATTTTTCCTTTCTTGTGCGGTAGTTGTATCTACAATCGATTGGGAGTAGTGTCATAACAATATAGGTAAACGCTCGAATCTTTCTTTCGTTATTCATGAATTAAGGTAAAAGCCGAAAAACCCCTATATGCAAAGGGTGCCTGTTGATTGTACTCAAAAGGTTTAGTGGTGATATCTGATTTGTTTTCCTATAGTGTGGATTAAAGGCTACTAATCGAAGGCTTGGATATTTGGAACGACTGAATTAGATCTAGTCCATTTTTTCTAAGAAAGGTAAGAACACTAGTGCCTAAAGTGTTAATGGTCGATTTTTAGGAGTTTTGCAAATAAGTTGCTATGGATTCATAGTTAACGTATTAGTAATTGATTGTAGGCAGTTCGTGTGTGGAACTCGTCAGCGTTTCGTCACAAACAGGTGTGTAAAAGACACCCACTCATAGACTAGATCGGTAAAAGCCGAAAAGCCGAAAAGCCGGCATTTATGAACTTGTGAGCGTGCGAGCGCTTGTGAGGTGGTTTGGTTGTTAATTTTGATAATCGCAAGCAATATGATTGCAGAGTGCGTAATTTCGTGCACTTCGGTATATTTAGGCTTAATGGGTCGAAAATAGGTTAGTGGGCCAACGGGCCCAATTCGGTAAAAACGCTCGGTAAGTGCTTCTGTTAATGTGTTAATGGTTAGAATATGTATGTAAACTCTAGAATAGTAAATTTTATTAAACTACCCCTAAGTATGAAAATTACCGTTTTACCCCTAGGTGCTAAATGACCGTTATACCCCTAGGGTTAATTTTGACCGAAATACATGATATTCGATTACATTTGTTATATGCCATGACATGTATATCTCATTGCATGGGGTTGGGTTTTGTTATGGAGGAAGAACCTGCTACGGTGGCTATGCCACATATTCGATATAAGCGACTTTGTCATGGATTATAGTTAGTGCAAGAACTTGCTAACAATGTAAGTGTAAGGATGGCGTGGGTGATTTATTCCCACGTGAAGTGTAAGGATGGACGGAGGAAGTGCGGGGTTTAATGAGGTTATCATGCATTAATCATATGAGATCTGCTTTTGTTATGGGCCAACTGTATTGAAATGGGCCCAATCGTGTTAATATGGGCAAGACCCAATATATCTCGACTTGTAATAGGCTACGGCCCAGATCGATCTCGATATGGGCTAGGCCCAAGATGCTCGATATTGTAATAGGGCTATGACCCAGATTAATATTGATATGGGCTAAGGCCCGTTAACACTAAATTCTAAATAGAGCTTAGGCCCAAGAAAGCTTGAACCGATTTGGGCTCGGTTGGGATACTTTACACCGAGTTTTCCAAACTCACCCCTCCTTTTCCCCATCTTTGCGGTGAGCCTTAGATCGATGGACTTGGAGTCGGGATTCAGTGGGCCATGAAGATTAAGTTTCGCTTTCTTTAAAATAAGTTTCGATTTATTATTTTGATCATTTTTATTCGGTTTAAGTTGTAATAAGGCCGCTCTTTTTATTATTTTTAATATTTTGGGTTATTAAATTGGTTAGCTCTAAAGCGCGTTTTATAAAATTACTTATTTTCAAAATATCATGATTTTCGAGCAAAGCTTCCGCAACGTAAATGTTTTCAAAGGAAATAAATATTTTAAATAGACTTAAACTTAATTTGTTGTTCGTGGACAAGCAATATGCTTTAAGTGTGGCAATGGATGTGTGCATGTCTAGGATTGGATCCATGAAGAGCTTGGTACTTAAGCAGTCCAATAGACTCACCACCTCTTTTCTGGCTTCCTACCTGGTGCACAGCTTCCATTCACTTTAAGCCATAACAAAGAAGGTTTGATTTCTCGATACTTAACTGTTTTTAAAATAACATGTTTCTGCCACTACAAAGGTTTATAAGTTTTCAAAGTTTCCCATAAGATTTTACAAGGTTGCTAACAATTTTTTGATTATTACAATGAATCACGTTTTGGAAAAAAATAAGGCTAAAGTTTTATACAAGTTTAAACGATAAAAGTTTCTAAACATCAAGAAGGGTTTTCAATGAAAACATGGTTTTCGAAAAACACTTCAATGTGACACGCCAGATTCGGTCGTAACTTCTGGGCCGGGTTTGGGGTGTTACAAATGGATACTTGTTCTTTACTGTTACCTTGTTAAGTTGCCGATAATCTATGCACAATCTCATCGATCCGTCTTTTTTTTTCACAAATAGCACTGGTGCACCCATGGTGAACTCTTGGGTCTTACAAAGCCTTTATCTGTTAATTCTCGAATCGAGCTTTCAATTCTTTCAATTCCAATAGAGCCATTCTATAAGGAGCAATAGAAATGGGCGTGGTACACGGAATCAACTCAATACCAAACTCAACTTCCTAACAGAGGCAAACCAGTAGTTCTTCCTAAACACATCGGAAACTCACATACCACGAGCACTCGATTCAATTTTCAATTCGGATCTTTAGTGTTCAACACAAAAGCAAGATAAGCTTCATACCCTTTTCTCAAGTATTTCGAAGCGGACATAATGTAAATTATGGAAATGAACTATCGACTCTTCCGAATTAACCCAAGAATTTCACCATTTTCACACTTCAACTCAATGAATTTCTTTCCACAATTCACTATCACATCATGTGTAGTCAACCAATCCATACCGAGAATCACATCAAACTCATCAAATGGTAATAGCATGAGATCGGCCGGAAAACAGTAGCCTCTAATCATTAAAGGACAATTTCTACATACTTTATCTACTAATGCATGCTTGCCTAATGGATTCGATACTTTAATCACAAATTCAGAGATTCTATAGGCATGCTTATACTAGGCATCAATTTCATACAAACATAAGAATGAGTTGAACCCGGATCAATCGAGCAATGACATTAATATCATGTAGAGAAAATGTACCAGTAATCACATCGGGAGGATGCCTCTTCGCGTGTCTGAATAGCATAAGTCCTTGCAGGGCTCTAACATCCGGTCTCACACCAATCTCTAGAGGTACCTCACATTTGCTCCTACTCCCGGTTGCCTCGGTGATCTGCCTCTAGTAGGAGCATTTAGGATCTAGCACTCTGTGCTACCTCTCGCTAGCCACTTCGGACATTCTCATACAAAATGATCTGGAGCACCACATTTATAGCAAACATTTTCGCCTGCCCGACAAGGACTATAATGAAGTCTACCACACCGTGGACACCCTGATCTACCCTGTCTGACATTACCTACACTCGTAGTCGAGGTGGTTTGAGCCTTCGGATCCTTAAATCTGCTACCTCTATTCTGACTAGATTGCCCTGCCGAAAAGCTAGATCTAGTAGAAAACTCTTTGGGCCTCTTAGATGTAGCCTGAAATGATCTACTCATCTGTCTCTTCTTTGTATCTTGTGTCTCTGTCTCAACTTTGCCTTTTCTTTTTAATAGCTCCTCTGCCTTACAGGCTCTCTCAACTAAAATAACGAACTCTTTTATTTCTAGGACACCCACCGACAATCGGATATCATCATTTAACCCATCCTCAAACCTTTTACAGGATAGCCTCTGTGGACACACATTCTTGAGCATATTTATCGAGCCCGACAAGTTCACGCTCATAATCGATCACCGCTATATTGCCTTGTTTCAATTCCAGAATTCCTTTCTTCTTCGGTCAATAAACCTCGATGATGTACTTTTTACGAAATTCTTCTGAAAGAAATCCCAAGTGACCCTCTCTTTCAGTACAACCGATACAAGTGTCTTCCACCAGTAGTAGGTGAGTCTCTAAGAAGTGATACTACACATTTCATACATTTCTGTGTACAAGATAATTCGTCAAAGACTCGATAGTATTTTCTAACCAAAATTCGCTCTTTCTGCATCATCATCTTTTGTTGCTCTAACTCTTCGCCTTTGTTTCCTAATTCTATCAACTGGTGGTTTTTCTCTTACCACTGCACTGTGGATCGGGAAGCTTGAGCTACATGGGTAGCCCGAGAATCATGAGGGGTGGAGGTCTAATCGCGGATTCGCATTTAACGAACTCGGCAAACAAATCATTCAAAGCTCTAAGAGAGCTTCTCGAGTCACTCCTCCCCGATCAACTATTACTGGCCTATTCTCGATGGCGCTACCCTTCGTGGAAGCAGCGCATTACTTTCTACATCATCATCACCAGCTACTTGGGATCCATTACTATAAAACAAAATATTTTAAAAAAAAATCGTCGAGTCGTCACACTATCAAAATACAAGTATGGCATGTATAGCTAGACTTTTTCTCACACTAACTGTTCCGAGAACCGACTAAACCTGCTCTGATACCAATAAATGTAACACTTCTTACCCGAGACTGTTTCCAGAATCGAGCACGAGGCATTACTAAACTTAATCTATCCCTTAAATAGGTTTAAATTGTTTATTTAAGCTTTTCGGAATGTGCTGCCATTCTGCGTCGTAGTTGCCTAAAAATTCATATCTTGAGTTTCGAAACTCGAAATTAAGATCCGAAAATTTTTCCTGAAACTAGACTCATATATCTATCTACAAATTTTTTTCATAGATTTTTGACTTGGCCAATTAGTACAGTTTATTAGTTAAAGTTTCCCCTATTTCAAAACTCGGCTGCACTAACCTCTTGTTACTACGAACCATGTTTTTTCCTCTACAAAACTCATATCACTAAGCCGTTTGTTTCTATTAAAACTAGACTCAACAAGGATTATAACCATATAAAGTATACCTTCTAATTAGTTTTGTAAAATTTATGGTGAATTTCCAAAGTTGAAACAGGGGTTCCAAAAATCGCTCTGACCCTGTTTCACTAAAACTCAGATATATCATGAAATATAATACCTTTACCTATTTTTCTTATTCCATAAGAAAATAGACATAATAAGATTTAATTTCATATATTATTCATCTTCAAACTATGTTTATAAAATTTTTAGTGATTTTTCAAAGTTACGTTATTGCTGTTACTTGAATCTGTTTTTAGGTTACTTTCACATTTTTCATAATTTTCATGTGATAATCACCATTCAATCATACATATTAATAAACATGCATATCATCGGCCATTTTTATTAGCTAATCACTAGCAAGTATTTAGACATCATTCATTGTTCATATTATACCAAAAGTGGCTAAGTTTCTATACATACCATACACAAAACAAAACGTCTAATTATACCGAGTTATTTCTTTGATAGTGTGATCGGCCTCCGATGTTTCCTTCGATCCCCGAGTGGCTAGATAAGTACTATAAGAAGAAGAAAATAAAGAGATTAAGCACTAGGCTTAGTAAGCTTACAAGCAAATAAATCACAACATTCAACATAATGGATAATTATGCATAATATCATCTAACATCATAAATTTCTTTACTTCTCAATTTCTATCTTCTTCTTTTTTCCCTTACCTTCTTTCTTACCTGACCTTTCCTTTGTCATAAGTATAATCTAATTTTCCTTTGCTGTTAATTCACTGTAATTTAACTCGTATCCTGACCCGTTGAACCACTCGGAATACTAAGGATACTAGGGTCGTTCCTGTCTATCAATATCCTGCCAATGCCATGTCTTTGACATGGACTTACATGAATTATTCCTATCTCCAATGCCATATATAATATGGACTTACATGGCTCAATCCTGTCTCCAAAGCCATATTTCTAATATGGACTTACATGGCTCATTTCATTACGTCTCACAACCCTAATATCCTAACATTCCTAGGGTTCAACCGGCTTTCTAACACTTTTCCTCTGTCACTTCACCTTAAATTCGACTTTAAATATTTTCATAACATAAATATGTAAATGCTGGAAATTGACAATAATAAAGTAAAATAAAATAATATTGCATTTATTTCTTGTAAACTTACCTCGATACAAAATGTGACTAAACTTTACAATTTAGTCCTTTACTTTTCTTTTCCCGATCTACTCTCGAATTTCGCTCTTCTTGATCTATAATAGCAAATTTAGCTTATTTAATATCAACATTTATCAAAACAACCCTTTACTCAAACTTTGGAAAAATTACATTTTTGCCCCTAAACTTTCACATATTTGCACTTTTTCCCCAAGGCTCGTAAATTAAACTTCATCCTATTTTCTTATGTTTTATGACATGCTGATCATTTTTCCCTTCTATGACAACATCAAATTCACACACTAACATGTACTTATGACTATTAGGTATTTTTACCGATTAAGCCTTTTTACTCGTTTTCACTTAAAACCAAGTAGCACAAGTTGTCTAACATAATTTAAAACCTCATATTCCATCATAAAACATCAAAATACACAAATTTTACCTATGGGTATTTTTCCAAATTTGATTCCTAACTTAAATTATTGCTAGCATAAGCTTTATCGAGCTAAGGGACTTCAAAAACGTAAAGATCATTAAAAGCGGGCTTGGAATCACTTACTATGAAGCTTGAAAGTTGGAAAAACCCCAGCTATGGAGAGAGGTAAGGTTCGGCTGGTAACTTGAAGAAGATGATACAATTTTATCATCTTTTACCTTTTATTAATGTTAATAACCAAATGACCAAAATGCCCTCCTTACTAAACTTTCAAAAATTCCTTCCATGTCCTAATTTTGTCCATGAACTTAAAATTGGTCAAATTACCATTTAAGATCTCCTAATTAATATTCCAAAATAATTTCATACTAAAAACTTCTAAAATGCAAGTTTTGCAAATTATTCGGTTTAGTCCCTAACCTCAACTTAAGCACTTTATGCATAGAATTTTATTATGAAATTTTCGCACAATCATGTAATCATACCATGAACCTCAAAATAATAATAAAATAAAATTTTTTTCTACCCCGAATTTGTGGTTTCGCAACCACTATTCCGTTTAGGCCCTATTTCGGAATGTTACACTTCAAGCTGAAGATGTAACTTGGAGAGCACCATGGATCCGCCCTTCGGTTATGTTATACAAGGTTGGAAACCAAGATTGGGTGCCACTGCTCGGATTATGGGGAGGAGTAAGTTATGCTCCATTATTGGCCCAGAGGCAGTTTTCTTCGCGATAATTCATACCTGCCACTGGAGGACTAGCACAGTCTGAATTTGCTTTCGCAGGCGAGGGTTATACAAAAAGGGTCTGAGATACGGCAAAGTCTTGGAAGAAAATTCATCTGATGGAATTGGCTCTATACACTGATACTTTCACCCAGGATTATAATGTATGGAGAAAATAACGAATGAATAGTCAGCAAGTCTCGTCAACGAATTATACCTTCCAGAATCCTTTCTCGGAAGAAATGCCATCCGAGCTAGAAATGTCAAGACTGGAATTTGAACGAGAAAAAGCCAAGATGTCACGGGACCTTAGTGCTCTTCAAGAGGAAAATTACCAGCTGAAGATTGATGTTCAAATTGAAAGATCCAGAGCCGAGAAAGTTCAAAAAGAAGCTGAGATTATAAGAAATGACTTAAGAGATCTTCATCTGGAAAATAAGAAATTAAGAGGCACTATAAAGAATAGTGGGCTAGGCAAGTCATCAGCGGAATGGAAAGAAGAATTAAGCAACATTAAAGGCGGGATGGAATTCTGGAAAGGGAAAGCGAAGAATAAAGAGGGAAAAGCTGCGCGGGCTATGTTAGAGCTAAGAAAGAAGAATACAGAATACGAAACTGTGTCTACTAAATTAATAGCTAGTCGATCTGAATGTCGAGAGCTGAGAGAGAAAATATGGGAATTAGAAAAGACGCTGCAAGCTCGTTAACAACAACTAGATCTCTTAGAAGCCTTGCAAGAAAATAATAGTCAGTATGACAGAGATACTCGCGCCTACGGAAGAACCCTCTATGAAAAGGACGAGAAATTGAGCTATTTGATCAATGAAATTCGTAAAGTATCCATGCACGTGGTACAACTATCAGATGAAGCTGAAGTTCTTAGTTGCCAGTTCCCCTCGAGCCGAAGATCAAACATATCGGAATTCTTAGAACGAGTGAAGAAATATAGCGATATAGCCAGAAAGTTTGTATGATGACGACAAAATGTTTTGTAAAAGACTCTTTTGATAAATGAAATGCCTAAATAGGGGCTATCTTGAAATCAACACCAAATTCTTGCATATACATTCATGACTAACATTCACTTGATATTTATTCATTCATTCATTCATTGCATGTACATATCACCTTAATCATTCACTGAGGCTAAAACCGTATAATCCATAGCTGCGACACTACAAGCCTGGAATCACGTCACTCATATAGGACACGTCGACAAGTTAGAGTGATGGAGGTTGAATTTAACGAAAGGATTGAGAGGATAGAAAGAATACAAAGGGAATTACAGGAACAGTTATCAAAGTCACAACAAAAAACCAGAGACCTGATGGTGAGATCTCGAGAAGAGTCGCTCGAGCAAAGGGACCAAATGGCCAGGATGATGAAAATAATGTCGGATCTGGTAAAAGGAAAGGGACCTATGAACCTTGACATTGTGGAACCACAGTCAAGGGTTAACCTCGATCAGGATCAGCCCCATCCTCCAAGATTTACTCCACTGCACGCCCACACAACAAAAAGAGGGTATGCTTAATGGAAACCTACAGGCCTGGAGCAACGACCTGCGCCACTTGCTAATCTTGGGCAAGGAATGTTCGTATCAAACCCGAGGGCTAGTCCTACTGATCCACCTGTTCCAGATTTGGATGATCTAGCAGAGATAGCCAGGTTGAGATTGGATGATCACGATGCAAAAGAGAAATATAGGAGCCTAGAGGAAAGGCTCAAGACGATAGAAGGCACTGAAGTCTTCTCTGCATTGAGCGCTAAAGAGCTCAGTTTGGTACCCGATTTAATTTTTCCTCCAAAGTTTAAGGTACCGAATTTTGAAAAGTACGATGGGACAAGATGCCCAAAAGCGCATCTCATCATGTTTTTCCGGAAGATGACCGGCTATGTGAATGAAGATAAGCTATTCATACACTGTTTTCAAGATAGCTTAGTCGGATAAGCTCTTCGATGGTATAATTAGCTTAATAGAGAAAGAATCCAATCATGGAATGATTTAGCGTCAGCGTTTTGTGAATAGTACAAACACGTATTCGATATGGTACCTGACCGAATGACTCTGCAAATGATGGAGAAGAAACCAACGGAGACCTTCAGGCAATACGCTCAAAGATGGAGAGATATCTCGGCCCAAGTAGAGCCTCCACTGACTAAGACTAAGATAACGGTCCTTTTCATCAACATGTTGAAAGCGCCATTCTATGACAAGATGGTAGGAAGTGCCACAAAGGACTTTGCGAATATTGTGATATCCGGGGAACTTATTGAGAATGCCATCAAGAGTGGAAGGATAGAAGGTTCTGACAGTTCAAAAAGGGCAGCTCCCGTAAAGAAAAGAGAGCAAGAAACCCATATGGTGGGACCTGGAAGCCGCTATACTCCAAACCCATACTCAAACCAACCACGACCACGATATCACTCATCCCCAAACGTCTATTTTCCTCCCCAAAACTCTTACTACCAAGCACCACCTCCTTCTCACCCCGTATACTCCATGAACAACTGAAGACCCGTCGCCACATTCCCACAAAGCACTGTACCCTCTCAAAGCCAACCCAAAAACGAACCAAGACCAGCAAGGCCCAATCTCGAGAGACCGCAATTTACTCCTATCCCTGTGTCATATGGGGAATTGTACCCAAAATTTTTGGAGAAATAATTGATATCTCCCTATTATATGGCACCCTTGAAACCCCGTACCTGAAATGGTGCCATCCTAACGCTAGTTGTGTATATCATGCTAGAAACCAGGGGCATTCTACGGAGAATTGCCTTGCCTTTAAGAGGAGAGTTCAATGACTGATTGATGCAGGCATCCTACGATTCGATAGTGTTAGTAATGCAACTGGGAACCTGTTCCCCGACCATGATAAAGGGAATGTGAACGCGGTAACGGATGAGGGTAAGTGGCAAACAAAAAGCTGTGTTTTTGAAGTAAGGACGCCTCTGCAGAAAATCTAGGAGGTATTGGTTGAGAAGGGATTACTCTGTCGCACCGATAAAATTCTCGGAGAATGAGGTTAAGGTTTTTGTAATTTCCATGATCTTGAAGGGTATAACATTCAATCCTGTGAAAAATTTAGAAAACTATTACAAGACATGATGGATAATAAGGAGATTGGGATCTTTAATAAAAGGGAAGAGGCCGATGAAGGAGAAGTATGCGCCTCTGACAATCAATCGTTAGGTCTCCCGTATAGCGTCGATCGACCATTCGTAATCTATTACGATGCAAGGAAGGAACTAGTGAAACCAAAGATGATCATTGAAGTACCATCTCCTTTCCCTTACAAGGACGACAAGGCGGTACCGTGGAAATACGACATCAACATCGTCACACCTGAAGGTGAAAAATTTGAAGCCACAACTAGAGATGTTGGGGAGATAGGCCATTTTACCCGTAGTGGGCGGTGTTATTCTAAAGAGATTGAGCCGATAAAGAAGAACAGTGACTGGAAGTAAAAAGGAAAGGCAGTGATGTATGAGGCCGAAGTCGAGCAGGAAACTCCACCCGTACAAGAAATTAAAAAGCCTGTGGATGAAGAGGAAGCACAGGAGTTCTTGAAATTTATCAAGCACAGTGAATACAATGTGGTGGAACAATTGTATAAGCAACTAGCACGAATCTCAGTTTTATCTCTACTATTTAATTCAGAGCCACACCGGAACGCTTTGCTGAAGGTGTTAAATCAAGCTTACGTAGCAAACAACATATCTGTTGAGAAGCTTGATAGGTGGGTGAATAATCTGAACGCTGACAATTTTATTTTTTTTAGTGATGATGAGATACTGCCAAACGGTAAAGGCTCAGTGAAAGCACTGCATATTACGACTCGCTGCAAGGGTTACATAATACCGAACGTGCTCATCGATAATGGGTCGGCACTCAACGTCATGCCTTTGACCGTGCTTTCCAGAATTTCGATGGATTTGTCCTATTTAAGGCCCTGTCATTCCACAGTCAGGGCATTCGATGGGATAAGGCGTGAAGTCATGGGAAAGATTGAGATCCTTAGAAATAGGTCCCTACATTTATAATGCCGAGTTCCAGGTCATGGACATCACACCCTCGTATAACTGCCTTTTGGGAAAGCCCTGGATCCATTCTGCTGGAGCAGTTCTGTCCTCTCTCCATCAAAAAGTGAAGTTTATCATGGATGGCTGTTTGGTCACTGTCGAGGGAGAAGAAGACATGGTCGCATCTATCTCTGCCGATGCACCATACCTGGAAGTGAGCAAAGATGTAATAGAATGTTCCTTCTGATCATTTGAATTTGTCAATGCCACTTTTGTCGTTTAGGGAAATAGAATTCCGATGCCAAAACTGTCAGGGAATACCAGATTGAGCGTTAAGATGACTGTGGGAAAAGGAGCCCGAGTAAGGAAGGGTTTGGAAAGATATCTGCAAGGAATAGTCAGGGCTCTAAAGCCAGTGCACCACAAGGCTTGATACGGTTTGAGGCTTCAGCCAGACATACGATAGAGAAGGAAACAGTTGCAGAAAGATCAAGAAAGGCGGATCGCAAGAGTCTTAGGCCGAGAATTAGAATGGGAGCCCATAACGTACCATCATTTGTCAAAAACATTTACATCTGCAGGAATGATATACCCCGGGCAAGATAATCCACGAAGCACGCTGTTATTAATTGAAAGGGGTCTTCAGAATGTCAGTATAAATGTCATTGACAAAGGAAATGACGCAATTAAAGATGTTTCAATGATACACCCTTGTCCTCCTGGATTTGTTTTGAACAATTGGACTGCTGTGGATATACTTGTAGTTTCTAAGTCTTCTCCAGAGTAATGCTCAATGTTAACACTCTTCTTTTTGTGTGCCCCTAAGTAATAGTAGGGATTCTTTTGTAAGAGCTTATGATTTGCTCTTTATCATTTAAATAAACGTTAATGGAGATGCATTTTGTCATGGTCTTTTCATTCTCCTTAAATTCATAATTTTTTCCCTCTTCTCACAGCCTGTCATTGCATATATCTCACATCATGCCATGCTTGTTGGTCCCAATACTTTGATGCTCCTCTATAGTTTTCTTTTCCATTCAACTTTCAGGTGCTCAGATATCAACGATATGAATAAACCTGTGACAAATCTTGAAATCGATTTTGAAAAGGCTATTTGCTTAGGAGAGTTTGAAGCTGAGGAAAATGTTGAAGACTATGTCTCGTCTCCTGACTTACTAAGAGTGGTAGAACAAGAAGATAAATAGATTCTACCTCATTAAGAATCTGTTAAGATAGTAAACTTGGGAAATGAAGAAAAGAGGCAAGAAGTGAAGATTGGGACCTCTATTTCAGATAACACTAAACATGATTTGATCGCTTTGCTTCAAGAATACAAATATGTATTTGCATGGTCGTATCAGGACATGCCAGGATTGGATGAGGACGTAGTAGTCCATAGACTCCCATCGAAACCGAATGCAAACCCATTCAATGAAGCTAAGACGAATGAGACACGAAATGTTTGTTAAAGATAAAAGAAGAAGTCAAGAAACAATTTGATGTCAAGCTTCCTACAAGTCTCCAAGTATCCACAATGGGTAGCTAACATAGTCCCAAAGATCAAGAAAGACGGCAAGGTACGAATGTGTGTGGATTATCGTGATTTGAATCAAACAAGTCCTAAAGATAATTTTCCTTTGCCACACATCGATACATTGGTGGATAACACAACCAAACATTCATTGTTTTCGTTCATGGATGGATTCTCGGGTTATAATCAGATAAAGATGGCTCCTGAGGATATGGAGAAAACTACTTTCGTAACGATGTGGGGAATATTATGTTATAAGGTGATGCCGTTCGGATTAAAGAACGCTGGGGAAACATATCAGAGGGCCATGGTGATGTTGTTTCATGACATGATACACAAAGAAATAGAAGTCTACGTTGATGATATGATCGCCAAATCCAAGGGGGAAAGAGAGCATGTTGGGAACCTCAAAAAGTTGTTTGAAAGACTGAGAAAGTTCCAGCTAAAGCTTAATCCAGCCAAGTGTATGTTTGGGGCTACCTCGGGAAAATTGCTAGGCTTCATCATAAGCGAGAGAGGCATTAAAATTGATCCAGATAAGATAAAGGCCATACAAGAACTACCACATACGCTCACGCAAAAAGAAGTAAGAGGATTTTTAGGGAGGTTAAACTACATCGCTCGGTTCATTGCTCAACTTACCAATCAATGTGACCCAATTTTTCGACTCCTTCGAAAACATAATCCGGGAGAATTGAACGAAGAATGCCAAGTGACTTTTGACAAGATAAAATAGTATTTGTCTAGTCCCCCTGTGCTGGTACCGCCAACTCTAGGAAGACCGTTAATATTGTACCTGACTGTGTTCGAAAATTCAATGGGTTGCGTACTGGGGCAACATGATGAGTCAGGGAAAAGAGAAAAGGCGTTTTACTATCTCAGCAAAAAGTTCACAGAATATGAGGCAAAGTACTCTTCCATTGAAAAGTTCTGTTGCGCTTTGGTTTCAGTAGTTCAGAGGCTCAGGCAATATATGTTGTATCATACGACATGGTTAATTTCAAAGTTGGACCCAATAAAATACATGATGGAATCACCTGCACTCTCAGGAAGAATGGCACGATGGTAGATCTTACTATCGGAGTACGACATCGTCTATGTGAGTCAAAAGTCAATAAAAGGAAGCTCAATAGCTAACTTCTTAACAACTCGAACAACGGATAAATATGATCCATTGAGATTTGATTTCCCGGATGAAGACTTGATGTGCATTATAGAACAAGAGGGCGAGTTATCAAAAGAGAAGTCATGGAAGATGAGCTTTGATGGTGTATCGAACACATTGGGGCATGGGATTGGAGCAGTCTTAGTATCGCCAAAGGGGAACCATTATCCATTTACTGTTAGGTTGAATTTCTTCTGTACCAATAACATAGCAGAATATGAGGCCTGTATCATAGGACTTCGTGCAGCTATTGAACGAAATATCGAAATCTTAGAGGTGTACAGGGACTCAGCGTTGGTAATTTACCAAATCCGTAGAGATTGGTAAGTGAGAGATTAAAAATTAGTCAAATACAGTGATCTAGTGGCAGGGCTAATTAAAGAATTCAAAGAAATAACTTTTATTTACCTCCCACGAGAAGAAAACTAATTGGCTGATGCCCTGGCCACTTTTGTAACACCCCTCGCCCGCATCCGACGCCGGGACGGGGTTCGAGGTGCTACCTGACTTTTACTAACACTTCCATACTAAACAAGGCCATGAAATCTCAAATAATTAAAAACTTTTCTTTTCATATGCAATCTGTCCCTTATGCGAGCTTACGAGGCCCAATACATGCATTCGGGGCGGTTCGGGACCCAATCTAGAACTCATGAAAAACTTAGAAAAATCTCTTGCGTTAAGGCTTCACACGCCCATGTGCTCAGGCCGTGTGGCCAGAAATAGGCTAATTATCAAGCCTTTTGTCACTCTCACACCACATGCATAGATACATACTTATCCAATAACATACAACGTGGCATAAATGAGCTCTTAAACATCTACAAACATGTTATGCTCAAGTTATTTTCTTATGCAATAAATATTATAGAATTTGCCCATATCATTACCACATACTAGACATAACTATCATTACCTCACAAACCATTCATGAAGCATTATTAACTATTTACCAATCACTTAATCCTGCATTAGTTACTAGCTCATCAATGAATCTCAATTCAATCTCTAGGCATACATGTTGTAAGCCACATCACAAGAGATAATAACATACATGCATAAGAATAATCATATGGGCCCATAATGTCATTAGCCGACATAGGCCAATTTACATGACTAATACTACCTTAATAACAAGCCAACGCCTTTGGCTAAATCATAATATTACATACTCACATTAAAACCCTATACATGCCATAGACTCAATCACTTGAGTTTACTTACTCCGATAACGTTAACTCGATAGGGTGATAATATCTCCGACGGCCTCCAACCCGAGCTAACCTGGAAACTCTAGAAAACATGGGAAAGAAGGGGGTAAGCTTTCGCTTAGTAAGTTCATATGAAAACAATAAGCAACTCATTTTATCAATGTTTACAACATATTTTCAAGTTCACTACAAGCTATCTTTCTGAGCAACGGTCACTAAATTATTTATATCTGGAGCTACGAAACTCCGAATTAAGTTCCGTTAATTTTCCCTGAAACTAGACTTATTTTCCTTTTTTTCATAAAATTTCCAGAATTTTTGGTTAAGCCAAATAGTACAGTTTATTAGTTAAATTCTCCCCTGTTTCAGGGTATGACCACTCTGACCCCTGTACATTACAAACCAAATTTCTCCCTGTAAAAAATTCCAACGACCATGCCGTTTATTCCCCATAAAAATAGACTCAATAAGGAATCCATTCATGTAAGGTATAACTCTTAATAATTTTTGTACAATTTTTGGTGAATTTCTAAAGTTAGAACAGGGGATCTCGAATTCATTCAGACCCTGTTTCACAAAAATTCAAATATCAAACAATATGGAATTCTTTTTCTTCCTATGTTTCTTTCATGTGAAAATAGACTCATTAAGATTTAATCCCATATTTTATTCTGCCTCTAACTCATTTTCCACTATTTTTAGTGTATTTTCAAAGTTACACTACTGCAGTAACTCAAATCTGTCAAGGCTAAATTACTCATTCATGATCATTGTTCATAATATTAATACAACACCATTTTATCCATCATGGTAAGAACACATATTATGCATCATAGATCATCACATATCAAGGCATTCTCATAGGATTAGTATACATACTTGCACAACTCGTAACATAACTCGAGTGCATACTCACCAATGACTTACCTCATTGAGACCATCATTAACTCTTTCCTTGGATTGCCCGTTGAACACTTGGAATACTAATTAGATACTCGGAAAAGCCTTTGCACATAAGTGCTTCAATTGTAGCTAAAGCTACCTCATATCTCATGACATTTCAATGCCCACTCTCGAGCTAGTCATCTAGACTCATAATTCCTAGTGACATGTCACTCGTATCCTATTCTATTCCTAAGGTTCAAACGGATTTTTCCTCGTCTATTAAGGCTTTGTCTTATCATATTTCTATTAATTACATACACATTAATATCTGTACAATTCATGTAATGATAACATTTAAATACATGTATAGCATGGTATTGTTTACATACTGAACTTACCTCGATACCACAAATGTGAAAAGAACATACTCGTCCATAAATCGATTTCTTTCCGTTCTAGGTCCAAGTCTCAATTTTCATCATCTATAACATCACATTTAGCCTACCAATCAGTCACAATATTCATATGGGTCTAAAAATCATATTTTTACAAATTTTCATTTTGACCCTAAACTTTTGCATATTTGCACTTTTTCCCCAATGCTCGTAAATTAATTTTTATTCAATTTCTATAAGGTTTAAGACATGCTGAACATTTTCTCTTCTATGGAAACTCCAAATTTTCACTAATTCACACACTTATGACCAATTTGTAACTTTCACAATTTAACCCCTTTTGACATTTTTACCGAAATTCATTGAATAAAACTCATATTTAACACATCAAACATTCATTATCCACTATAAATCATCAAAGCACAACCATATCATGAATGGGTAAATTTTAAACTCTAATTTCTCTTCAATCAATTGGTAGAAATAGAAAATTTAAGCTTCGGGATCTCAAAAATACGAAAATCATTAAAACGGACAAAACCATACCTATATAAGCCATAAAAGCTTGGCGAATGGAGCTCATCCATGGCTGCTATTTTCTGTTCTTTCCCACGGTTGAAGAAGAAAGAATGAAAAAAAATGATAGCTTTTATCATTTGTCTTATTAGGTTATTTTAATTAATTTACAAAATTACCCTTTTTATTTCAACCAAATTTCAAAAATACCAAACAATTATCCATTCACTAACTTATTAAAGGAATAATTTTCACATAAGGACTTTCAATTTAAAACTCATAACAATTAGGCACCTCATATATAAAGAACTCAACTTTTGCACTTTTTACAATTTAGTCCTTTTGACTAAATTGAGTGCTCAAACGTCAAAATTTTCGAATAAAATTTTTACGAAATATTTTCATAAATTTATAGACTATAAAAATATAATAAAAATAATTTTTTTTTGTCGGGTTTGTGGTCCCGAAACCACTGTTCCGACTAGACCCAAAATCAGGCTATTACATTTCTTCCCCCCTTTAGGGATTTTCGTCCCCGAAAATCTTACCAAAAAAAGTTGTTCTCTACTTTCACGAGTCACTTATATCTTTTTCTCACAACTTACAAAACAATTCCACACAAGCTCATACTCAAGATTTCCTATAGCTTTTCCATAGTTGAGGTATAAACCTCGGAGCTCAATTTGAAACACCTGAGACCGACATTCTTGGAACTATAAACTTAGAAACATACAACTCACCACATCGGTTGAATAATATATCTGTACATACTAAAATAATCATGCAGACTTCCATCATCAATCTTTTACAATTCAACTTGCATCTCTCCTTTTTCCTGGAAATGAGAGACATCCCGATACGAAATTCATAACAGTCCTTTATCATTTTCTTCCCACTGTCATAACTGACAATAATAATCTCGAATACATTTGATATTCGGCTTTACCCTATAGACAATTCGACATCCTTTGAACGAATAAACAAGATATTGCTGTGAACTCTGTACTCAATTCTCTCAGATACCCGAGTTTCTCAAGATCAAATCTTACTCAATTAATAGTAATAGAAACCGAAATCAAATCCTCCCCGCAATTCCAAATTAAAAGTCGAATCATGTCAGTACTTGTTTAATTTACCACTTATAGCCACATTTCTATACTCGATCATCAACTGCTTTAGAAACTTTACTAACATGAATCAAATGATTCCAACTTCATAGATGTGGCCTTTTATTAATCAGATAACTATACTTATAACATCTCTCGAACAAGAGAAATCCAACTAATATGTTTCCATAACATACTTTCAAGAATAAAACCCCATCATTTCGATCGCATCGACTACTTACCAAAGAACACGTACGGTATTCTCGAACCGGAGAATAAACTTAAATGCACATAACTCAGATTTACTTTTGCGAATAACCATTCTTTACCCCGAGATTTTAAAGAAATCTCGACACCGAAATCCCCACACTTCTATGGTCGAGCCGTAAGCTTAATCATAACAGATTCTAATATCGCAAGTCAAAGATTACTCGTAAAGATAAACCAAGCTTGATAATTCTCAAACAAGAACGATAGAAAAGCCAATATAAGAAATTCCAAGATATAAAGACTATACCGTAAATCGAGAATATAATCCGTAAGAAAATAATAAAGATGATCCGAAAAATCCTCGAGAAAACCGTATGAAACTACATCGTATGCTTTAGAATTTCTCATAATAGAGATAATATAATTCTCGCATATATAAACCATAATCAATAGAACATCGAATAATCTTACATAGATTTTTACTTGTCAACTTCATTCCAATATATCGAATAGAAATCAAGAGATGGGGAAATGTAGATCATAACTAATCGGACCAATAGAACTTTTCATCTAATATCACGGTCTCCAAAGATCCTCACACAAGAGAATTCCCACTCGAAGGGATAACTATACGTATTCCCGAATAGAGGAAAACATAGAATACTCGGAAGAGAAAGATAGCCATCACTTTTGTTTAATTGAATTCGTCATACTCGGACATCCGTGCAAGTCCGACATTATTCCTCTAACTAATTCTGTCTTCGCTAATCTCATACTATTCCATTTTTGTACTCTTCAGTTTCACTTTTGCAAGCTTATACAACATATCTCTCGAGAATCTCATCATATAAATCTATTCTAGTAAGGGGCGAAGATTGTAAAGCCTCTAAACTTTTGACTCTCAAGCAAATACATATTCAACAACAAAGATAGCTTTACGCATATTGATTCAAACATTTCAAATTTCCAACTTGTTATAAACACATTTTCACATATCTCAAGAATACATGTAACTTTATTTCATGCGAATATTAGCTAAACATAAGTGAATTTATCATAACTCAAACTTTCATTTCTTTTCTCGAATTACCCTTAATGTTTTATCAAATTCCCATATTTAGTCTTAATCACTTGCCAATATTTATCAAATTGGAGAACGTCTTATGGTTTTGAGTACATCGCTACTTGATGCCATAGTTCAACTATGGTCTTGTACTAGCTCTCATCCATCCGTGTCGATGCCGTGTCCCGCATGTGTCTTACATCGACACATGTAACCATGCTTGACGCATGTTCCATACATGTCTTACACTAGCACATCTCGTAGCTAACGCATGTCCCGGACATGTCCGACATCGCTATCATCTCGAGGCCGATGCATGTCCTGCACATGTCTTACATCGCTCTCATCTCAGTGGGTGATGCATGTCCCGGACATGTCTTACACTAGCCCTCGCCTCAATGCCGATGCCATGTCTCATACATGGTCTTACACTGCACACAAATCTCATGTATTGCCATGGTCCAACCATAGTCTTTTCCACAATTCATTAGTGACGATCGTACTCATTCCTGCGTTCCACCCAATTTGATCTTTCATTACAACTTTCATGCTATTGTGACATTTATGATTCTGTAACTGAGATTATAAAGCATAACATTATTGCATATTGACTTCATCAATCTAGACATAAATGTCAACCTCATGTATATACTGATTATTAATCATGCAATAAAAGCATTCATACATACATTCTGTCATTTCAAGCAAATTTCTTTCTTTTCCTAAACACTTGGCCAAATCAAGTTGGACATTTAACATCGTATGAATACTAACATGCATAAAAGCGCTTTTCACAACTTAACTGTGTTTTACTCCACTATTTCACATTCTTTATCTCAAGAGTATCACATAATGAAAACTAGTTCATATAAAAAAAAATCATGGATTTCTTTTCATACCTTTCCAAATTTTCAAAGATATCATAAGCATGATTCAATAATCTCAACTTTACTCTTATCTCTATCAAGATTTGCTCGGTTGGAACTCATTCTTGTCTTAATCAACAGTTTTGTTAGGGCCGAGAGATATCACACTATCACGAGCAATACTATGGCATGTATAACTAGACTCTCTTACGTTAGGTTAGTCCGAGAACCGACTAAACCATGCTCTGATACCACTAAATGTAACACCCCTCGCCCGCATCCGACGCCGGGACGGGGTTCGAGGTGCTACCTGACTTTTACTAACACTTTCATACTAAACAGGGCCATGAAATCTCAAATAATTAAAAACTTTTCTTTTCACATGCAATCTGTCCCTTATGTGAGCTTACGAGGCCCAATACATGCATTCGGGCCGGTTCGGGACCCAATCTAGAACTCATGAAAAACTTAGAAAAATCTCTTGCGTTAAGGCTTCACACGCCCATGTGCTTAGGCCGTGTGGCCAGAAATAGGCTAATTATCAAGCCTTTTGTCACTCTCACACCACATGCATAGATACATACTTATCCAATAACATACAACGTGGCATAAATGAGCTCTTAAACATCTACAAACATGTTATGCTCAAGTTATTTTCTTCTGCAATAAATATTATAGAATTTGCCCATATCATTACCACATACTAGACATAACTATCACTACCTCACAAACCATTCATGAAGCATTATTAACTATTTACCAATCACTTAATCCTGCATTAGTTACTAGCTCATCAATGAATCTCAATTCAATCTCTAGGCATACATGTTGTAAGCCACATCACAAGAGATAATAACATACATGCATAAGAATAATCATATGGGCCCATAATGTCATTAGCCGACATAGGCCAATTTACATGACTAATACTACCTTAATAACAAGCCACTGCCCTTGGCTAAATCATAATATTACATACTCACATTAAAACCTTATACATGCCATAGACTCGAATCACTTGAGTTTACTTACTCCGATAACGTTAACTCGATAGGGTGATAATATCTCTGACGGCCTCCAACCCGAGCTAACCTGGAAACTCTAGAAAACATGGGAAAGAAGGGGGTGTAAGCTTTCGCTTAGTAAGTTCATATGAAAACAATAAGCAACTCATTTTATCAATGTTTACAACATATTTTCAAGTTCACTACAAGCTGTCTTTCTGAGCAATGGTCACTAAATTATTTATATCTGGAGTTACGAAACTCCGAATTAAGTTCTGTTAATTTTCCCTGAAACTAGACTTATTTTCATTTTTTCCATAAAATTTCCAGATTTTTTGGTTAAGCCAAATAGTACAGTTTATTAGTTAAAGTCTCCCCTGTTTCAGGGTATGACCACTCTGACCCCTGTACACTACAAACTGAATTTCTCCCTGTACAAAATTCCAACGACCATGCCGTTTATTCCCCATAAAAATAGACTCAATAAGGAATCCATTCATGTAAGGTATAACTCTTAATAATTTTTGTACAATTTTTGGTGAATTTCTAAAGTTAGAATAGGGGATCTCGAATTCATTCAGACCCTGTTTCACAAGAATTCAAATATCAAACAATATGGAATTCTTTTTCTCCCTCTGTTTCTTTCATGTGAAAATAGACTCATTAAGCTTTAATCCCATATTTTATTCTGCCTCTAACTCATTTTCCACTATTTTTAGTGTATTTTCAAAGTTACACTACTGCAGTAACTCAAATCTGTCAAGGCTAAATTACTCATTCATGATCATTGTTCATAATATTAATACAACACCATTTTATCCATCATGGTAAGAACACATATTATGCATCATAGATCATCACATATCAAGGCATTCTCATAGGATTAGTATACATACTTGCACAACTCGTAACATAACTCGAGTGCATACTCACCAATGACTTACCTCATTGAGACCATCATTAACTCTTTCCTTGGATTGCCCGTTGAACACTTGGAATACTAATTAGATACTCGGAAAAGCCTTTGCACATAAGTGCTTCAATTGTAGCTAAAGCTACCTCATATCTCATGACATTTCAATGCTCACTCTCGAGCTAGTCATCTAGACTCATAATTCCTAGTGACATGTCACTCGTATCCTATTCTATTCCTAAGGTTCAAACGGGATTTTTCCTCGTCTATTAAGGCTTTGTCTTATCATATTTCTATTAATTACATACACATTAATATCTGTACAATTCATGTAATGATAACATTTAAATACATGTATAGCATGGTATTGTTTACATACTGAACTTACCTCGATACCACAAATGTGAAAAGGACATACTCGTCCATAAATCGATTTCTTTCCGTTCTAGGTCCAAGTCTCAATTTTCATCATCTATAACATCACATTTAGCCTACCAATCAGTCACAATATTCATATGGGTCTAAAAATCATATTTTTACAAATTTTCATTTTGACCCCTAAACTTTTGCATATTTGCACTTTTGCCCCAATGCTCGTAAATTAATTTTTATTCAATTTCTATAAGGTTTAAGACATGCTGAACATTTTTCTCTTCTATGGAAACTCCAAATTTTCACTAATTCACACACTTATGACCAATTTGTAACTTTTATAATTTAACCCCTTTTTGACATTTTTACCGAAATTCATTGAATAAAACTCATATTTAACACATCAAACATTCATTATCCACTATAAATCATCAAATCACAACCATATCATGAATGGGTAAATTTTTAAACTCTAATTTCTCTTCAATCAATTGGTAGAAATAGAAAATTTAAGCTTCGGGGATCTCAAAAATACGAAAATCATTAAAAACGGGACAAAAACCATACCTATATAAGCCATAAAAGCTTGGCCGAATGGAGCTCATCCATGGCTGCTATTTTCTGTTCTTTCCCACGGTTGAAGAAGAAAGAATGAAAAAAAATGATAGCTTTTATCATTTGTCTTATTAGGTTATTTTAATTAATTTACAAAATTACCCTTTTATTTCAACCAAATTTCAAAATACCAAACAATTATCCATTCACTAACTTATTAAAGGAATAATTGTCACATAAGGACTTTCAATTTAAAACTCATAACAATTAGGCACCTCATATATAAAGAACTCAACTTTTGCACTTTTTACAATTTAGTCCTTTTGACTAAATTGAGTGCTCAAACGTCAAAATTTTCGAATAAAATTTTTACGAAATATTTTCATAAATTTATAGACTATAAAAATATAATAAAAATAATTTTTTTTTTGTCGGGTTTGTGGTCCCGAAACCACTGTTCCGACTAGACCCAAAATCGGGCTATTACAACTTTGGCTTCAATGTTCAAAGCAAATAGAGAAACAGAAATAATGCCTCTCCAAATGAGTATATACGAGATCTCTGCACACTGTTTTAGCATTGAAAAAGTGGCAGACGGACGGCCATGGTTCCATGATATCTTAGAATATATCAAGAATCAAAGGTATCCCGAACAAGCAAATGAGAACGATAAAAGAACAATTAGAATAATGGCAGTAGGATTTGTTCTTGATGGGGACATTCTGTACAAAAAGGGAAAAGATCAAGTGCTCTTGAGATGCGTAGATGCTGTTGAAGCCAAAAAAATACTTGAAGATATCCATGAGGGAATTTGTGGGACACATGCCAATGGTTTCACTATGACTAGGAAGATTATGAGACTCGGTTATTACTGGCTGACGATGGAAAGTGACTGCATTAGCTATGCACGAAAGTGCCACAAATGTCAAATTTATGGTGATAAAATTCATGTAGCCCCTTCGCCCTTCATGTCATGACTTTCCCGTGGCCTTTTTCTATGTGGGGCATGGATGTTATAGGGCCAATTTCCTCAAAAGCTTCTAATGGACACCGGTTCATTTTTGTGGTTATTGATTACTTCACAAAATGGATAAAAGCCGCTTCGTTTGCCAATGTGACGAAGACTGCAGTTTGCAGGTTTTTGAAAAAGGAAATCGTTTGTCGATATGGTTTGCCTGAAAGAATCATTTTAGATAACGCATTGAATTTGAACAACAAGATGATGAAAGAAGTGTGTGAGCAATTTCAAATAAAGCATCATAACTCATCATTGCCCAAAAATGAACGGAGCTGTTGAAGCGGCCAATAAGAATATTAAGAAGATTATTGGGAAAATGACTGAGACATATAAAGACTGGCATAAGAAGCTACCATTTGCTTTGTATGCATATCGCACATCTGTGCGGACATCTATGGGAGCAACTCATTTCTCTCTAGTCTATGGAATGGAAGCTGTGTTACCTATCGAAGTTGAGATCCCTTCTCTACGAGTCTTAATGGAGTCGAAATTAGAGGAAGCTGAATGGGTTCGAGCTCGATATGACCAGTTAAACCTTATCGAAGAAAAACGTTTAAAGGCAATTTGTCACGGACAGATGTACCAGAAAAGAATGATCGCGGCTTATGACAAGAAAGTACAGCCAAGAGAATTCCACGAAGGAGAACTTGTACTGAGAAAGATTCTCCCAATACAAAAAGACCTGCGAGGAAAATGGGCACCAAATTGGGAAGGACCATACATCGTAAGGAAGGTATTCCCGGGTGGAGCTTTGATTCTCACTGAGATGGATGGGAAGGAGTTACCTAATCTGGTGAATTCAGATGCTGTGAAGAAATATTATGCCTAAAAAAAACAAAGAGATCAAAGCGAAAACCCGAAAAGGGCGTCTTGATTAACACAAAAGATTAAGATGAAAACCCAAAAGGGCGTTCTAATGAAGCAAACACTGGCGGGTCAAACAGCGAGACTACAGTATTTGAATCATTTCTGAAAGCTCGAAATCTTCTACGTAAGAAGCCATACTCCGAAAAGATTCTTGATTGAGGAACGTGGAAGAGTTTATGCGTTGAATATCTAGAGCATTTGTATCCGTTGAATGCGATCCCTTTTCTCTTTATGACATTTTTTTACTATCATTGGTTAACTTTCTTTATTTGCTACATTTGAAATAAATAAATGTGAGGTACCCCTTTTGTCCCCACCTGGCCATTTTCATGCATCTCATTATGTGGTTTATTTACATGATAAATAGTGAAATGACATACTCTAAACAAAAGAAATGTTAAGCATTACCCGGATAAGAATTCGATAAGTACAAGAGCCTCAAGGCAAGGATGAAGTTCAACCACGGGCAAAAGAGTGATATCTGAGAAATGTAGATTGTTCGTAAAGCTTGAGGATGAGTACAGGGCCTAAAGAGAAAGTCAAAGAGCCGAATTGATAAATGCAGATCATCACAAAAATCGTGACGAAAAATAACATACTACTAACATGCCTAAGGCGCATAGCATAATCATGTAGGCATAAAGGCATTTAAGACAAACATGTGCATATCATGATAACGTCATGCATGGCATATACAGGTACTCCAGTAGAGCAAGAGGATGTGATGATAGCTGTACTGAATCAAAGAAAAAGACACCTGAGTTCCACCAGATGACAGGTTTTGGTATTATAATGTTTTTATTTCTGTTTTCAAAATTCAACTCATATTGAGAGAAATGAGTTGAGCTTCAAGACACGTTGAGGTATTTTCAATTTCTGTCTTTCAAAAAAATCAACTCATATTGCGAGAGGTGAGTTGAGCCTCAGAACACGCCGAGGTAATTTCAATTTCTATTTGTCAAAAATCAACTCATATTGCGAGAGGTGAGTTGAGCCTCAGGGCATACTGGGGAATTTTCAATTTCTGCTTTTCAAAAAATCAACTCATATTGCGAGAGGTGAGTTGAGCCTCAGGACATGCTGAGGTATTTTCAATTTCTGTTTTTTCAATTTATATTTTTCAAAAATCAACTCATATTGCGAGAGGTGAGTTGAGCCTCAGGGCACGCTGAAGTATTTTCGAAATCTGTTTTTCAAATTCTCTTTTCAAAAATCAACTCATATTGCGAGAGGTGAGTTGAGCCTTGGCTCACGTGCTGAGCTATTTTCAATTTTTGTTTTTAATGTCTGTTTTAAAGAGTCAACTCATATTGCGAGAAGTGAGTTGAGCTCAGGATCACATGCCGAGTAAAGAATAAAGATTGGAACTGATTGAAGACACCAGAACTTGTCTCCCTAAAGTTGCAGTGGAGCTGATCGCGGATATCAGATCTTGCCTTTCTAAAGTTGCAGAAGAGAAGACCACAAACTTTATCTCACTGAAGCGGTAGAAGAGAAGATTGAAGCTGTAGATCTTATCTTTCTGAAGTTACATGGAAGCAGATCAAAGCCACAAATCTCATATCCTTAAAGTTACAGTGGAGTAGATTGAAGCTACAAGGCATATATCAGAAGATGCAGTGGATTGAACCAAAGCTACAAGATGCGGTGGAATAAAAGGAGACTACCTGAACAAGAAGAGCACAAAAGAAGTCAAGACTCGGCAAGACTAGGCAAAATTGGCTTTTCTTTGTGTCTTTGCTCTGTTCTCGTTACACGACAATGAGCAAAGAGGGGCAGCTGTTGTAGGCCAATTTTGGCCCATTTACAACTTAAACCCCAATAACCCAATTTAACCTGAACTAAAATGAACCAAGCTACCCAAACCCAAAACCCCTAGCCCAACTACAAATCCTAAGCCCAAATCAAAAAAAGAAAGAAACCCTAATCTTCCTAAATGTAGTTGCTGCCGACTCAGCCTCTGCCACCCCCCACTTGCCTTTGACACCGCTACGACCACCAACTCAGGTCAACTCCACCGCCCTAGTCTACCTCCACTTGCACCTGCAAAGAAGAGACAGATAATATTAGAAAATGTATGTAATTCGGCTTTAAAAAGCCAAATCGAAATAAAAAAAGGGGGCATTTTCTTCTTTGAAAAATATAAAAAACATTCGGCAAGTTCATCACATGCTCAAACAACAAAACAGTCCCAAAGAATATAGAAGCAATAGTAAGCATTCGAAGAAAAAAATAAAGCAAACGAACTAAAGGGTATTTTTTATTTTTTTCTTTTCAATCTTTCGCCTACATACGTACATTTTCCTTTTATTTTCCCATCAATATACATATAAAACATATATATATATTATTAAGCATAAATATAAATAAAATAATAATATTTTAAAACGTAAAAAAATACAAAAAATTGAAAAAATACCTTTTTCGATACATGGTGGCCGGCGGCGATCCGGCGACCAGACGGTGACCGGCCCTGTGGCTGGTAATCCCCCCTTCTCCCCCTCTTCTCTCTTTTTTTTTTCTTTCAAATGATACAAATGATTTTTTTTCAAAAATTTTGGCCTTATATAGCCTCCCAAAACGACGCTGCTTTTGGGGTCGCCTTTAACCCCAAAACGACGTCGTTTGGCCATATCCGATCCGTCTCAATTCACTCGCTAGAGGATCCGCGTGTTTTTGTTTAATGGGTTATTTATGCGCGCGGTCATTCCGCTTTTTCAAGCTTTTGCAATTAAATCACTTTTTTATTTTCAATTTGGCTCCATGATTTTGTTCCGTGTTCATTTTGATCCCATCTTAAGTGCAGTGTTTTGGTGGGAAAGGAAAATCTCCCTTTTAGTCCCTCATATCATTCGCGCACTTCAAAGGGGTCCCTATTCTTTTTTTTTTATTTCCGATTTGGCCTCAAAATTTAGTTTCTCAATTCAATTTCGTCCTTTTTTACTTTTCTCTTTATTTTATTTTAATTTTAATATTATTTATACAATTATTACTGTTATTATTATTATAGTTTTTATTTATTAGTATTTCATTATTATTATTATTATTATTATTATTATTATTATTACTACTACTACTTAATACTTATATATATTATATATCATTATTAATAGTGTTTTAATATTCTTCTTAATATTATATTATATATATATATTTTTAATATAGTAGGGATATTTTAAAATTTTATATTACGTATATATATACTTTTTATAACTATGTTATGTATACAATTTACATATTGTTATGTATATATTTTAATATTATTAGTTATTTATCTTTTATACTATTTTATTTATATTTCTAATATCATTGTATATTTCTAACATCATTATTATTTATATATATATGTATGTATTTATATAGCGTATGAATAGTTTTTTTATATTATTATCATTTCTAATATATATATATTATATTTTATATTTTATATATTATGTATGTATTTTAATGTTATTAGTTACATATATTTCTTATACTATTCCATGTATGTATTTTCATCTTATATACGTATACAAATACTATGTTATATATATATATATAATATAAATTTTAATACCATATTATGTACATATTATTATTATATCTATTTTTATCCCTATTATATTTATTGTTAATACTAGTACATACATTTTATTATATGAGTATATATATACTTTTATATATAGTATTATTTTCATACATCATTATATTTATTATTATACCTATTATTTTCACTATTATCACTTATTATTTTATTTTAATATTATTATGTATATATTTTCATATATGTTATGTACATACATTTTTCAATATTTATTTTATATATATATATTATGTATATATTTTAACATTACTAGTTATATATTTTTACTATGTTATGTATATACTTCAAATACTATATATAGTATATTTCTAACACTATTACTATTTATATATATATATATATATATATATATTACGTATATACTCTTAATATCATTATTATGTATATATATTCATTGTTTTTATTTCTGTTTGATACTATTTATTACGTTTAATATATCGCATGCATTGTTATTGTTTTAATATTATTGTCGATTTATTATGTGCTTCAATGTATTTCTAACTCTTTTATTTTTGTTTCCTACCATTTTATATCATTTTGTTATTCACTACTTTAAGGATTTTTTTTATTCATATTTTTTTTTACTAATTTCAATAAATAAGGCAATAAACCGATTTAACATTAAGTCATCGATTTCATTGCTATGTTGGGTGAAATTCGTTGGCTCGTGTTAAAAACGGGACATCCTTCTAAAAAATCAAAAATTAAAAATTTTCGTTTTCTAGTCGGATCACGATTAAATGTCAAATTGAATTCGTATTTTTGAAAATCAAGACAACACATGTTTAATGAGATACCAATTTTGGGCGTCACGAGGGTGCTAATACCTTCCTCGTGCATAACCGACTCCCGAACCCTATTTTTCTCTGGATTTTCGCGTAGACCCAAATTCGGCCTTCATTTTGTTCAAGAATAAATTTTCTTGTCTGAAAAGATGATTTATTAGGTGTCCGATCACACCTAGAAAAAGATCGGTGGCGACTCCCTATTTTTTTTTAAAAAAAAAACCAAAATTCCATTTTCAAAGTTTTCAAATAATCGCCTCAGCTAGCGACCAAAGCAAAAAAATTTTACGTCGCTACACTGCCGTTTGATTCCGTCATAAGTACACCCTCTATAAGGTGCATAATGTAAGCTCGAACGGCCTGCATCACCTCCCGTTCATTGGCAGTACTCGGCAAATACTCAAAATTGGCCTTTAGCCATGAAAACCTCAAACTGGCAAATTTCTCCTCACTTGGCGAGCGTCTAAGTAATTCATAGCAAAGGGTTGCCGGCTTGGAGATCAAACTTATGCCCGTGACCGCGTTCCCATCGATAGGGAGCCCTAGCTGTATTGCAACGTCTTCTGGAGTGATGGTGCAGTCCCCGCACGGCAAATGAAATGTGTAGGTCTCCGGACGCCATCGCTCGACTAAAGCGGAAATCAAGTCATATCGCAGATCAAAAGTCCGGATCAATGCTGCTGATCCCAACCCGGCTAACTCCAAGAACTGTATTAGGCGTTCATCTGGCTGAAACCCTATACTATTAACACGGCCTCTCAATACGCGGTACAGCTCCTGACATTATTATATTAGCGAAATAGTTAATACAATATAATTTAATTCAACAAATACAATGACTATGAAATAAAAATTTTATTACCATCTCCTTAATGGTACTTGATATGTGATTTGTATTATCAATCAAAGAACTCATTTGTTACAAATCTGCAATTAAAAAAATTAAATTTATTTTTCTTATTTCAAAAGATACAATAAATTATTTCAAATTTTAGAAACAAACACGGTAAATATCTCATAATTTCTCATTTTTACCTACAATTTTTTATGTTAGATAACAATAATAATATAATTAAAACATATAAACTATCTAAATATAAAAACATACAATTAAAAAAAAGAACTAGAAACATACCTAATTAGAAGAACTTCCAAATAACCTATAAAATTATATAACAACAAATTTAATCAACATTTTAATAAATCAATAAATATATAATAATATAAAATTACATTATATAAAAATTACATTAAAAATCACAAACACTAAACTATAAACACTAACAATTTGTAATCATATACTAACACAAAATAACTATAAAATTATTTTTTAAATACATTACTAAAAAAAAATCACAATACACTAACTAACAATATATAACCTAATCTTAAATTCCTAATAAAATAGCTATAAAATATTTTTTAAAATATATTACTAAAAAAATCACAATACACTAATACACTAAACCACTAAACACTAACAATTTATATAACCTAATCTTAAATTACTAATAAAATAGCTATAAAATTTTTTTAAAATATATTACTAAAAAATTACAATACACTAATACACTAAACCACTAAACACTAACAATTTATATAACCTAATCTTAAATTACTAATAAAATAGCTATAAAATTATTTTTTAAAATATATTACTAAAAAATCGCAATACACTAATACACTAAACTACTAAACACTAACAATTTATATAACCTAATCAACTATAAAATTATTTTTTAAAATATATTATTACTAAAAAATCACAATACACTAATACACTAAATACTAACAATTTGTAACCTATCTCATAAATTATTAACAAAACAAATAACTATAACAAAATACAAAAACTAATAATTTATAACCTAATTATAAACTACTAACAAAATAATTATACAATTTTTTAAAAAATTTACATTGCTAAAACTCACAAAACACCATAATTTTATAATAAATTACTAAAATAATACATTACCTTTTTTTTTCTTCTTCTTTTTCTTCCTTCTTCTTCTCATTCTCCTTTTTCTCTTTTCTTTCTCACAATCGGTGGCTGCTTCAATATGAGGGGGACCATGCTTATAAGGTTCCCCATAAAGTTTTTTTTTTCCATGAGTGATTTGACTCATGCATGGAGAAAAAATGGGCAGCATGCAGGGGTAGCAAAAGCAACGGCAGTAGCAGCAGCAGGTGGAGCGGCAGCAGCAGCAGTAGGTGGGGGTGTCGAGCCTACCTGTCAGGCACGACTAGTCGTGCCTACTTGACAGGCTCGACCCGTTTTGGGTATTTTTTTACTCGTATAAAATTCATATTTTTATATATATATTAATATAAATATTAAAAAATAATATAATAATAAATTTTTAAATGAAAAAAATTTAATATTAAAAAATCGGTTGTTCCTGTCAGGTAGACACGACCTAAAAAAATATACCATTTTCGTAATTAATCTGGCTAGCAACCTATTTTCGTGTATAAATTTTTTTTTTTTATAATATTGAGGTAAAAAACCCGACAAATGGGGAAACCAAACAATAATTGTTTTGTCCATAAATTTAATCTCTTTGATAAAACTTATTGGAAAATATTTTATCTAAAATTACTAATTAATTCAATATATACAAATAATTTTTGTTCTTAAACATATGGACAATTTTGGTAAAACTAAGATGTCACTCGTTTTATGGTTTATGAAAATTAATTTTTGAAATTTGTAATTATCACTCTCAATAATATTATATATAAGATTCAAATTCATTTTTTTAAAATATAATGTATCTTACTATTATATTCAACACTTATTGGTTGCCCAATTTTTATTTCAATTCTTTTATATCTTTTAAATTTTAAGTTTAACAGTAAAATTTTTAAAAAAAATCAAATAAATATCCATTAAAATCTTAATACATTTTTTGTTATATTTGAAACCCGTAAATTTCAATCTGTGTCGACAAAGAAATTCATCAAAATTTTAGAGACAAATGAGATTAGATTTCATATAAAGACAATCCAAATTTTTAATAATTTCTCACATTCAAACTAACTACTTCAATTTTAATTAAATTTCCAGAAATGATTAATCAACGATTTTCATATAAGTATATATTTAAGAAAAAACAATTAAGTTAAAACATTTAAGTATTAAAAGTTTTTCTGTTAAAAGTGGACACTGGTCTCTTAGAGAAACCATGTGGAATCTGAAGGATAGGTGGTGGAAAATCTTTTGGAAATTTCAATATATTATGCGTGTTCGTTTATTCTTATGGCTTGTGTTTAAACAATGCATTCTTACAAATATGAAAAGGATAAGGAGGTGCATTGGTAATGATGACGTTTGCTCAAGGTGTAATTATGAGTCTGAAGACATTCTGCATATGTTTAGGGACTGTCTTGCTGCCAAAGAAGTATGGTTATGTGTTCTACCAGCCAATAAGCAAGCTGATTTTTTTCTTCAGCAATCTACTTGATTGGATGGAATCTAATTTATTGAGTCCTTTAAGGATGCTGAGTGTGAAAAATAAATAGAATAAAATAAATAAAAATAAAGAACACATAAATTTTACGTGGAAACCCTTTCGGGAAAAAAACCACGGGCAGAGGAGAAGAAAATTCACTATGTCGAAAAATTTTTACTCAAATACAAGAGGAATAGACTATGTCTATTTATAGGCTTGCAAAGCCATATTCTAGTAGGATTGAAACACCTTATCCTAATCAATATAAAATAGATGGAGTTTAATAAGGTTTAAAACCTTATTCTAAAATAAAATAAAAGAAGTCTAGTTCTATATGGATTTTACTTTTATTTTATTTTCCATCGTATTTTATTTAAATAAGAATTTGGGTCACTTAATTCTAACAATCTCCACCTTGACACAAATTCTCAATGAACAAGTTCTTCATCGCGAACTTTCAATAAACAAGTTCTTCACCTCTTCCAAAAACCCCTTAAGGGTTTAACTTCAACAATGAACACCAACCAAGTCTAAGCAATGCTCAAACTTGGTTATAGGAAGTGACTTAGTCATCATATCTGCAGGATTTTCATGAGTGCTAATTTTGCTCACAACAATATCACCACGAGCAATAATATCACGAACAAAATGATACCGAATATCAATGTGTTTTGTTCTCTCATGAAACATTTGATCTTTTGTAAGAAAGATGGCACTGATCGTCACAAAATATCGTGCTGATTTGAAGGTCTTCATTGAGTTCACGAATAGTCCTTCAACCAAATAGCTTCTTTACAAGCCTCAGAATCGCCATGTACTCACCTTCAAGTGGTAGACAAAGCGATCGTAGTTTGCAAAGTGGCTTTCCAACTAATTGCACAACCTCCGATTGTAAAGACGTAACTCGTGAGAGATCTTCTTCTATCAAGGTCTCCAGAAAATCAGCATCAACATACCCTATAACTCCATCTTTAGTTCTTCCAAACTGTAAGCAAACATTAGTAGTGCCTCGTAAGTATCTTAAAATCCATCGAATCGCTTTCCAGTGTTCTTTACCGAGATTCGCCATGTATCTCGCTAACCGACCGATCGCATATGATAAATCGGACGTGAACAAACCATAGCATACATGAGAGATCCTATCGCACTAGAGTATGGAACATGTGACATGTACTCAATCTCATTATCGATTGAGGAGATAAGGCCGATGAAAGTCCGAAATGGGTCGCTAAAGGAGTACTAACAGTGCTTAGCACTCTGCATATTGAACTCAAAAGAACTTTCTCAATGTACCCTTCCGACTTAGGTACAATTTACTTGCTTTTCTATCTCGAGAATCTCCATACCAAGTATCTTCTTTGCTGGTCCTAAATCTTTCATCTCAAATTCTTCACTTAGTTGGGCTTCAACCTTTCTTATCTCTCTTTATCTTTTGTCGCTATCAACATGTCATCAACATAAAGAAGTAGATACACAAAAGAACCATCACTTTTTTTTCTTAAAGTAGACACAACTGTCAAAACTACTTCTTTTGAAATCATGAGAAGTCATAAAGGAATCAAACCTCTTGTACCACTGTCTTGGTGACTGTTTCAAACCGTAAAGTGACTTTTTCAAAGAAGCAAATATAGTCCTCTTTTTCGAGACTATAAAACCCTCTCGGTTGTTGCATGTAAATATCTTCCTTAAGTTCTCCATGCAAAATGCGCTTTTACATCTAACCTCAAGCTCCAAATCATGCATGGCCACAATACCAAGCAAAGCTCGAATCGAACTATGCTTAACAACCGGAGAGAACACATCTGTGAAGTCCACTCGGAATTTGATCAGTAACCCTTTGCAACAAGCCTTGCTTTATATCCGGTTCTTCAACTCCTGAGTCCCTTCTTTCTTTTTAAACACCCATTTACAACGAATGCCTTTTTACCTTTAGGAAGTTTTACAAGATCCCATGTTCTGTTTTTGTGGAGTGATTCCATCTCCTCTTGCATAGCAAACATCCACTTTTCTCGAGTCTTCACACTAATCGCCTCGAATAATTAAATGGCTCTTGATTCGCATCTATATCTTCACCACATTTAAAGCATAAGCAACTAGATCAACCTCGGCATACTTCTTTGGAGGTTTAATTTCTCTTCTTGTCCTGTTTTTGGCGATAGAGTATTGCGTTGAAGAAGCAACTCTATTCTCAATTTTGTACTTGGCTTGAGGAGTTGATTCTGTATTAATCGATGCTCCACCGCTTTTGGTTTTCTTTATTGGAAGAGTCTTTAAGAGATAAGTTAGGTAGCATAGCGTTTCATCAAAACAACATCTCTGCTAATCACAACTTTTCTATTTTCAGACACCATAACTTATAGCCTTTTACACCAGCTTTATAACCAAGAAAAACGCATTTAATGGATCTCGGTTCCAATTTTCCATTATCAACATGAGCATACGCAGGACACCCAAAAATCTTTAAATAAGAATAATTAGCAGGATTACCAGACCATACCTCTTGTGGAGTCTTTTCTCAATGGCAACGGATGGAGATCGGTTGATCAAAAACATGCAGAGAGGTCGCTCGCTCAAAATGACTTGTAAGTTGGCATTTGACAACATACATCGAACCTTCTCCATGATCGCTTCGTTCATTCGCTCGCAACGCCGTTTTGTCTTTGTGGAGTATGACGAATCGTCAAGTGTCTCATGATCCTTCCGACTTGCACAATCTATTAAACTCATCGAATGAACTCTAAGTCATTGTCTGCATGACGGAGGTATTTTATCTGCTTTCCGTCTGCTTTTCAATCATAATTTTCCAAGACTTAAATGTGGAAAACACATCGCTTTTCGCTTGGGAAGAACGCCCAAACTTTTCGGAAAAATCATCAATAAAGGTTAGCATATAATTAGCTCCACCTCTCGAAGGCACTCGACGGCCACCACGATCGAATGGATATACTCCAACGTTTCCTTCGTGTTATGGATTCCTCTAGTGAATCGAACTCTCTTTGCTTCCCAAAACACAAGGTGCTCACAGAAATTCGGTTTGCAAATTCCTTGCCCATTAAGAAGTCCTCTTTGCTTAATTCGCCATGCCATTCTCACTCATATGCCCTAGGCGCATATGCCAAAGTTTAGTAATATCATCATCGACAAGGAAGAGGAAGCGACAATTGCATCACCAATAATGATAGAACCTCAGAAACATATAACTTGGCAATCTTTCTTTGCCCTTTCATCACAACAAGGGACCCTTTGAAATCTTTAAAACCCCACTTTCACCGTGTATCTGCACTTTTGAATCAAGAGTACTCAACGAAATTAAATTTCTTTTCAATTCGAACATGCCGCACGTCACTAAGTGTTCGACAACTCCATCAAACATCTTAACTTTAATTGTTCCAACAATGCGATTTTACATGAAGCATTATTTCCCATCAAAACAACACCTTCAGATCTTGTTTCATAAGTTGTAAACCAATCCCGATTGGGACTCATGTGGAAGGTGCAAACTGAATCAAGTATCCACTCCTCGCTTACTTTAGAATCATTGATGAAGCAACTAGAAGTTCACCATCGTTGTAGTCTTCTACAACATCGCCTTCACCGAATTTTCCGTTGTTTTCCTTTTGATTCGCACCTCCCTTTTAATCTTATTTTGTAGCTTATAGCACTCAGATTTAATGTGCCCTTTCTTCTTGCGAAGTTGCAAGTTTTACCTCTGCTTGAAGATTTCGATCTACCCTTAGATTTACCACGAGGATTTCGTTCTGTGTTCTACCACGATCATCATCAACATTCCGGTCTTGTCTCCCACGAACAATGAGACCCTCTCCCGAGAGTTGGGTTTAACCACAAGATGCTTCATCTTATCATACGAGGTTAAAGAATCATAAACCTCATCAACTGTGAGAGACTCATGGCTATATAAAATCGTGTCTCTAAAGGTTGAATAAGACGGGGGCAACGAACAAAGTAGAATCAACCCTAGATCTTCCTTATCATACTGAACCTCCATGGCCTCCAAGTTTGAGAGAATTTCTTTAAACACTGTTAAGTGTTCGTGTACAGACGCACCTTCCTCCAAACGATGAGCATAAAGACGCTGCTTCATATGCAACTTGCTTGTTAGAGTTTTCGACATACATATTTGTTCTAGCCTCTTCCATAATGCAGCGGCAGTTTTCTCTTTCATCACATCCTGCAAAATTTCGTTGGACAAATGCGATGTAATTGTGTTAATGCCTTTCGATCCTTACGCTTCTTCTCTTCATCTGTTAATGTCAAGGCATCTTATCTATCCTAGCAGGGCATCCTCTAGATCCATCTGCAAGAACGCTTGCATCTTAATTTGCCACAACGCAAATCGGTGTTGCGATCCAACAATGAATTTCATACTTCAAAGACGCCATTACCGTGATCGAGATGAATAACCCTAAGCTCGATACCAATTTGTGAAAAACAAATAGAATAAAATAAATAAAAATAAAGAACACATAAATTTTACGTGGAAACCCTTTCGAAAAAAACCACGGGCGGAGAGAAGAAAATTCACTATGTCGAAAAATTTTTACTCAAATACAAGAGGAATAGACTATGTCTATTTATAGGCTTGCAAAGCCATATTCTAGTAGGATTGAAACACCTTATCCTAATCAATATAAAATAGATGGAGTTTAATAAGGTTTAAAACCTTATTCTAAAATAAAATAAAAGAAGTCTAGTTCTATATGGATTTTACTTTTATTTTTATTTCCATCGTATTTTATTTAAATAAGAATTTGGGTCACTTAATTCTAACACTGAGTATAGGGATCACTTCGTCTAGTCTTTTTAGTTTAATTGTTTGGTGCATATGGTAAAATAATTTTTTTTTTGTGTGTGTTTCAAGAAATTTTTTGGCCTTCTTTTGAAACTGTTAGTTCATCTGTGAGTTAGCTCATAAGAACGATACACCAAGCTAACTTAGAACCGCTTTTAATTTACCTTCATCAGGTAATTGGGATATCTTACATATCGATGGTTTTGTTCAGTCAAATGCAGGTTTTGCTGTTGTTGGGGTGTAGTGAAAAAACAAAATGGAGATTGGATATTGGGTTTCAATCATTATTTAGGGGACTGTTCGATTTTTGAGGTCGAGCTTTGGGGTGTCATGAATGGTCTGATTCTTCTCAAAAGACGAGGGTTTAATAAGGTCTTGATTCATACTGACAGCTTAGAGGTGGTTAATGCCTTCCAGGATAGACAATTGGCGAATTTATCCTCAACCTTGATGAGAAGGATTAATTGAAAATTAAACACTATGGATCAATGCAGCATTAGACACGTTCCAAGGGAGAGGAATCAAGTGGCTGATTGCATAATTAAGTATTTGAAGATGTATTTGAACAGCTTGAAACAAGATTATGTACAGATAGAATTATTTAGAATATGATGGTTTAGTTTAATTTATTTGCGGAGTTTACTCACAAAAGAAGAAGTTAATTTGCTAGTTTGATCGTGAGCAAATTATAAGAAAGTTGATTTTTTTTTTTAAATATGACTTCTATATCTTAATATGAAGTCGAGTTTCATCATTTCAAATAAGCATAATAATAAATTTAGTTTTCAATATTTATATATTTTTATAAATTTAATCCTTATTTTTTAGATCTAAATTTGGTCTTGACCTTTCAAAAAGTAGTCAAATTAAGTTTTTTTTAATGAAAATATTGATTAAAACATTAATATTTTTAATGATATTAGCATAACAACCTCCATAGTAGTTTAGATATGCTTTATGCAAACATAGCACTATTTTTCTCATGTCAATAAATAATTTAATAATTATAAAATATTCAAAAATATAATAAAACAGTCCAAAATTGAAAAAATTAACATGAAGTACACGTGAATTGCCATAAAGGTTTTCATGTCTACAATTCAACATTTTAGTAAATATTTTATTAAAAAATAATATTTTGATTCTTTTAAAAGTTGATGCTCAAAAGAATAAAAATTAAATTGACAAAAATATAAATATTAACTATAAAATTTATCATTATAATTTCAAATATTAACATTTCAAAGTATATTTTAACGATATTGTAATCTCACAAATTTCAAATATATATTGGTACTTTAATGGATAATTTGCTTGATTTTCTTCGTAAACTTCTACCCCTGAACATAAAAGAAGTTCGGGTTGTTTTTATATTAAATTTAATCTCATTATTTCTAAGGTTAAGATTTAAAATTTTATTTTGATGATTTTTTATTGATATGCATTGAAATCTACAAATTTCAAATATAAAAAGAAAAAAATCAAAGGTTAGTTATTTCTTATAAGATAAACTGTAAAAATAGTCATTTTTGTTTGCTTTCAATTATATTCTAGTCACTTATGTTTGAAATGTTACATTTTAGTCATTTTCATTATCATTTTGTTACGAAGTGATCACTCTACCGTCAAGCTCCGTTACCTCCCAAACGGTGGTCTTATGTGGTGGTCCTACATGGCAGTCCAAATGGGTTTTAAATTCCAACTTGGATGCCCTACGTGATAGTCCAAATTAAATTTATTTAATTAAAAACCTATTTTCATCCCAACAACTGGACATCCAAGTTGGCATTTAAAATTTATTTGGACTGCCACATAGGACTGCCATTAGGGAAGTAACGAAGTTTAATAGTAGATTTACCACTTTGTAACAAAATGATAATGTAAGTGACTAAAATGTAACAAGTGAAACATAAGTGATTAAAATGTAACCTAAGGCAGACAAAAGTAACTATTTTTGTAGTTTACCCTTTCTTATATAGTGGATCTCGCGAACTTAGCAACGTATTTATAGAGAACCTGACATATGTTTCTCAATGAAGCTAAAAATATCGCGAATTTTGGGTTCTTCTCCAAACTTCAGGCTAGCAAAACTCAGGATAGACAACTTCGTTAAGATTATATGAGGGCCATGTAGAGGCATAAAGTAATTGATTACCAATCATCCCAAAATGACTTATCTAAAAATATAACATCTGTCGAAACCATTTTTTTGCTTGATCCAGGCTGCAACTCGTTGCTCACTTATCCCCGCGATACTTGTCAGCTCCTTTAAGAAAGTTAAGATGTGACGGCTCTCGAATAATCTTTGTCGGCTTGAATCCTCGAGCGATGAAGCAAATTCGTGTATTTCTTCATGGGCTATCAGCCTTCTTTCATTGTGTTTACTTGGACCATATTTAGACAACCGTGTTATAATCCACTTTATCAAGAAATTCGTTTTCTTATGACAAACTGTTCTATTTAGCAATCAAATATGAATCAACACCTCCTTTCTCTGATGATGTAATGCAATGCAGTTATAAACAAAACAAAAAACAAAACACGTTAGTACAGGAGAAATAAATAAAAAATAAAGCACCTATTCGGGTGACCACTAGGGGTTCGGAGTGGCTCTACCTAGGGTAAACTCCTAGGTCTCTCTATATGTGGCTCGGTTCTAGAGAAAGGGTACCTGAACCAGCAGATTCCTCAATCTTCACCCATTATAGGTTTATATGGATCGAGTTCAGTTCAGGGGAACACATTTCCCTATGACCATGCAGAGATGAAAATCTCACGAAATCATAGGTACGGATGTATCCCGGAAGCAATCCACTAGCCTATGCGGAGGTGAAAACCTCACGAAGGCATAGTTTCTCACTCCCACTTAAAGGTGTAACCACAATGGTCATGCAATGTAATGTGCAAGGATATATGCATAAAAAAAACTCGAAGCAATAAAGAAAATATGAATAAAATAATGAAAACCGTAAGAAAAACGGATGAAATACAATGAAGGGATCATAAGTTTAAAACGAATTTTCAATTTTCGACAAAGGACGAAAATCAATCAATTTATGGCTCGACTCTCAAAGTCCTCAGTGGAGTCGCCAAGCTGTCGAAACCATTTTTTTGAAAAAACGGGGATCGACTTTATATTTGAAAATGATAAACGAAAATTGGGAGTCGCCACCAATCTTTTTTGTTTAGGTGTGATCGAATCACCTAGAAATTTGGTCATTTTAATAAAATATTTTGATTTACTAAAATAACGATTTTGGTCTACAAAATTTGAGAAAACGGGTTCGGGAGTCGGTTACGTAGAGGAAGGTTTAGCACCGTCGTAACACCCAAAATTGGTACCTAATTGATTAATTAATGTCTTGATGTCGAAAGTTGAAAAGATTTTAAAATAAAATTTTAAAATATGATCCCTTTTTATGAATGTTTAGATAGCTCGAGGTGGATATTAAGATTCTCTTGTTTCGAAGAAATAAAATATCACATCCAGTTCGTAGGACATGACATTTCGAACCTTCGATACCAAAATCATCTCATGATTTCCAAAACTCATGCATTGAAATTTTAAAAAGGATATTCGGTTGTTTGATCAAACGAAAAATCAAAACCCAACACGTAGGGCACGTTTTCTCGAAATTTCCAAACACAAAATATTGCCTTATTTTTTTGAAGAAAAATGTGGACGGAAATTTAAAGGGATGTTTGATTATTTGGATAAATAAAAAATCGAAACCCAGCACATTAGTGCACGATTTCCCGAATTCCCAAACATCAATCATCGCTTTTGTTTTAGAGTTTAGAAAACGTGGACGGGATTTTAAAGGAAAATTTGATTATTTAAATAAATGAAAGATCGAAACCTAACACGTTAGGGCACGATCCCTCGAATTTCTAAACATCAAACATCGCCTTTGTTTTATTTAAGTCGACTCAAAATACATTAATTTGACTTGAAATAAAGTGGAATCATTAATTGGATTAATAAGTTGAAAACTACAATGTGACAATTGAGAATGAAAGGCGAATAAACATGGAAAAATATACATGGATAACGAACTTTATTAATGAACGAAAATAGTATAAAAAAAAACAAATTAACATACACACAATAGCAATGAGCTCACATCCAAACAATAATAATCAAAATAATGAAAACTAAAATATAGCTAATTAAAGAAACAAATCAGAATAAAACCATAACAAGTTGTCAAACATAGATAAATAAAATTAAGATAGCAATACAAAAGACTAATGGACAATATGAAATAATAATATATGGAATAATATGAAAACAAAAAAACATATAACATACATCATTTAAATATCAACATGAATAATCAAAGACAAATGAATTAAAATAATATAAAATAAATAATATAACAAGGTTTAAAATAAATGATAAATGAAACCAATTAAAGTTGTAACGGCCTAATTTTCAGTGGTGTCGGAAATGGTGATTTGAGATCACTAAATTCGACAAATATGATTGAACAAGATAGTAATTTAATATTTATGAGTCAAGTAAGAATTTAGAAGAATTTGTGAAATGGTGAAATTAGTGAATTAAAAGAATTTATTAGGTCAAACGGGTCAAAAATGAGGTATCGAGACCTCAAAGTTGAAAATTGAGCTATAAATATTTTTATAAATATTTATGGAGTGTCATTGAGTTAGTATTAAAGTTTCGTTAGAAAATTTTAACGTTTGGATGGCTAATTAATTAAAAAGGACTAAATTGAAAATAGCGCAAAATTTGTTAAATTGTGAGTAAATAGCTTAAGTATTTAAAAAGATGGATTTAAAGAGCAATTAGACCCAAAGGTTAATGGCTGGACGGTTTGGGTATGAAATAAGCAAGAAAACAATGTGAACAAGGGGCAAAATTGGAAATAGCATAAAAGTTAATAGTTAAATAATGATGTAATTGAAAAATCTAGACATTTCTTCATATTTTCTAAGCCAAAACGCCATAGAAGGTCTGTAGAAAGCTGGTTTTTCATATTTTTACATCATGTGAGTTTAATTCTTACTTTTCTTGATAATTTTTATGTTTTTATGACTTTTACAATTAGGTCCACTTGTAGAATTCATTAGTTTTTGATTTTATGGGTGAAATTGGAAGTTACCCTGGATGGATAAGGGAATTTTATGATGAATTATTATGAAATTTAAGTTCTAATTTCATATTAAGGTGGTTTTATTAAGTGATTTTGATAGGAAATGATATTTAGGACCTAAATTGTGAAAAAGTTGTGAATTGAAGGTTTCTGTTGAAATTAAGAATATAAAAGGTTTTGAAATAGTTTATAATGATAAAATAAAGTGTTAATTGAGAAAAATTAGTTCAATTGATGGGTGAATTGAGCAGGGACTAAATTGTGAAAACTGTAAATTTTGGGGTAAAAGTGCAATTTCGAAATTTGAACAGCATAAATTGTGAAGTGAAATAGAATTGAAATGGATGCTAATGAAGGAATGATTTTATAATTATAGATCAAGAAAACGAACTGAATCGTGGAAAGGAGAAAATTCAAGAATAGTCCCTGAATTTCTACGACTTTTGCAAATTAGTCCAGGTAAGTTCATATGGCAAAGTTCAATGTTTTGATATGAAAATCTTATGATTGTTAAAGTATTTTATTGTTGATGAATACTATCAATTTGCATTAACTAATGAATAATGTGTAACTAAAAGTACAAATTAGTAGGAACAATGGATTTGAGTGCTTCTATTCTGTGACCCTGATGAATTGACAAAAAATATGTGATAAGTGTGCCCGTTTAAGACCATAGCTGGGCTATGGCATCGGTGCAATGTGATAATGTGACTCCGTATAAGACCATAGTTGGGCTATGGCATCGGTATAATGTGATAATGTGATTCCGTATAAGACCATGTCTGGGATATGGCTTTGGTATGATATGTGAACCGTGTAAGACCATGGCAAGGCTATGGCTTCGGTGTGTGATGCGTAACAATGTGAAAGTCCATAGTTTACTATGGCAATGTGATAATGAAGCACTCAATTTCCTTATTGTTCCTTAAATTGACAATGAAGTAAATGAGAAATGGGCCTAAGGGAGTTAAATTGTGAGTAGCCATATGGAAATTATTCCAATGAGTTATTAATGAAATTGTGATTTGGAGGATGAAATAATTAAACTAATAGATATAAGATTGTGTACGATATTTGATATGATTTGTGTTTATATGCCTATGAGCTTACTAAGCTTCAATAAGCTTACTTGTGTGTGTTTAATATTTTTATGTAGATTGACTTGAAGTGAAGTGGGTAGATCGGATCAACACAACAGGGCACACTATTCAGATCAATTCTGGTAGTTTTTGTTTTATGTTTAAAGATTTATATGGCATGTATAGAGTTTGAATGAATTGAAGTAATGATGTTATGAACTAGTTAACAATATTTGTACTAAAACAGTTTTTGGTAAGTAGCAGTAGTTTGACTTTGAAAATTCACCATAAATTGTGGAAATTGAGTTAAGGGCTGGGAAAAAAATGAGATTAAAGCCTAATGAGTCTAGTTTCATATAGAGGAAACGGTGCATGCAATTGGATTTTATGTTATGAGATATTTAAATTGTGGTGAGATAGAGTCTGAATGACTTCGAGTTCCCCTGTTCTGATTTTAGAAAATTATTAAAAATTTCACAAAAATAATTATGAGTCATACTGTATATGTATGGATTCCTCATTGGGTCTATTTTTAAGAAAAACAAACGGCATGGTTATTTGAATTTTGTACAGAGAGAAATTTGGTTCGTAGTGCACAGGGGTCAAAGTAGCCAAACCCTGAAACAGGGGAGGATTTAACTAATAAACTGTACTAATTGGACCAACCAAAAATTATAAAAAAAAATTGGTAAGTAGATATATGAGTATAAATTTGGGGAAAATTTACGGATTTGGGTTTCGAGTTTTATAACTCGAGATATGAATTATTTAGCAACTATGACGCAGTTGGACAGCTTGTCTGAAAAGTATGATATAAATTATCTAAATTTGGTTAAGTGCTCAAATAAGTTTAGTAGTGCCTTGTGCTCGACTCCGGCAACGGTCTCGGGTAAGGGGCGTTACAAAAGTACAAAATAAAAGTTTAAAATAAATAATTTATAAAAGGTTTAAAATAATAATATATGAAACGGTTCGAATAAATAATATATAAATTTTAAAATGAAGTATAAATCAATTTGAAATAAATAGTTTATAAAGAAATTTAAAATATATAAAATAATTTAAAATAATAATACAAAACAAATTAAAATAAATAATATGATATAACAATTTAAAACAAATACTATATGAAAAAGAACTTAAAATAAATAAAAGCGCTCAAAATAAATACTACGAAAGATTTATAATAAATAAAATAAAAAAGAAAACAAAAAATACAATATAATTAAAATAAGATGACAAGATAATAATGTATGTATATACGATATATATTTTAAAAAAGTGAAAGCCGTAATAATAGACAAATAAATAATATTAAAATAAAATGGATTCATAAAAAGGGTTAAAATTCAGCAAAGGATTAAATTGGAATCAAATGAAATTTGGAACCTAAATTATGATAAAATAAATGAATAAACATAAAAGCACTATATTGAATCTCGAATGGAATTTAAGGGGTTTAAATCGGAATAAAAACATGATAAAGGACCATATTGAAGAGCACGAATTATATAGAGGGACCCAAAAGGAAAATATTCCAATGCGTGCATCCCTTAGCGAGCCAGGGGCTAAATTGAAACGCGCGCAAAATATGTGGCCAAATTTATAAAAATAAGAAAAGTGTAAAAGGACCAGATTGTAGCGCATCGAAAAAGCGAAAGGGCTGATTGCGCAAATTGCCCATGCGCTAGAAAAACGCGAATCCTAGCTCTGCGGGTCGGATCAAAAACGGGTGGACCAAAAAGACGCTGTTTTGGCGTCTGTGCATTGGCCCAAAACGGCACTGTTTTATATAAATTATAAAAGTTATTTTTTTTGACAAAAAATTTATTTTTATTCCTTCATTTCAAAAAAACCAAAAAAAAAAACAAAAAAAGGTTCTCTCAACTTTTCTCCCACTCTTTAGTATCCGGCCACCGGACCGATCATTGGCCACCATGTCGATCGTCGGTCGCCGGTGTCGGCGTCGCCCGGAGAGTTCAAAAAAACTCACTTTTTAACCTCCTTTTTTAAGCAAGACTTAGATCTAGGATTTATTAAAAAAAAAACTAACAAAAAGAAAAAGGAAAAGAAGCAAATCGCGAGGGAACGCCTTCGTCTTTGCTGCGTTTCAAACCTCCGTCGAAACCCAAACTGGTTTTGTGACGTCCAGGCTACTGAAAGCTTTTTCAATGGCGTCGAAAGACGAATCAGTATGTTTTTCGTTATTTATCTATTTATTTATTTCAAATAAAATAAAAACAAATGAAAAGAATCACCTTTGATTTTTTGAATCTGTTTCAAACTTCTATTTTTTTACTTTCTTCCTCCCCCTTTTCATTTCGATTTTGCTTGTGGCTTTATAGCCGAAAATACAACATTTTTTTTACTGTTTATTACTTTTTCTGCTCTATTTCTGCTACTGTTCATATTGCTATTTGTGGTTGTTCTCTGTCTGCTTCTGTGTTCCTTGCAGGTCAACGGAGGCCATTCTGATGCAAAGATACAATCCTTGGGCGTTGGGCATGCTGACAGAGCATGTGGAGGCAGTGGCACAAGAGAGGGATTAGGGTTTTCCTTTTACTGAAAATAGGTTTAGGTTGTGGGCCATCTGGGCCTTTAGATTTTTTAATTCTGGGTTTCTAATTTTGTTGTAAATGGACTTTGGGACTTCTTTTTCTTTTGTAAATTTGGATTGTTATTTAATTTTTGTTTTGGTTTTGTTCTATTAGGCTCTGGCAAATTTGAGACTCTACAATATCATCATCACTGTCAAGAATATCAAATCAGGCTTCAATGCTAGTGTCCTCAAGACACACAACTAAACTTATTCCTCACTATAAAACAACTATGCAAACAACTCATACAGTCTACATACTCATTCATTCTTCTTTAATCATCCAACTCTTCTCAAAATAGATCTCTTCCCCAATCTAAACCTTCTTTTTCCTCCATTGTGTCATCATCTTCCTCCCTTGTTTACCTCATTGGTTAACAAGTTTTAATGAGAATATACTTGCTTTTATTCAGAAATTTATATGTTTAAATGAAAAAACTGCAAATGTTTATATAAACAACAATTATTGAAATATATTTAAGGATAAAAACAATTATCAAAGAGATAAATTTAATTGATAAAAAAATATTATTTATTTCCCGTCGCCAAAGTTATTTGTGGGGGCATGAATACGGGCAGCAACTAGGGGTAGAAGAATTTTATTCAGGTGTGGAGTCCCGTAGTTCAATCTGTAACCTAAATTTTATGAGTGCAAAATAAAATTACCGGATTGAAAGGGAAATGGAAAAGACAAGACTGTATATGTTGGTCCATTTTGGAGTACCATTTAAAACATGTATGAATTGGAACAAAAATAATACCAACCTGAAGTGTATTATTTAATCCAATATAGTAACCAAGATATATCCAAGGATTTAGCTGCTATCCAATTACTGATTTACAACATTCTAAAGTGGGTAATATTTGAATTTGAAGACAATTTTATATAATCCAAAAAAGTATTTGAATTGGTGAAGTAAATTACTTATGGTTACCATATATGTTCTTGTCCTATTCTTTTCGGATGTTGGTGATGGTTATATGGATAAATTATATTTTAATAACTTCGAGAAGATAGAATTTGTATACAATAATTTTGAACGTAATCCAAAGATTTTGTCAAGATTATAGAGTTGGATGTAACATTAGCGTAGGTTGTGAAAATTTCGGATTAATTATAAAGTATTATGTATCAAGTTAAAATTATTATGAGTAAAACTAAAGTAAGTATTGATGAAAATGATTACATCATATTTGTGTCATAATTATTATTTTAATTAATTTAAATTAATTAAAGAAATAAATATTAAAAATTTACATTATCACTAATTAAAAATAAAATAATTAAGTGATAATATCAAATTATTATTTTATTTTTGTTGAGTATGTATCGCATTTCGGTCAAATTAAGACACAAACAGACAGCGACGTTGTGACAAGGAACCATGCGACGTCACAACGACGAAACATGGGAGAAGCATAAACAACGTCGCGACAACACGATAGGTGATAAGTGCTAAAAGTAACATATTTTAATCCTATTCTTAATGCGTTTTTGGGTGATTATTCGATGTTAATGGTAAATTTTATGCTCATAATTCTTTAAAATCATATTTTTATACTTAGGAGAGCATTTGGGAACAAAATGAGCGAAAATCAAGTGAAAATCGGAGCAAGTTACAAGAGCCACATGGGCTGCCAGACGGCCATGTGGCCGGCCATGTCCATTTCGCGAATTGTACTCCAAACAGTGGAAAAACACGAGTTTTAGGGTTTTGCGGGCATTTATAAGCCTTATATATGACAAAAGTAAGAAGATAAGAGAGATTCGTCATAGAATACTCAAGAAAACAACTCGAAAAACACCATTGAAATCGATTCTGAAGTAGATTTCCATCAAGATTGAAGATTCCCTTTTGATTTCTTTGGAGATTATTATGAGTTTTGTTTGTTTCTTGTGGTTATACTGTATTTTAGATGTTTTTATTTGCTAACATGAACTAATTTTTTAAATACCCATCACCAGAGGGGCATGGTGAATAGTCCAACATGCAAGCTGTCAAACATCCTCAGATAACTATCTATGAAGTTATCATTGTCGATCAACTCAAGGAGCTCATTAAAGAAGTTGTCAAGGATCAATTTTGATTGTGCAATTCAACCGTCATACACATGCTAAGTCGTACTCATACAAGATTTGTAACACCCCGAACCCGTATCCGTTGTCAGAATAGGGTTACAAGGTATTACCGAACTATCACATCACATCATAACATATACATATCTCTTACATTTAATTATTTAAACATTCAAACACATAAATCATTCATATACAATCATATTGTCCCTTATAAGGCTTTATGAGATCTTAAAACATGCTTGGAAAAGGTTCGGGACTAAACAAATAACATTTGAAAACTGTGGAAAACTTAGAAAATTTTCCTAAATACAAAGGTTACACGCCCGTGTGCCCAGGCCGTGTGCCTCTCACGACCACCAGACATGCCCGTGTCATAGGCCGTGTGGAAACAGGACATACATATTGACTTAGGTCACATGGTCGACCACACGCCCGTATGTCAGCCCGTGTGCCACACAGGGCCAATAGACACGCCCGTGTGTCTAGGCCATGTAACTCACTGACTTATTTTAACTAAGCTTCAGTAGACACACAGTCGAGTCACACGCTCGTGTGCTCAACTGTGTGGACAAGAAATAGGATTATTTAAGCCACTTTTCCTCATCCAAATTCAATCACCTATAAGCATTCATATAACACCATACTCTTATTCAATTTGGCAGCCAAAGCAACCATTTCAAAAAAAAAAACACATTATGTGCCATTTAAAAATCCAAGCATTATATGACTTGTAAGCCAATATATGCATATAATCTATTCAATAATTCGAACAATTTGCATATCTTCATTTCATAAACTACTTGCCAAAACATGCCATATTTAGTACACATATACATAACCAATATTTAACCAAGTTAAGGCAAATCACATGGCTTAAACACAAACACATCAATGCATATAAACTTCAATAGCTAAAATAACTCATACATCTCGTATCATCAACTAGCCTATACATGCTATATTACCAATTTCAAAGAGTTCAAAAATACCAAATCAACTCCTGGATAGTGTGATGAAATCTTCGATGACTTCCAACCCGAGCGAGCTTTCAAATCACTGTAAAATACGAAAAATAAACAGAGTAAGCTAATAAGCTTAGTAAGCTCGTATGACTAGTATGTACTATATACAATTTAACAATTAATTCACAAATAGATAAGCATGAATACATATAAATCAACTCCATCGAAATTAACACGTATTACAATAACAACCTGATAATTCCTATATGTATTCATCAGTTTTCACTTACGTATCATATGAATTTATGAAATATTACTTACTTGTCGAGCGTGTCACGTATAGCTGAACTGATTTTTATTATCATTTCAATTCTCGTACCGTTATCTTGTCCGTTAAACCATGGAAATAACATTGAATATTCTGTATTTTGCACACTAATGGGCATATATGTGGTTAAACCACCTATATCTTAATTCACATATAACATTTGTTCGTACGTCATTATAACCTATATTACCACTTCAATACAATCCAACCAAATTTGCCCAATGCATAAGCATATAAAATCATCAATAGATTAGTATCATTATATCGATGTAAACATCAAGTCACCATAGGTGAGAGCAATAAACATTCAATCTCAAGTACATATAACTTCATTCCATATTTAATTCATCAAATAACACCAATACCATGAAATTCACATAACGTTGTGGCAATTCATTTTTATTCGTATAAACTGTAATTCATTCATATAACTAGTAGTTCATCCATATAACCGGTAATTCATCAGTAATAACAGTAATTCATCCATATCAACAGTAATTCATTCATTTCAACATAGCTTATTCATATGATTAGCAAGAGTAATTATGCCCGTTGAACTACGTAGAATTTGGATAGATACTCGGGTAATACACACTAAGTGTATTTATCGGTAATCTGTCAATTCATTATCCTTTTCTCTCTTTCGAGCCATGATTGGTAAGCTCCTCTTAAGCTGATAAATAGTAAACTCTATTAGCTGAAATGGTAAGCTCTATTGAGCTGAATAGTAAGCTCAAACGAGTTGAATCGTTAAGCTCCAATGAGCTGAAAACAGTCAGCTCTTACAAGCTGATTTATTGGTAAACTCATACGACCTATGGTGAGTCAGCAACAAATATAAGATCTCGACCAAAACGGTAACCCTAGTGACATGTCACTCGTATCTAACAAGTTCTTACAGTTCAAACGGGGCTCGGTAATTATCTAACTTCATCATTTAAGCATTCAATGATCAATAATTCAATTTCTCAAATCATATATATATATATTCAATTCAATTAATTATATACATTTAAATACTCAATTCGCATACCTAATGCATATTATCATACCGAATCCATGTAACATATATAACAATTGTAGCATTTCTCTTTCATTCATGTAAACAGTAATTTAATCATATAATCAGTAATTCGAATTTCAAGTGGATAATTCATTCAAATTATACACATACATTTTAAAAAATTACATTTATTTAATAATTCGGTTCTAGCAATACAAACTTACCTCGTGTCGCTTAAATAAAACTATCGACTATTCGTCCACTTTTCGTTTTCCCCGATCTAGATCCGGTAATTGCTTATCTTGAATTAAGCATGTATTAGCCGAAGCTTCAAAGCTCATCCATGGGTTTCTTTGTTTCTAAATTTTGATGGAAAATATAGGATGAAGATAAGTGGAAATTTTAATTTTCTTTTATTTTACCTTATTTTCAAATTTACCTAATTAACCTTCCAATTTAAAACAATTTACAACAATACCAAAGTAAATCTTCCACTAACTAATTAGTGGATTAATAAACACATAAGGACTTTTACTTTAGTGTTCTATAGCTATTTCACTCTTTTAGCTAATAGAATGCAAGTTTTACGCTTTACGCAATTTAGTCTTTTTTACCGAATTAACCACTCAAACGATAAAATTTCTTTACGAAATTTTCACACGAACATTCTATCATACTGTAAACCTTAATAAAATAATAAAATAAATATTTTGAATTTATATTGTGGTCCCAAAACCACTGTTCTGATTAACCCTAAAAACGGGCTGTTACAAGATTGATCGCCTCAAAATGCCAACAAGCTATCAACTTTCCAAATTCCAATAGTTTGACGGCAAAAGGAATCCACACCAACATGTTGCTTGTTTCATGGAGACTTGTCATAACGTCAAAACTGATGGTGATCTCATGGTGAAGCAATTAGTCCGATCACTAAAAGGAAATGCCTTCAATTGGTAAACTTACCTTGATCCTAGAGCAATCGTTAGCCAGGAACAACTTGAATGTGAATTTTTCAACAAATTCTATATCACTCACTGCATTGTTAGCATGATTGAGCTTATTGGTGCAAGACAATGGAAAGATGAACTTGCCACTAACTACATTCATCACTAGAGGAATCTGGGTTTGAACTGCAAGGAAAGATTGTCAGAATCTTTAGCAATTAGACCTGATCATGTGCTCGGCCTAAAGGTCCGCCAGAAAAATGGGAGGGTTCGGGCAAAAATATAGGTCCGAAAAATGGGCTTGGACAAAAAAAGAGGCCCGTTTAAAATTGTTTTAAGAATTGTTTTAGTATCATTTATGTTTTTAAATGTATTTGATTTATTATATTTTAAAAAAAATTTATTTAATAAAATAAGCTAAAAATAATTTAATATAGGTCGGGTCGGGTTGAGCTCAAGCTTAGAAATTTTATTTTAGGCCGAGTTTGGATAATTTTTTAGGCTCATATTTCAACTCGGACTGGGCCCGTGCCTAGAATTTTGTTTGGGCCTGACCTAACCCGGCCCATGATCAGCTCTACCAGCCATCGACATGTGCATCTAAGGAGTGAACCAGGGATTGCGCTACCTTCTTCAAGGCATTAAGTCAAAGGCCTTTAAAAAGTTAGCCACTTGAGCTGATGATATGGAGTTATGACAATTTCTAGAAATCTAGAGCCTTTTATTCAAGAGCCAAAAAGGGCAAAGAGAGAAACTCACAAATGGGGCAAGACCATTCCTAATAAAGGAGAAACGAACAATCTATAGTCGTAAACTCTAAGTCCCTTAAGGTATTTTCAAAATCTAACCAGTCTTACGAAGCAACACCTTCTCCATCTCAAGATAGAAGTAAAGGGAAAATCACTGTGAAAGATAGGCAAGAAAATAACTATCCTTTGAAGGAGGCAAGAAAATAACTATCCTTTGAAAGAGAGGCAAAAATTGGAACTGATCTCCATCTTGCCATATTGGTGTTAAAAAAATCGGAATTGATCTTTGCCTTGCCACATTAGTGTTGAAAAAAACCCGGAACTAATCTCTGCCTCGTCGTGTTGATGTTGAAAAAAATCAGAACTGAACTCCACCTTGTCATGTTGGTGGTAAAAAAAATCGGAATTGATCTCCACTTCACCATGTTGATGAAAAAAATTGAAACTAATCTTCGCCATGTTGGTGGTTAAAAGAAAATTGAAACTGATCCCCGTCTCGCCATGTTAATGTTGAAAATTAGAACTAATCTCCACCTTGTTATGTTGATGTTGAAAAAAATATCGAAACAAATCTCCGTCCTTCCATGTTGATGTTGACAAATCGAAATTGATCTCAACTCGAAAATTATATGCTTTAACCATCGCGAAAGTCTTGGAGGAATGATATATCACGTCTTTGTTCCATGCCCAATATTTGTCGATGTTTTCAAAAAAATCTAGAAGACAACTTGCTCTTCCTTCCTGGCGTACACCTTCAACTTCGATGGTTAACTATAGATGGTTGATACTCCTTATGGTCTTTGAAGTGCACCATAACAAGCTAAAAGAAAAAAACAAGTCAAAGAAAAAGGGAGGAAAAATGTTTTGATGATGTTAGGGACGTAGGTGATATGAAAAAAAAAATATTGTCTGCCCAAACTTTAAATTGGCTTTGGAAATAGATATCAAGATTGACTATCACGAGATCGAATAATGATTGTGTTTCTATACTTCAACATTGATACATAAAAAACTCTTCCGAGACAAAAAAAAGAAAAAAAAAAAGAAAAGTTATTTATAGAACATCCAAACTTGGTTGTCAATACTTTTGCTTGAAGTAGAAATAATGTTCTTAATTGTATTTGCAAAACCATATACTTTGAAGAAGAAGAGGAAGAAGAAGAGCATGTGCACATGGATGGGAGAGCAACAAATTTGGACGCCTGAAGGAACTAATTTCGCACGTGGGATTGAAAAGCATCAAAATCTGTCACTTAATTTCACTCCTTAGAAGGATTGTTATTTGTGCATAAAAAAATGTTTCTTTTGAAGCACAAAAATACAGATGAATTCGGGTATCAAAATCAAATTAAATTCAAGATCACTTCACTTGTTATACTCAACAAAATTCTTGTTCATGATCAAATTTTAAGGGGTACTTTTGAAAATTTTAGACCAATTATAAAGTACCATGTGTCAAGTCAAAATTATTGTGGGTAAAGTCAAAATTAGCATGAGCGGAAATGATGATATAATATTTGTGTCATAATTAATTTTCTCTAATGATTTTAAATTAATTAAAGAGATAAATATTTTATATTTAATTAAGTGATGAATAAATTATCACTAATTAAAAATAAAATAATTAAATGATAACATCATATGATTATTTTATGTTTAATTAATCAAATTAATAAGAGATATGTAGTAAATAAAAGAGTTTTAGTTCTGGTAGAATAATCAAATGAATGAGTTAAATTTTACAATAATTCTCTTTTATTTATGTAATTTGCACTATAAAAAAGGGTTATCTAAGTCATTTTACAAATTCACAAGTTTAAGAAGGTTAGAAGATCTCTGTAGAATTCTCTGAAGAAGTCGAACAACTTGAAGAAATTTTGACAAACATCATATAACCATTCTGAAGAAAAATTGCCTTCTGATCTCGTTCAACCGTGGAGAAGAAGAAAAAAGTCATTTTTGAAGAAAATTGCCTTTCGATCCAAATCAACTAAAGAAAAAAAAAAGTTCAAACACGTTTCAAGAGTAAATCAACATGATACTTAAAGCAATTCACATTCATTCAAAATCAAGTCAAACGACCATTAGATCAAAATCAAATCAAAGAAAAAATCAAAAAGTATTTTTATAAAAAATTCTAAAAATTGTAACTTTTCTTTTAAAATCATAAATAAAATTTGATTTGAATTTTCAAATAAACTTTTAACATGTAATTTGTATGTAAGAGTTATACTTTAACTAATTATAAAAAGTAAATAAATAAATTGAAACTTTTAATTTAATTTTGATGGTAAAACTTTTAATTTTAGGCTAAGCAGGGCTGTTTTATTAGTACAAAATGATGATATAAGGGTCAAATTTGTTATCTAAAATCAGAGTATACAGGAAATCTTAATGGATTTATATATTAATGATTATAGCTATTGAAATTGACACATTTAATCATTATTTAATATTAGGAAGCTTCCTTCTGCCTCTTGCTACAGCCTAATTATATGTAAATTTTTATCACCAAATTTTATATATTTAGTACATTATTTTTACCATAATAAAATAAATTATATCTTAATAGAATAAATTTTAAAATTATATATAAATTTTAATTTAATATATAGCTGTATACATAAATTTTAATTTGGTAAAATCATACACATGAAACTCTAATTATGGTTCAAATGTATACTTAAAATTTAATTTTGATTTAATTATATATATTTTTAAAAATAAATACATTAATTTAATTTTATATTGAATAAATATAATTATTTATGCATATAATATAGAAACATAAAATGATGTTATATCAATAATTTTGTTAATAATTTACAACAATAAACAGATCAAATAAAAATTTTATATATCAAATTACACTAAATCAAAATTCATATATAACTTTAAATTTATTCCTATATTTTTAATACCAATGTCTTTTTAATACTAATTAATTATAGTAATACGAAACAGTTGTTAATCCAGAATCCAGTGTTATCATCATGCTTAGAGATGAATGATCCATAAACATCCACCAAATGCAACCCCCTAATTACTATTTTCATTTTGCTTTAAAAAAAAAAACTCAGGTGGGACCCATGACCTAAACCAAATTTCTTTATCAATGATGTAATAAATATTTCTTTTTTTTAATTTACTAAATAAAAATAATAAAATTTAAATTTGAGAAATAAAATTAGAGTAGAGGTGGTTTTTGGCTCTAATCAATTATTGTACAGGAAAACCATCTTCTTTTTATTTCAAAAGGATTAATTATTGCAAAATCAAAACCAAAAAAAGGGGGCCGTAAGATCACAAATTTCTCCAAAGATGGGACCGAGAAGGCTTTTATAATGCTTAAAAATCGTCTTTTACACGGGTCTGCTTGAAAGCACGCTCGCCGAAGTGCGGGCCCACCGTAAAGATTCTGGTCTCCTTCTTAACCCAATGAGCGGGCCCCACGCTTCAATCAATTTGAAAGGTCAATGGATTGGCCAATTGGGAAGTTGTGGGGCTTTGGAGTAAAATAACTATTTAATAAATTTTAAAAATGTTTAATTGATTTTTTTAATTTCTTAATTTTATTAGTTTTAAATTTTTTTTCAAATATGGTTAAGTTGAATAAATGTGTAAAGTTTGAAAGTTAAATTTTTATACCTTATAAAAATATTAAATTTTAATGGAGGAATTATTTTGCTCACTAATAATTTATGGATTAATTTGCCTATTCTTTTAGTAGAAAGGCTAAAATACAATTCAAGATATAGTAAAAGGAGATTTGTATAATTTTTTCTTTTTTTTAGATTCTTGAGTATTAAACTGAATTATTTATTTCAACACTATAATTATTCAAATATATATTTATATTTTTTATTAAACTTATATTTTTGCTTATGTTGTACTTTTGGATGTGTTGTATTAGTCATAATTAAATTTAAGAGGAAAAAAGCATTGTATTATTTAGAATTTAGTCTTTATATTTTTATTTTTAAGAATTTAATTATTTTACTTTTTAATTTTATAAATAATATTATAATGAATCTGAATTTAATCAAATAATTTTAATAATATTATTTATTATACCAAAATTTAAAATTTAAAATGGATTAAATTACTAAAGTTAAAAGTGTAAAATTAAATTTTAAATTGATAAAGCATGTAAAAACCGTTGGTTAGAGACAGCCATCTTAGCACCGTTAGAACATGTGCCTTAATAAGGTTGGTTTTTGTTTTACGTAGTATAACTTCCTTGACGGTTTTCTTTTTTGAAAAATTGCAAAATTTAAATGTCGGGATGCCGATTATTGATTAACCTCTTTGGATGACTGTTTTTAAAATTAGATTGATAGTTGAATTAGTTAAGTTATTAGTTCGTTAATTTAATTGGTTTGATTAATTTGACTAAATAAATTATTAAGAATTTATAAAAAAAATTAATTCGACTGGTTCAATCAATTTTTTACCCAGTTTAATTAGTTTGTACTGATTCTTAAGTCAACTGATTTAGTATCTTTCTCTAAATTAATACTTCAGCTGACTCTCAATTCATCCGGTTCAAACAACCTTGCTCCCGATTGCTCATAATGGGCATAATATTTCCACAATTAAGATTTAAGATGGTATTATTTCTTCTCTTTGTAAGGTTAGGTATGTATGACAACTTATAATTTAAGTAAAATTAGTATACAACACCCTAAATTCATTTAATCATATTTGAAGTTTTATAATATTTATTATATAAGTAATATAATAATTTTTTATTCACAATTGTTTTATAATATAAAACACAAATGATAGATAAACGATTACAACCAAATGAGATGCCAAAATGATATTCCCTTCCCTTGAATCCCTCCTGTCGAAACCATTTTCAAATCGAGTTTTGGAAAATGGGAATCGATTTTAAAAAACGAAAACGGGAGTCGCCACCAATCTTTTTAGGTGTGATTGGATCACCTTTAAAACATTTTGTTTTAAAATCATTAGTTTTGGTCTACGAAATCAGAAAATGGGTTCGGGAGCCAGTTACGTACGAGGAAGGGTTAGCACCCTCGTAACGTCCAAAAATTGGTACCTAATTGATTATCAAAATGTCTTTAATGTCGAAAATTAGAAATTTTAATATGTAATCCTCTTTGAAATATTTGAAAACTTGGGTTTACTTATATCAAAGTATTGGCTTTAAGTTAGCCTTTTAGAAATCCTATCTCGAAACAACAAAATGCTATATCCAAGAAGTTAGGACATATCACTTTGCGTTCCAAGACAGTCACTTATATTTTGAAATCCTTTAAAACTTAGAAGGATACTTGACTATTCGAACTTAACGAGAAAAGTTGCAACCCAATAAGTTAGGGTACTACCTTTTCAAATTTCCAAACACCAAGCATTGCCTTTATATTTTTTGAAAACTTTTGGGGCCTTATTTTTAAAAAAGATGCATGGGGACTTTTATTGTACTATAAATCATACATAGTAACATATTATTGTAGTAAATAAATAATACGTGCATTTTAACAAAATGATAGTAATAATATGAAGATCGCATTAGATGCATAAAATTATATATACATGGCAAATATTAACACTATGCATACAAAAATATATATATAGCATGTATTGAGAATGAATAAATAAAATATGCAAATATACGAGGTAATGATTAAATAATACATGATATATAAGAAAGCCATGATTTAATAATAGATGACATACAAATAAAAGTATAATATCAATGTACGTGTCTACAAAATATAACATATAATAATAATAACATTTAACACATACATGTTACATGCCATATAGAAATCTACCAAGGAACTAATAAAAGAAAATGATTGATTGCTAACAAAATATGCATATAATTAAAAATAAGATATTTCATAACAATTTTAAAATAGAATTTAATATACAAGAATAATTATAAAAGAATAATAATTATATGGTAATATATTTGGCTTGAAAGTATGTATGAGAATTCATAATATAAATTTAAAATGAAATGATATATATAATAAATAATTAATTAACTAATAATGAAATTATAATATGAGTTAAAAATATGATTTAATAATAATAATTTACAAATTTTGAATAAAATATATATAATATAAACATAAATAATAAAATTGGTAATATGTAATATACATAATATATATATGTAAAATAATATACATGTAAAACATAATAAATAGTATATAATAAAATATATGGGAAATAATATAATAAATATATCATATAATAATGAAAATTTATACGTAAAAATAATATGCGTAAATGAATATATAATATATGTAAAAATATGATAATATATATAAAAAATAATAATTATGAGAGAATTAATATACAATAAACAATTATAGTACATATAAAAATAACACTTATAAAATAATTTTATGGAAGTAAAATTAAAATAAATCAAATAAAAATATATAGAATAATAAAATAAATATAGGACTAAATTTAGAGTCTTGTAAAATTATTGGGTAAATTCACAAAGCCAAAACTGAATTAAGACCCGATTCGAAGCACCCGCAAAATTAAAGGGAGTCATCGGGCAAATTGCCCTATTCCCAAAACGTAGTCGTTTCCCTTAATACTAATGTGAATCATTAAGAGGGTCTAATTGAAATAGAATAAAATGTTAATGCCAAATTTCAAAATAAATGAAACAAAATTAAAAGTATAAAAATAGCGAGAGGATCGATTGGGTAATTAACCCACTTTTCAAAAAACGCGCGGATCCTCCCCCGGTAATCGGGTCAACGCGCGGATTCTGGGGTTACAAAACGGTGCCGTTTTGTCAAGGCTATAAAAGCCAATTTCTCAGCCTTAAAATCATTTGAAATCGTTTTTTAGAAAAAAAAAAATTCTCTCTGAAAGAGAGAAAGGAGAGAGAGCTCCGAGCTCTGGCCTCCATCGGCCTCACGCTGGTCACGCGCCCACGCGCCACCCCTAGGACCACCGTACATGGTGGCTAGGGTTTAAAAACCCCTCCTTTCCCTTGTCATTTATCAGGTAAATCCCTTCCTTTTATTTTTGTAGGCTAGATTTTACTAGAACAGTATAAACATATATATGCTACGAAAAGAAATATGCGGTTAAATCACCTTTTCTGAAACTGTTTGTATCTTTCTGAATAACTATGTGTAAGTATGTATTTCTCTGCTTTTAAAAAAAATCGGTCCCCTTTTTACAATCGTCCTCTTCGGGCTTTTATAGCCACTATTTATTACAAAAATTTAGGAAAGAAATCTTTTTATATCTTGCCATATTTGCTTTGCTTGCTGCTGTGGTTCTTCTTCTTTCCTTGCAGGTGTTCGCGAAAAATCCGGTAAAGGCTCGACAATGGTCCACTGGTGGCGTTGATCTTGGCGTGACTTGGGGCCTGGAATCACGGTGTCGACGAAACGACAAGATTTGAAGAAGTTTGACTCCTCATGTGCTTGCCGCGCGAAGAGAGGGCTAGGGTTTCCAACCCTAGCCGAATGCTTTCAAAGCTTTGGGCCTCCAAGGGTCTGGGTCTGTACATTTGGGCTACGGGTTTGCTTTAGGACTTTGGATAGTAACAGTGGGCCTGTTGACTGTAACGGGTCTGTTAGGTCTGTGTATTTGGGCTTTGTAAACAACTTTTATGGACTGTTTAACTTAAACATTTGTTATTTATTTTGGTTTTGGGTTTCAAAGCCCGGTCAAATTCGGGTTACTACACCTCCATTTCTATCTAATTGTTCTATAGATAGGTTTCATTAGATTAATCATGTATGATCATGAATAACACTCTAAAATAGTTGATATTGAGCTGAAACTTTAAGAAATGGTCAAAGGACAAAAGGGTATTACATAAATATCCCGAATTGATCTCGTGTAAAGACAAACTCTTTTGTTACCCATATCACTTGAGCAATGCACATATGGTATGAAACATGTGTTATATATGTAACACCCTACGCTTGAACCGGCCATCAGATCCAGGTATGGAGAGTTACAAGTTGACCCATTGGATTACTCCAACGCTTTTCTTTAAACACTTCGACAATTTCTCCAACGAGTAGTTCGTTTTTACTTCCACGAAGTGAGCTGAGTTTGTTAGTCGATCACTATCACCCAGACAACGTTCTTCTTGGATGCACAAATAGGCAATCCCCTTACAAAGTCCTTCGTGATTCTATCCCACTTCCATCCTAGAATCTCCAAAGATCACAATTTTCCAAAAGGAATCTGATGTTCTTCCTTGACCTTCTGACAAGTTAAGCACTTCATCACAAACTCCGATATTTCGCCCTTTATTTCTAGCCACCAAAATAATTTCCTTAAATCCTAGTACATCTTCACACTTCGAGGATGAAGGGAATAGGGTTCTTGGTAAGCTTCTTTCATTATTGCCTGCCTGAGATTTTGCTCGTTTTGAACATATAGCATTTCCATAAAGCATAATTCTCATTCCTTTCCCAAGCTGAAATTCTTATTATTTCCAGCCTTTACACGTTCCCTTACTTCGTTTCCTCGCGCTTCCTTTCGTTGTGCTTCTACAATTTGAGAAAGGAACATGGGCCGTGCCCTCAACTTAGCAAGAATTGACCCATCACTCCCTAGACATACCCTTGCTCTCAGAAAAGCCAGAGTTGATGCAGTATTTCTGCTCAGGGCATCGACTACTACATTTACTTTACCTGGATGGTACTCGATAGTCAAGTCAAAATCTTTTAACAGTTAAACCCATTTTTGCTGGCGTAGATTCAACTCCTTTTGAGTGGGCAGATACTTCAGGCTCTTGTGGTCATAAAATATGAGACATTTTTCTCCATAAAGATAATGCCTCCAAATCTTCAGAGCTAGCACTACAATTGTTAGTTCCAAGTCATGAGTTGGATAAGTCTTCTCATGAGCTGGGCGTATAGTATAAATGTGTTTTACACTTTTTGAGGAATGGTTAGATAAGTTGTGTTTTACATGCATCGAAGTACAACTATTATTCATAGACTTTGTAGCGCTTTGCACATCATAGTTGGTGTAATTGATGGATATATGTGTATATGATTACTTTTCCATGATTGGTTAACTGGGGAAAAGACTTATATGCATGTATTAACGATTAAATGTGAAAGAATGAATTGTCAAATATTTTCATGATTGGTTAATCGAGGCAAACACACAGTCCCTCTGGGACTAACTAAGGTGGGTGGCACACCCCTTTAGGAACATTAGGGTTATCGCCTATCATGTATTAAATGGACTCATTCTTGTATTTGGTATAATTATATCTATTGTATGATCTATAAACCAACTCATATAATTTATCCAACCCAATAACTAATTTTCTATTCCCAAAATATTATTAATTAAAATAAATTTAATTTAAAGTACAATCACAGTCAGTCAACTTTGATTAAAATAACAACTCAATCACTAAACTTTAGAAAAATAATAAATTAGTCACTAACAGACATTTTCCGTTACAAATGTAACAAAAAGCTGAAGTGGCCCGTTAACTAGCCACATTGGACGTTAACCAATGTATCAACATAGGTATTTTACAAATACTTACTAACTTAATTTATTTAACTTCATTTAAACCAATTCAAATTAAAACCAAATTGGTGAAGTATATTTCTTTTGGTAATGACATGTTCCTAGGTTGTCATATGTATGTTATTTTGAGAAATGGTTGTAGTGATGATATAAGATGATTTTAGTTGATTATATGTATAAGTTTATGAGTTATGTTGAGATTATAAAATGGTATGTTTTAGTTGAAGTATGAATGAATTTAACAAATAAAAATTTTAGGTTGAAAGTTGGTATGTTCCTAGGTTGTCATATCAGCTTTGGATGCTGATTCAATGATCTGACTTTAAAGTAACCTGCATACGGAAAACAACCGTACGCGGAGTATAAACTCAGTGGTATTTCTATAATCCGAATACTTTAAAATAAAATAATTAAACATGCACATTTAATTCATACAATTTTCAAATCCATTCAATTAATCAATTCACACATAAATCCATTTATCATACATTTAATTTTCATCAATAGCTATTTTAAATAGCTTTTCTCACTTTGAATTTACATATCGTTTGGCAATAACAATACTCTTTTCATGAACCCTTGGTTCATGCATTTCATTTATACAATTCAATTCAATGTCCAATTTCAAATTCACATTCAATATCATTAAATATCAATTTTATTGCCAATTCATTTATTTACCCCTATTAACACGACTCAGACTTTAGCGGATACACGGATCCAACCAAAACACACCAATTTGGCACCCAGTGCCTCATCGGATAATTCGAAGTAATAGTTTGACACCCAGTGTCTCATCGACTAGAAGTTCAAATAATCCCTAAACACTTCCAATCCTATGGCATGCCAACTATATCCGACTCAGCCCGATACAGTTAATAGGGTTTCCAAATCATTTTTCAATTTCCAATCAATACACATGTCAATTCAAATAATCACATATACTTATAATTGAATTGAATTGAATTGAATTGAATTCAATTCAATTCAATACCACAATAAGAATACTCACCTCAATTCCACTTACCATACATATTAAATAATAAATACAACAATTAATAACTAGCTTCGGATTATAGAAATATAAACTGTAATTTCTCGAGTTACTCCTCGTCAAATTTTTTTTTCCTTTCCTTTCTTAGTTGGGGTCTTAGGCAGAACATTAGCTATGGAATTAAAATAATTGAAAATCATCAATACAACACAATTCACATCAATTATTTCAATTTCTATTCAACTTTTGAATAGATTCTAATTTAATCCCTAAACAAAACTAACTTAATTTTCTTTACAATTTTATTCTCTATTTTTCATTCAAATATCACTTAAAACCAATTTCAACTCTCTAATTTCACCATAAATTCCTAATTTTGAATTTCTTTCAATTTAGTCCATACTACATAAAATTTATGATTTGTTTTATAATTCAATCATTTTTTCAATTCTAACTTGAAATGCTATCAATTTAACCCCTAATTCTTCAATTAATTCAACATGAACTACATCTAAAAAGCAACTATCTTTCAAAATTTCAACATAAATCAAGTAGTATTTTGTTCTAATATTCCAAAAATAAAAATTACAAAAAAATATTAAATTGACTTACCACTTAAACTTGGAACCTTTAAAACCCTAATTTTCCTTTTTCTTTTCTCTTTATTTTTCTCCTTTCTTTCCCCTGTTTTCGTTTTTGCTATCCTGTATTCTTTGTTTCTTTTTGTTTCCTTTTTATTTACCTTTTGTTTATTATATTAATACAATATTATTATTTTTAATTAATAAGTAAATACATATATGTATTACAAATGTACATATACATTATTATTACCACACAATTTTCATAATTTGATTTATTTATTTATTTATTTTATTTACTTTATTTAATTAATATAATATAATATAATATAATAATATTTTATATATACTTAAACATTAAGTATGTATTTAATATAAATAAATATATGTACATTATACATACACATGGAATTATAATTTATCATACATTTGTCACTTATGGTTTATTTGCTAGTTTAGTCCTTCAACTTTTCTCTAATATATAATTAAGCTTTCACACTTTATTCAATTTAATCCTTATACTTAGTTAACCTTAATTTAAGTCAATTCACTTAACCGAAACCTAATTAACTACACGACTAGCTTCGTAAATATTTTTAATAAATATTTACGAATTTGATTTACAAGAACTAAGTCTAAGGAATGCATTTTTTTTTTAATTTGATCCTTTTTAATTAATTAACTATCAAAACGTTAAAATTTCCTAACGGAACTTTACTACTAACTCAATGACACTCTGAAAATATTTATAAAAATATTTACGGCTCGGTTTATGAAATCGATGTCTCGATACCTCGATTTCAAAACTAATTAATTTGATAAATATTTCTAAAACACAAATCACTAATTCATAAGCCTTCCTAAATTCACGATTGGCTCATAAATATTAAATAATAATTTATAAGCTCACTTGTCAGATTTTAGTGGTCTCGAACCACTTTTTCTGACATCACTGAAAATTGGACTGTTACACCAACGTGGACGTCAGCGAGTTAACTGGCTACGTCACCTGTTCCATTAGGCTTGTAGTCTAAAATGTTAGTAGGTGACTGATTTATCACTTTTCGATAACGCTAGTGATTGGTTTGTTATTTTCTAAAGTTAAGTGACTATTTTTTATTTTAATCAAAGTTGAGTGACTGCCAGTGTACTTTACCCTAAATTTAATTAATTTACTCAATTAAATTATTTTCTCAATCCAATTCTAATTTCATTAATGTCTAGTATTAGAATCTATGAGTGAATAAATTTAATTTTTTCTTAAAATTGTGATGATTAACTAATTTTAGTTTTCACTTTAAACTTTGATTATTTAATAATAATTCAAAAAATTAAATTAACTACGAAGTCATCTCTTATCTCATGCGAGAAAATCATTCACGCTAGCTAATGATCCATGCAATCTATTTTTTTATTTATTGTTTTCATGCACTCAACGTATCAGTTCAAATGCAATCCTTTAAGGGTTGTGTTGAGCTAGCTAAGGGATCGATTGAACATATATAACTGGGGCTTAATAATTTATAATTAAGTTTTAACTCTTCATCTATTAATTACTAACATTATAGTCATGGAGTTAATTATCTAGTAAAAGTACCATAATTGAACTCTCCCTTATTATATACCATTACAAAAACAACTTATAATTATGCTTGTCTAATGACATTGTCATATCTGTATTACCCTCATAAGATATCATTTATCCTTTGGGTTAAATTCGTTCATTTAATATGATTGGATTATATTTTATCTCATGATAACCATTGCACATTCCTTAATGAAAAGTCAATTATTAATACATAGTAAATAAATCATTCTTTCGATCTATAGTCACGTTTATTTATAATCAACCATGTAATGTTAATGAAAGAATATTATTTACCTTTTATTGAAATATGAATTCCACTATTGTAAGTAAAGCTATATCATACATAAGTCGTATAGACAACATATCAACTTTTGGCTCAATTACCAACAAAACTTAGATTTTTAATATATCAAAGTATACAAGTTACATACACATAGTCAATTACTTACTTAAGATTGAGGTAAGTCACACTATGAACGTTACAACTGAATAAATCTATAAATGAATGTAATATATAAATTTAACTTGGGTCCTGTTTGATGTGTAGTTTGTGCAGACAATCACATCTATTTTCTATATTTCTAAGAGTCATCTATACCCCAATTTGACTTAATAGACAACATAATAGTCTATTGAATCAATTTGCTCAATTTTTATTCTTCAGACTACGAACCATTTAAATTAGCTACTAATATAAATTGTCTTCTTGCAACATGACCTGACTACACGATACAACTTAATATTAGTTAAACAGTAGATAGTTAGTGAGTTGATATTTTCTTATATATTTATACAAAAGATAATAATATAAACTATAAAATTTTATTAAACTAGTTCATCCACAATTATTTAAATTAAATTCTAATATTGAATAATAAAAACATATTAATGTGATATTTTTAAGAAAGTGAATAATGAAGTTGAAATATAGATTGAGTGCACCTGATAACCGTTCTTTCATATTCATATATTATATAAAATGGAATTGTATCAATATGATATACAATGCTCAACCTTACTAATTCATGTCTAAACTACGTAAGAATATATACGAATTACCTAGATATAAACTATCCATCTTTCCTTTACCGTATAGCAAAGCAGGATATAGAAATTGAAACTGATTTTTCACGCTTTCTCAGACCTCAAGTGTTTGGAGAAGGGGGAATAAAAGTAGAATTTGGCCGATAGAATTGAAGTTGGGTTTGGTTTCATGCAACAAAATCCGGCAACAATTGTGCAGCAAACCTTTTCCTGTTTTGCATCTCAAAGGTACTGGAATGAGAAGCTTGTTGAGTGTTGTTGATCCCGCAGAAATCTACTTCGCTTTGCCCTAATTCTAACCTTCTTCCTAGCTGAATGTTCTGGTTCGATAGCAAGCTCTGGTGGTTCCCCGAGAGAGACAGGTTCTCACAATGGGGAAGACCAAGGGTGAGCGAAACACTGTTTCCATGAAACCTTTGTGTCAACTGGTTGGGGTCGAACCTCCCGATATCTCCCATGGCACTGTATGTGGGAAATCCACTACCGGTATTATCAGTTCCAGTAAAAAACGAGTAGCTGTCCTTGGGCAGCCTTTCATCACCGAAATTCATGTTTATTTCCCTTGTTTCACCTTGCTTCATTTCCATGTCCATTGAAAGGATGCTACTAGGAGAATTTTGTAACTCATTGACGCTACTCCTTGGCTTTTTGGGGCTTCTTTGAGCTGCGCTATCAAGGTCACATGATCCAATGAGATTGAAGGCAGTGGCTGTTTGTGGAAGAAAGGAGCCTCCCATTGTGGAGTTAGAAAATTCAGTTGGGGGCATATTCTGCTGCTGGTTGATGGATTTCTCGGGCTGGGATTGAGCTTTAACTTGATTCATCATAAATGACACATTTTCTTGATGGGCACTAGAGCTGGATTCTGACTCCTTTTGCACACTTCTGTTTGCCTTCACTTCGCTGCCATTCCTTTCTTGTTCCTTCACTTCCTCCAAATACATTTCTTCAACCATTGGCTTCCAAAGTCGAACTCGAGCATTTATGAACCAGTTTGAAACCTGCATTCCAAGTTACATCGTAACGATGAATAAAAGATATAAGGTCAAATAACTATAATTAAATTTGGGGTTTAATCTCTACACTTCAATTTGTCATAATTTGATTCCCTGTGATTAGTTACTCCAAATAATTCATACCCTTCAAAAACATAATTTGACCAACGAATATATGGAAATGGAAGAGTGAGGATGCACATACCTGGCCTCTTGTGAGCCCTGTTTGTTTGGCAAGCATATGTTTGTCTGAATCTTTAGGATACCTGGAAACAAAAAAGTTAAAAAGGGATTTGAGGTAAAGGTAATGTATACATGATGATGATGATGATGGTGGTGGTGTAAGAGGGGTAGCACATACGGATGAAGGAAATGCTCGAAAAGCCAAGCACGAAGAACGGAAACAGCACGTTCAGGCAATCCTCTTTGGGGTCTCCAAGCATTGTGTTGGATCATCCCCAACTGCTGCAACGTTCGCTGTTGTCGGAGCTGATGGTCAACGTACCTTAGTCTCGAACCCTCCACTTTTGCTCCTAAGCAATCCTCTTCTCCTAAACTCTTGCTTGTGGCTTTCATTTGTCCTGATATTGCATCTTTCAGACACCTGAATTGCTTCGATATTGTCTTCAAAGCAAGGGCTGTGTAGGATTTTGCCGCGCCCAATCCCGCTACCTGCTCGAACGAAGATACTACTATGTGCATTTGATGATGGTACTGTCTGTATCTTTGCTCCACCTTCATGTTCGCCGAAATGGAAAATCAGTACAAATTTACATGAAAAAAAAATAAATTATTTCCATAATCATAATTAAAGATCAACAATGCAAAAAATAAGTACATACACATTAATATTCCAAACATCAGTGGAATAATTAAGCAAAGTTCAACATTTTGGATCGCTTGATGTATAAATAATTTTATAAACCATCATTGAAAATAAATTCAATTTTCAAAATTTATGATGTAATGTAAGTGTGTATCAAATATAAATCATATAGTATTAAACAATATCTTGCGAATTGAATAGCAAGTACAACAAGATTCAATTAATTAGTTTTTATTTTGCACAAAGTTTATTGAATGTATAAATTAAAATATATTATATTTTGCACAAACTTAATTGAATGTATAAATAAAAATACTATCTGTAAAAAAGTTAATTGTGTTGTTTTTTAAAAATTCAGTAGATTTTTAAAATAATTCAACAATATTTTACCAATTTTTAAGTAAATAATTTATTAATATAATAAATTTTAAATATTATTTAAAAGTAAATAATTGTATTAAACAATATTTATATATTGTTTTATTTTTCACTAAACAATGTTTTTAATTTAACAATGTAATATATTTTGAAAACAAAGGGTTTGAATTCAATATTTAAGGACAACACTTTAATAATAATATAAAATTAAATTAAAAAAGTCAGTAGATTTAGAAAAGATTAAAATATGTTATTAATTTGTAAGTGTGTTTTAATATTTTATTTGACAAAGTTTATTAATATATGTTAAAATTGTTGTTAAACATAGGAATATTTTAGTTTTATTTTTTAAAAAATTTAAAACCATTATTTGAAGAATTAAAATTACTTGTGCAAAATCTATTCAATAAAAATTAACCCATTGTATAAATAAAAACTGTTTATAAATTTGTAATAATAATTTTAAAAAATTTATACCATTTATAAAAATTTAACTTTTAAAACGATAAATAACCTCAGGGTTTTAATTTTCATATAGATTTTGTATTTAATTATGTTGTAAAAAGTTACTTATCTGTTCCGTGAAAATTATTTTGAAACAGTGATGTTAATATAATTTTATTTAAAATTTGGAAAATTCTGATGCTACCAAATGTTAAAAATTTGTATTGTGAAGACAAAATGTTTTAAAAGCTTGAAATATATATATATATATATATATATATATAGGTATTAGGGTTTCGGTAAAAGTGTTGTAGAAGGAGAACTTGTTCTGTGCATGAATTGGGAGATTAATGATAATCTTAACTAATAGCAGTAAATTTGGCTTTCAAATATAGGATGGAAATTAAAACGAACAAAATAAATAAATAAGCGAACCTCATCAAGCATACTGACAAGTTTAGCTTTCTTCATCTGCAGCTCCTGTCTTTGAGCTGTGGTGAGCTCAGCTCCACGTTTAGCCCCATTTTCACCAGCGCTTGAACCCTCTCCAGCCACCGATTCTTTGTTCACCTTTATCTTCTCTTCCTTGGTCCCCTCAGACACGTCCGTCTTTATCCCTTTCCCCACATTAACGACTTCATCAAGAAGCTCTTGTGCAGCTCTCAAGTACTTTGACCCCAAAACCACACTCTGAGCCCCAGAAATCCCATTCGAAACAACGGAAACCGACGACGGCGAGTTCCCTGATATCCTCACATCTTCACCCAGTGACATAGTAGGAACTTGAGGTTGTCCTTGTATGTCTGTTTCAACATTATTACTTGACCTATAACCCACTTGTTGGGATGATAGACTTAGGGACAAACCTTGCCTTGGGGACACCACCGGCCGTTGAAACCCCGACTGCGACGCAACATCATGGGACCCACCAGAGTTATCTCCTGTAGCTGCTGCCGACACAACCTGCGGATGGCTACTTCCTGGGGAATTCTGATGATCAACACTTGAACCCCATAAGTTAGAGTGGAAACCGGGGACTACACCTTGAAGGGGGGATGGACGGTGGGGATCGTCGGAATTGAGCGGTTTGATGGCGGTGGATGGTGTTGGGAGAGGGAGACCAAGGAAACGCTGATGATGGTTAGGCGGTGGTGCTTGGGGTAAGCTTGTGGGGTTTAAGAAGAACATGTTAGTGGCAGCCGATGGTTGTTGGTGTGTGTCAGCGTAGGGAACGTAGTTGGGGTTCATGAGATAAAGCGTTTGCATCCCATCAGCTGAAGCAGCCTGGAAATCTGAGCTTCCATGAAAGTACGTCGCCATCTCAAACTAAGGTATTGAGATGATAGATTTGATCTTAAAAGTCGTACAAAAACAAAAAAGAAAAATCAAAGGAAAAAAAGATGAGATAAAGAATAAAAATGAAAAGGGAAAAGAATTGAGGAGGGGGAAAGGAAAGCCGTCAAAGGATGTTGCAGAGACAGGCAAAGTACCATATTCCAATCCAATTATGGCTAAAAACACACGAGAGAAGATGCATATCTGTGAGAGTCAGCACACGTTCTGTCTAAATGCCTATCATGGAAGAAAAAGAAAAAAAAACTATGTCTTTTTAGGCTTTTAGGTGTATGACTGTATATAGTTTTGCAGATCTTGTCAGACTCAAATTTCTTTGCTATTTTTCTTCCCTATCAGTTCATAAATATATGATGATAATTGATAATACATAAAAGAAAGAGAAAGAGATGCAAAGCAAAAAACAACCGAAAATGATACCCACTTTTTCTTTTCCTTTCTTTTTCTCTTTTTTGGTTTTTTTACCCTTCAAAAAATATAGCTTTGTGCTGGTTTGTGATTGGAGGGAATTTTAATTAAATAAATTTCACTATTTGTTTTTTTTGTGGTCCCTTTCTTTTCATTATCTTATCGCTCTAATGGTGTTAGGTAACAACAATAGATTTTGAAAGTGAAAAAATTAACAGTGGAGCATGCCGCTGGAAAACGAGGAAATTTCCATATTTCCAGAGAAAGGGTTTCTTATTAATGTACAAATCAATGTTGAAAAACAAGAGGGGAGGGGGTAAATGAGTTACTCAAGTTCGATTCGGTAATTATTGAGTTTGAGATAAATTTTAGTTTAGTGATAATTGTTTTAAATGATTCGTGAGTTTTATCGAGTTTTTTATATTTTTATATTATTACCTTAAATATATATTATTAATCTTAAACTTAATTATTAAGTCGAGCTCGAATACAAATTTAATAAAATTTGAGCTTAAAAATAAATGTTCACTTGAGTTCGAGTAAAGTATCGAATTTCGAATTTCAAGTCGAGTTCGAGCTTGATAATATTCTTACTCGACTCGACTTGATTTGTTAAAGGTATATTGATTAGAAATTGAAATGACTCACTCACCATTGGGTAATGTTTGCCCTTTTTAAAAGATTTATCTATATATCTCTTTGTTTTTCATTTGCTTAGTTTTTCTTCTTTATTTTACAAAAGGATATAAAGGGTAGAAGATAAACAGCACTTTGAAAATTTTACACAATTTCATGATCACCTTTGTCTATTTGTTAAGTACTAGACTTTTTTTTTTTTTTGTTTCAACAAGTTCATAATGTCCCAAGGTGTTTTTATATATTTAAATTTTATAATTTAATAAATAAATAAATGAGACACATGATTTCTTAAATTAACTCGTATGGTTAAAAACTCTATTGGAAATATATAAAATAATAATTTTAATTAAAATATTATGATAATTTAAATATTATAATAAATGAATTCCTAATTATTATTAAAACAATTGTGCAGCAGTAAAAAATTAATACTATGTGCTCTTCAATTTTCAATTTTCTTCTTCTTTTCATAATGACTAATAAATTCATCGTAATAGTTTGTAAATACCATATAATTAATATAAATATTATTTATACATGAAATAGAAACTTAATGAAAAATTTTATATTTAAAATTAAAGTAATATACTTTTTAGTTAATGAAAATATAGTTTGAAGATAAATAATAATAAAATTAAAAATTGGAAGAGAATAAGATTTATAAACCTAACTATGAAGGAATGATTAGTTTAAAAATAAATGAATGAAATCACCCAAAGCATAGTGATAGTCAAGAAAAGTCCAGTCAAAGCTTTGACTTGGATTTCAATCAATAGGTGGCCCAACAACACCACACTGCTCATTTTCTCATTTCTCCAATAATTATATAAGAAAAGACCGCTACCAAAATTATTTTCATTTTGCATCATCACTTTCCTCACCATAAATGTCCAACACAAATCATGATATTTCACCATTTACATTTATATCTTGTATTCATCCAACACATCAATTTTTATTTCACTTTAAGTTGATATTTTAAATTTTTTTATATTTTTACAAATAAAATCTTTTTCTGAAATTAAAGTGTAAATGAAGAATGATTTTCATATAATTTGTAAATAATAATTATTTACTCTGTTATAATTACAACTTATTTGATTCTCTTTTAATTATATACAGATTAAATTTATCCATTTATTAATGGAGGGATTAATTTAATCCAATCTTTCTATTACATGGAAAGTGCTTCCATCATTTCGAAATAGATAAAAGGAAAAAAAAAACTTAAAAGGACCATTTGAAACATTTTTATAGTATAGAAGTTAATTGGTTAAATAAATTATCTCAACTAATTAACACACTTCCAAATATATTTTCTATACAATATTTTAATATTAAAAATTAATTTAAACAATAAAATATTATTTATGAAATTTAAAATTTTGGTTTCTTATGGATAAAACAAAGTAAAGTTAGTTACTATACTTTTCATAAATTTAGAATTTAATCACTTAATTTTTAAAATTTAAAAATATAAGTCTAATTATTAACACCACTAAAATTATTTATTAGTTTTGGATTTATTGCATTGCTATTTTCCTTGTTACATGTCTCTCATGCAAGTTTCTTTTATCTCAAAATGTCACATTAAAATTTTTAACAAATTAATTTATTAAAAAAAATTAAAGAGGGATCGAATTTGAGTATAGGGACTTGGACCCTATTTTAACCAAAAAAATAACTTGAGTGGGTTAATCTTGAAAACGGATGACAAGTGGACTTGGGCATTCATCATTAATTAATAACAATAAAAATAGCGAAAAGGGATTAAGTAAAATTGATTGAAGAGAAGGACGGACTAATTGACTAATTAAAGTGAGAATCCACCTCTACTGCCATCAAAATATGAAACAGCCAATTTTAGATGGCCATGATGGGCACACAATTAAGTTTCTTTTAGATGGCCATGACCACGTCCTTTAAAATAATTGAATTTAATTAACCTCACCTCCAAATCCTCTCAACTGTGCCATCATTATCTTCTTTCTCGGAAAATTTAAGATTAATTTTCAGCAAACTCTCATATTTCTAATTAGGCGTTTGTATGATATTTTAGCTAGCATTCATTGATGAGGAAACAAAATTGGGCAAGACAATCAAAATATGGCAATAATTGAAGAACTGCTATCCAATTTTGTTGTTAAATTAATTGGTAGAGATACTGACACTCTTTAATTAAGATTTTGAGTTTAAATTTTATGAATAGAGAAAAAAGATGAGAGAATTTTCCTTTTCATTTAAGAGTTCGATTCGACTCAATTTTAAATCCCAAAAAATAATAAGTAGTATAATATAGAGCATGCACCTAAAAGAAAAAGGTTACAGCAATTGTGAGGGGAAAGGAGATATCCACACAATGTATTGAGTTGGGTTTGCATGGTGGCAAAATAATCATATAGTTAACTACTGCTCCACTTCTCCACTAAAAAAGTTCCCCTTCTAAACATATGGACCCTTTCATAGTTAAAAACCACTTCGCATTTTCCTTTATATAATTAATCAAATTATATTTGGATTTTGCACTTCCCTTCAACCATTCAACTCAGTCCCTGACGTTGACGCCTCATTCTTTTGGCATTTCCCTACCACTCCTACCCATTGCTCCCTTCCCCTTTTCCTTCCTCCACTCCCTTTTTATTAAAAGATGCTATTGAAAATTTAAATACAAATTTTCCAACATTTTTGTACACAGTTATATTCCTCCACTGATATTGAAATTTTCATTGTTGCTTAACCAACCATATCATATATTTTGAAAAAAAAATTAAACATTCGAGACTTACTAATTCATGTTGGTAAAACTCTTAACAAAAAAAAGAAAAAGAATAAATGAATTAAAGGCAGTGGGACAGGGAGGTAGATAATAATGGTTTCCCATTCATTCAATAAGCCACGAAATGTGTGGGTGTGGAGTCCCGTAGTAGTCATTTTCTCACCGAAAGCCCCGGTCGACACGCAAGCGTAGCACTAGCAGCAGCAGTAGCTGATTCTGGTTTCTATTTGGACCAACCCAACATCATTTCTTATTTATCCTATATTTCAAAGAAGCTTACTAGATTGTGATTATCTATACTCTCAAACCTAATCCAATGTTTTCTAAAACTTAGGACATGTCCAATTGGGTTTGCCAAATAATATTCCCATTACCATAATTCAGTAAAATGGGCATATTTTCAACGTCAATATTAACGATAGCAACGACGTATACGTACCTTAAGTATAGGCTTCAAAAGTCATTGAAAGAATAGTTCAATCTGTAACCTAACTTTTCGGAGTAGATAATAAAATTACCGGATTGAAAGGGAAATGGAAAAGACAAGACTGTATATGTTGGTCCATTTTGGACTACCATTTAAAACATGTATGAATTGGAACAAATAATCATCTAATCTAATGCCAACGTGAAGTGCATTATTTCATCCAATATACTAACCAAGGATTTAGCTGATATCCTATATCTGATTTACAAATTTCTAAACTGCCTCATTTTTTAACTTAAAAACAATTTACATAGCATGAACCAATGTCTTTTTCCACTAATTAACAATTTTCTTATATATCTACATACTTGTATATAAAAAGAAGGTCCTTTTAGCAATTCATACATTTTCTCTTTTTCTTTACATTATGTTATAACTCTGGTCCCTATAGTTTTTTAGGTTATATTTCTCCCTTTCTTTTCTCTCTCTCTCTCTCTCTCTTTTCATTTTACTAAAATGGTTAAATTTCAGTTTTGGCCCTTCTAATATGTCTAAATTTGAGATTTAGTCTCTATACTTTAATTTTTAATATAAATTGGTTCCTATACGTTTATAATGTTATTAATTAGTCCATATAGTTAATATCGTTAACTTTTCAATTAAAAACATTATGTTTTTATATATAATTTTTAAGTAAGATTAGAGTATATTTTACCATCAAATTGTACTTCATAATTCGACACAAACAAAAAATCACCCCAATGTGAAGCAAAAGAATCATACTAATATATACCATAAATTTAATCATCATATACTTATAAGTCTTGACTTATTAAAATACAAATTATTATAGGGACTAAATTAATAAATAAAAATATAAAAGTCTGATATAAAAAAGAAGAAGAAGAGAAATTTATGTTTCAAATAACCAGCCCATTTATCTTCTAGATTTGTCAATAGTTTAATTATATTGACAAAGTCTTTTTTATTTAAACCATCTTTTCAAATACAACAATGATGAGAAACCATTAAAATGAACAGTGAAAAGAAAAGAGTACACATTATAAGAAGAAAAATAGTAATAAGTGTTGAGTACAGGTGATAAAATACATTATATTTTTCAGGAAGAATGTGAATTTGAACTTTAAAAAGACATTGTTAAAAGAATTTTAGAAACGACATTGTTAAAAGGGATAACTACAAATCTTAAACATTAATCGTAAAATAAATATGAAGAGCAAAAAATCAATATGCATGAATTTGTTTGGTTTTTTTTCTTTTTTCAAACGCAAGATTGATGCTTAGAAGAAATTAAAATAATGGACAAAAGATAGTGTGAACAAAACAAATGAAAATTAATTAATAGATAAGATAGATTAATATTAAAATAAAATATAAGAAAATCTCATTTTAAAATCGATGAATTGATAATTTTATATTTTAGAAAAAAATATTAAATGGAAGAGATTGAAGAAGTAATGCGAAGGATATTGTAAAGCTGTCAAAAGATGGTGTTAACTCTTAAAAAGGAAAAATAAATATATTAATTGTTTTTATATACTTATCATCAATATTTTCATTGAAAAAGTTTTATGAAGTAGTTTTATTGTGGACTAACAAATATGTTCAGAAAATACATTAAAAGTTTTAATTTTCAATTAATTGAATTTTTGCAATGAATTATCAAATAAGAGCTACATCTTCGATAGAAATTGTTTGTTTTAAAGAAGTTATTATAATTAAAGTTCAAAATTATTCTTATAATACAATTTATTAGTTTACAAAGAAAATTAGTTTTTTTAAATATTTTTATCTATTGAATTGGTATTACTTAACTTGTGACAGTAATATTAGATGTTGTTTGATAAATTAAAAATTAAATATTAAATTTAAGTTATAAAATTTGTTTAATATGTTACTTAAAAGTAATTACTGAAAATATTTAAATGGTTTGATAAATATAGATTTTAAAATATTAAAAAATATTCTTTATTTTTATCCTTAATTTTAAATATTTCACCTTATACTAAAAATAATTTTAAACGTAAAATTTTGATAAAATAATATAATATTAAAATAAATAAAATATAATTGAAAATATTCTTAATTAAGTAACATATTATATTTTTAAAACCAATTAACAATTTTCTTATAAATATATATTATAGTAATAAGAAACAATTGTTAATCCAAAATCTCAGTGTTATCATGAGATGAATGATCCATAAACATCCACCAAATGCAACCTCCTAATTACTATTTTCCTTTTTGCTTTTTTTTTTTAAAAAAAAAAAAAAAACTCATGTGGGACCCATGACCCAAACCAAATTTCTTTATCAATGAATGTAATAAATAATTCATTTTTTTTAATTTACTAAATAAAAATAATAAAACTTAAATTTGAGAAATAAAATTAGAGTAGAGGTGGTTTTTGGCTCTAATCAATTATTGTACAGGAAAACCAGGACTAATTATTGCAAAATCAAAGCCAAAAACCATCACAAATTTCTCCAAAGATGGGACCGACAAGGCTTTTATATTGCTTAAAAACCCTCCTTTACACGCGTCTGATTGAAAGCACGCTCGCTTAAGTGGGGACCCACCCTAAAGATTCTGGTCTCCTTCTTCCCCCAATGACCGGACCCCACGCATCAATCAATTGGAAAGGTCAATGGATTGGCCAATTGGGAAGTTGTGGGGCTTTGGAGTACAATAATTTTTCTGTTGTGGATTATATTCTTGAGGGTGTCGTTGTCGGCTGAGTCCTTTTTCTAACACGTGTCGACAAATGACGTGTTTGCTGATTGGGGGGTAATCCTATTCCTACCTCGTAATTTTATATGGTGGCACTTTGTAAAAAGTACCATCATTTTCTGAAAATGATAGTTTAGCCCCATCACTTTATCTTGTTTTTCAATTATGTGTCCTGATTTTCAAAATGGGTCTTTCCTTTTTTAAAGGTTGCCAACACATTTGTGGGCGTGCCGGTAAGTCATCATCTACTTCAATCTCTCAGCAAAGCATTAAATAATTTTACCAAACTTTTAGCCGTCAGTTAAATAAAATTAGGACTAAGGTCCTAAACAGCAAACACATGTGAATTAAGACCCTAATGGTAGGGGTTGTGGGGATTAACACATTGGTCCTTTCTTATGGATGACAATCCCTTTCAAAATACCAATTGGCCTACTACTCCTAAAATGTGGAATTTTGATGCCGCAAGCTTCATGACAAAACCTGGATATAAGTTCATATATTAATTTTGTTGTTTTTTCAGCCCCATTGAATGTTTAACTTGTTTTCCCTAGGTACAAATTGTATGACCCTTCCAAATTTATCATCCATCCTGAGCAGATTTAATCAAGACGTCTCCTTAAGTTTTACATTTATCAACTATAATTTTCTACCAAACAATTTAATTATACCAACTTTCGCAAAATTAAATAACACAATCAACATATTAGATATTCGAAAGGAAAATGGTCTAACATACTAATCGAAAATAAAATCACAAACTCAAAATTTATTTAATTTCTTTACAACATTATTTAGATCTTTAAGTATTTAGGTTTAAATCATACTATTTGTAATTGTAATGTGTGGGTCTTCTATCTCCACATGTGAGTATGTCATGGATGGTTTTATCCATCTTTCTAGTTCTTTGTTTGTTTTGCTTTATATTGATTTGATTCAATGTTATAATTATAGGTTTTTTACATTAATAATATAAAATAAATAAATACCAGAATAGGATAAGAGAATTAATATTTACGAGAATAGTTAAATGAAATAGTGAAATATACCAGTGCCGCCTGACCAATCGGCGACACCACTTTATTTATAAAAAAAATTCAAGTGTAGCTTGACCAATCGGTGGCATTAGACTAAAATGTGATGGTCTAAAAAATTTAGGGACTTTATATGTAAATTTTTCATTTTAATTGGCAGTTAAAAAATCGCTTCAAAGGTGTTGCCTGACAATATAGCGACACCGAACTTTAAAAGGATAAATTGCACCATAAACCTCCATTATTTATTATCATTTATTATTTTCCTTTAACACCAAAAATAGATTGGCCTCTTATCAATTAGTCTAAAAGTTTTTCTATCAAAAAGTATTTTTGTAAGTAAGTCGATTCCAATTGGAAATAAATTTTATTTATTTTTAAAAATATTTTATTATCAATTTGATTTATGTACACAGTATAAAATTATAATTATAAAAGCTATGAAAGAAAAGCCAATATGGAAAGTTATGGTGAAGTCTGTACAACCAATAGGATCAAAGTTATGAACGAAAAACAAATGATATAATCCTTGAATAAGGACTCAGGTAAAAGAGGGTTTGCTCACTAAATTCTATTGAACTTACGCCTTTGTGTTTTATATCTCACGTAAAGGATGCGTCAGGAGGGACAACGCTAGAGGTGCTCACGTAGCAGGCCGGGTTTGGGCCAAAATTTTAGACGCCCAAACCCAGCCCGAATAAAAATGTTAAAATTCGGGCCGAGCTCAGTCCGTATTAATTTTTTATATAAATTTTAAAATATATATAATACATTAAAAATACTAAAAACATTAAAATAAATGTTTCCCAACAAATTTTAAAAAAAATATATACTTAAATAACACTAAGATAGGTGCAATTTAACAAGCAAATGCCTCTAAAATAGTAATAATATTAACAATAAAACAAGAGTTATACAATAACAATAAAATAGTAGCAACATAATAGAAAAATGGTAGAAAAATAGTAAAAAAGAAGAAGAAGAAGAAAATAGGAAAAAATAGGAAAAAAATTTACAATTTTTTTGACATATTTGGGCCGGGCCCAGGCCGAAAATGCCTTACACAAGGCCCGACCCATTTTTTAATACGGGCCTTATTTTTTTGCATAAGCCCATTTTTCATGTCTATATGTTTATCCAAACCCTCTCACTTTTCGAGCGTGCCATCGAGCTAGGATATTTATGCATATTTATAAGATATGCACATAATAACAAGGCATATAGGTTCATTCTTCAAATGAGAATGAGATTTCATTGGAATATATTTTATTCTATTTCAAAACAATTACAACTACAATAATTAATTTATTCTTAAAATGAGAAAGTGATTTAATTGGAATAAGTTGATAATAATGATGAATCTTGTTAAGAATTAAGAAGAAGTAAAAGGATTAAAAAGACTAAGTTTTTAGACCATATTTCATTATGGTCCTTGTAGAAGTTAAAAGTGAAAGTATAAACAATAAGATACCTTATTGTTACAATGCGGAATCTAATCCACCCGTAGCAGGGTGGATAGTACGCGGTTCACCACCTCAATTTGGCCATCCGTTTGGGGATGACATGTCATGGAGAATAAGAGCTTCGTGCCTAACTTACTCCAAAGTGTCCTCCAAAAATGGCTAAGAAATTTTGCACTGCGGTCGGACACTTTCATCTTTGGAATTCCATACAACCTGACAACTTCTTTAAAGAAGAGGTTAGCAATATTAACAACATCATCGATTTTCGAACATGCAATGAAATGATTAGATCAATTCAATAATGGGAAATCAAATTTGGACCTTACTTAACCTTCAAAAAGAAAATGAAGTTCGATGGAACCATTGATAAATTTAAAGCAAGATTGGTAGCCAAAGGTTTTACACAATAACAATGTATTGATTACTTTGATACCTATGAGAATTGCTACGATTAGACTCTTAATATCACTTATCTCAATGTATAATTTGGTTAATTACCAAATGGATGTTAAAACTGTATTTTTAAATGATGAGTTAGAATAGTGTACATGGAACAACCGAAAGGAGTTGTTGTTTTGGAATAGGAACATAATGTATGTAAGCTTGTCAAATCTCTATATGGGCTTAAACAAGCACCAAAGCAATGTCACCAAAAGTTTGATAAGGTTGTTCTAGCTAATGACTATAAAATGCAAATTTGGAATTTCATATAAATAGGGGTGGAATTTCATTTGGAAAATATACCAAAAGATTCTTTAAAGTTCTTTTTATCCTTCCTTCATCTTCTACGTTTATTAGATTGTTATACTCTGTTCAGTGCTTAGTGAACTATTTTTGTCAGTGCAAAACACAAATAGTCACCGGGCTTCATTATATCATTGAGATTCATTTGCTTGAAACTCATTTTCGCACCAAGTATAGGTGGAGGCGAATAGAACCTTAAATATAGTGGATTGATACACGCCTTAGAGCCTCGTCTTATCGCTTCGTTTTTTTTTCTATTTGATTTGTTGTTTGTATGTTCGAGATTTTTCTCATCGAAATTCCGCATTAACAAAGGCAAGGGTTTATATCATGACTCTCAAATTTACTAAGGATAGAGGATACCCTAGCGTCATGATCAAAGGTGACTCCATGGTTGTGATCAATAGACTTCATTCGAAAGGCACAAATTTATCCTTGCTTGACATGCACCCATTAGAGGCTTGTAAAATTATTAGCTCTTTTACCTCTATTTCCTTTTTGTATATTAGTACTAGTAATTTAATTGCACATCATTTAGTTAGATTAGCAGGTAATAATGCAATTGATTTGGATGACCTTGATGCTCTCAATGACGTTGTAATGTGAAATGCTATGGATATTTAAATACACTAGCTTTTACCCTTAAAAAATGTCAATGTCTTTTAATACCAAAAAAACACATTTTGGGAAATAATTCCCCAACTGCTTTATTTTGTAAAATAAAAAATATATATTAATATTAAAATAATAATAATTAGTTAATAACATAAAAATAAACATAGTGATAAATTAAAACTATTATAGATAAAATAATATTAAATGATACATGAACTAAAAATTTGATAATACAAGATAATAGTAAATTTTTAATTAAAATTGTAAAAATTATAAGTAGTCTATTTGGTAAAGAATTATATAATTTATGTAAATATCATCATATTTATATTATCTATTTGAAAATGAGTTAATATTTGGTATATTGGCATGTGTTTTACAAGCAAACTTAAAAACTGTCACATGTTTTATTTTTAAAATATTTTACTATATCCCTATAGGATACTTATCAACCGCTGACCCTATTTGTGGAGTCTAAAAACTTCACTGACAGTGTACCCAAATATTTTCTCTTTGAAATAAAAATTATAATTTCAAATTTTAACTTAATTTTAAATTGTGAATTATATATTTTTTAAAAGTTATTACATCAAAGTAAATAATATGTTTTTATAAAAAAATATTCTTATATTAAATAATTCACTTGTAAATAAATTTCCTTTCTTCGAAACTAAGGTGATACGTCAGGCGAGATCGAACCATGACACCATTGTCCTGGACACGGAGGGGCACAAGTCGAAAGAAGTGTTGAGAGACCCTAGACTTATTGTAATGCCCCAAAATTCTTATTTTTGTTATTGTGAAAAAGTGGCAATTGTGTATCTGGTTCAGTGGTTAAATGTTCTAGGTGTGGAGGGGGGTTCCCAAGTTCAAGCCTTATTTTTGACAAATTTTGGGTTATTTTAGAATTAAGCCTGATACTAGTTTAGCGGGCTTATATTTAATTGTTGGTAAGCTTTTAACAGAATGGGTTTGCTGGTCTAGAGGTTAAGTGGAGTGTCAAACTGCTGGAGGTTCTGCGTTTGAATCTCTGCGTGGGCAAAAGAGATTATTTTTGCTCAGTTTGGTGGCTGAGAGTTTGAGTTGTACCAAAAATCTAAGAACTGGGTGGTTGAGATAGTGTAGGCAGTGATATTTGAGTAAATCAGTTTTCCCTAAAAAACTCTCCTATAGAAAAAAAAAATTGACGTTCACCTTTCTTCCTCTTCTGTTTTCCCTTTTCTTTTCGAACAAAATCTTTTCTTTTCTTTTCCGTTCCAGCAAGGTTTGTTTTTCCTTTTCGGCACTATGTTTTACATAGGTAAGTTACATTTATTGTGGCTCGATTAGGGGTTTCTTTTGTTGTTTGTTTTTGAATTTTTGGATTCTTTCCATTGGAATCTGATTTGCTATTTTGACAGCAGTAAATCAAGAAGTAAGGGGCTCTCCGTGTGCGGAAGCGTGAACGCAATCTTTCAAGATAGTTGGGGTAAATGTTGAATGTCCTTTTTGGATTATTGTCAATGTTGGGTTTCGATTTAAATTGAGAATTGTGACTGATTTTGGAGCGTTGTATGTCCATTATAAGTTCTAGAAGGCTCGGAGGTGTTTTTACATCTAATCTGTAGTAGGTGTGTACTCAATACTATCGACGCCACAGGGGCGTGTGGTTGCTCATGTGGTAGGTTGTGTGCTCTAACAAGGGCGTGTGTTCGACGAGGCCAGGCCGTGCATGTACGACACGACCATGTGATGGCCAAGCAAACCGTGTACGACACACGGACTAGACTAATTTAAGCAGTGTAGGCCACACGGGCGTGTGGGATTCTGGGTCAGGCCATGTGATCCACATGACAAGAAAATTTTGGGCCATGTGGGCCATATGGGCATGTGGGCCCACACGAGCAGATCACATAGGCGTGTGAGCCCATTTTTACTGAATTGATTGCTAGGGTTGCATGGGTCGCCCAAGTCAACTGTGAACCTATTGTAGGGTCGATAAGCATTACTTAGACCCCTAATTGTGTGAACTGACTGATTGATGGATATATATTGAGTATGATGATAGTATGCATGTATACATTTACTGATTATATGTACTGATATCATGACATAACATGTCATGTATTGTATGTGCATTGTCTGGGGATTGGGTTGATTTTATTTGGAGGAAGTGTACTGAAAGGCTCTTAAGCCTAATATACTGGCAGTTCAGTTGCAATCCACTGGTTTGTACTGCATTCGGTACTATCTGGAGTGTAGGGATGGGTGGGTTGATTTAATCCATATATAGATTGTAGGGTTGGACGGAGATGGTGTGTAGAGGTTGGTTGGGTAGGACTTTGTTACTGAATATTGTATATCTATTACTGATACTGTGATGAGTTAAGGCCCTTGTGCATACTGATACTGATACTGAGTTGGGCTAAGGCTAAACCATTACTGATACTGAAAGGGGCTTAGGCTCAAGACTGTTTTTAACTGTGCACTGTGTTTATTATTGTTCATTTTCTGTGGGATTACACACCGAGTTTACGTAAACTCACCCCTCTCTATTTAATGTGTACAGGTAATCCCCAGACCTAGACAGATCGGGCAACACAAGACTAGATGGTGACCACAGTTTTTGAGACTTTTACAATTTCTAATTTGTGATTTATGGTTTTATTTACAAAGGTTTATTTGGATGTAATTTGGGGACTTTTTGGGACTTTTGCTTAAATTTAGTTTTTATTTATTTTTATAGATTTATAATTGCTAGACGTAGGAAAACTCAGTTTTCAAAAGATAAAGTTTTCTCTAAACACACGATTTACTCAAAACGGTTTTAAAAGCTTCCGCAACAAATTATGTTTAAAACAATCGATTTAACGAATAAGGAATTTGGAATTTAATAAAAGATAAGTGAAGTAATTAAACAGAAATGGATTTATCATAGAAACCTAGTTTTCAAACACCCTATCATGTGACATCGCCAGATTTGGCCATAACATCTAGGCCGGGTTTAGAGTGTTACACTTATGTTTAGATATGATCCCTGTTGGGCTAAAGTGAAGAAAGCTAAAATATTACTAAAAAGGTTTGGCTTAATGGTTCAAAAGATATTTTGGAAAGAATCGATATGATGGGAAAAGACATTGGCACGTGGCAATATAGGAAGTATAAAGAGCTGAGCAAGCAGATTGGTAATCTAAAGTCAATGATTAACAAAAACATTAACAATCCTGGTGGTTTATATGAGGGAGAAAGGCTTAAAGCTATGAGGCTTCAGCTTGGAAATCTGATGGATAAAGAGGAGAAGTATTGGGCTCAGAGATTGAGAATTACCTGGTTGAGGGAGGGTGATAGGAATACCCGATTTTTTTCATGTTAGAGCGTTTAGCAGAAGGAAAAAGAATAATATTGAGAAGTTGAAAGACGTTCATGGGTACTGGAAAATCAACACTAAAGATATCTGTGCGGCAGCTAGAGAGTATTTTCAAAATCTGTTTGGGTCAACTTTACATACAAATTATAATCTTAATGTTGACTTTATTAATAATTGCATTTTAGGGGAGATGAATGATAAGCTTTTAGAGGACTTCAAATATGAGGAAATTAAGAGAGCTTTTAATCAAATGGACCCGAGAAAAGCCCCGGGCATTGACGGTTTGTCAGGAAATTTTTTCAAAGAAAATTGGGACATGGTGGGAGCCGATTTTCTACAATTATGCCATGATATTTTAAACGGGAATAGAAAAGTGGACAGTCTTAATAAAACTATTATTGTTTTTATCCCTAAAATAAAAAACCTTATTGATATGACTAATTTTCGTCTTATTAGTTTATGCAGGGTGGTATACAAGATCGTTGCTAAAGTTCTTGCCAACCGTTTAAAAGATACCCTTCTGAAGTGCATTAGTCAAAATCAGAGCGCATTTGTTCCTGGACGAATGATCCATGACAACATATTAATCACCCATGAGCTAGTCCATTACCTTCAAAGTGCTACTAATAATCCTAATAAGGGATTGGTTATTAAGCTCGACATGAGCAAAGAGTATGATCGGGTTGAGTGGAAATTCATTGTAGCAGTTATGAGGAAAATGGGTTACGCTGAGGCTTGGGTAAAAAAAGTCATGAGCTGTATTAGTTCGGTCCATTATGTCGTAAAATGCAATTCAACCCTCTCCAAGTCTATTGTGCTGGAAAGAGGCCTCAGACAAGGAGACCCTCTATCTTCCTATCTTTTCTTATTTTGCATAAAAGCTTTTTCTAAATTACTTATTCGAGCTCAAAATGAAAATATTTTAAAAGGAATTCGGGCTATTGTTTATGGACCGCGTATTAATCACCTATTTTTTGCGAATGACGTACTCCTCTTCATCCGTAACAAGAAAAGATATGTGGAGGAGATTGTTAATATTTTACAAAAATTTTCAAGAATTTCAGGACAAAAGATTAATATTGAAAAACCCATGATTACTTTTAGCCCAAAAATTCCTTTGAACCAAGGACATTATTTCAGTTTTATGCTTGGAATGCGTATGGTAGAGAATTTTGACAACTACTTAGGACTTCCTTTACCCATTCATAGGAAAAAATCTACTGCTTTTACTAATGTTATTAATCGGTGCATTTGCAGGATGAATAGTTGGTCAAAAAGATTGTTGTCCTACGGTGGGAAAGAGGTTTTTCCTTAAAGCCATCATTCAATCTATACCTACATATGCCTTTTTGGTTCTTCTTGCTCCAAAAGGAATCATTGAGGAGATTCATTCAAAAATGGGTCAAATATGGTGGACGAGTAATGATAAGACTCGTGGCTGGGCTATGATGGCTTGGAACCATTTATGCTATCCAAAAGGAATGGGAGGTATGGGATTTAGAGATATGCATGTGTTTAATTTGGCCCTTTTATGTAGACAATTTTGGAGACTTGTTAATTTCAAAGATACGTTGTGCTTTAAAGTATTAAGTGCTAAGTATTTTCCTGAGGGCGATGTATTCAGGCCTAAACGGTGTGATAGACCGTCTTTCACTTGGATGATTATTGCTAAAGCGGCGGCTACATGAATAGACGGTTATATGTAGAAAGTTGGGGATGGTAGTACTATTAACATTCGGTGGGATCAATGGGGCATTGAGGGGCTGAATAGGAATTCATTAGATCAGTGTTAAAGATTTGTGGGACTAGCAAAGTAAACAGTGGAAAAGGGAAAGGGTCATTGAACTTTATGGTAAAACTATGGGGGAGCATATATGCAATTTACCCATTCCTCATAATGATATAAAAGACAACCTCACGTGGATTTAAAACCCCCATGGTTTTTATACTTCGAAGTCATTCTATTCATGGTTATCCCTCAAGAATCTCGGCTTTGGACCTCACAGATTCTATTGGTAAATAATTTGGAAGCTTAAAATGCTTCCTAAGGTTAAAGTCTTTAGCTGGAGAATCGTCCATGACATCTTACCAACTTACGATAACATCGCCCGTACTCGTCAAAATTTTTCCACTACCTGTCCGAGATGTAAAAACAGTGCGGAGACTTTGATACATGCCATGTAAGATTGCCCCATGGTACGTGATGTCCTTATTATTGGAGGTTTAAACAATAGACTTCTTGAAGGAAGATATGAACGTTGCATTGATTGGTTGGAGGATGCCCTTCGCAAGCTTGACTCAAAAGCTGTTGCAGATTTCTTTACTCTTCTTTGGAATTGTTGGAATAACAGGAACAAGTTGGTGTTTCAAGGTAAAGAAGATCCTGCTAGGGTGGTATGGGAGAGGACGCAGGCGCTTAGTAACGAGTTTCAAATTTTCAACCTCAATGACCCCCTATAATTCCTCCTAAGCTGAAGTGTAAAGGATGGAAGAAATCTCCGAAGGATTTTGTTAAAATCAACGTTGATGTGGCGATCTTTAAAGGTGGCATTGGCTATGGGGTTGTTATAAGAGATGTTGATGGTTTTGTATTGGGTGGTTGCTATGGTTTTGCTAATAAGACTCTCGACATAATTTGGGAGGATCTGGAGGCGTTGTCTATGGGATGAAGCTGGCCGATTCTATGAAAATCCCAAAGTTAATTGTAGAGTCAGACAATGCAACTTTAATTAACACTGTGAATAAATGCGAGAAAGATGTTACTATTTTGGGCCAATGCATAAAAAAGGAGTGTATGATCCTTAGAAATTTTGATTCAGTCCTCTTCAATTAGATTGACCGTAGAAGCAATGAGGCAGCTGACTCTCTTAGCAAGTTACCTATTAAGAACAATTGTAATCTGAATTTTAAGATGGAATATCCTTTGGAAATCCACAAAGTTATTATACGTGAAGTAATAAAATGAGGTTGACCCTCGGGTCGTTTTTATCAAAAATAATAATTCACTTGTAAATAAAAATAAAAATAAAATAGTAAGTATTTTTATTTTCTATTGTCCTACGATTTAATTTTTATTTATATTCTAAATTTTATATTAATGCAATATAATAAATATTATATCAATTATATTTTTATAAAAATTACTAAATTAGTTTACCATATTATAACTAGTTGAAGTTTACTATCAATCTTTGTACCATACCAAATGTTTAAAGGAAATTTTAACCTTTATTTTTAAATATCTTCATATTTTAGTTGAAAAGGTCAACATTTTGTTAGTCGAAAAAATTGATGTGGTATTGATTATTAAGTTTACCCAAAAAAAAAAAAAACCCAAATAAGCTCAATGCATAATTGCCAATTTCAAATTTTTTTTATAAAACAAAATATCTAGTAAACAAAACATAGAATAAGACAATGAATAAAAAACATCAAACATAGAGAGTAAAAATAGAGATAAACACACAAACTTTGTTAACTTGTTTAGAGATAATTCTACTCTTCGAAGCTTTGTTTAGGGAATGGTTTATTCTAATATTTAATTCAATAATCAATTAGCTGAAGCTTAATTTACCCTTACATAAGAAATAATTGCTGTAGCGACTTAAAAAAATTTAGCTTGGTCGCTAATTGTGGCGATTTATTGAAAATTTGAAAATGGAATCTTGGTTTTATAAAAAGGGGGAGTCGCCACCGATCCTTTTTCCTAGGTGTGATCGGACACCTTATAAATCATCTTTTAGAAAAGAAAATTTATTCTTGAACAACAATGAAGGCCGGGTTTAGGTCTACGTTAAAATTCAGAGAAAAATAGGGTTCGGGAGTCAGTTACGCACGAGGAAGGTATTAGCACCCTCGTGACGCCTAAAATTGGTATCTCTGTTAAACATGTGTTGTCTTGATTTTAAAAAATGCGAGTTCAATGTAACATTTAGTCGTGATACAGTTGAAAAGACAAGAAATTTTAGTTTTTCAGGTTTTTTAGGAGAGTGTTCCGTCTTTAACACGAGTCGATTGATGTTCACCCTACATAGCGATGAAATCAACGACTTAATGTTAAATCGGCACGTTGTCTTAGTTATTGAAATTAATTTAAAGACATAAATGAAAACAAATAAAAGTAAAAGAAAACTAAAATTGATGTTACACTATGGCATGAACTACTAATGCTAAACTCGGAACAGACAAATATTAATAAAAAGTTAAGAATATACTGAAACAAATAGTATACGAAACATTAACAATATACATGCAATAGTAATAGTATAAAACAATAATAATGCATATGGTATTAAACATGGTAGTAATAGCATTAAACACGAAATAAAATCATGAATATCTATGATCATATAATAATAAATGAAGTGACGTAAACATAATATTAAAAATACTAATAGTGCTATATATATATGTATATATTAAAGTATGTGTAATGATAAGAGTGAAAAGTGTATACATAGTAATACTAAAATACATACGTAATATATACCTACATAGTATATAAAATGAACATATGCAAGATACATTATAAATACTAATAACATAAAAATTATATACATTAACAATACTACACAAATATATACATATATTTTAAAATAAATACATAATAATATTAAAATAAAATAATAAGTATAATAATAAAAATAAGGATATAAATAATACTATTTATAAAAATATATATATACGCATAATAAAATACATATACTAATATTAATAATAAATATACTAGGAATAAAATAAATAAAATAATAGTATATATATGATGTGGTATTAAAAAGATGTACATATATATATGTAATAGTATTCGAGAAGATATGAAAAATAAAATATACAAATAATATGGTATTAGAGGTGTATACATAACATATATAAAATCAATATTTAAAGATACATACACACAATATATATAAAAATGTTAAAATAATGCTAAAAGACAACTCTTAATATTACTACATAACTACATACCTATATGTTAAAATATATACACAAAATAGAATACATACTAACATTGATAAGAACATATACAATATTTATTAGGAATACTAATAACATAGGAAATATATTTATATACTAATAATAATAATAAAAGGATGTATGTACACCAAATAATACATAATATTAAAATTATATAATAAATGGCAATAGTGAAAATAAGTATCATAATGAATAATACGAAAATAATACTATATAAAAATATATACGTATAATAAAATATATGTACTAAGATTAAAACTAAATATAAATAAAATAATAATATATACATAATCTATATAGAAACATATACGGTATATATATATATACATTAGAAATGATAATAACAAATAAAAAAACTATTAACATACTACATAAATATGTACATATATATATATATACACGTATATTAACATTGAGTGAATATCAATACTAGTACCAATAATGTGGATAATGAATATAATAATAGTAATAAATAATATATGTATATACTTATAATAGTAAAAACGAAATATTTAAAACTATAACTAGATATACAATGATAATAATAATGATAATATTAAAAGTATGTACATAATAGTGTTAAGAATACCTACATGATATAGTTATTAAAATATATACATACTATAATAAAATATATGAATAATATGATATATAAAAAAAATATGCGTAATATAGAGTATAATATATATATTAAAAGAATATATATGACATACGAATATATTAACAAAGACAATAATATCAAAAACTGTAGCACCCCAAACCCGGCCCAGAAGTTATGGCCGGCATGCCACATCAAAACGTAAAAAAAAAAATTTCCATTCTAAGTCCAGAAAATCGTACTTGATGTTCAAAAGATTAATTCATTAAGGGTTAAAGTGAAAGGAAGCTATGCACCAGGTAGGAAACCGAAAATGAGGAGGTGAGTCTATCGGACTGCTTAAGTACCAAACTCCCTTCGGATCCAATCCTAGACATGCAAACCGCCATTGCCATACCTTAACGTCATGTATATTTCTAGAAACCAATTTGATTAAGTCCTTTTAGGAAAAGTGATTAATTTTGGAAAATATCTTCATTCGGAAGCTTTGCTTATTTTCGTGTTATTTTGAAATCAATTCTTTTTTTTGAAAACGCTACCTAAAGCTATCCAATTTCAATAATTAAATATAAATATTACCTATCTTAATAAAACATATAAAACCATCAAAAATAATTAAGCGGCCTTATTACATTTAAAACCCAAAACTTCAAACGTAAATAAAAGGATGTCCAGTTCACGGAAGAAAATCAAACTTTCGAATCGGGTGGCCACTCGAATTCCCTCACGACTCCAAGCCCACTATGGTTGGAGATTTCTGCGTGGATGAAAATAAAAAGGGTGAGTTTGGGGAAACTCGGTGTAAGGAAAACTCATTCAAAGCCCAAGTCACTCAAGCCTATTGGGCCTAAGCCCATTCAGTAATAGTGGTATCGGGCCGAGCCCTTTTCAGATTATAATAAACCGGGCCTTAGCCCTTATTCAGATAATGATATGGCCCATAGGCCCATTTCAAAATACATGCAACATCAGTAAACATATGCAAGCCCATTTGGGTAATAAGTGGTACTGGGCGAGCCCTTTTCAGATTACAATAAACGGGCCTTAGCCCTTATCCAGATAATGAGATGGCCCATAGGCCCATTTCAAAATACATGCAACATCAAGAAACATATGCAAGCCCATTTGGGAGACTACTCAACCCACCAACCACTACACTCCACTCGTACCAGCCATACACTCCATGTGGGGAATAGCTCAACCCACCCAAATTAACACTCCACGATTCTGCAGCCTTGCTTGCTCGATTATCAATAAATTGAGGCAAAGCCTCCAAGATGCGTGGACAAGCCACTTTCAAGACTTCCTCCGTCAATATCCCAATCCTATGCATCGATAATAACAACATGGCATGCAGTAAATAACAACAATCAAACATGCATTTAGGTCAATTTAACCTAGGGGTATTTCTGATTCGCACCTAGGGGTATAACAGTAATTTTCCATACATAGGGTATTATAGTAATTTAGCTGCTTTTAGGGTTTTTCATGCATATTCCTACTTTTCACGTACTAACGAATCACGCATCGAGGTTCTTACCGAATTGGGCCCGTTGACCCATCATTCCAATGTTGGCCCATTAAGCCCAAAAATATCGAGGCACGTAAATCATGCACTTTGCGTCCAAATTTTGCAGCTTACCAAAAACATTAATCGATTTACCTCACGAGCATTCGCACACTCGCAAATCTACAAAATACCAGTTTTCGGCATTTCGGCTTTTCGAGTTTTGCCGATCTAGACTAAGAAAGAGGGTGTTAGTTACACACCTGTTTGCGACGATATGCTGACGAGATCCACACACACGAACTGCCTACAATTGGATTACTAACACGTTAATCTAACTATTCAAACATGAACTACATATTAACCCCATACCATATTCGGCCAACCACACCTACAGATCAGAGTAATCTTATAAGAAATCAATAAGCAACTCATTAACAAATTTTTGTCAATGTTTACCACATAATCATAATTTCACTGCAAGTTGTCTTCCTGAGAAACAGTCACTAAATTATTTATAACTGGAGCTACGAAACTCCAAATCAAGTTCCGTTAATTTTTCCTGAAAATAGACTCATATATCTTCTATCCATAAAATTTTCAGAATTTTTGGTTTAGCCAATCAATACCAGATTTTTCTCAAAGTTTCCCATGTTTCACTGTTTGACTAATCTGACCACTCTTCATTACGAATCAAAATTTCTCATTGTACAAAATTCAAAATATGTTCTTGTTTATTTCATTAGAAACTAGACTCAATAAGCTTTAATCACATAATTTATTCAGCTTCTAATTCATCTCCCACAATTTATGATGATTTTCCAAAGTCACGTTACTGCTGCTGTCCCAAGCAGATTTATTACCAAATCACTCTTTCATACACCTATCTTGCATGCATGTTATTTAAACATGTATATCACCAATCAATCATCACATATCTATGATTTTTACTTAAGCATAATCTCCATTTCATCATTTCAAAGCACAACATGTTAGCCGATTTTTCCCTTTAGCATCTAAGGCACATGCATGCTCATTTGTTTGGCTCAACTTCACATATCTTCCATTTTTCATCAAAAGAACATGAAACAACAACCATTTCCTTCATTTTAATTCATGACCAAATGCTCACAACACAACTAAAAATCAAAATATACTTCAAGAGTTAAGGTAGAATTAAGAAGAACTCATGAACCTCAAAATAGAAGCAAGGTACCAAGAACTTACCGTCAATTTTCCTCCTCTTAATGACCAAATACTCAAGAGCTTTCTCCTCTCCTTTCTCTTCTCTAACTTTCAGCTATGATGAACAAAGATGGACAAAACTTTGTTCTTTTCACCCCTTTTTCTTTTAATAAAACTTCATATTTCATCCATTTAATTCTTTAATACAAAAGACATGGAATTCTTATCATGAAACATTTACCTAACCCATTATCATGAAACATTTACCTAACCCATTATCATGGAACATTTACCTAACCTATTATCATTGAACATTTACCTAACCTATTATCAATTAGTATCAATTTGTACCATAAATTATGGATATCAAGTGCACATTTTGTCTACAACAACATGATGGCTGGCCACTTCATGTAAAATGGGAGGTTTGTCATGCAAATCCTCCTATTTTGCACTCCTATTTATTTGGTCACTTCAATTTAGCCTATAGCATTTTCAAACATTTTCACATAGGTCCTATTTCATAATTTCACCCCCTTTTTCTTATGGAACAAAAATTAACTAAAATTGCCGGGTTCTATCTTAAGCTTGGGCTTTCTAGAGGCCCATTAACATAATTAAACCTATGCCAACAGTCACAGGATTCCCGAAAATTGGGGCGTTACAAAAACTATTAATAATACTATAATACATATAGGTATTAAGTAAAAAAATAATAGCAATGAAATGCTAATAAATAAGTATAATAAAAATATTAAAGTAAAGTAATAAAAATGATGCTATACATGAATATATATTCATATACGTGTATAATAAAATGTACACTACTACATATAATAAATACAATGATAATAATAATACGAGATTATAATTAATAATAATAGTAAATATCGAAAATAATAATGAGTAATTTGAAAGTAAAACAGCAAACTAACACAAAAAGGACTAAATCGAAGGTAAAACGAAATTTAGGGGCAAATTCGAAATAAAAAGCAAGAAAAAGGGCTTATTTGAACATGCGTGCAACTGTGGGGGGCCAAAAATGCAATTTTTCAAACTATTTTAAAATGCACAACAGCAAAGGGACTAAATCGAATCACGCAACAACTTTCAGGTCCAAATTAAAGTAAATTAAAACTTGATTGTAAATTAATAAAAAAGCGGAAGGGCTAAATGTGCAATTAGCCCTTCTGTTTGAAAACACGCGGACCCTAAGCCGGACGGGTCGGGTCGGATCGGGTAAGGGCTTAAACGACGTCGTTTTGGGGCTTAAGTACAGCCCCCAAAACGACGTCATTTCGGAAGGCTATAAATAGGCCTATTTTCAGAAAAAAATTCATTTGTGAAGGGAGAAAAGAAAACAAAAAAGAAGAAAGGGAGAGGGAGAGAGAGGACGGAGAGGGGGCTACCGGCCAAAGGCCGGCCACTGTCCGGTCGACGGACCCTCGCTGGCGCCGGCGCCGGCCACCATGAAAGGTAAAATTTTTAATTTTTTTCTTTTTATTTTTTATATATTTTATTTTAGTAATATTTATTAAATATCTACTTCTAGATTAAAAATAGGCTAGAAAATGAATAGGAAATAAAAATAGATCACCTTAATCTTTCGGTTTAGATTTTAGAGTGCTTGGTTCTCCGATTTGTGATGGTCCTTTTGTTTTTTTTACACTTGTTTTGCTTCTATTTCTTTCTATACTCGATCTGCTATGGTGTTGTTAAAAGATTGATACCTCACTTTTTGTATTCTGGAAATATCATTGCCCTTTTTTTATTCAAAGAAAAATCCCCCTTTTTTTACCATTCTGATTTGGGTTTTATAACCCTTTTACATTCATTTTTTATTATTTCTGTCTCTTCTCTGTTTACTTACTTGCAGGTAGATGGGCGGTGCTGCAGAGCTGGTGGCAGATGTCGGTGATGGATGGGACAAGGGCAGGTGCAAGTAGGCAAGTGGTTCGGCTAAGGGGTGATTAGGGTTAGGTGTTTTTTGTATTTTGGGTTTTGTGGGTTAGTGGGCTTCTGAATTGGGTTCAAAATGGGTTGAGGGGTTTAGGGATTGGGTTATAAATGGGTAATTTGGGCTAATAGGTATTGTAATGTAAATGGGTTAGGGGTATTGGGTAAGATAATTGGGCCTATCGGGTTATTGGGCTGTCTTGTATTGGGTTTAATTTGTAAGTGTAACTGTGTCAAAATTGGCCTATAACAATTGCCACCCGAATAGATAACCCAACTTGTTACAACCATCTCACTTACAATAGTTGAAATCAATCTTGCAAAAGTAAACAAAAGCAAAAAAAAGATGGATCCATCTATGCGAATAGGCTACTTATTTATAGGCAAAATGATCTGGCTTAGTAGATTTTGTGAAGATAAATTTATCAATTTAGTGCATCTTAATCTTAGATAAAAACTTCCAATATTTATCTCAAACTAAAATCTTATAAACCAACTAAAATCAGCTAATAATTACTGAGATAAATGCTTAAAAGGATAAAGATAAGCTTGATGGGATAAAGCATGTCAATCTCCAAACTCTTTAACAATCAAATTCGATCACTATTATTTAAGGTGAGATAAAACATGTTTTTAAGAGAATTTGCTTATAGGTAAAATAATCATAAAGGTCAAAATAAAAAAATTAACATATAACTCTGTCCTAAAATTATATCCAAATTATTATCTAAAAAACCCTTTAAACATATGTTTAAACGTGAAAATGAACAAATGGTTGAAAGAGTTAAAGCTTGAACTTAGTTTAACATAAATTGAAGCATTAGCAAGGGAACAACTAAAAACCCCACATCTTGACAGTAAAAATACATACACATCAACCCAACATTTTAATTAATGCACACTAACCATCATAAAGTCACGGTTAACGAAAGGGTTGACGTTTTGGACCAAGATATGCAAATTTTCAAATGTATGAGAATTAAAATTAAGTTTTCGGTATAGTAAAAAAACTTGTAATAATTTTTACTCGTTATAATTTAATAATATTACGTTCATGGCATTTGTCATTAAAATAAATGTATTACACTAAGATTATGTCGGCATTGTTGATTACTTCTTAAAGTGGTTTTGGTTTTATACCAAAATTAAGATTTAAATTAGATATGGTGGGTGGGTTTTTGACTTAATTAGTGAACTCCAATATAATGCTTGTTCTAGTTCCAAAGTCTTTTCTCGTGGCCCCATGAAAGCAATTGGAGGATTTCTCCATCGAAATTATTGTGTATTTCATCGGTTTTCTATCTCTTAATTTTCCACTAATTAAGCCATAATGAAGCTCAATCTGAACTTCAAATCAATAGAAGAAAAAACTTTTCAGATTCTCATCTCTATAGTGTTCCATATGCTTTCGGAATGTCGGATTTCACTTTCTAAGTTGATTGTAATTAGTTATCTACATTTATAAAATAAAAATAAAAAATAATAATAATAACACATAGATTTTAAGTGAAAAATCTTTTCGAGAAAAAATCATGGGTAGTGGAAAAAAATTCACTAATATTGAAAAAACGAATGATACTATAGGAGTTTCGACTATATCTATTTAAAAGTTTAAAAAACCCTATTCTAACCAATGTCAAATAGAAGAATTGTAATTCTATACAATATTCTACTTGTGTGGCATGGTCTATACCGCGGGGGCCGGTCACAATTCCAGTCAGTATTATGCTTAATGGGAATCTATGGCGGGCTTCGGCCTCTTGCCCCACAAATCCCCTTAAGTGATGGGATTTGGGTCACATAAACTTTAACATTTTTTTTATATTCTTCTTGTCCATTTTTTTATTGTCCCTTACAAAAATATCGTCTCTAATATTTAAACTTAAGTCCTCTCCTTAAAGGTGTAATGTGCCTTACCATTACACTCAATCACTTGAAGACAGATATCCTATTGATGTTGGAACTAATGTTGTAAAAGTGAGTTGAGATACTTGTTGGTATACCTTATAACAAATGTTGCAATAGTGGTTACCACAGTTTAAAAAACAAATAAGAGCAATAAAATAAACCAAATAAGGGGATGAGAGATTATTTACTCAAAGAAGAAATTTATTAGACAAATTCTGAGTATAACACTTTATTACACTTCAATTTACTTAAAATGGTTTAAAAATAATTGGGACTTTAATATTACATGCATTCATTCTTTATTCAAAGTGTTGTTAAATTGTAGTGAAGATGGAGGATTTCATAGCTGCAATATCAAAACTCAAAAATATCTTCCATATAAATATCAAATTCATTAATCACTTCTGTATCCAATAAGGAAAGTAAATATCTCCCACAGTTCATGGATGTTGCCTTGTAAATTTGCGGCCAAATAAAAATTCTCACTCTCACAAAACATCACTTGCATTGTCATCACAAATGTTGCAAGTTTCTACAATAATAAATACAAATAAAAAAAAGACACACGTAGCTTTCTTAAATTCAGTCATGACAACAATGTAAAGTAACAATAGTTAGAGTCTTCTGTTCCACCATCATTCAAATTTTGTTATCGAATTTTTATTATCTACAAAATAAATATTTATTCTTAATCTATCATATAAATTTATTTCAAGATTTAATATTGACTAAAGTAAACTACCTCAATTAATTTTTATAAGTTTTAATTTTGGATATCCTTTTTTGTTTTTTACAATTTGTTTTCATTTTGGTTATTTATCATTAATATTGAGTTAGGAAATGTCATTGTACACTCATTCTAGTCTCCCAATTTAAATAAATTTTTATTTTGATCACTTATTTTTATCTTTTTTTGGAATTAAATTTAATTTTTTTAAAAATAATTTTTACAGAAATTGAGTTATTCATCTACATAGATGAAACTCAAGTTTTCCTAATAACTCAATTATCTGTAAAACTTAAGTTTTCCTGTAAAAACTCAAGATTTTTTCCTTTATTATTGAAAACTTTTAATTTTAAAAGAAGGACAAAATTAAAGGAAATTAAAAAGATAAAATGATTTTTCCTGTAAATCCTCAATTTTTTCTTATAAAACCCTGGTAGTTCCTTGTAAACCCCATGCTTTTCTCTTTTACTTAAAAAAAATTAAAAGTAATTCTAAAAAGAAAAATTAAAAAATAAATTGAGTTTTCCCGTAAAAGCCCAAGTTTTTATAAAAGCTTAGATAATTTATTGTAAAACCCAGATTTTTCTCTTTTAATGGAAAAATTAAAATTATTTCTAAAAAAGGAAAATTATAAAAATATGTATATAAATTAATTTTTTTAGAAATTCAAATAATTTCTTGTAAAATCTCAAAATTTCCCATTTTACTGGAAAAACTAAAAGTAATCCCAAGAAAGGAAAAAATAATGGAAATTGAAAAGAAAACAAAAATGTTTCTTTTTTGCTGGTTTTGCATGTAAAAACCAAGTTTGTACCTATAAAATCCAAGGTTTCCCTTTACTTAAAAAGAAAAAAAAAAACTCTAAAGTTGTCAACATTTGTCTATTATGTTTAGGTACGAGGACTTGAGTTCGATCCTGAACAATTTTACTCTCCATTCTAAATCATAAAAATAAAATTGAAATTAATGCTAAAGTGTTAAAAAATTAAAATAAATAAAAATAAATTATCAAAATAAAACTTATAAAAATTGGATTACCTGGTTGTATAATTTAATAAGGCCATTTTAAACTTAAACTAGATTCATCCCTATTAAATTATTATATTTCATTTAAATTTTATATTATAAAAATATACATATATAAATACAAAATAACTTTTAAAATTACTCTCCATAAATTCAAACAAGCAGTGAACTTTCAAAACCCGATGAACCAAGTCGATCTTTAACACGAATATTTATTTATTCATACATGACTCAACTTATGGATGAAAAATGACAAAAATATATTTTTATAATTAAGCTTATAAAAATAAGTTTGAAAATTAAAATAAAAACCTATAACTCTATACTTTATATGTTGTAAATCACTATATACATAAAGGATTCTTTGTATGCTCACATTAGGAAATGTATCAACCCACTACTCTATTAGTGGCATTCACCTAATATTATGGTACATTTCAAAATGATTAGAAGGAACATGCTTTACTCAATCAGTGCAATAAGAAATCCTAGTAGCACAATTAGTTTTTGAAGAAGTAGAATTACCAACAACATTTTTGTTTGGATAATTCTTTCTTTTCTCTTTTATTTATGACATATTATTAGTACAATCAAGTCTCTAATGATGTAATAAAATAATTCAAGTTCTTTTCATTATGTCAAGATTAAAATTTTGGTTTTCAAATATGCATTATCGGAAATCTAATACATGTCCTTATTTTTCTAATCACGTTAATAAAACAAAAATAAAAACAACACGAGAAAATCAAACTTAGGGTACCTGCGACTCCACCTTGTAACCAACCCCTACTAAAAACTCTAGCAGCTTGCAGTCCACTCAGCGAGCACCTAGCTCGCATCCTACCCTGCGAGCATCAACTCGCAGCTTACCCAGTAGACACTTAACCTATGAACACCCTTGCTCGTGAACCCCCAGTTCGTGACCTGACTGGCGAACCTAGTTCGCATCTTACCCTGGATCTTCTACGTTTGCCGAATCCCCTTACTTTGGCGAGCTACCTACCCTAGGTGAACTCATGTATTACTGACGAACCCTTAATGATGAACACATATATGGTATACGAACCCTAATACATTAGGTGTGCGATCCCCTATCACATTATGACATGTAAACTGTAACGACCCGATAGTCACGGGTGTCTGAAAATGTATTTCTGAGATTCCGTTTTGGTAAATTAGAAATATTTAATAAGTTAGTTGTGTAATTAATTAGGTTTTGAGTAAGTGAATTTGCATAAATTAAGAGTAATTAGGTAAAATGACTAAATTGCATATAGGGTGAAAGTTGAATATAAATTAAAGAAAAATTAAAGGGACTAAAGAGAAATTATACCATTTTTCTTAAATGAGGCTGCATAAGTAAAAATCTATGTAAAATTTAATAAATATTATAATAAAATATATTTACTTAACATTTAAGTATATATATTATAATAATCTATTATATAATAAAACAATTAAATAAAAGAAAAGAAATAGTAAAAGAAACAAGATAGAAACGAAACAGAAAGGAAAAAGAAAGAAAAAGGAAAGAAAAGGAGAAAGGCCAAAGCCTCAATTGTTTAGTCAATTTAGTTCCTTTTTCTTGTAATTTTTATATTTTTAGAATCCCGGTATTAAATACTACCCGACTTATGTCAAAATTTTAGAAATTATTGAGTTTTTTAGATGTTGTTAATGTTGAATAATTTTTGTATTAGAGACCAAGTTGATAGATTTTTAAATTAGAAATGAAAAGAACTAAATTGTAGAACAAATAGTAAATTGTGTAATATGGACTAAATTGTGAAAATTTTGAAATTTAGGAATTTATGTGAATATAGGAAGTTAAATTTAGTTTAAAGTAGAATTTGTATGAAAATATAAGATTAATTGTGAAGAAATAAAATTAGTCTCGATTTAGGGACTAAATTGAAATTTAGGTAATATTTGAGTAAAATTTTAAAATATTCAACATGAAATTGAATTGTGTTGTATTGATGATTTTAATTGTTTTAATTTCGTAGCTAACGTCGTACCGAAATCCTCGACTAAAAAGGGGAAAGATAAAGTCGACAAGGAATAGCTTGGAATTTCTGATTTGTATTTCTATAATCCAAATCTAATTATTAATTGTTGTATTTTGATTTAATGCTTATGGTAAGTGGTTGAGGTGAATATTTGACATTTTAATATTGAATTGAATTTATATGTATATGTGATTATATAAAAAATTGATATTGGATATTGATTGTTTTTTAATTGCGAAATTAAACCCTATTAACTGTATCGGGTTGAGTCGGATATAGATGGCATGCCATAGGATTGGAAAATTTCAGAGATTTCTTTGACTTTGAGTCAGTGAGACATTCGGTGTCAATTTACTACTTCAGATTTATTCGATGAGGCATTGGGTGTCAATTTACTTCGGTTTAGCCGATAAGACACTGGGTGTCAATCTATTACTTCGAATTATCCGATAAGGCACTGGGTGCCAAACTGGTGTGTTTGGTTGGATCCATGTATCCGTCCGATGTCTGAGTAGTGTTAATAGGGGTAATTAATTGAAATTGTATTATGATTGATGTTAGATTATATTGTATGTGAAATGAAAATAAGACAGTGAATTGAAATATGGATTGAGACACAAGAATTGTGTATTCATGAATTGGATATGGAATGAACAAAATTATTATTTAAATGATATGTGTATTATATTGTGAAAAGCTATTTATATAGCAACTATGAGAATTGAGATATTATGAAACAAATGAAATGTGATATGGTGGTTGTAATATTTAGATTGTATATTTGTGATTTCATATCTTTTGAATATTCGGATTATAGAAATACCATTGAGTTTTACTCAGTGTACGATTTTGTTTTTCGTGCGCAGGTTAGGTACTTAATTTGATCGTCGATTTAGCATCCAACAACGGTCTCGAACTCAAACGTGGTGACGTTTTTCCTTTTGTGTCGGCATGTACCTAGGGTGTCTAAATAATAAATATTTTTTTGGATTGATTGTAAATAAGATTATAAGTTAATATTTGTTGGTTATATACATATAAACATGTGTTTATGTTTGAGGTCATATTATGGCATGTTTAAGTTCATGTTTAGATGAACATAAATTAGGCAAAATAAATTAAATTTGACATGATTATAAATTGGATTTGAATGATGTTTTATTGATATGAAATGATGATATAATTGTGGTATTTATGAGGATACATTGGTTAGGCACCTAGGATGTTTATTTTGATATGATTTGGATGTGTTTGATTATGTTTTGAATTGGTTAAACGAGTGATTTTTTGAGTTGCTTATTGTCCAAGCTTGCAGGGAATGGTAAACTTGTTGTTTATGGTTCATTTTGAGTCCACATGGCTAGACAAATGGGCATGTAACTGGACCGTGTGAGACACACGGCTAGCACACGGTCTGGTACACAAGCGTATGGCTTGGCCGTGTGACCCAAGTCAGAGAGTTACACAGGTATAAACCTGGGACAAGACCGTGCGTCCCTATTTTGAATGCCCACACGGTTTAAGACATGGGCATGTCTCCTGGCTGTGTGAATCACACAGCCTGGCCACATGGCCATGTAAACCTTGCATCTTTGAAAATTTTTTAATGTTTTTCGAAAAATTTTCTGAATTTTCGAATTAGTCCTGATTTGTTTCTAATGCGTATTTTGGGCCTCGAGGGCTCGAATAAGGGATAATATGTATGAGTTTGATTGGTTTTAACTTGAATATTATATGATATGAAATGCTTGAAAGTATATATGTTTGATCGATAATGCTCCAAAACCATATTCCGGTAATGGATGTTAGTTAGGGGTGTTACACGAACCTTATGAAAATATTGTGCGAACCCTATAAGTATGGGAGCTTATATACATGCATGCGAGCATGAATGCGAGCCTATACATCTATGCAAGCTTATATACATGCAAGCAAGCCTATACGAGTGTGAGCTTATATGTATATGCGAACCTATTATTTTGTGTGCGAACGCTTACGATATGCGGACCCCAATTGTTGAATTGCCTATGCGAACTCACCCATGTGAACCCTTATTACTGCTACATGCAAACCCTATGGTGAACCCTTAAATAAATTTGACAGTTTATCAATTTATCTACCATTGCTGCATTTTTCAAGCATAATTCAAGTAGTATAAACACACAAACAGTTATAAAAATCCTTAAACAATCCATAGAGAGTCCAATAACAAATCCAAATCAAAAGTAGAATCTAGTTCCTTAAGTTTGCACCTACATTGCCATCTTTATGAACCAAAAACCATCTCACATGCATAATTAAAGATGCTTTTGCCTTTGGATCACCAACTTGCTCACCTCACCACTCCACTCCAATTATGTCACTGCAAAAATAATCACAAAAAGAGTGTGAGCTTAACCAAGCTCAGTGAGTATTCGAGATGCTACAATAATCCACAAACACAAGAGTTAAAACAAGCATGCTAGACACATTTATCACATAAAAACACTAATATCACATCATATTGTGAAGATGAAAATACATGTTAAAACACTCATTGGATACACAAATCTCCATCACCCCACACTTGACTCATAGAGTCTGTCGAAACCATTTTTCATTTGAAAGAAAAAAATAGAAATCGACTTTTAAACAACATGTGGAGTCGCCACCAATCTCTTTGCTTAGGTGTGATTAGGTCACCTACTAAAATGTTTTGTTCCACTTAAAACAATTTTGGTTCACATAAAATTTTAAAAAAATGGGTTCGAGAGTCGGTTACCCATGAGGAAAGGTGAGCACCCTCATTACGTCCAAAAATTGGTACCAAATTGATTCGATGCTATCCTTATATCAAAGATTTAAAAAAAAGATCTTTTAAAGCATGATTTCTTTAAAATGTGTGAATAGTTCAAGTTAACTGTCAAAATTCTCTCGTTTCAAAGATATGCAGTATCATACCCAGCACAATTGGATACGATCCTTTATACTTTCAAATATACGATTGATTTTTTACTTTCAAAAACTTGTATACTAAAATTATAAAAGGATATCCAAATATTTAGTTCACCGAAAAACCATACCCAGCACGGTAGGGCACGATTTCCCGAATTTCCAAATATCGGATATTGCCTTATTTCAGAATTTTTGAATAATAAGGAAAATTGGAAATTCGCTCAAAACACATTTTTCTGTTTTAGAATAGATGGAATACTTCATACATTGTAACGAAACATTTGTATAGAAAAAGATTAATGAACATGAAATAATATAATACAATAAACCACAATTAATAAATCCAACAATTATGTACAACTATTCTAAGTAAAATGTAATCAAATTCTTAATCATGGATGGAGAACAATTAATATAATGAATAAAACAATGACTAAATGATATACATCTACAATAAATATGGCACAATATAAAATGACCCACAAAACATGTACAAAATAAAATGGAAATGAGAAGTCAATGTGGTATAAGACATTTTCAAAATAATGATGAATTAATGAACACCTAATGTCGAGACCATTTTTAAATCGAGTTTTGGAAAATGAGAATCAACTTTAAGAAAAACGAAAACGGGAGTCGCCACCAATCTTTTTAGGTGTGATTGGATCACCTTATAAAATGTTTTGTTTTAAAACATTAATTTTGGTCTACGAAAGTCGAGAAAACAGATTCGGTAGTCGGTTACGTACGAGGAAGGGTTAGCACCCTCGTAACACCCAAAAAATTGGTATCTAATTGATTATCAAGTGTCTTTAATGTCGAAAATTTGAAAGTTTTAAGATGCAAACCTCTTTTAATTAGAATGTCTCAATTTTGAAAATTAAGGCTCACTTATTTTAAACGAGTCAAAACATCACATCCAGTAAGTTAGGACTCAACATTTTAAAACCTTCGAAACTAAGCTCGTCTTTCGAAAATTTCTATCTCGAAACAACAAAACGCCATATCCAGTAAGTTAGGACACTATGTTTTGAAATCTCGAAATAATTGTTTAAGTTTTGAAAACTCAAAATTACTTAGAAGGGTGCTTGACTATTCGAATTCAACGAGAAAAGTCGCAACCCAGTAAGTAAGGGCACTACCTTTCTCGAAGTTTCCAAACATCAAGCATTGCCTTTTATTTTTTTTTAAAAAAAAACCTTGGAATATTATTTTAAATGACGTTTTAGGATGACATATTAATGCATCATGAAGCATAGATGTACAAAATATTCTAACATTTCCATACAAACATAAATAATATCATTAAGACAAAACTAAATAACATGAACATACATTTAATGAAAAAATCATACTAGGGTAAATATAAGATAATAAACAAATAAAAACATGAGTAAACTAAAAGAAAAACATAATACATGCAAAAATTATACAACAATATATATCATAAAATAGCACATAAAAGAAATAATTAAACATAGCATATAAAAAATGAAACTATGCACAAATAAGATAAACGACATACACTAAAAAAATGAATAAATAGAACATTTACAAATTATAAAATATAAAGCAATAGTTCAAAATACATGAAATAATAATATAATATATATACATGCATAGAAAATATATATTTGAAAATAAACTATATAAAAAGGTTAAATATTATAATATATAAAATACATAATCAAATGTATAAAAGATAGGAATAAATATACATATTTGAAAAATGAAGAAATTAAAATAAAAAAGGTTGAAAAACTAAGATAGACGAAGAATAAAATAAGAACAAACCACAGAGAGTAAGAACGCAAGAGGGAGAGAAATTTGAGTGAATGATTTCAAGAATTCTTATTGCTTCCCCAAAAACTCAAGTGTGTTACAATAAAGGGAGAGGCCTCTATTTATAGTTGAGCCTCCCCAAATCCAACGGTACAGATCAATTACATCAACGGTTAAGATTAAAGAATATCTACAAATTAAATCTCCAATATTACAAGATCATATCTTCAAGATTGCATATCATATCTAAGATTGCATACCATATCTAAGATTGTATCATATCTAATATTGCATATCATATCTAAGATTGCATATCCTTAAAGATTATATTTCCATATGAGTCAAGCTCATAGATGGACCTTCAATCTTTTCAAGTAATGGGCCATTTCGATTGGGCCAAATTATATGTTTGTAATTTTGTACTGGACTTGGACTTTGTTTTTTTTTTTTGAAATTATTTCTAGGCCCGGGCAAAATTGAGTGTCTACAGCTGCCCCTCTTTGCTCATTGTTATGTAACAGGAATAGAGCAAAGACTATAGAAGGACCAATTTTGCCTGGGCTCACCGAGTCTTGAGTTCTTGATCCTTGATCTTCTTTAAATGGCCTCTTGAAGGCTTCAATCTGCTTCACTGCAACTCAGGAAGGTGATATATGTTTATCTTTGATCTGCTCCCCGTCTAATACAGAGACGCCAAATCTGTTATCTTCGATCTATTTTCTGACAATACAAAGATGCCAAATCATCTTAGATTTGCTTCATCGTAAGCACGCGAAAACCAAATCAAGTATGTCTTCGATTTGCTCCTTGTAAGCACAAGGATACCAAACCATCTTGGATCTGCTTCAGTCTAATCATCTGAAGGTTAGATCTGCTATGTGTCTGCCCTCCGTCGAATATGGAGACGCCAAACTTCGATTTGTTCTCTGACAATACAGAGATGCCAAATCATCTTAGGTTTGCTTCATTGTAAGCATGTGAAAGCCAAATCAGCTATGTCTTCGATTTGTTCCTTGTAAACACAAGAATGCCAAATCATCTTGGATCTGGTTCAGTATAAACATCTGAAAGTTAGATCTGCTATGTGTCTGCTCTCCGTCGAATATAGAGACGCCAAACTTCGATTTCTTCTCTGACAATACAGAGATGCCAAATCATCTTAGATTTGCTTCATCGTAAGCACGTGAAAGCCAAATCAGCTATGTCTTCGATTTGTTCCTTTGGATCTGCTTCAGTATAAACATATGAAGGCCAGATCTGCTATGTGTCTGCTCTCTGTCGAATATGGAGACACCAAACTTCGATTTGTTCTCTGACAATACAGAGATGCCAAATCATCTTAGATTTGCTTCATCGTAAGCACGTGAAAGCCAAATCAGCTATGTCTTCGATTTGTTCCTTGTAAGCACAAGGATGCCAAATCACCTTGGATCTGTTTAGTATAAACATATAAAGGCCAGATCTGCTATGTGTCTGCTCTCCGTCGAATATGGAGACGCCAAACTTCGATTTGTTCTCTGACAATACAGAGATGCCAAATCATCTTAGATTTGCTTCAGCGTAAACCATGAAAGCCAAATCAGCTATGTCTTCGATTTGTTCCTTATAAGCACAAGGATGCCAAATCTGCTATCTTCAACTTGTTCCCTATAAACACAGGGGATGCCATGCTTGAAATCTTCGATCCGCTTGTTGTAAGCACGGGAATGTCGATCTGTTATCTTCGATTTGTTCCTATAAACACAGGATGCCAAATCGCTATCTTCAACTTGTTCCCTATAAACACAGGGATGCCATGCTGAAATCTTGATCGCTTACTGTAAGCACGTGAATATCGATCTACTATCTTGATTTGTTCCCTATAAACACAGGGATGCCAAATCTACTATCTTCAACTTGTTCCCTATAAACACAGGGATGCCATGCTGAAATCTTCGATCTACTTTGTTGTAAGCATAGGAATGTCAGATCTGCTATCTTTGATTTGTTCCTTATAAACACAGGGATGCCATGCTGAAATCTTTAACTTGTTCCCTATAAACACAGGGATGCCATGCTGAAATCTTCGATCTGCTTCGCTGTAAGCACAGGAATATCTGATCTACTATCTTCGATTTGTTCCCTATAAACACAGGGATGCCAAATCTACTATCTTCAACTTGTTCCCTATAAACACAGGGATGCCATGCTGAAATCTTCGATCTACTTTGTTGTAAGCATAGGAATGTCAGATCTGCTATCTTTGATTTGTTCCTTATAAACACAGGGATGCCATGCTGAAATCTTTAACTTGTTCCCTATAAACACAAGGATGCTATGCTGAAATATTTGATCTGCTTCGCTGTAAGCACAGGAGTGTCAGATCTGCTTTTTCCGATTTGTTCCCTATAAACACAGGGATGTCAAATCTTGTTTCTCTGATCTACATTGTCCCATAAAAGACATAACCTGTAAAATGCGTATGAGTTCATGCCTAATAATTAGGATGCTATGATCGAAGTAAGTCAAATTCTCCTCATTAGACATGTTATAATGCAAAATGTTTTGAATATGACCCCTATTTCGGACGTCATCACTTATTCCCTCATCGAAGTTTTCCTTACTTCTCTCGAAGTCTCATTCCTACTCAGTTTGTGGGTTTGTACCATTCTTCAAATGCTATGACCTGCTGAAAATGTTTGTAAGATGATCCTCTCTTAGGATCGAATCGTTTGATTTGTTCAATCATCATTTAGACTGAAGAAGAAATTTCAGTTTCCCCGAGTACATCCGACCCTCACATATGGGAATTCCTTAAACAATTGTCCTGTTTCAGTTTCTGTATTATCTAGAAATTTCCAGAGTAATATGCAAAACTTCGTTTGTAAAGATATTTAGTTCATCTATCATTATTTTAATGCAACATACTTTAAGAATAATGGAAGATGAATTTAATCTTGAGAATAATTAGTGTAGAAGCCCAAATTGCCCGGGCCCATTTACACTTTAACCCACAAAACCCTTAACCATTAACCCATTTACACTTTAACCCATAAAACCCAAATACAATACAACCCAATTACCAAAAACCCTCAACCATTAGCCCATTTACAACATTAGCCCATTAATCCCAAAACAACACACCAAGCTAACCCCAATACCCTAACCCTAAGCTAGCCCCACCGAAACCCTAACCCTCATCTGACCAGCGCCCTAGCATTTTGACTTTTAGCCTCCCACTTGTGCTGCCACTGTCACCAAGGTCTGACTACCGCCGACCTAGCCATCTGCTCCACCGTCAAGGTCACCTCAGCACCACTTGCACCTGCAACCAGTGAAGCGAAAAGACAGATAATAATAGGAAATAACTTGTAAAAGGGTTATAAAAACCCGAATGAAAAATTGTAACAGGATTCGGCAGTTTGAAAGCAAAAAGAAATAAGAAATTCATTTCAAATCCAAAAAGAAAATAGAACGACCCAAAACAGATTCAAATCGGGATCCAAAGGTAATTTTCATACTTTTTTTTCATTTCACATTTATATATAAACAAATAAAAAGAGTAACACAAAAGAAATAATAAACAAAAAAAAATTAATTTTACCTTTTTCGGCCATCGTGTACGGTGGCCGGCGCCGGCGTCGGCGAGCCTCCGGTGATCGTACGGTGGCCGGCTTCCCCCACCGAAAATCGCCCCATGCTACCCCTCTCTCTTTTTTTTTTTCTCTTTTCCCTCTCAAAGTGATTTTTTTTCAGAATTTTAGGCTATTTATAGCCTACCAAAACGGCACCGTTTTGGTGCCCAAACTCAGACTAAAAAACGACGTCGTTTCATTAGTGGATCGGGTCGACCCGGCCCTACCCACTAGGATCCGCGTGTTTTTATGCAGAAGGGCTATTTGCGCAATCGGCCCTTCCGCTTTTTAAACGTTTTACAATCAAGTTTTTATATTTTAATTTGGCCCCAGAATTTTTCTCGTTTTTTTCAATTTAATCCCCTGTGCTACGCTGCGTTTTGGAAAACAAGGAATATTGCGCTTTTAACCTCTCCAAGTCATGCGCGTGTTATAATTAAGTCCCTTTTCTTTGTTTTTATTTCAAATCGGCCCCGAAATTTTGTTTTTAGTTTGATTTTAATCCTTTCTTTGTTTATTTTCATTTCTTTATTAAATATTCTTGTTTTTTTACATTATTATTATTATTATTATCCTTATTATTATTATTATTATTATTATTATTATTATTATTATTATTATTATTATTATTATTATAGTATATGTTTTGTTATATATGTATTGTATATATATTATGTATATTATTATTTTTATTATATGTTATGTATATGTTAAATATTGTATCATCCATGTATTTTACTATATATGTACATAATTTTAGTATATATAAGTATACCTTTATGTAATATTAGTATTATTATTAATTTTAATATGTATTTAACCTTGTAATCATATGTGTATATATTATGTAAATGTTTTAATGTCATATTATATATGTATTTTTTATGTATTACATGTGCGTACTTTTTTTTATATTGTGTTTTCACGTATCATGCATAATTTCAAAAATTATATTGTATTTTTACATACTATATCATATATATATATATTTTCCATATTTGTTATGTACATATCATTTTCAATATCCATTTTATACATATGTATATATCATGTATATACTTTAACATTAATAGTTATATATATTTTATCACTTCATGTATATTTCAAATATTATATATATATAGTATATTTCTAATATCATTATACATATATGTATACCCTTTTAGTATTGCATTTTTATAACACGTATATTTCAAATATTATATAGCATATTTTCAACATTATTAATAATTATAGTATATACATGTATAAGTATATGTTATATATTTACTTTCAACATCGTTTTTATGTATATTCATTGTTATCTTGTACTTGATACTATTATTATATTTAATCTTGCATACACGGTTATTATTTTTAATATATTTGTCGTGTTCGTTATTTGTTTCAATATATACCTAGCTCTTTCATTTATTTATTTTTATTCCGTATCAGTTGTGTTTTACGTTACTTTGAAAATTACATTCCTGTTTTCTAATCAATTTCAATAATCAAGGCAACGTACCGGTTTAACATTAAGTCGTTGATTTCATCGCTATGTTGGGTGAACATCAACCGACTCGTGTTAAAACGGTACGTCCTTCTCAAAAACTAAAAAAATCAAAACTTTTCGTCTTTTCGATCGTATCACGACTAAATGTTACATTGAACTTGATTTTTGAAAATCAAGACAACCCGTATTTATACGATACCAATTTCGGGCGTCGCGAGGGTGCTAATACCTTCCTCGCGCGTAACCGACTCCCAAACCTTAATTTTGTCTCTGGATTTTAACGTAGACCTAAACTCGGCCTTCTTCTTTGTTTTAAAAAGAAATCTAATAGGTGTCCAATCATACCTAGGAAAAAGGATCGGTGGCAACTCCCTATTTATTTCAAAATTAAACTTCAATTTTCAAGTTTTCACTAAATCGCCACACTTAGCGACCCCAAATCAAAATTTTACGTCGCTACAGCTAGCGACTCCACTGGGGAACCCTTTTTGAGAGTCGTGTCTGGAATTAAACTCGTGTTGTCAAAATTTTTAAAGTTCTTTTGTTCAAATTAACATTTAGTCGTGATCCTTAAATTGTTGTTTTCAAAAAAATCATGCATTTGCATCGTGTTGTATATATTCTTCTAACTTGTTTTATCTGGTTGTTTTTCAGCTTTAAATTTTATGGTTTTAGTTTTGGTTTAGTTTTTAAATAAAAAGTAAAGGTTTGTGAGTTTCTCCTCACACACCGTGCACTTGCATTTTCGCATAACATGAGCTCTCTACCCGGGCTCTGTCCGTTTAAGTGAAAGTAAACGCTACGCCTTCATGAGTTAACTTGTCCCTCCGCACAGGCTAGTGAATACTTTCAGGTTACATACAACTTATGCTTTCGTGAGTTAACTTGTCCCTCCGCATAAGCATAAGTAAATGTAATCCCTCGAATTGAACTCGTGAGCCTGTGATGGGCTATGACCGAGGCTTCGTACTAATCTTAGCGATGATGAAGACGGACAATTCGAGTACCTATCTAGAACCAAAACCGCATATAATTAACCATACGAGCCACCTAACTAGAGCCATGCTGAACCTCCGTCCGTTTAGTAGTTACCAAAATAAGTGCATGGGAGGAACGCCTTTGGCCTTTTACATTTTCACTTTCTATACAAGGGGATTGGGTCTGTTTAATAAACTAGATTTGGGTAGTTCGATTCGTTAAATTTTCCATATTTTTTCTGTCTGTATTTAATTACTAATCAAGGTTGTTTGTCTTTGCCGTATTGTTTTTCATCATGCATTATAGGCATCATATTAGAAAGGTGTTGACTAAATATCGGTTGCCAAAAAATGGGTTTCTAAGGAAGAGTCAATTATACAAACAAGCGAGAAAAATGCCGTAGTCAAGATTGGTCTCTAAAACTCGAGAAGAAAAAGGGATAGTCTAGTGGAGGGATGTATTGCCAATCGCCCGAAACACGTAATCGTGAATGTTCGCCAGAATAACCTTGAAGATTTGGTTCAGGTTTGGAATCAGTGGGACTCGGACACTAGGGGTATCTTCACTGAGAGATATGGGGACATAGCCAACTTGATTGCTGTCAACATAGATGAACGATTGATCCAAGCCATGGTCAGATTTTGGGATCCGGCTTACCAATGTTTTACTTTCAACCAGGAAGATATGACCCCGACTATAGAAGAGTACGCTGCTCTGCTTCGTATCGATAATGTACAACCCTATAAGATATATGTGAAAGAACCTAAGCCGATGACCTTCAAGAAAAAGTTGGTGAGATTGACAGACATGACTGACGCATGGGCTGAAAAATAGATAAAGAAGAAGAATGAAACCATTTGTATTCCATGGTCTGCCCTACGAGATTTGGTTCTAAACCATCCCGACATGCTGAAAAGGATAAATCTATTCGCTTTGGCCATTTACAGTTTGATCATTTTCTCGAAAGTTCTCGGACATCTTGAAGTTGCAGTAGTCGATTTCTTTGAAAGGATAAAACAAGGAATCAACCCTGTCCCGACTATTCTAGCCGAGACCTTCAGATCCCTGAGTAGTTGTCGAAGAAAAGGGGAAGGACGATTTATTGGATGCGTCCAGTTGCTCAATGTTTGGATTTTGAGCCACTTCGGGAAGGTAGAGCGCACTCCGTTTCATATGTTTTCAAAAACATTTGCCCCGTTGGAAGTTTATCTCAAGAAAGAATGGCCAAAGGAAGTAACTGAACAACATTGGTTCTCAGTTTTTCAAAACCTTCGTGCCGAGGATATAACGTGGAGAGCACCGTGGATACGCCCTTCGGTTCTACTATACAAGGTCGGAGATCAAGACTGGGTGCCACTACTCAGATTATGGGGAGGAGTCGGATATGCCCCATTATTAGTCCAAAGGCAATTTTCTTCGCGACAATTCATACCAGCCACTGGAGGATTGGGACAATCCGAATTCGTTTTCGAAGGTGAAGGGTATATGAAGAGAGTCCGAGACACTGCAAAGTCTTGGAAGAAAGTTCATCTCATGGAATTGGCTCTATATGCTAATACCCTCACCCAAGATTACGACATATGGAGAAAGCAACGAGCGAATAGTCAGCAAATCTCATCAACGAACTACACCGTCCAGAATCCTTTCTCGGAGGAAATGCCGTCTGAGCTAGAAATGGCAAGACAAGAATTTGAACGAGAAAAGGCCAAGATGTCTCGGGACCTTAGTGCTCTTCAAGAGGAAAACTACCAATTAAAGATCGACGTTCAGATTGAAAGATCCAGAACCGAGAAAGTGCGAAAAGAAGTTGAAGTCGTGAGAAATGACTTAAGAGACCTCCATCTGGAAAATAAAAAGTTAAGAGGCACAATAAAAATAGTGAAATTTGGGCAAGTCGTCGGCAGAATGGAAAGAGGAGATAAGCAACATTAAAGGCGGGATGGAATTTTGGAAAGGAAAAGCAAAGAAAGAGGAAGAAAAGGCTGCACGGGCTAAGATAGAATTGAGGAAGAAGAACGCCGAATATGAAGTTGTGTCTGCCGAGGTGATGACTAGTCGATCTAAACGTCAAGAACTAAAAGAAAGGATACGAGAGTTAGAAGATATGCTGCAAGATCGTCAACAACAGTTAGATACTCTCTTGAAGGCTTTGGAAGAAAAAGATAGTCAGTATGATAGGGACGTTCGTGCTTACGAAGAGGGCCTCCAGGAAAAAGAAAGGCAACTTAGCTATTGGATCAATGAAGTTCGTGGGGTAGCCATATACGTGGTACAATTATCGGAAGAAGCTGAAAATCTCAGTTGCCAATTCCCACCAAGCCAACGATCGAACATATCCGAATTCTTAGAGCGAGTAAAGAAATATGGCAATATAGCTAGAAAGTTTGTGTAATAGCTGAATCAAAAATGGCAAAATGTTTTGTAATGAACACTTTTGATGAATGAAATGCCTAAATAGGGGCTATCTTGAAATCAACACCAATTCCTTACATGTCATTCATGACTAACATTCATTTGGCATTCAAGCATTCATGCATTTATTCATTTATTCATGGCATATCCCGTACTCATTTGCTGAGGTTAAAACGTACAATTCGCAGTTGCAATACTTCAAATCTGGAACCACGCCACTCGTATAGAATGCGTCGACAAACTAGAACAATGGAGGCTGAATTCAATGACATGATTGAAAAAATGGAAAGAATCCAAAAGGAATTACAAGAGCAGTTGGCTAGGTCACAACAAGAGAAGAGAGACTTAATGGTGAGATCACGAGAAGAATCGCTCAAACAGAAGGATCAAATGGCCAAGATGATGGAGATGATGCCAGCTTTAGTTAAAGGAAAGGGACCCATACAGAGCCCTGACATCGAGGAACCTCGGTCAAGAGTTAATCACAATCAAGACCCGTTCTATCCCCCGAGATTCACTCCACCACATGCTCGCGCAGCACAAAGAGGGTACACCCAAGGAGAACCCACAGACCCAGAGCAACGGCCGGTGCCACATACTCATTTAGGGCAAGGAATATTCATATCAAATCTTGGGGCTAATCCTTCCAATCCAATTATTCCAGATTTGGACGATCCAGTGGAAATAGCCAGGTTGAGAACGGACGATTACGAGGCTCAAGAGAAGTATAGGAGCTTAGAGGAAAGACTCAAAGCAATAGAGGTCTTGAAGCCTTCTCTCGCACTAAGTGCCAAAGAGCTCGGTTTGGTGCCGATCTAGTTACGCCTCCAAAGTTCAAGGTGCCTGATTTTGAAAAATACGATGGCACGAGATGTCCAAAGGCGCATCTTGTCATGTTTTGCCGAAAAATGACTGGTTACGTGAATGAAGACCAGCTACTCATACATTTTTTTTAGGATAGTCTAGTAGGATCGGCTCTTCGGTGGTACAACCAGCTTAGTAGGGAAAGGATCCGATCTTGGAAGGACTTGGCATCAGCATTCTGTAAGCATTACAAGCATGTATCGGATATGGTGCTAGACCGGATGACTTTGCAAATGATGGAGAAAAAGCCGTCAGAAACTTTTAGACAGTATGCGCAGAGATGGAGGGATGTCTCAGCCCAAGTGGAACCCCCACTAACAAAAACGGAGATAATCGTTCTTTTTATCAACACTTTGACAGCACCGTTTTATGACAAACTAGTGAGAAGTGCCACGAAAGACTTTGCGGATATTGTAATATCCGGTGAGCTTATAGAGAATACCGTTAAGAGCGGTAGAATGGAAGGTCAAGAAAGTTCAAGAAGGGCAGCGCCCATGAAGAAGAAAGAACCAGAAGCCCACATGGTGGGAATGGGAAGCCGTTATGCCCCTAATCCATATCCAAACCAACCCCGACCTCGAAATTATCCTCCTCCGAATTTCTATTATCCTCCTCAGACCCCTTACTACCAAGCACCACCTCCTTCCTACCCCGTATACGCCATGAACAACCAAAGGCCCGTCACTACATTCCCAGAAAACACTCTATCCGTTCAAAGCCAACCCAGAAATGAACCAAGACCAACAAGGCCTAATCTCAAGAAACAGCAATTCACCTCTATTCCTGTGTCGTATGGGGAGCTGTATCCAAAACTCCTGGAGAAGTAGTTAATATCTCCCCATTACATGGCACCCCTTAAACCTCCATACCCGAAATGGTACGACCCAAATGCTAGTTGTACATACCATGCCGGGAACCAGGGCACTCTACGGAAAACTGTCTGGCCTTCAAAAGGAGAGTTCAAGGGCTCATCGATGCAGGTATTCTGCGATTTGATGGCACTGGTGGTACATCTGGGAACCCATTCCCAAACCACGCTGAAGAGAATGTGAGCGCAGTGGGAGAGAAGGACAAACGACAAAGTAGAAGATGGGTTTTTGAAATAAGAACACCTGTGCAGAAAATCTGAGAGGTACTAGCTAAAAAGAGGTTGCTCTGTCATCTTAACAGAATATTCGAAAGAAGAAATGAAAAAGGTCAAGGTTTTTGCGATTTCCATGGAATCATAGGGCACGACATTCAGTCATGTGAGGAATTTAAAAGGGTACTTCAAAACATGATGGATAATAAAGAGATTGAGATCTTTTATAAAGGTGAAGAGGCCTATGGAGGAGAAATATGCGCCTCTGACCATCAATCGTCAGGTTTTCCGTATAGCGTCGACCGACCATTAAGAATTTATTACGATGCAAAGAAGGAGCCGGTGAAACCAAAATTGATAATCGAGGTACCATATCCTTTCCCCTACAAGGACAATAAAGCAGTACCATGGAAATATGACGCCAATATCATCACACCGGAAAATGAAAAGCCCAAGGCCATAACTGGAAGTGTTGGGGAAGTAGGTCATTTCACTCGTAGTGGAAGATGTTATTCGAAAGAGGTCGAACCAGTGAAGAAGAACAGTGACTTGAAACGGAAAGGAAAAGCACCAATACGTGTGACCGAAGATGAACATGAAACTGTGCCTGAACAAGAAGCTAAAAAGCCTGTGGGCGAGGAGAAAACACAGGAATTTTTAAAATTTATTAAGCACAGTGAATACAATATGGTGGAACAGTTGAGTAAGCAGCCAGCACGAATCTCGGTATTATCTCTACTGTTGAATTCAGAACCACACCGGAACGCTCTGCTGAAAGTGTTAAATCAAGCTTATGTGGCAAATAATATATCCGTTGAAAAACTGGATAGGTGGGTGAACAACTTGAATACGGATAATTTCATTTCTTTTAGTGATGATGAAATACCGCCCAATGGTAGAGGCTCAGTGAAAGCATTGCATATCACAACCCGTTGTAAGGGCTATATAATACCGAACGTGCTCATCGATAATGGATCGGCAATCAATGTCATGCCTTTGGCCACACTTTCTAGGATTCCGATGGATTTGTCCTATCTAAGGCTCTGTCATTCTACAGTAAGGGCATTCGATGGAACAAGACGAGAAGTCATGAGAAAAATCGAGATCCCTCTAGAAGTGGGTCCCTATATATATAATGTTGAGTTTCAAGTCATGGACATTACACCATCATACAATTGTTTCTTGGGAAGACCTTGGATCCATTCTGCTGGAGCAGTCCCATCATCCCTCCATCAAAAGGTGAAATTCATCATGGATGACTGTTTGGTCACCGTCGAGGGAGAAGAAGATATTGTAGCATCTATTTCTACCAACGCACCATACATTGAAGTGAGTAAAGATGCTTTAGAATATTCCTTCCAATCCCTTGAATTTGTCAATGCCACATTCGTCGCTGAGGGAAACAGAATTCCCGCTCCAAAATTGTCAAGAAATACCAGGATGGGTGTCAAACTGACTGTAGGAAGGGGAGCTCGAGCGAGAAAAGGTTTAGGGAGATATTTGCAAGGAATAGTTAGGGCTCTAAAGCCAGTGCACCACAAGGCCCGATACGGTTTGAGGTTCCAGCCGGACATGCGTCAAAGAAGAAAACAGTGGAAGAAGGATCAGGAGAGAAGGATTGCAAGAACTTTGGGCCGAGAAGTAGAATGGGAGCCCATAACATACCCTCCTTTTTCAAAAACATTTAAATCTGCGGGAATGATATACCCCGGACAGGATAATATACAAAGCACGCTGTTATTAATTGAAAGGGGTCTTCAGAATGTCAGTATAAATGTCATTGACAAAGGAATTGAGTCTATTAAAGATGTTTCAACGATACGCCATTGTCCTCCTGGTTTCATGTTGAACAATTGGACTGCCGAGGATGTTCTTGTAGTTTATAAGTCTTCAGAGTAATGCTCAAACATTAACCCTCTATTGTATCCTTAGATATAATAGAATTCTTTTGTAAGAGCTTGCATTCGCTCTTTATCATTTAAATGAATATCAATGAAGATGCATTTTGTCACGATCTTTCGCATTATCACTAATTTCATAATCATCCCCTCATTTCATAGCCTATCTATACATTTGCCTCATACCATGCCATAATATTTTGTTTCTTGGTTCCAATACTTGGATTCCCCTCTATAGTTTCCTTTTCCATTCAACTTTCAGGTGCTCGGATATCAACAGCATGAACAAACTCGTTACGAGTCCTGAAATCGATTTTAAGAAGGCTGTTTGTTTAGGAGAATTTGAAGTCGAAGAAAATGCTGAAGAGTATGTCTCGTCTCCTGACTTGCTAAGAATGGTGGAACAAGAGGATAAACAGATTTGGCCTCGTCAAGAATCTGTTGAAACAATAAATTTGGGAACTGAAGAAAAGAAGCAATAAGTGAAAATTGGGACTTCTATTTCAGATGACACCAAGCATAATTTGATTGCTTTGCTCCGCGAGTACAAAGATGTATTCGCCTGGTCATATCAAGACATACCAGGATTGGATGAAGATGTAGTGGTCCATAAGCTCCCATTAAAGCCAGAATGCAAACCCGTTCAACAAAAGTTAAGACGGATAAGACCCGAAATGTTGTTGAAAATAAAAGAAGAAGTCAAGAAGCAATTTAATGCTGGTTTCCTACAAGCATCCAAATATCCAGAATGGGTGGCTAACATAGTCCCGGTACCAAAGAAAGATGGCAAAGTACGAATGTACGTGGATTATCGTGACCTGAATCGAGCAAGTCCCAAAGATAATTTTCCCTTACCATACATTGATACGTTGGTGGATAACACAGTAAAGCACTCTTTGTTTTCTTTCATGGATGGATTCTCGGGATATAATCAGATCAAGATGGCCCCTGAGGATATGGAGAAAACTACTTTCGTAACAATATGGGGAACATTCTGCTACAAGGTGATGCCATTTGGGTTAAAGAATGCTGGGGCAACATATCAGAGGGTTATGGTAACATTATTCCATGACATGATGCATAAAGAAATAGAGGTCTACGTCGATGATATGATTGCTAAGTCCCGAGGGGAAGAAGAGCATATAGCGAACCTGAAGAAGTTGTTCGACAGACTGAGAAAGTTCCAGCTAAAGCTCAATCCGTCCAAATGTACATTTGGGGCTACCTCAGGAAAATTGCTTGGCTTCATTGTCAGCTAGAGAGGCATTGAAGTTGATCCAGATAAAATAAAAGCCATTCAAGAGTTACCACCCCCGCGCACGCAAAAGGAAGTCAGAGGATTTTTAGGGAGATTAAACTACATCGCCCGATTTATCGCTCAACTTACCAACCAATGCGACCCAATCTTTTGACTCTTTCGAAAACATAATCCCGAAGAATGGAACGAGGAGTGCCAAGTGGCTTTTGACAAGATAAAACAGTATTTGTCTAATCCTCCAGTGCTAGTACCACAAATACCGGGAAAACCATTGATATTGTATTTGACTGTGTTCGAGATTTCAATGGGTTGCGTACTGGGGCAACATGACGAGTCAGGAAAGAAAGAAAAGGCAATCTACTACCTCAGCAAAAAGTTTACTGAATATGAGGCAAAGTATTCGTCCATAGAAAAATACTGTTGCGCTCTGGTTTGGGTAGCTCGGAGACTCAGGCAATATATGCTGTATCATACGACATGGCTAATTTCAAAGTTGGATCCAATAAAGTGCATGATGGAATCACCCGCACTCTCAGGAAGAATGGCACGATGGCAGATCTTACTATCAGAATATTACATCGTCTATGTGAGCCAAAAGTCGATAAAAGGGAGTGCAATAGCTAACTTCTTAGCAACTCGAACAACGGAGGAATACGAGCCATTGAAATTTGATTTCTCAGATGAAGACTTAATGTGCATTACAGAAAAAGAATGTGAGTCATCAAAAGAAAATTCATGGAAGATAAGCTTTGATGGTGCATCGAATGCATTGGGGCATGGGATTGGAGCAGTCTTAGTATCACAAGAAGGGAACCATTATCCGTTCACTGCCAGGCTGAATTTCTTCTGTACCAATAACATAGTGGAATATGAAGCTCGTATCATGGGACTTCGTGCAGCAATTGAACGAAACATCCAAATTTTAGAGGTATACGGAGACTCAGCATTAGTGATTTATCAGATCCGTGGAGATTGGGAAGTGAGGGATTCAAAATTAGTCAAATACAGTGATCTCGTGACAGGGTTGATTAAAGAATTCAAAGAAATAACTTTTAATTACTTCCCACGAGAAGAAAACCAGTTAGCTGATGCCTTGGCCACTTTGGCTTCAATGTTTAAAGCAAACAGAGAAACAGAAATAATGCCTCTTCAAATGAGCATATATGAAGTCCCTGCATATTGTTTCAGCATTGAGAAAGAGCCAGATGGGTAGCCATGGTTCCATGATATCTTAGAATACATCAAGAATCAAAGGTATCCCGAGCAAGCAAATGTGAACGACAGAAGAACAATCAGAAGAATGGCGGCGAAATTTATTCTTGATGGGGACATCCTATACAAAAGAGGAAAAGACCAGGTGCTCTTGAGATGCATGGATGCATTTGAAGCCAGAAAAATACTTGAAGATGTCTATGAAGGAATTTGTGGAACACACGCTAATGGTTTCACTATGGCTAGGAAGATTATGAGACTCGATTATTACTGGCTGACGATGGAAAGTGACTGCATTAGTTTCGCACGGAAATGCCACAAATGTCAAATTTATGGTGACAAAATTCATGTAGCTCCTTCGCCCCTTCATGTCATGACTTCTCCGTGGCCGTTTTCTATGTGGGGCACGGACGTTATAGGGCCTATCTATCCAAAAGCTTTTAACGAACACCGGTTCATCTTTGTGGTTATTGATTACTTCACAAAATAGATAGAAGCCGCTTTGTTTGCCAACATGACAAAGACCGCAGTTTGTAGGTTTTTGAAAAAGGAAATCATTTGTCGATATGGTTTGCCTGAAAGAATCATTTTAGATAACGCCATGAACTTGAACAACAAGATGATGAAAGAAGTATGTGAACAATTTCAAATAAAGCATCATAACTCATCACCTTATCGTCCGAAAATGAATGGAGCCGTTGAAGCGGCCAACAAGAATATTAAGAGGATTATTAGAAAAATGACCGAGACATATAAACACTGGCACGAGAAGCTACCCTTTGCTCTGTTTGCATATCGCACATCTGTACGGACATCTACGGGACCAACTCCTTTCTCTTTGGTCTATGGAATGGAAGCTGTGCTACCTATCGAAGTTGAGATCCCCTCTCTACGAGTCTTAATGGAATCAAAATTAGAAGATGCAGAATGGGTTCGAGCTCGATATGACCAGTTAAACCTTATTGAAGAAAAACGTCTGAAGGCAATCTGCCATGGACAGATGTACCAGAAGAGAATGATCACAGCCCATGACAAGAAAGTACGGCCAAGAGAATTCCACGAAGGAGAACTCGTGCTGAGAAAGATTCTCCCAATACAAAAAGACTTGCGAGGAAAATGAGCACCAAATTGGGAAGGTCCATACGTCGTAAAGAAGGCATTCTCGGGTGGAGCTTTGATTCTCACTGAGATGGATGGGAAGGAGTTACCGAATCCAATAAATTCAGATGCTGTAAAGAAATATTATGCTTGAAAAAGGAAACCAAGATGAAAATTCGAAAAGGGCATCTTAAAAAAAAAGGATCAAGGTGAAAATCCGAAAAGGGCGTCTTGATTAACACAAAAGATTAGGATGAAAACCCGAAAAGGGCATCCTAATGAAACAAACACTGGGCTTAAAGAGCAAGGCATTTTGAATAGTGGGTCAAACAGCGAGACTACAGCATTTGAAGCATTTTTGGAAAGCTCGAAATCTTCTACGCAAGAAGCCATGCTCGAAAAGATTCTAGATGAAGGAACGTGGAAGAGTTCATGTATTGAATATCTAGAGCATTTGCATTCGTTGAAATGTGACCCATTTTCTCTTTATGACATTTTTTACTATTCGCAGTTAACTTTCTTTGTTTGTTACCGTTGAAATAAATGAATGTGAGGTATCCTTTTTATCCCTACCTGACTATTTTCATGCATCTCATTATGTGTTTATTTACACGATAAATAGTAAAATGACATACTCTAAACAAAAGAAATGTTAAGTATTACCTGGATGAAAATTTGACAAGTACAAGAGTCTCAAAGCAAGGACAAAGTTCAATCAAGGGCAAAACAGTGATATTTGAGAAATGATGATTACTCGTGAAGCTGGAAGATGGGTACAAGGTTTGAAGAGAAATGCGAGAATCGAAGCAATGAATGCAGATCATCGCAAGGATCATAACAAAAAAGGACATACGACAAACATGCCTAAGGCGCGCTGTATAATCATGTAGGCATAAAAGCATTTAGGACAAACATGTGCATATCATGATAACATCATACATGACATATACAGGTACTTCAGTAGAGCAAGAAGATGTGATGATAACTGTATCGAATTAAAGGAAAAGACGCTTGAGTTCTACCAAATGAGAGGTTTTGGTATTTTGATGTTTTATTTCTGTTTTTAAATCAACTCATATTGCGAGAGGTGAGTTGAGCCTCGGGACACGCTGAGGTATTTTTAAATTCCTGTTTAATTTATTTTTTTAAAAATCAACTCATATTGCGAGAGATGAGTTGAGCCTCGGCTCACACGCTGAGGAATTTTTAATTCCTGTTTAATTTATACTTTTCAAAAGTCAACTCATATTGCGAGAGGTGAGTAGAGCCTTGGGGCACGCTGAGGTATTTTCAATTTCTGTTTTTCAATTTTTGTTGTTTCAAAAATCAACTCATGTTGCGAGAGGTGAGTTGAGCCTCGGGGCATGCTAAGGTATTTTTAATTTCTGTTTTTCAAAAATCAACTCATATTGCGAGAGGTGAGTTGAGCCTCAGGTCGCACGCTGAGGTATTTTCAATTTCTGCTTTTCAAATTTTGCTTTTCAGGAAAATCAACTTATATTACGAGAGGTGAGTTGAGCCTCAGGACACGCTGAGGTATTTTCAAATTCCGCCTTTTAATTTCTGTTTCTCAAAAATCAACTCATATTGCTAGAGGTGAGTTGAGCCTTTTAATTTCTGTTTTTCAAAAATCGACTCATATTGCGAGAGGTGAGTTGAGCCTTTCAATTTATGTTTTTCAAAAATCGACTCATATTGCGAGAGGTGAGTTAAGCCTTTTAATTTCTGTTTTTCAAAAATCAACTCATATTGCGAAAGGTGAGTTGAGCCTTTTAATTTCTGTTTTTCAAAAATAGACTCATATTGCGAGAGGTGAGTTAAGCCTTTTAATTTCTGTTTTTCAAAAGATCAACTCATATTGCGAGAGGTGAATTGAGCCTTTTAACTTCTGTTTTTCAAAATTCAACCCATATTGCGAGAGGTGAGTTGAGCCTCGGGTTACATGTCGAGGTATTTTCAAAATTTGTTTTTTCAAGTTCTGTTTTCAAAAATCAACTCATATTGCGAGAAGTGAGTTGAGCCTTAGCTCACGTGCTGAGCTATTTTCAATTTCTGTTTCTAAATGTCTGTTTTTAAAGAGTCAATTCATATTGCAAGAAATGAGTTGAGCTCAGGATCACATGCCAAGTAAAGAATAAAAATTGGAGCTGATTGAAGACACCATATCTTGTCTCCCTGAAGTTGCAGTGAAGTTGATCGAGGATATCAGATCTTGCCTTTCTGAAGTGGCAGAAGAGAAGACCAAAACCTTATCTCACTGAAGCAATAGAAGAGAAGATTGAAGTTATAGATCTCATCTTTCTGAAGTTGTAGTGAAGCAGATCGAAGCCACAAATTTCATATCCTTAAAGTTACATTGGAGTAGATTGAAGCTACAAGGCATATATCAGAAGATACAGTAGATTGAACCAAAACTACAAGATACGGTGGACTGGAGAGAGACTACTAAACAAGAAGAGTTCCAAAGCAAGTCAAGACCTGACAAGACCGGGCAAATTTGGTCTTCCTTGAAAGTCTTTGCTCTATTCCCGTTGCACGACAATGAGCAAAGAGGGGCAGCTGTAGAAGCCCAAATTGCCCGGGCCCATTTACACTTTAACCCACAAAACCCTTAACCATTAACCCATTTACACTTTAACCCATAAAACCCAAATACAATACAACCCAATTACCAAAAACCCTCAACCATTAGCCCATTTACAACATTAGCCCATTAATCCCAAAACAACCCACCAAACTAACCCCAATACCCTAACCCTAAGCTAGCCCCACCGAAACCCCAACCCTCATCTAACCAGCACCGCCCTAGCATTTTGACTTTTAGCCTCCCACTTGTGCCGCCACTGTCACCAAGGTCTGACCACCGCCGACCTAGCCATCTGCTCCACCGCCAAGGTCACCTCAGCACCACTTGCACCTGCAACCAGTGAAGCGAAAAGACAGATAATAATAGGAAATAACTTGTAAAAGGGTTATAAAAACCCGAATGAAAAATTGTAACAGGATTCGGCAGGTTGAAAGCAAAAAGAAATAAGAAATTCATTTCAAATCCAAAAAGAAAATAGAACGACCCAAAACAGATTCAAATCGAGATCCAAAGGTAATTTTCATACTTTTTTTTCATTTCACATTTATATATAAACAAATAAAAAGAGTAACATAAAAGAAATAATAAACAAAAAAAAAATTAATTTTACCTTTTTCTACCACTGTACAACGTTGGTTTGCCACGTAAGATCGGCGAGCCTCCGGTGATCGTACGGTGGCCGGCTTCCCCCACCGAAAATCGCCCCATGCTACCCCTCTCTCTTTTTTTTTTTCTCTTTTCCCTCTCAAAGTAATTTTTTTTCAGAATTTTAGGCTATTTATAGCCTACCAAAACGGCACCGTTTTGGTGCCCAAACTCAGACTAAAAAACGACATCGTTTCATTAGTGGATCGGGTCGACCCGACCCTACCCACTAGGATCCGCGTGTTTTTATGCAGAAGGGCTATTTGCGCAATCGGCCCTTCCGCTTTTTAAACGTTTTACAATCAAGTTTTTATATTTTAATTTGGCCCCAGAATTTTTCTCGTTTTTTTCAATTTAATCCCCTGTGCTACGCTGCGTTTTGGAAAACAGGGAATATTGCGCTTTTAACCTCTCCAAGTCATGCGCGTGTTATAATTAAGTCCCTTTTCTTTGTTTTTATTTCAAATCGGCCCCGAAATTTTGTTTTTAGTTTGATTTTAATCCTTTCTTTGTTTATTTTCATTTCTTTATTAAATATTCTTGTTTTTTTTTACATTATTATTATTATTATTATCCTTATTATTATTATTATTATTATTATTATTATTATTATTATAGTATATGTTTTGTTATATATGTATTTTATATATATTATGTATATTATTATTTTTATTATATGTTATGTATATGTTAAATATTGTATCCTCCATGTATTTTACTATATATGTACATAACTTTAGTATATATAAGTATACCTTTATGTAATATTAGTATTATTATTAATTTTAATATGTATTTAACCTTGTAATCATATGTGTATATATTATGTAAATGTTTTAATGTCATATTATATATGTATTTTTTATGTATCATATGTGTGTACTTTTTTTTATATTGTGTTTTCACGTATCATGCATAATTTCAAAAATTATATTGTCTTTTTACATACTATATCATATATATATATATATATATATATATATTTTTCCAAATTTGTTATGTACATATCATTTTCAATATCCATTTTATACATATGTATATATCATGTATATACTTTAACATTAATAGTTATATATATTTTATCACTTCATGTATATTTCAAATATTATATATATATAGTATATTTCTAATATCATTATACATATATGTATACCCTTTTAGTATTGCATTTTTATATCACGTATATTTCAAATATTATATAGCATATTTTCAACATTATTAATAATTATAGTATATACATGTATAAGTATATGTTATATATTTACTTTCAACATCGTTTTATGTATATTCATTGTTATCTTGTACTTGATACTATTATTATATTTAATCTTGCATGCACGGTTATTATTTTTAATATATTTGTCGTGTTCGTTATTTGTTTCAATATATACCTAGCTCTTTCATTTATTTATTTTTATTCCGTATCAGTTGTGTTTTACGTTACTTTGAAAATTACATTCCTGTTTTCTAATCAATTTCAATAATCAAGGCAACGTACCGGTTTAACATTAAGTCGTCGATTTCATCGCTATGTTGGGTGAACATCAACCGACTCGTGTTAAAACGGTATGTCCTTCTCAAAAACTAAAAAAATCAAAACTTCTCGTCTTTTCGATAGTATCACGACTAAATGTTACATTGAACTCGATTTTTGAAAATCAAGACAACCCGTATTTATACGATACCAATTTTGGGCGTCGCGAGGGTGCTAATACCTTCCTCGCGCGTAACCAACTCCCGAACCTTAATTTTGTCTCTGGATTTTAACGTAGACCTAAACTCGGCCTTCTTCTTTGTTTTAAAAAGAAATCTAATAGGTATCCGATCGTACCTAGGAAAAAGGATCGGTGGCGACTCCCTGTTTATTTCAATATTAAACTTCAATTTTCAAGTTTTCACTAAATCGCCACAATTAGCGACCCCAAATCAAAATTTTACGTCGCTACAATTAGATTTGAATAAATTTGTCAAAAATACAAAGGAAATTAATCTAAAAGCCTATCTTTGAGAAGAAAAAGAATCTAAAGATATCAAACAGGACAAAAGTTAGATGCCCTAGATATCGCCACTTGAGCATTTATATACCAGCTCCATGAAGACATTCTTGAACTCAACATGTGTTTAAAAGATCCAAAGTACTTTGTTGATGCCCCGATATGCAACGCGCTTCACTCTTCGTTTAATCAGATATAGCAAGATTACCGTGTGCTCTTCAAAATTTGAGCTACCCTTTCGGGTTTTCAACTCAAAACCCCTTTGGTCACAAGGCGCCCTTTGAGGGTTTTCACCTTGGCCTCTCCATTTTTTTTTTTTATTTTTTTATTTTTATTTTTATTTTCTTTTTCTTTTCTTTTTTCCTTTTTTTTTGAAATAGAAGTCCCAAAGTGTCCTTTACGGGTTTTCACCTTGGCTTCCCTTCTCCTTCAGACAAAGTACTCCTTGACCGAGTCCGAATTCACTGGATCAAATAAATTCTTCCTATCCATTTCTTGTCAAAATCAATGCACCTATAAAGAAAGCCCTTTTCGCAATATATCGCCCATCCTAATTCGGCATCCTTTTCCATGGGAAGGATCTCTTTCAGCACAAGGTTTCCTTTATGAAATTTTTTTGGACGAACCTTCTTTGTCAGAAGTCTGTGTCATCCAATCTTGGTACATTTGCTTAGGATGAATACTTTCAAGTTAATTTTACTAGAGGTATTCAATTCTTGACTCCATCAAAGCTTGGAGGAAAAATCTTAATTCATAAACCCATGAGAAAGGGATCGCCCCAGCAGCAGTCCTGGCTGTTGTTTGTTAAACCCTACAAAAAGATGGTTCAATAATTCTCAGCAGATAAGAATGAAGTTGCTGACTTTATCCTTCAACCTGGAAAGCTGAGGTGCAGAGATTACTCCCGGAGCATACATCCCACCATGACTTGATAATGTTTCTGAAGCATCCCTAATCTTCATAAATTGCCCTCAACTGTGAAGCTGCCAAATTAGCGTAGCAAATAGGAGCCACAACAAATATGGATGTGGTACTCTTTTGATACATATAGGATAGAGAATGAACAAACTCTTGCAGATCATCAAATATGGATGTGGTGCTCTTTTGATACATATAGGATAGAGAATGAACAAACTCTTCCAGATCATCAGTCGAAAACCCAGCTTGGTCTAAGAGAACATGATAGTGGGTCTGCCTCGTGATTCCAATCATTCCAGCATGGGTACCAAGGTAAAAATCATTGTTCTTTGGATGACCTACTTTGTTTTCAATGATAGTACCATGTAGCAAATTGTCAGGAGATCCCTGCTGAAAAAACTTGGTATGGTGGTTTTTCATACAACAATAACCATAATCTTTAGGGTTCCACTTCTCGTCAAGGAACTTGCAAACCTCAATAACTTGATCAAAACTTGATTGAATTGATACTCGCTAACTCCATCCCTGAAAATAATGATTTGATCAGGTTTCCTCTTCCCTAAACTTGTATAGAAGTCTAAGAGAGCTTCCTTCATGATACCGTCATCCACTTTGTCAGAAACTGATTTTGAAGAAAGAATCTATCATTTTAAGCTTCAGGGACTGTGTACGGCCTGATGCCCCATAGCTGGAAATCAATGGCCACCGCCTGGAGCTAACCATCACAGCTGTTGACGGCACATCAGACTGCTCAAGAAAGCCAAACAATACACCCATTCCAAGGATGATGGTTGGAACCTTTGAAACAACTGGAATTGAATGTGTTTGCCCCAACGTAAGCATAGAGAGTGGGCGGTAGTTTCTTATGCCAAATTTTACCAGTCTCGGTCATCTTCTGTAATTTGTTTTTTTCTTCTTTTTCTTTTCTTTTGGCAACATTTATTGTACTGTGGTATGGCGCATTATCTTTGAAAAGACTGTAAACTTTTGGCATTATGCAGTTATATATAATCATTTTTTTTAAATGGATGACTTTTGACTTTGTAATATTGGCATATGAAGCTATCTCCCCCTCTTAATGGAGTAGTTGACATCCACAAAGATGAGTCATTGTCAGCTTGAAACTTTTGACGAGCTCGGGCCCATAACATACATGCCCCATAAGTCTTGACTCCTTTAAATTTTGCATTCATTGCACAACTGATGCGATCCCTTTCCATGGTGGACCAACAGTGCCCCAAAACCTCATGTTTATCCTGGCAATTGCAAATCCTCCTGCATGCATCTTTGGACCACATTTTTGAATTCCCATAATAGTCTCAACAAGGTCTTGTTTTGTCTCCTCAGCTAATTCTAATTTCGCAATCTTTCCTTCCTCTAAGGCTATATTTCCTACCACCACTTCATGGGGTAAAAACAAATTCAGAAAAAAGTCACAATTTCTGTCACCTTCAAAGTACTAAGATTCCTCTAAACACATATCGCACTCAAAAAGAACTCTGAATCTGTAGTATCGCTGCCCGTGTCATTGATATCTAGGGATCTATGATAGGCACACAAAAGAATATACAAGGAATAAATGAATTCAAGAATTACTATTTACATGAAATGAAAATAAAGAATGTCAAAGGTCAAAAGAATCAGAATGAAAGAATATTTACTCGGATAAATAATAAAAGTATGTTTTATTGAAAATAAAAATGTCTGAACATGAGCCCACTTCTCAAAAGAAATCACATTACTACTAGGCTTTAGAGCAACAAGAGTGTTCTGAATATTACTCCGTAAAATTCCTAAAGATTACAGGAAGTTCTTCTGCAGTCCAATTGTTTAAAGAACTTTCCGGTTCGTAAGGGCGAATGCCCTCAAGGTTTCTTTGTTCAATCCCTTCCTCATGTATGACATTGATGGGATGATTTTCATTTCCAAACACCCCCTTCTCCGGGTAAGCTATCCCTCCTGACACAAAAGTCGGGGATATGTAAGGGAACATCGTTAATTCCCATTCAACTTCTTTTTCACTCAGCCGTGACCCTCTTCTCTCTCTCTCTTTTTCTTTCTCTTTTTAATAACTTTAACTAATTAGGGTCTTTTTATAATTTTGAATGCAAATGATGCAATGAAATGCTATAAGATGCAAATGAATGCAAAAGGTATCGATCTCGATTCAATCTCCTTTAGAAAACTTTATTTAGAAAAAGAATATCTTTACATATAAATGGATTACAAATACGCTTTCGCCCTAATGCCTAAAGTTTTAACAACAAAACAAACTCTTGGCCACGATCAAATTGTAGCTCATATTGGTGCTCAATATGTCAGCCTGTGCCACCAATGTCTGTAAATAATCAGCTGCCTCCTGAGTTTGAGCTACGACCTCACCTGTGGGGTAATCCGTGCAGCTAAGGGCACCTCCTCCAATACCTGTGAAGTTGTTCTAATTATTTTGAAATAGATTAGCGAATAAGTAGGTATTCCGTTCTGCAGTGTGCTACCTTAAAATAATATACTATATCCTCAATATTTATTGAGAGCTTTCAGATTTCTACCCATGCAGAGCATCCTTGGTACCTTCGCAGTATAGCTAATCTCTAAAGCTCTTTGTATGATACGGTCTTCTTTAATCGCTTTCTTTCACTCTTACTTGAGCTATCCAGGCCATCGGGGATTGCATTTCCATTGTTTCTGATAAGTACAACAGTAAACTCAAGCTTCTTGTTTGGTAGCGGTCTTATAGTAAATGAGCTTTTTACCATCATAGGCAAAATTCTTTCCATCCAACTCATTTTTGTAGGTCTCATGCACTTTATCAATCACTTTCCTTCTAATACCTTTACCATCCACATGGCAACCGTCTTCATATGAAAGAGAAATGCTATAATGGTAGAAGTGTCCATCAATACTCCCACACTCACTTTGAATTGCTCATCTATCCTCCTGTCAAGCAAATACTGCAAGTCCCCTTAGTTATTGTAGAACAACTGCTTGGCTTCATTACTCCTTTGATCCCATATTTCCTTTAATTCCTGGAGATTATTTTGTGCCACGCTGATGCGAGTGTAACCCTATAATTCTAATGTGTATCCTTCAGCGTTTCCTTTAACCATTTATAGACGTTAACGTTGCCCTCCATTCTATCAAGAAGTCTGTTCTCCATAATAAAACTTTCTAACTTAGAAACTGACCGTAAATCGATAATGCAAAATGACATGCACAAAAGAAAGAAAACAATCAGTATCATATGATATTAATAAACACAAAGATAACCTAAGTATAATTCTATCTATATTGAGCTCTTACGGCTTTTCTATATATGGCTTGTTTCTAAAGTTTGAGGTACCCGAACCAGCAGATTCCTCGATCCTCACCCATTATAGGCTCATTTGAATCGAGTTCAGTTTAGGGGAATACATTTCCCTATGGCTACACGGAGATGAAAATATCACGAAACCATAGGTACGGATGTATCCCGAAAGTGATCCACTATCCTGCACGGAGGCGAAAACCTCACGAAGGCGTAGTTTCTCACTCCCACTTAAGGGTGTGACCACAACGATCATGCAAATGCAATGCGTATCAGAATATATAACACATGCAATAATACAAACACATGTAATGCAAAGAGGATTGAATTTTAAAATTTTTCAAATTTTCGATATTAAGACAAAAGGTAATCAATTATACGGCTTGACTCTCTTATTAGTCCCCAGCGGAGTCGCCAAGCTATCGAAACCATTTTTAAATCGAGTTTTGGAAAATGAGAATCGACTCTAAGAAAAACGAAAACGGGAGTCGCCACCAATCTTTTTAGGTGTGATTGGATCACCTTATAAAATGTTTTGTTTTAAAACATTAATTTTGGTCTACGAAAGTTGAGAAAACGGATTCGGGAGTCGGTTACATACGAGGAAGGGTTAGCACCCTCGTAACGCCCAAAGATTGGTACCTAATTGATTATCAAGTGTCTTTAATGTCGAAAATTTGAAAGTTTTAAGATGCAAACCTCTTTTAATTAGAATGTCTCAATTTTGAAAATTAAGGCTCACTTATTTTAAACGAGTCAAAACATCACATCCAGTAAGTTAGGACGCAACATTTTAAAACCTTCGAAACTAAGCTCGTCTTTCGAAAATTTCTATCTTGAAACAACAAAACGCCATATCCAGTAAGTTAGGACACTATGTTTTGAAATCTCGAAATAATTGTTTAAGTTTTGAATACTCAAAATTATTTAGAAGGGTGCTTGACTATTCGAATTCAACGAGAAAAGTCACAACCCAGTAAGTTAGGGCACTACCTTTCTCGAAGTTTCCAAACATCAAGCATTGCCTTTTATTTTTTTTTAAAAAAAACATTGGAATATTATTTTAAATAATGTTTTAGGATGACATATTAATGCATCATGAAGCATAGATGTACAAAATATTCTAACATTTCCATACAAACATAAATAATATCATTAAGACAAAACTAAATAACATGAACATACGTTTAATGAAAAAATCATACTAGGGTAAATATAAGATAATAAACAAATAAAAACATGAGTAAACTAAAAGAAAAACATAATACATGCAAAAATTATACAACAATATATATCATAAAATAGCACATAAAAGAAATAATTAAACATAGCATATAAAAAAATGAAACTATGCACAAATAAGATAAATGACATACACTAAAAAAATGAATAAATAGAACATTTACAAATTATAAAAATATAATGCAATAGTTCAAAATACATAAAATAATAATATAATATATATACATGCATAGAAAATATATATTTGAAAATAAACTATATAAAAGGTTAAATATTATAATATATAAAATACATAATCAAATGTATAAAAGATAGGAATAAATATACATATTTGAAAAATGAAGAAATTAAAATAAAAAAAGGTTGAAAAACTAAGATAGACGAAGAATAAAATAAGAACAAACCACAGAGAGTAAGAACGCAAGAGGGAGAGAAATTTGAGTGAATGCTTTCAAGAATTCTTATTGCTTCCCCAAAACTCAAGTGTGTTACAATGAAGGGAGAGGCCTCTATTTATACTTGAGCCTCCCCAAATCCAACGGTACAGATCAATTACATCAACGGTTAAGATTAAAGGATATCTACAAATTAAATCTCTAAGATTACAAAATCATATCTTCAAGATTGCATATCATATCTAAGATTGTATCATATCTAAGATTGCATATCATATCTAAGATTGCATATCCTTAAAGATTATATTTCCATATGAGTCAAGCTCATAGATGGACCTTCAATCTTTTCAAGTAATGGGCCATTTCATTGGGCCAAATTATATGTTTGTAATTTTGTACTGGACTTAGACTTTGTTTTTTTTTTTTTTGAAATTATTTCTGGACCCAAACAAAATTGAGTGTCTACACCTAATATATATAAGTTGACAAATTTATGTAAAAACTTGGGATATATAATTATTGAAATAAATATTATAGAATAAAAGTTTGAATCAAATTATATGCAAAATATTTTAAACACAAATTCATTTAAAATTGACAATGTACACGATGACTTAAATAATATATAAAAATGTGAAAGAATAAAAAAATACATGATAAGATATAATACACATAATAGATTCACAAAACAAAAATATATTTAGGAATAATTATTCCTAAAAACAGTATGAGATTAATAATATATATAAAATTAAGTTAATCTAGAAATTATATGCGTACCATTATACACAAAAACATTTAAATGGGACATTAGATAAAACATAAGAATAATATAATATAAAGAAACATGCCAAAATAATAATTTTATAAATATAAAGATGCAATTCCTAAAATAGTTTCATATATGTATAAAGGAAAAATACTAGGTGAATCATAAAGTAAGAAATATTTTACGTATAAAAATATAGTAAAGTAATAGATGTATTAATATATATATATATATATATAAATATTTAAACAAAAGATTGTATAAAAGTATTAAAATAGCTTAATGTAAAAAGAATTTTAAAATGATAATTTTATAAAACAAAATAAAGTCATTAAGATGGCTCAATTCATATATAAAAATGTTGTGAACTTCAAAATAATAGGTATTATAAATGGAAAACACAATGAGAATAATATGTATACTAATATGTATGAAATATTTTAAAAAATTTGTGCAAAATGTAAAAATAATAATAAAGTAAAAGGAACCTCAAAATAATTGTACAAATGAAAACAAAAAATCATTAAAATGGATTAACACATATAAAAATATTAAATGTATTTTAAATTAGCAGATTATACAAACGAAAGGCCAAATTAAAATTGAATTCAAAATAAGAAGGATAATTTACAAATAAAATAATCGTAAATAAGATCAATGTGCAATGCGCGTAAATGTATGGGGACCAGAATTAAAAATATCCTTGAGCCCAAAACACAGCACTGTATTGCGGACTAAAATGAAAACACACACGAATTAAAGAGCCAAATTAAAAAAACAAAGTAAATCAAACAAGGCACAATTGAATGCTCGCGCAAAGGGAGGGATCTATCGCGCGAATTCTCCATTTGCATGAAAAAGAGCAGACCCGGCCTATTAAACTGGTTAACGCACGGACCTTAAAGCTGTAAACGGCGTCGTTTTTTAAACAATGGATTTCAATCCTTTTTTCCATTCATTTCCCAAAATGCAGCCAATCTTTCAACAAGAAACAACAGCCCTAAAATTAATCTGCTAGGGTTTCTAGCATCCGCCGAATCCACCATTTCTTTTGGTGATCGATGGTGCACCAGCAGCGACTAAAAGCTGTAGAAGACCACGCTCAAGGAGATCGGGTAAGCCATTCTATTTTTTCTTTTAAAAAAACTCTAGATCTAATACCATTCATTCAAGAAAGATGAAGCCAAATATGAAAACAAACACACTTAATACCATCCGAGCCTCGCCCGTATCTCAATATTTTAGAAATATTTTGGATTTCATTGGTGTCGTTTCAAGTATTCCTTTTATTTTATATGCGAAGATTATAAGCAATTCAAAAGAGGAAAAAAATAAGAAATCACCTTTGGAAAACTTTTGATTCTCTCTTTTTGATATTCAGTGTGCGTGCGTAAGATGTGTAAAAATTAAAGGATTACATCAATGGCTTTTTATAGCCTGATTTACAAAATAAATAAAAGATTTGAAAATCCTATTTTCCTACTGTCATTTGCTGTGAATTCTGTTATTGGCTCCTTCTGGTGTATTCTTTTGCAGGTTCGGTTGTACGGAGAAGATGACCCAGTGACAAGGATGCTGCACGCGGGGACCTCACATGGGAAGCCCACCCTCTGGTGCCATTCTACTGTATTCCAGAAGCTTCTGGCACTCTCCAGCTACTGAGCTTCTTTTTGGGTCTTGTTGGGCCTCGGGTTTGGGCTATTTGTAAACTGGGTTGGGGATGTGGGTTTATTGGGTTAGGATTTTGGGTGTAATTGTTGGGCTATAGGTAATTTGTAAATAGGTTTGGGTTTAATTTAGGCCCAGAATTTTGTAAATGGACATTGGCCCCATAAACACTTTAATTTATTAATTTCTGTTTGATACATATTTTTTTTCGTTTTTTTTATTATTATAAGTCCGGGCAAATTAGGCCTATTACAGAGTCTATATTGGACCTATAAAGTGCAGCATGAAGCTAGCACTCTCCAATACACCAACATGACCCATGAATGGAGCAATACTCTACATTCCCTTATCCCTCCACATGTCACAACATCAAACACATATATGGGTACTCAAATCCTATGGCATGCTAACTATATCCAATGTTTTCAAAGGTTCACAAGGCCAATATATCCATTTCACACATTTATTTTATGGTTTATGCACACTACACATATCATGCTTTACCATGGCCAAATGCTTACACATATTTACATATTGCACTACAAGTACTAACACTTTGCTCATTTATCCAACTTTACTTTCACACCAGAGATGTATGCATAATACCAACTATCCATAAGGAATATTCAATCATATATTCAATACATATATGCACATCACACACTTTAGCATATTATAACACAAGTAAGCTTGTTTATAGAATAGCAAATATTAAGTAGGATCACTTACTTCAAGGACTTAGATTAGATTATTTGATCACCTAAACCCCTTTTAACTCACTATTTTGTGCATTAACTATAGCATACAAGATCATTCACCTTAGCAACTTGCTTACACAACAAAGCTCAAGTAAGCTTTTACTTGCCTTTGTCCTTGTTTGTGGAGGCTCCTAATTGAGTTGACACTTCACATACACATAAAACATAATACAAAGGCATTATAAACAACATCAAACACATTCAAATCTGATAAACCATAATATATACATATTTGTACCCCGTGCTTGGCATATTTATGGATGATTTTTCCTTGGTTTCATTGAATTTGGTGCTCCTAATCCTTTAATTTCATGTTTTATACTCAGGAGAGCTTAGGATAGCAAAAAGAGCGAGAAACAGGCCAAAAATGAACAAATTGGGCCTAAATCAGTGTTTCGCACGGCCTAGGCACTTTCACACGGGTGATTCACACGCCCGTATGTGACACACAGGTAGACCACACGCCCGTGTGTCATGGCCATGTCAACACTAAACCAAGTCAGAATTACACACGGCCTGAGCACCTTTACACGGGCGTGGCACACGGTCGTATCCCTATCAAGCCCAAGTCTAATTCTACTCGGAAAAGGCTAATTTTGAGGGTTTTGAAGCATTCCAAAGTCTATATAAACACCTTAGAAGAGGATTAAAGGGGACACGAAGAGTAGAACATAGAAAATACTCAAGGTCAGCCATCGGAATCATCTCGAAAGTAGGATCTCCTTCAAGACTGAAGATCTCCATTCAATTTCTACCGAAGTTTTTGGGTTTCTTTATGTTTTGTTGTTTTCCCAATTTTGAGATGTTTCCCTCTATTGTTATGAACTAAACTCCCTAAATACCTAAGGGAGATAAAATATAAGATGAATCTTATTACTATTTGAATTATATGATAAATACTTGTTCTTATTCTTAATTGTGAATTTAACCCTTGCTTTAATATTCTAGGATATTAATTCAGGTTTTTGATGTGCTTATTCAGAGGAGGAAAGTTTCCTGTTTAAGAGTAGATCGCCCATAATTAAGCTGAGTTGCATGCAATCCTAGAGATAGAATGACATAAATCTGCCGGATTAGAGTCAAATCTAATAAGGGGATCCATAAATCGAGTTAATGCGACGATAAGGGTTTTAATTAGAAAGAAATTTCGAGTAATCAACCTAGAGTCAGTTGTTTTTAGTCTTGAGAATGATATTAACATAAATCAGGGATTTCTACGGTTTAACTCAAGTGAATAAATCGTCTAATTTAGAAGTGATAAGTGAAGTCTAGATGGATTCTTCCTTAGGTATTGTCTTCTCCATCAGTTTTCCTAAAGTGTTTTCCAACTTTTATCTCTGTCGTAATCTTAGTTAATTAGATAGTTAATTTTAGTTTTTAAAACATCCCTTCGATTCTCAGGCTAGATAATAAAAAGATAGTAATTACTAGTACTTTTAGTCCTCGTGGATACTATATTTTCGGTCTCACCTCAACTATACTACTGTTCGATAGGTGTGCTTGCCTTAGTCAAATTTTTAGTTAGTTTTACGACCATCAAAATCCCTACAAAATCACAGATCACGAACTATTAAATTCTATAGTAAAAACTTAGCTAGTTTTACAGAAATAGATGTTTAGCCACTCAAATCTCTTTTCTAAGCTTAGATTTCAACTCCATATCTCTTAAATATCACCTAATTATAGATCTAAACCATCAATTTTATCTAATTACATATATTTAATTTTTCCGGAAAAATAAAGCTTATGTGATCTTTTAAAAGGGAAAACGTTTAATTGGTTCAAATTACTAAATTATTTGTTAAATCAAGATTAAAAATCATTTAATTAGATCAAAATGAGTTGTAAATCACTTTAAAACATAAGTTTAGCTAAGAAATACGAGATCTACCATTTTCAAGCCAAAAATCAACTTAAGATCAATTAATCTATTGAAATCTTGATTAAATCTTTTAAATCTTGAATTGAAATAATAGATCGCTTAGTTTAATTATAAAAAGTTAGAATCTCACCTCCATTATGCAAAATCGACAAGCTATGAAGCTAATTTGAGCTGAAACGTGTGAAGATCTCTTAAGAAATTGAGGATGAAAACGTGATTAATCCTTAAAATTGAATAGACATTTTGTGTTTGAAGAGCTTGAAAATCATAAAGGATTCGGGAGAAAATCTTGATTTGGTGTTTGGGAAAATTTTGTTTAAGATGTGAAAATGAGAGGGAAGGGACGGTGGGGGTTGTTAAATAGGCAACCAATTTTTAACAATTGAGTCATTGCTCATTTAACCACCTCCAATTTCTTCCTTTTTTTTCAAATAGGTTCTTATTTTCAATTAAAACTTATTTTCTAAGTTATTTTCAAATCCAATCTTGTTTGTAAAATCTATCTTAACCAAATTAATTCCCGGACACTTAATTGTAATTTCTTAACCTAAAATTTTAATTCTAATTATTTTAATATTTTATTTTATTAATTTCTAATTATATTAATTATCTAGCCTAATTACGATTCCCAGCTAACTAACTCTCGGTTTACTGACCCGATTCTACTAACCTAGTTTTTGAGGTGTGACATCAACATGATATCGACTAAAAGCATAAATTTACCAATAAGTCTTATTTATGGCCACAATGCCATCTATTCACATTTTCACATTAATAATATAATTTTATATATCAAACCATGCTTAGTAACACGTCCATAGCAATTATGTCCATACCATATTTTTATTTTACGGGGCATTTCTTAACTAACAAATCCAACATAACACATTATGGACTTATTTTATATCTTTTAAACCATGGAATTTGCATATGTTTATTACAAATTTTCATTTCATATTTATCACCTATATTTTTACATAATTCATCAACTTTAATATAAGATAAATAAGAGTATCCAAGGTACTTACCTTAACGGATGCTCTAAAACACTTAATCAAGCTTCCATGAGCTCCACTCCATCATCATTCAAGCTTATAATTTCCATAGATCAACATTTCCATACAACAAAAAAACAGTCAAAAATTAATATAAATTCCTTCTAAGCTTTCTCATGACAAATCATAGCAAATATAAATCTAATGTAGATGTAGGAAACCATTTCTTACCTTATTAGAGCTTTCTCACTCAAACCATGAATTGTCCCGCTAAAACCCATGAAACCCTAGCCTACCATGGCTGAAATTGATAAAGGACGTGAGCTTAAAGGGATGATTTCATGAAGATTTCAACATTATCTCAAGGTGGGTAATGGAAATTTTCAAGAGAAAATGGAGAAATAAGCGAGATGGAGAAGAATAACAATGGCAGCACTAGCTACTGCTAACAACTTAAGTCCAAATTTGTCAATTTGAAGCCCATTTCCTTAATACGGAGTTCCCGCAGTCCAAAATAATTTCGAATGCAAAATGTCATATTTAAATATTATTTCCATCATAAAGGTCTTAGGAATTGACCAAATAACCTTTTTACGGCAAAATTACCATCTTTTCCCTTTTTGACATTTTTAGCAATTTCTCCTCAAAACTTGATACCTAAACTAATTCAAGCTCATACTTGATAATAAATCATTACTATAAGTATTTTAGTGATGAAAATGACATTTTCCCTTTTACCAGTGAGAACAAGAAATTAAATTTAGTCTATTTACTTTCAAATTTCTTTCAATTTAGTCCAAAAGTGATTTTTTTTCACACTAACATATAACCCAATATGTTCCCATGGGAAATAATCATTGATAGCTCATTTTCCCGTGTTGGTCACATTTTCACTTTAATCTCTAAACTTTTTAAAATTTGCAATTTTGTTCTTTTGTCACATTTCCACTTCTAAATTCTTTTCAAAAAATTTCATCTCAATTATCAACTTTGATTCCATAAGATTCCTTTATCCAACTCATTTTTTAAATCTTCTCATTGATTCACTTAATTCGTTATTGGAATAATGACATGTGTCCATTTGAAAATTTTGGGATGTTACAACTCTCTCCCCCTTAAGAAAATTTCGTCCTCGAAATTTCGTCTAGGAGGTCATCAAGTAATTCTCTTGTCGATTCAACGGTCTCATCAAAATCCAGCATCAGATCTTCTTCCTTTTTCTTTAATCATCTCGAACTCATATCATACCAATTCTTTTGAAAATTCTTACCAAGCAAAATACTTAATTTCGTTTATAGAGTCTAAAAAACTCCATTAGTTACATATTAAATAATAATCGTATATATATATACATAAAGAGAAACTAATATTTTTTTTCTTTTTAGCGACATGACAATTCCTAACTAGTTATCTTTTTAAATAGACTCAACAGTTTGACTAATGGTTAAACTAATAGAGATACCAAGTTGGGAAAACAAAATTAGTTTAGATATTAGTTGTGACCAAAAAAATGCATAGGTACTGAAATCGGAAAAGCGCAGAGTTTAGATACCAATTTGTAGGTTAAGCCTTTTTTTTTAATTAGTCTTAACGGTTTGACTAACTGTTGGACTAACGAATGTACCAACTTAAGAAAAAGTAGTTTAGGTACCACAAGTTGCAAAAAAAAAAAATGTATCAAAATGAGAAAAATTGTATAGTTTAAATACCAATTTGTGGGTTAAGCCTAATTCTTTTAATGTCTCTTAATGGAAGGGCCAAGTAATTTTGTGATGGAATCAAACTTTAGAGACTTCATTAGGAGTCATGGTATAGTTCAAGGGCCAATTTATTATTAAAGGAAAAGAAAGAAAGAAAAAAGAAGCTAAAGTTACAAAAAGAAAAAACATTATTGGCTAAATTTATCATTATGTCTTCTTCTTTTTTTCCTTAATATGTTGTTTATCTGGTGCGAAATTTTAGAGATTCATTTTGGTCACACGAACTTGACTTATATTGACTACAATAAATATAAATAAGGTTGAGCTTAAATAATCTCTTATAATGTGGAAAGCATGATGTATTATTCTCTTAGTAAGATCTTGTAGACGAATTGGATCTAAACTACGGAATCAATCAATTGTGTTTATTGATTACTTTCTTTTTTTTAATTTTAAATTGTTTTTTTAAATCATAAGTCACCACAACAAAACAACTTAGCGCTTACAAACTTTTTTTTAATAAAAAAAAATTTATGTACAACCAAATCCAAAATATAATACCTAAAAAAAACTTCATTTCAACAAAATTTATTTACACTTATCCAAAATTTGTGATTCAGCTGGACAAGTATGAAAATAAGAGGTTTGTAAGACTTCTTCGCTTTCAAGTAAACTTAGTTACTCTACAAATAATGTATGTATATTATATAGAATATTCTATAATAGATTACAATTGGATTCTTTCTGTCATGATTTGTGTCCTATTAAAACACGTAACAGCGAAAGCATCATGTAGAAAGTTTGGTAGAAATTTTCATCAATTTATAAAAGCGATATTGTCTGTAAGCTTCATGTATGCTCACATTTTGACTGCAAACATGACTGACAAGTGACAGTTTATATCTGGGTTTTTTTTATTTATTTTCATATTCCTAATCTTAAGTTCACAATTTATATAAGTGCATCATCACATAATTAAATCTCAATAATGTCAATGAAGTAACACTTTAGATTCTTCTCCACTTCCCTTTAATTTGATACCTACAATAAACTTTCTTTTTGAGAAAAAGGAATTGGTCCAGTAATGATTGACTCCAAAAAATAGGTGCATGAACCTGTAAATCTACCAGGTCTACTTGTATGTGAGAAAAGGGTGACCAGTACTTTTGTCTTTGTCAATGAAAAGCCCCCAATGGGTAAGACTAGAAATCAATAACACAAATCAATCCTATTATTGAGGTTAGAAAAAGTCATGGAATTGGTTGAAAAATATGCTTGTTTTAGGTATAGATTTGTTCGGATGAGGACTAATCAAATTCCTAGTATCCAATCCAAGAAGTTGCCATCCATTATCTTTGACAAAGTGTGTTCCTCTTTCATTTTAATTGTAAGTTATGCCTACTTACACTGCATTTCAAGAAGTTTGGTATACCCTGTCCTTTGGGGGATGCCATCATGTCAAACAAGTTTAACCTTAAATATTGCACTTTGAATTTAGGTTAAGTTTCTCTAAGTCACATAGTGTGAGAGGATTTAGATTCCAAAAAATCTTATAAAAAAAAAAAAGAGTTGATATTGTTATCCCTCCCAAAAGAACATAAAAAAAGGTCCTATTAATTAAACTATCTTATCCATATACACGTATCACCCTGTGTTGTGCATACACTACACAATCCTTTAAAATATGCATCCAACAATGTGGGTGTTGTTTTACATGTAAACTATCATAATCATCATATATATATATATAGCTTTCCACATCTAAGTAGAATACATGGTAGCAATCACTATATTTATTATATAAATGTTAATTTCCAGCTATTACTGTCTATTTGTATGAAAGAAATGGATGTGACCCCAGAGAATAACATGAAAGTTCTGTCATAATATAAAATAATCAAGTTTTTAAAGCCACTTGGCCTACCTCTCAAGCCCCTTTCTTCCCTTCTTTCCATTAAAAATATCTTATAGAAAATTTTCATGAGATTCATAAAATTAAAAAAAGTGTAGGAATCCTTACACTTGTACTTTCTACATGGGTTAGGAGGCTTGTTGGTGCTTCAGAAAGTATGAACAAAATTTAAGTTTATAATATACATATGTGATCTTAAAAAAGAAGTGTCTTTCTGTTTCATATCAGAGATATTTGCTCCAGCAATATAATAATGAAATTATTAAAGCCCAGCTTATAAAAGTGGCACATTTTAGTATTTGTCACTATATGTTACGCTTGTACTATAGGACTTAATAAATTATTTCTCTCCAATTTGTTGGGCTATTGAGTTGTCACTTGTTAGGTTAAAATCCATTTTCTCCCTGCTTTACTTTTGGGTTGTTACTTTATGATAAATATGATCTAGAATTACTTATAATTCTTCTTAATTCTTAAATAAGAGGACAAACACATTTTAGTGCACTCGAACTCACATTTTTTTACACAAACAACAATGTCAATGCCAACTAAAGTAATACCCAATCAGCTTCTATAAGATATTTGTTTAGTGTATAAAAGAATTTTCTTTTAAGTACATGGCCAAAGTATTAGGTCTCCTCTGATAATATGTCAACCCTTCACTGATTTAATTTCTATATGTGAACCTACCTTGTGGAAAAGTATTGATCTTTGCCCATCAAAAACCCAAATTTGAGTAATAAAATTTAGAGCCCATAGATACAAAGGCCTGGATTTTAATTTCTTTTGCAAACTTCAATGACCCCAATGGACTCTGAATCGCTTTCTGCTCTTATTTTATTTGAGTTAATATCACATTTGGTACTAGTAGTTTTATAAAATATACAATGTGAACTGTCAATTTGTGTATTTTTGGTACTTGTACTTTCATAAAATGTCTAATTTTTTTCAAATAAACTTATTTTGGAAAAAATACTCTCGTGTTGAATTTTCATTAGTTGATTTAGCATTTAGTAAGGGTGTTAACTCTAGATACTATAATAATATACATCTTGATAGTTCAGGTGCCACATTAAATATTTTCAAAGTATAAGTATCACATTGGATATTTTATGAAAGTATAGGTACCAAACAATACACAAATTGATAGTTCAAGTACCACATTGGATATTTTAAAACTACAAGTACCACATTAGACATTTTATGAAAGTATAGGTACCAAATAATACACAATTTGATAGTTCAAGTATCACATTAGACTTTTTTAAAGTACAAATACCACATTGGACATTTTATAAAAGTATATGTACCAAATGTGACATTATCTCTTTTATTTTTCTTTTGGATATAATGTATGTGTTGTTTTTCCAATGGAAAAAAAAAAAAGAACTTCTTGAAAGCTAAATTAAAATCACAAGTAGATAATAGACCAATGGTGGTCGGTTCCACACCAATTTCAGTCATTCTGGTCTGTGTGCATCATTTCAATACTAAAACAGAACATTAAATGGTCATTTCCACACCAATGAAAATTTTGATTTGTATTAGTTGCATCAACCGGTTCCAGTCAATTTTGCCATACCAGGCAGAACATGATACACCAATCAGTGAATCAACTAATATTAAAAAATACTAATTTTTTTACAGTTACTTTCTTTAAAACTTGGAAAAATCAATGCTTGTATTAACCATAAAAAAAGATTACACTTAATTGGGGCAATTTAAAATTTAAAATGTAAAATTAAAATATAATTAAAAAAATAAACTCACTCCCTCTTGCGTAAAAAAAAAAATCCCCTAAGCTTTACCTTCTTTTATCAGTAGAAGAAAGAAGATGAATGCCTATATCGCTAAAATTAATTTCAACCTCCTGCTTGGTTTCACACAACTTCTTTAATATGTATGTTTGTATTGAATGGGCTAATGTTGGATTATATTATCGTTTAATACAAGAGATGATTTTTTTAATTTTAGATTTATTAAATGATATTTTTTTAAAAATTATTAATTAGTATTTTATATAATTAATAAATTATTTATTTAAACTTTATTTAATATATATTTTAATATTTTTAAATATTAGAATTATTAAATAATTTTTAAAAATTTCAATAACTTCAAAATGATATACAAGAATAGATTGATACCATCAATTTTGGTAAAAGAAAAATTAGTGCACCAACCGGTGCATTACTGACTACATTAGTTAGACCAGCAGGAAAACATCTTCATATAGGCCGAATAGCCCTTCAAATTCTTATAATTGGACTTGTGAATTAAAATCGTGGACTTGGTTTTGGGTTAAAATTAATTTGGTTTGAAATTAATTTTTAAGTTTTTTGGTTCAGTTTTGAGTTTGAGAATTTAAGTTTGACGACCAGTTTTTTTTTAGGTAGAATCATTTTGAGTTATGATTATTTTGAGTTAAATTATTCGGGTTTAATTTAACACATGAATATTTTTTTTTCTAGTTTGATAATTTTGTTTATTTCTATTTTGTACCCGGATTTTTATCTATTGGCTATTAAAATAGGTTGACCTTTTAAAATTATAATATAGAATTTGGAAGGGACAATTAGAAATCCCGAAAAATTTAATCTTCATGGATAATCAAATAGACATGAAAAATACATTGATTCTATAAAAAATATAGTAAGGTAGTATTTGAAAAGCCACTTAATAATTGAATTTGGGTGTAATTACTTGTAAATACACAATGATGGCATGTTTGGGTTACCATGGTAATTAATAGGTCCTATTGAATTGTGTGTAATTTGAACACCCTAATTAAACTTTCCAATTCTTAGGGGAAGGGTGAGGATCGGAGTAATCACACCAAAATTAAATTTTAAAAAAATATTTTTATACTTATAAAAATTATATTATAAACATGAATATGTATTAGTGTTTGAGAAAGTTATGGTGAGTCCGTCCTACCTTGGATAGCGGATTCTAGGTCCTAAGGATAGAGGCTAGCCAGTTCCCATTCATCCAGTTCCCTTTTTGGAGGTTCAGTGCTAGGGCTTGAGTTCAAGTTGTAGTTGCGTTCCATGCATAGGATGTTATAGGTTACGGGTTCGATACATTTCAGACATTTCTTATATTATAAAACTTAAAAATTATATTATAAAAATAATTTGTATATTTTATAATGTTATAACAAAAAAATATTTTTTGGTGAATTACAAGAGAAGGGCCAAGCCCTAGCAACAACACAACTAACGCGACTCGAACTCAAGTTCACCTAGGGCGGTGAACACCCTGACCATCAAGGCAACACATAGGTTCAAAAATATATTAATCCTAAAAAAATTTAAAGTTATGGTCAAAAATTTATTATAAAAAAATTACATGTTATAAAAGTGTTATAATATATTTATTTATAAAATTTATCATCAAGAATTATGAACATAACTTATTTATGTGTCCATGCTATATATAATAAAAATATATATTTCTAAAGTTATGGAAAAATATACATTTATCATAAAAATATGCATTAGAACAATTAAATAAAATTGAATATGATGTTTATTTTTCTTGTTATTTTATTAATAATTGTATTATCAACTACTTTTTGGACTAACGTAATACATAAGATGATTTGATTTTAAATTTTGTAACTGGTTTAGAAAATATTTTTATCATACAAATAATTTTTATACTAATTAATATTTATTAAAAATATAAAATATGTTTTTGTGTAATTATAATTTGTACTACCAAACATGATACTGAGCATTATTATGTAATTCCACTCTATCAACGAAATACGTTTAGGGAATTATAATTATTTGTAATTGCAAGAGAGTGTAATTACTGAAAAATTAGTTAAATTTATTATACAATTAATAATTACTAAAATTAAATTTAAGATACAAAATGATATAAAGTGTCATAAATTTGAATTAATTAACCTATAATACTTGTAATTGGCTTTATGAATATGAATTATGATATTTATATTGAATAATTTCTCGAAAAATGGTTGTTATTTGTTTTACTTGATAATTATTATTTTTAGTTGTTAGATTCAGAGGATGAGAAGGAAAAGTTTAATATATAGTTTTCTTTTACTTGTGAATATAGAGAGGTGTATATTTTTTATTAAATGTTTATTATATAGTCGCCTTGTTGGAAGCTTCAAAACGACGTCTAAAGGAAGAGCGTCGCGTGGCTAGGGATCAATTGAATTCCATCAATAAAGAAGTATCACTAGGGAAGAGGATCTGGTGGAACAGATAATCATAACTAGGGTTAGCTACTACGTGTGGACGCTCTTAGAAGTGCAACCGATACCTAGGTCATTAGACTTCACTGGGGTCTTTTTTGAATTGTTATGTCCTGTGCTAGAGGGGTTTGACGTGATAAATCCTTTTATAGAAGCAATGAAGAATGCCCACATAATGATTGCTGCAAAGGAAGTTGCTTTAGAGGCTACCTTAGGTTTTGAATCTGTTGTTACTTAAGCGACAACCTTCGCTGCTAAAAATGATTTCGTTGATGATTCAATGTTTATGTTGTTTTTGCGAAAATTTGTAATCATTTTAACTAGTGATTTTGTTGGATGAACTTAGTGTCGGGGGGGTGAAGACTTTTTAAAGCTACCATGGGTGCAGTTGTCTGGAGTAATGATGAGGGTTCAAGGTTCTGTACATTGGTGATGGTTAAGATGTGTTCCTTGGAGAATCCATAGCCTTTGTTCAAAGGGGATTCGCACAAACGGTACCAACTGTTGATGCCAATTTAACACGCTGGTTTATGGGGGGTTGGAGGAATGCTTCAAGTGATCTGCAAGACAGAAAACTAGTCAAAGGGCGCCAGAGATTGTCCTCTAGAGTGCCTTTTGATGCTTCAATTAGCTCCTTTCTACATTTTCAAGATTATTAGATCCCTGTTATAATCTATTTAACAGCTTGACCTGAAGGAAACTTCCTCCTCTTTCATAAAGGAATGAGGACGATGTTTATACGAGCTTCCAGGCTTTGCAGGGAGAAGGCCCCTTGTGAGGCCTTTTAGGCTCACTCCTTTTCTGCAATGGCAAGTAACCTTTTGTGGGTCCTTTTGGTTGCCTAGGCTAGCTTGATCGTTGTTTGAGCCTTTTTTACTGTTTTAATAGGTTGAAATTACATATTTTATGACAATAAAATATAATTACAAGATATAAATTAAAATAAATTAATAATTTAAGTTATTAATATTTTTTAAAATTATACTTTAGTTTATGGTCTTTTGGATTTTTTTAGATCAATTTAAGTTTTGAATCATTTTAAATTCTAATCATTTTAGATAAAGATAAATCCAGATTAAAATGAAACAAATTCATATTTTTTTTACTTTAATGGGTAAATCAAATTAGATTGAATTTCAATTTAATAAGTGAAAATTTAAAGTTTAGATAATATTTAACTAAAAGATATGAAAAGAAGTTGGAATTTTTATTTTTATTTTACCTTTACCCTTTTGGGTGATTTATATCATTGTAAATAGGGTTAACATATAATTTATCCTTTGAACTTGTCTAAAAAGTATTTAGTTGGCATCTGAACTTGTATTCCGTCACACATATTGCCCCAATTTCTTAACAACCTTAATTTTTTTAAGAGTTAACATATAGTATACCCTTTGAACTTGTCCAAAAGTATCTGAACTTGTCAAAAAATTATATTTTTTAAATTAATTTTTATTTTTAAAATTTTTTACTTTTTTAATATATGTCCGCCACACGCCATACTGAGAGGCTGTCATGTGTCACTATAAGATTGATCATCAGTGTCACGTCAGTACAAACTAACAGTGTTAGTATGGAGGTACCAACCTAGGTGATGAAATACAAATTTATATACCAACTAGATACTTTTAGACAAATTAAAAAGAAGGGAGGAAAAAAAATTATTCTAACTATAATGATTGTTTGTGAATTTTATTTTAAGAAAGTATTCTTTGAACTAATTGAAAAGAAATAATGAATTATTTTGTAATTCAACTTTATAAAAATAATTTGTTTTAGTCATTTATTTAATTATTTTGTTTTTTTAATTTTTAATTTATTTTATTTATCAAATCATCTCAAAATGGATGAAAAATTAATATTTATAATTTTGCTAATGTGGCATCCATGTGTATGCCACATTAACGATTAATTAATTTTAAAAATAAAAAATTAAAAATATATATTTTCAATAGTTTCAATAATTTTTAACTTTTTAAAATTTTAAAAGTATTTATTATTAATTTGACATCCACGCAATAATTCATATATATATCATATCAATAAAGTTAATAAATATTAATTTTATTTATAAATTGATAAAAATAAAAGTTCAAAATGAAAAATTAAATAAAATGATTTTATTTAAGTTGGACTGAAATAAGTAATTGAAAAAGATAAATCTGGATTCTCATCAATCAAGGATATACGTACACCCAATATCCAATTCAAATTGAATGCTGATCACTTGTCCATTAATTATTTTATGGCATGAAACGTGTTGTACACGCTTGTATTCGTCGTAGTGATGCTCCCCATCAGGCCCATTTCTTGTTTTACCATTTTTTCTCTTAACAAAAATAAAACTAAAACAAGAACCCATCCTATGAATCTGAACTAAAATTTGCAGTACTTGACCAGTACCATTTATATTGAAGTTTACATATATGAGGCAACTCAAGGAAAAAATGATGGTCTATCATGGAACTTTTTGCAAAAAAGGATAGTGGGAATCATATATGCATTCTTGAACCTTTTTATTGGGTCTCTTTACCTTGGAAGCACAATCAGAAATGAACATCATCATGCTATAGTTTGCGATTACCATCATTTCAATTTTTTGAGAATGGGATATATTTCACATATGGAGTAAATCTCTAATATATGACCAATTCTTGTTAAGCTCACTTAATCCATATCATGTTCATTAGATCATCAACACTTGTTTTTCCATTTTCCTTTCCCAAAGTGTCCAACCTTATAATCATAGCACTTAATGCTCAGGCTCCAAGCAAAAATGAATACAATTAGACGACATTGCCTTTTTGCTCTCGAAAGATGCAAAGCAGAGTAATTTTGTACCTTATGATGATTGATGAAGGATGGATATGCACAAATAGGGTACCAATAATGCTCATAATTCAGGCTAATTTTTTTCAATCTGCAAGCAATGGCCATTAATAAAGGATAATGGTTACCACAAAATGTGGAAAGAAAACAAGTCGATAAAATCTTTTGTCTTGTCAGGAATGCTATCAGCTGACCCTATCTCTACTACTTTTGCAGTACAAGCATTTCTAATTCTTATCCAGTTCATTATATCACTTATTTTATCTCTATTTGTTCATACTTTTTAAGTAAATAAAAATAAAAAAGAAGAGGCCAATGAGTTAGATAACTCGATTTAGACTCAAGCAATAGCATACATGATTGAATATTATTCATCCCTTTTGATAGCATCGTAAAATTTTGAATAAAGACAAAAAAAAGTTCTCTATTATGTCTTGCAATATATACAAGATTCTTCTTGTTTAATCTTTGTTGGAGAATTTTTTATAAAACCAAGAAAAATGAGGTATTTTATATTTCACAGTAAAGATTATTTATTATAATAAATTTTTTTAATAATTAGTTGTTATTATAAATATGATAACTCAGCTAAAAAGAACATCTCTAAATTTATGCTTACTTTTTTTTTTTTAAGTAACTAGTTGGTTTTATAAGTATGACAACTACGCTAAAAAGAACATCTTTAAATTTATACATATTTTGAGATAAATTTATGTCCGTGGTTATTGCTTCTTATCCATAATGAATTACATTACCAAATGTATAAAAAATTATTTAAACTCACAATTGCAACTTCATTTTTACACATCTAATATGAACCCTTTCGTTCAACTAATGTTTCCAACTCAAGGCTGTAAACACACTTTCTTATTACAACAGATTCGATTTAATGTGGTCCTTTGAAACCTGAAGCCTACTCTATAAAGACAATATGCATATCATCATTTAGTTGATCATTTTAATATCCTTAAAATGGGGATAAAATAGTTTATCTTTTTATCTCAACAATCTCTCTTTTTAGCTCTACCTTCATTCATGAATTATGTAGTATTTTGAAAAAGCCTGGGCTATTTTATGCTTTTCTCGTTTCCTTCTTATTGATAGGTGGTTTTTAGTATAGTTGCAAAAGTAGTACAAGTCATTCAATAACTCTTTATACTAACATTCTTATCCTTTAGCATTTTAGAAAAAATCTCTGCAGTAAAACAAGCATTTCCCATTCACATAAAGTGATTACAAGAAACTAGATATATTGAAGAGAAATTGAGTAAAAAAAAATCAATCATTAAGGAATCAATCAAGCAGAAAGTAAAATTGCAATAGTAGTTAAGTCATTACAAACCAACCGCATCAGAAAATAAACCAAACCATCAATTATAAAGACATCATATTAAAATCAACATTAATAAAACAGTACTTTATAATTTTCCTACAATAAACAACAATTCCTTAACTTCCCCTTAATCATCTCCTTCTTTTTTGGAAAGTCCAAGAGAGAGGTCTATTGTGCTGCCCCTTCTAAATCACTAAGGTATGAAGAAGCTCTTTTCTTACCATTTTGAGAAAGTGAAACTGGGTATTAAGAAACTTAGCTCTACTTCAAGATTTTGAATCATTCTAGCCTTTTGAGCAACACTTGGGTTCTGTATTGGTATTGTTGTTGTTGTTGAAGCATTATGAGTAATAAGTTCATCATCATTTACCTCAAGTTCACTTTCCAAGAAGTGCTTCATCAACAATACATATGGTATCATCCACATGCTTTCTCTTTTGAGCTTGTTAGACAATATGATTTCTGGAGGTAAGGATGGCAATGGGATGGGGTAGGGTGGATATTGCTAAATTTACTACCACTTCACAATTGGCACACTCTGCTCCACCTCTCACCCTGCTCCACTATGAATGTATAATCTTGAAACCCACTACCACCTATTTGGATGTTGGATGCATTGATCTCTACCCCACCCCGCTCCACTTCAATTTAATCGTTGCTACTTATCTTTAATTTTTTCAATATTTTTAAAGTCAAGTAAAAAGGTATGTGTATATAGTGGAGCAGGTCGTAGTGAGACAAGTAATTATCATAACAGCTTCATGCCCACTATCCAAAAGAAAAAATCTATCACACTCAGTATTCTTTAAACCTAGAAAATTTAAAACATTAAGGGTTTAATTGAAAAAGAACGTAAGCTTGCGATGTCTACTGAAAAGCCAGGAAAATTTGGGAACGAAACTAGGCAAGGTTGAAATCCAAGTTTGGTTCAGTCGAATTAGAACCAGCCGATCCCTTAATGGGGGACAAAATGATTGAAAATGGGTGGATTTTACACGGTTGAAGACCATGCGAGAAAGACTATAAATAGTTAGAGAATGACTTCCTGGGAGACTTCTTCTCTAAATCTATTTAGTTTTCTTCTTCATCATCTTCCTTGGGTTGCTCCGAGGAAGCAATGGTTAAAGGAAGCTATGAATGGAGTGATGATCATGGGATTTCAGTTGGAAAGGTGGAGAACTCAGTGAGCTGGTAAGGTTCTAAGTCCTTTGTGGTACGTAAGAATTAGAAAACAAAGTTAAGGGTTTTCAAAACCAATTTTGAGGGTTTAACATATTTCTAGAAAAACTAAGTTCAAATTAGGATTTCTGAGTTTAACTCATGAATTGGCTGTCTTGCTTAATTGCCAAGAGAATGGAAGCTTTGGCGTTTGGAAAAGCTAAGCTGATAAGACAAAGGAAGTATCAGGTGAGTTTCTGCTTTCAACACTTGAAAATCTAACTATGTTGTAAAGTTGCATGGGTTTAAGAGTATCCACCATTCTAGTTCAGTATGCATGATTTCAAAGTGTTTAGTTATAAAATGTATGTAATGCATGTAAGGGAAACATTGCCGGGTTTAGGCGAAGTTAGGAAGGGAAAATGGGAAAGAGGTGATTCTATTAGATATTGTCATATGGTGTTGCTGTGTGCCCCCATGATGAGTGAAGCTCTTGGTCTTACGGAAGGGACATTGCGATGTTTGGGCATCAAAGTTAGGATGGCGAATGGAGGAATGGTTGGATTGCAACGTGAAAAGTAAATAAATATCAAGGCTAGGCCGATCGAAGGCTATACGCCTAAAATGAGTAAGATCATAACTGAAAGATGTTATGGCATCATGATAAAGATGATTAAAACCATAGCAAAACTCAATTTGTGGATCAATCAACTCTTCGTGGTTATTGTTCGCACTATTATCAATATATCATGATTCTTCTTAAACTCTCTTCTTGATTTATTCTTTATGTTTATAATTTTACTCAAATTTATGATGTTTACTAGATCCATGAGGAACTAATCCATTGACGGGAGATTAACGAGTGGAAATGGGAGTAATTAACTTCTATGTAGGGTCTCTTAGCAGATCAACTGGTTGGGATAGAAAGAGTTTAAAACCCTATGCTTGACGACCCTAGAAAGTTATATAGGTGAGAATGAACCCAAAATTGGCATTGTTTATCCATGAAAACCTTACCTTAATCCGGTTTAGACTGTAAGATCGAGAGATAAATAATTCTTGCCAACTTATTAGGTTAGAGGAAGGCTAAGAGGCCCCGCTAGGTTAATGACTAGTTGATTGGATAAAACCTGAAATAGGAATTAGTTATGAATACCGAAACAAGTTAGTTTTCTATCATAGATTTGATAAAATCTGCAAATTGTTTTCCCTATTTGTTTTTATGTTCTTTTATTATTTAAATAAATTAGTATTTCCATCACTTTAGGTTTAATCATAATATAGTTTAATTAAATTACTAATTAGACCCATTAGTGTATAAATTAGAATTAGTTTTATTTTGCCTCTCCTGGGTATGATCCCTGGAGTACTTACCTACTTCATTGTAACTATATTACAACTTGACTCGTATACTTATGGAAACCGCCTAACTCTTATATTTGGTTGTAGTATTCACATTCTAGACATTAGCATGTCTGAAGGCGGTCAAGTTATTGACACCGTTGCCGGGGGGCAACGCCATTAGATTAATTTTAGTTTTTTTGTGTTAAATAGGATAATTAGGAAATTTTAAATTATAGATACTGATAAGAATAATGTGGATGAATGCGGAAGAAGATCATAAAGTTTGTCAAAATCGCGAATTTGATTTAGAGCTCTAGACATTCGGAAAGAAACTTCGATTTTGACAAAACCTGAAACACAATCGAATCCAAGTCAGATAAAACAATTAAAAAAAATAACTAAAATAAATAAAGTAATAACTCAAAGATTAGAATAATAAAGAAGATAGATGGAAAAGATAGAACGTGGCGTGTAGAAGTCCTAAGAAACATTGGAAATACGAAGAATTCACAACCCCTTTTAAGCGGCTCTAATTTCCCCTCCAAGAAAGAAAACTTGACAAGAAAAAATTTCAAGATGATCCCCACAATCTAAAAAGATTAGTAAAAACTCTTCTAAAAGAGACTCAAGAGAAATTCTTAAAAAGAAAACTCAAAGAGAATTTATTAACTCAAAAGGGAAACTAAATAATAATGAAATGTATGTTTTGTGTACACTGCAAAGGCCTATATATATGCTAGCTAAATAAATCTAAATAAAACTCTTAAGTATACTAGAACTCAAATTAATCTAAACAAGAAGTAATTTTAAACTAAACTTTCTTATTGACATCAAACTCATAAATAACTTAAACTACTTAGTAATTATTAAAATTCAGAATAATAAAATAATAAAATAATAATAGTTGATAAATACAATATGTTGCTCATATATAATAAAAATTAAGCCCAAAACTCATAATTCCCGTCATAATCACGTCCAGAAATTTTGCTTGCGTAATCTTTATTAAAATAGTCATAAATTGAGCTCCCAAATTCGAAATAGAGTGATTCAAAGTGCGTTTTGAAGTTAAGAGATAGATATTCAAACGTCATGAGACATCTCAACCTAGAAATTCCTGGATCCCATTAAAAAAGTCATAGCAAATCTGCTAATTTCTAAAACTTAAAAATTGGCAGCTTCGATAATTGAAATTTAATAAATTTCATCGCATCCGTGTATGTATCAGATATGATTTTATTTTTTATTTACTTTTAATTTTTTTCTCTACTGTCTTTTTCACATTTCTTTGTGGTTTCAGTACATGACTCAAAGTAGAGGCAGCCAACTATTGATATAGAAAGAATTATCCGTAGAATTGTTGACAATAACAACAACCACATATGCAAAATAACCCACATGTTGTGGTTAATCCACTACACGATAATTCGCTCTTCGATGAACCTAACCTACAAGATCTACTACAACCACAATTACCGATAGAACCACAAATGGCTCGAGAGGAACATCCTGAGAGATTTTGCACTACCAACCCTTGATGTAGTGTAAAGCAGATAATTTTGAGATAAAATCGGCCATGATCCAGATGATACAAAACATCTTACAATTTAGAGGGACTATGACGGATGACCCAAACCAACAATTAAAATGGTTTCTCCAACTTTGTGATACTTTTAAGTTTAACAGGGTCACCGATGATGCTATTCATCTTCGATTATTTCGCTTCTCCTTAATAGATAATGTCACATCCCAAAATTTCTATTATTGTTGTTAATTCATTTTCAAATGACAAATATAAATGTAGACATTTCATGATAATTAGTTAGAAATTTGTATTAGTAAAGATTTTCTTTATATTTAACTTTATTCAATAATGATTTGATAGTTGATGCTTCTAAGAAAAGTTAATTATGGATTATTTTGTTATTTGTCATTCCAAAATATTCTAATTGAACGTTGAATTCTTATTTCTCATAATTGTTATTTATTTACACGTCACATTGCTGGTAATTAATTAAATAAATAAATTTAACTAATTATATATGGTAAAATAAGATTTAAGGTTTATTAGGATTTAAGTTTTAAGATTTAGAGTTTTAGGGATTAAAATTAAGGTTTAAGATATTTGATTTTTTTATTTATTGCTTAGAGTTAAAAAGTTAAAAGAGTATTTAGTTGATGTTGATTGATAATTATATTTTTATTACATTTTAAATAAATGTTATTAGTAATTTTTAAAATTATTTTAATTTTTCATACTTTAAATAAATGTTATTAGTGAATATTTACCTTTAAAAGGTTTTTACTAATATAATTTTTCTTTTCATACTTTATAAGTTCCACATCTATTTTAAAAATAAAAAATTAAAATCATGTGAGGTTCGTAAAAATAAAATTATTAAAATTTGAATTTTATATTTATTAAAAGGTATAACTTAAATTAATGAAAAGAAAATTTAGAAAAAGAAATTAAATAGAAATGATTTTTTAATGATAAAACACGAAAACATACTTGATACTTATTTCCTTAGAAACATGAGAAATAAAATAACAAAAATTCATCTAAGATAAAAAGTTTGATATTTAAAACTATTAAAAGAACAATATATCGTAGACATGAAAATTTGGGTTTGATTCAAACAATTCCATTCTCCATTCTAGTGGGGATTGGAATTAAATTGTATACTTTTACAATAGTAAAATGTAATTTCATAATTTTAATAGTTTATATTTTTATAATTTTTAAAGAATTAAATTAATTTTTATTATTTTGAAGGGCAAAGTATATTTTTACTATTACTAATTTAAAATTTTATAAATTATAAAATACTTAAATAAAAAAACTATTTTAAGAGCTAGAGCCCTCTCAATCTCTTGGCTCCGCCACTATCCCTATCCAAGTTACAAAATAAAATAAAATCTATTGGAAAGAAGAATATTTTTACATTTATATGGGTCTAAGTCTAAACCATATTCCTTATTTTTAACTTTTTCAATTTTATAAAAAATTAGTGGTTTTTTGTTTTCTAATTTCATTATTTTCATTTTAAAATTATTTTAAAACTTAAAGTTAAATACATTTTTATTTTTTCATATTTTAAGAAAATGAATATAAAATAACTTTTATTTCTTAAAACCAAACAAAGCGTAAAATTACAACTTTTCAAAAAAAAAAATTGAAAAGTATGTATAGGATATTCCCTACATTTGTATACATGTAGTTCTCAACTTGAGACTAACGAAAATCATTAGCTAATCAAATTAGATTAGTACTTTGGGTATACCTTTTTAGTAGGCAAATTCGGAATGCATGATTCTCTACCAAGTGGGTCATCCCAAGTAATGATGTGAAACATAACCTTAAATTACATAAAATAAACTAGAAAATGGATTTTATATTTAAAAAAAATTACCAGTTGTCTTAATTTTAGATTATTTGGGTGTGATTTGTCGCATGTGTAAGCAAAGTGAAGACGCACAATCCAAATTGGATTTAGGAAAACAAAACATATTTAATGGCAATGTCTCTAGAGTCAATATTCTCAAGCTTGGGTTGTCTCATTGACACATTGTGGCTTATCTCTCCTCCAAATACATTTATGCTTTGTGGATTTGAGTCAAATCATCCCACCCTTTTGAGCAAGTGAAAATGTGGAAGTGATAGGGAGAGGGTGGTGGAGCACTTCCACACCCTTTGCCCAATTTTCCACTCAAAAAATAAAAGAATACAAGATAGAGTGAACCAAATTTTGAGGTAATATATATGTAAGTGTTTTTGGAAAGACTTATGGAGTTTGGTATGCTTTTGTAGGGTCATTATCATTTTACTTTGGAACCCTCTTTTGGGGTTTGGTAAAAGGATGGATTGGGGGCTTAGGTTTTCAAATCTTTTTTGGATTGATTATTAGATTTAGAGCAGACAACTAAATCTTAGAGTGGACCAAGATCTTATTGAGGAGAAAATAGGGCATCAACTTATAGAAATTCAATATCAAGATGATGATGATAAAGTCTTTCGTTTTTTCGTTTCATCAGTTTTTTCTTCTTCTTCTTTTTTTTTATTGTGTTTCGATTCAATTTAAAGTTTGACTGAATCAAACGTTTACGAGAAGTAAAGTCAAAAACAAAACTTAAATTTAAATTAGAGGTATCAAATTTCTTTCCACAAATTTAATGAAGTTTCTTTAATAAATGATCGTTTTATATTTTAATCCTTAAAATATACTAAAATTTAAATATATATCTATCTATATAGCTCATGCTGACACTTGGCACACCTACCATGCCTCTTTTCTATTCATTTTATAACAATGGTTAATTTTCATTTTTTTTCTTTATATTTTTATAATGTTATTGATTAATTTAAATAGTTAATATAGTTTGCTTTTCAATTAAAATATTACATGGTTATATATAGTTTGAAAGTGGATTATTAAATCTAAAAAGTAAAAGTGAAATACCCCATATCCGGTCTACGCCACATTACCCACCTAAATGACTCTTTGGTCAAACACCAACCGAACCTCCAACACATCACACAAAACAAGTTCATATTTAAGAAAACATAAGGTCGTAAACTCTCATCGCTTGCTTCATGGTATGCAACAGTAGTAATATGTGAACCCTAAGACATGCAAAACAATACACCTCGCGGAACACATTAATTCAACTATCAGGCATTGGGGTTCGCACCTTGCATAGCTCATGCATTTTGAGTCTTCGCAGAGTAAGTCTCCTTAAACAGTGTAAGCCTCGTGAAAAACCCCTGCGCGTTTAGATTCTGCGAACACGTTTTGCAAGGTCTCTCCTTTTATGCGTTTCATTAACTATTAAGGGTTCACAGGTAGCAGTTTGCCAATCGTTAAGGTTCACACTTTGTATAGTTCGACAACCCTGTCACTTTGCAGCAACTTTGGCGAACTCTGTATAAGTTAGCCAGTTTTGGTTATTCCATGCTTTTGCTTATGACAAACACTCTGTTAGAAATTAAATACTTAAGTATAAACTTGTAAATTAAGGAAACATCAAACCAGGCTTGGACTAAATTCATATACTTAAAATTTGGGTATGTATATATAGTTTTATCGGTTCACAAGAGGTATTGAAACATAAAGAAAAAAAAAACTAAGTCCTAGAACAACCAACAAAGTCAACAAATAGAAATATATCTCTGAGCCCAAGGAATCTCACATTGCCTTTAAGTCCAGAGTTCGTTTGTGCCACCTATACAATGTTTATGCTTCACTTAGATCACTCACTTCGCCACTATACACCATGCGATCTAATTGTTTACAGTGTTTAGAAAATGAGTGAGTGAAGTCTTGTGAACTCAATGAATGTACAGGAAAACCACATAGCACGCAAAAAAAAAAAAAGTTAAACAAGAGTTTTAACAAAGTTACTGCTCTGCAAACTGGGTTCGCGATATTTATGTGAAGCCTGGTTCGCAGTTACCTGATGTTAGTTAGCTTAAAACAGTAAAACATAAAATTTTGGAAAAACACAATCTTATATATTCACAAGTTCTTTTTAGTTGGATAAATGGATCTCCTTGTAACCTCTCAATTTGTATCAAAGAGTCCAACATATCCCATAACTGTAGCATTAAGCTAATACTCTCTAACACACCTATATATCCTATTGAATGGAGTTTGGCTCGTCATTCCCTTATTTCTCTTAACCTATCTCAAGGCCTCTTGCCCAAATCACAACATATAAAGGTGAGTACTCACAATCCTATGGCATGCCATTATATCCAACGGTTTACAATAGATTATAGTGTCAATACATTTACTTAAATATAGAGCTCACAAATTATGAGGAGCTTGCAAAACACTGTTCATATCTAGCTTGCATATCACTGTTCATAAAAACACATATTTAACACAATCACAAAACAGAGTTTAGAGAAGACTTACTCTCAAAACTTAGGATAAATCCCTAATGACGTGATATCAGTTATGTCATGTGATTCGATTAAAAGAACCCGAGATTGGGCTAAGATCGAAGGGTTTAAATGCAAGATGAGACCTTTTAATTTCATACAAAATTCTGATACCAAATAATGCAATTTCCTAAGACCTGGAATGTTTCAAAATTTTCCTGAATGGAAAGATCACATTGAATAGTTCAAATAAGAGTGGAAACCTTAACCTGAAGTACTTGAATGCTTTAAGGAACTAAAGTTATGATAGAACACGACCTGTTTAAACTTGACAAATACTTGAACCTTGGTACAATCGAAGTCGCCACATCTCGAGATGGCTTATGGAATGATAAGGCAATTGGTGAATGCCACAAACTCATGAAATTTTGATAAGTTCAAATTAAGTTCAATTAAGAACCTTGGAGAGAAGAATCTCACAAATAATTTTTTGTATTAAAATGGTCTAACATGAAATGTCCTTTTACACGGTTTATATAGCACCTAAAATGGCCATTCAAATTCGATACCTATTGTATTCACACACACCATAAGCATGTTCACACTTAACATATAGATGTTCACACATAGGTCATTAAAAACTATTCTTGAACTTGGTGGATGCATGCATAAACTGAATGGCCACTTTCTTCCCCCATGGTGTGTGCATACATGCTTAGCCATGAAGAAACTCCATGTTCCATGAATTAGCCACCTTTAACTCCTCTCCAACTCTTTTAGTTTTCTCTCATTTTCTTTTATCAACAACTTTTCTCCCTCTTCTCTCAAGTTCTTTTTGTCACACCAATCGGGCTTGATCTTTATCCAGTGATGTTGAAATGTAAGATTCCATGCTAATGGACTTACTTTGGACTCAAAATGGATGATCATCATTAAGAACATGTTCGTCATGTTCACCCCTCCTTGTTGATGTAGATGAAAATTTTGGCACACTAGAGGTAGCATTTGCAGATTTAATTCATGTATTATCATGCTTATACCTCATAGTCGTTCGGTCACCCCGTAGACTAGAACCTCGGAATGAACAACCTTGTTGCGAACGTTCCTTCACATTATCAAGCCGTTTATAAATAAGCTCCAACTTGGCTCGTATCATTCATCGCATTTTTTTCATCAAACTTTGTTGTTCAAAATCGAAAAGTTCTAGTGACATGATTTATCAAAAATATTTGAAAATAAAAGAATTTAAAGTATAAAAATGAATACCTTACCAAAACAAACCTCACAGATTCACTCTACAAGGAAAATAGCTCCACTTGTGTTTGCACTCGAATCGACTTTTTCCACTCGAATAATCTCACTCGCTCGTGCCTTTTACCTCTCATGAGTTGTTCTTTCGATTCTAATAAAACTAATAGAACAGAAATCAATAAACCAATAAATCCCATCCAAAAACTTGTTGCAAGTTAACTAATCTTTTGAACTTGAAAATTAGCAACTTCGATGAATTTAAGTTAATAAAATGTACCCCATCCACACATGTTTCACATCCAAAGTCAGGCTTCAATTTTTTTATCTTTTGGGCTTGTTAAATAGGCCTTGTAAAGGGTGAAGCCCGACATGTTCTTGGGCTGAAATTTGGCCCTACATACTCGTATTAACTTAAATTTATTTTTTATGTAATTATAAACATATTTAAAATAAAGAAAGTATTAAAAATTGGTTTAGAATTTTAAAATCTTGTACCTACCAATAAATTCGATACAAATCAATATTAATCGAAATAGACAGAAACAAATCAAAACTTAGTATCAATTTAAAACCAAGATAATACATAACGGTCGTTATATTGGAATGGTATCAACTACCATGCTTTGAAAACTTTAAGATTTCAAGTTTGAGTCTCATTTTGTTAATGTAAATATCTTATATAAGTTATTGTTTAAAACTGTATTCTAATTTAAATATTATGTTTTGTTTAGATTTATTCCACTCTAAATCTGTATATTATTTTAATTGTTGTGATTTATAATAATAAATCTTAAAAATAATTATTCAAATACATTATATAAACTTACAATTTTGAATTTTGATTATGTCTATAATTGTTATAGCGACTAAAAGAAGTAACAAAGCACAAAAAGAAACAGTCTCATGTGTCTTCGAGTAGTGCTTCATCTTTTGATGTCATCCCACCAATTTCTTTATCTGCTCAATTCACCAGCTTTTTTTTTTTTTTTACCTATTACTCATTTGTTTATGGCCCGCAAATAATCAATCACAGCCATTGAATATTTAAGATCAGAAATTGGGTTTGTAATCAAGGGGTTGAGAAGTCATCATATGAGGAAATTGTACTGTTCTTCTGCCATATCTGCCTAACTGGTCTAACAAGCAACCTACCCACCAATATTTTTTTATTATAAATAAAATGTGAATATTTTAATTAAACACCTTAATAGTACTAAATTGCTAAAAGCAACAGTATAGAATAGAAAGATTACAAGTACACACAGCACACCCAAAAAGTAATTTTTTGAATTTCTTTTCTATAATTGATTTTATAAAATAATTAATTAATTTGGTTAGGATAATATTTAATATCTGGCATGTCAGCCAACAAAATATTATTACAAAGAGCAACAAAAGAATATATAATATGAAAGGAATTTTTAAATATTATTATTCTGAATTGCCTTGGGTTTGATTAAATAAGTAGAAATGTCCGTGTTAAGTTGAACAAAGACCACGAGAACCAATAAAGGAGTTATGAACAACATTTTACGAGGAATTGGTAATTTATTTTTCAAATTTGTTTGAAAAATAATGCAAAATTAAATACCAATTGAAAAAGAAATTATGTGTTGGAGAAAGATTGAAGTTTTCTTATTAATTGAAAAAACAAAATCATTTTAATTAATTATAAGTAGGCTAAAATGTAGGTTTATAGGCACATGATGAACCCATTTTGATTGTAGCATGAAAAGGAACCTAAGCATCAGTCATATAGACAAATAGAATGGGAAGGTCATGAACCCCAGTGGAGCCAAGTGTTTTGGTTTCCCGAGTAAATTAAAAGTAACATAATTTGTCTACATTTGGGGAGTTAAGATTTTAGAGTCTGAGGGAAAGGTGATGGGCTCAACGCAATGCATGGTTAATAAACTTTCCGGGAAATATTTCTTATAATTTAATTATTCACCCTACCTAATTGCCTATGTTCATCATGTTTTTACTCAAAATGATGACAACAGTAAAAGTATAGTAAATTATTATTTTTGTTTATTTATTTAAAAACAGATAAATTAGTTTTTATATATTAATCAAAAAATAAATTAATTTTATATTAAAAATTCATCTCTTTGTACTATTGTGCTTCATGAAATAACTAATCAAGAATACATGTATATTATGCTGACATATAAAAATAAATTTTTAATAGTAAAAATGAATAAAAATAAAATAATAATATTCCTTTTTGATCATTTTTAACACCAAAACGATTTGTTTGGGAATTGAAGCATAGAGAAGATGGCAAAAAGGAATCACATTGTCCAGGCAACTGGAGAAAATGACTTGTCCTATGCATTTGTACTTAGATCAAGAGACATAGAATTGCAGTTTTTACTAATTATTATTGATCATTCTAAATCACTGAACCACATGACATGAAAATATGACACTTCTTTGACTGTCAGTATCCACAAATTTGCAACAACACCTCCACCTTTCAATGGCTTTTCCCAAGTACTTTTTATTCTATTTTTGATGCACAAATTCCAAATCTCTCATTCCAATCACTCAATTTACTTTTGCAATATATTGTTGCACTAATAGAAATACAATCACAGTTTAAATTAATAAAATCAAAATAAATCTGCAAAAAAGAATTACAAATGATAAAATTTAAATGAGAATAAATCTTAAAAGAATAGTAAGACTTCAATCCTATCACCAACGGAATATCTCATTAACTTCAAATTTAAAATGATTGAATATTCATCTTTTAAAATAGTTGTATAGATAAACTTTGGATTTAAGTTAAAAAAGGAATTAGTTACCACAACCATATCATATCTCACTTTCGTTTTACCAATTTGGTTGAAACTGAGTAACTCCGTACTCCATATTAAATCCACTACCAAAACATGCTCATGATTTTGATTGATATGTTATAAAATTGGGAGGTTTTTCTTTTTATTATTGAACGGTAAATGCGAAAAAGATCTTCCCAAGGTTAAATTTTTAAACTACCTAGTGAGTTCCACCTTTCACCTTAAATTTTTAAATGCATGATCAAAGTCTTTTAATCGTCGCAACTTTCAAAGGATAAGACATAACCAAGCATTCTCCATATTACCTGCCACAATCCCATCTTTTAAAGATGGGTATAAATTTTCACAAACAATGGAGTAAAAAGAATTTTTAGAGTAAAATATTGTTATCCCATGGTTTGAAGAATACTTACTTACCCCTCTGTTTAAAAACAAAAAAACTAAACTCATAAATCTCTAAGTAAATTTTAAATAAAAAAATTTCTATTGAGGTAGTTATGTGAGTAAAGTCTACATAATGTCACAAGCAGTGTTCACTACTTTTGATATTGGACAAGTCACATAACTTAGTTTTATTTAGTACATTTTTTTAGTTGTAGTTCTTGTTGATATTATAAGCGTGTGTGATAATTTATCTTAAAAGATTGATTCATTTGAAAAAACATATCTTAAAAATTGAATCGAATTGAGTCAAAAAATTAGATTCATTAAAATAAGGATATTGGATTGTATCTATATTGAAGATTTATTTTGATTATATTTACAATATCTTTGGCTTTATTAGTATATTGTATGCATTGCTTCATCCATTACTTTGACCATAAAATTAATTACAATTGATCTAATATGTTAGCAGGACAAAACTATTAAGACTTGAGTATGTTATGTACTGAGGGTTTGAGCATTAATTTGTTCATTGAAGAACTTGTGATTGTGAGTGCATTATTAGTGTAAACAAGTGTATTACTTTGTTTATAGTCTAAATTTTTGGGGAAAAATTTAGAGGAGAATAATATAAATCTTTAGGTGTAAATGTGAGGTTGCTAAACTAATATGCAATAAGACTTAAATCACTCGTTATACGAAATTAAAGATGGTGGACTATCCCTCAAAACAAGGCCTAACAAATATAAATAAATCAAACGGTGTAAATAATTTATTGTGTTTATCTTTGTTTTATCGTAATGATACAACCAATACTGCTCATAGCAATTGTTGTGTTTATCTTAGTTTTATCGCAATGATGCAACCAATACTACTCATAGCAATGTTTCAAAAGTTTGCAAATTATCGGTTCATTCTTCACATTATTATATATGTATGTATTTTTATTTATTCTCATTTCTATTTTAATTACAAAATAATGAAAAATTAACTACATTTTAAAATAAGATAAAATTAAATATATTTAATTTTGATTAAAAAGTTAAGTAATTTAAAATTATACTTAACTCAATTATATATTAACCTTGAAAAATTAATTAGTTACTATTATTTAAATTTTTATAATGGAGAATAAATTGATTAGAATATAAAACTAAAAAATTAAGGAAGAAAGATAAAATAAATAAATTCATCTCAAAGCTAATGACATTGGCTTAAATGGCAAGATTAAAGCCTTTGGAATTTCCAGATCACATGTTTAAATCTTACTTTGTGTAATCCATGTATTGGTTTTTAATCTATTTTATTTTGGTTTATGTTCCACTATGTATGGGTAGGAATGAAGCCAAAAAAAATTTATTGGGTCAGACTTTAATTGTATATTCTTATGAGAATTAAAATATAATTTCACAATTTTAATAGCTTATATCTTCATACTTTTTTTAAAAGATTAAATTAAAATTGTATCATTTTAAGGGGGTCAAAGTGTAATTTTATCTTTTTACTAAATTAAAATTTTGTAAAAATTAAAAGGCCAAAGTGAAATTTTTCATTTTTAAGGGGGCTGGGACCCTTGCCAACCCCCTTGGCTTTGCCCTTGTGTATGAGGCATGTAACACCCCTCACTAAGTCTAGTCGGCGAACCCGATTGATAAGATGCCACAGAAAATAACAGAGCTGTTACACACAATTCATAATTCAAAATTCAATTAAACATTAAATAATTATATTTACATTCAAATGTACATTACAATCAAAATCGAGTCTAATTCAAGCTTATGAATCTCTAAAACTATACTAACATCAATCAAGGATCAATTAGAAACAACTACAAAAAGATAGGTAAATTTATAAAACAGACGTCACACGACTATGTGAAAGGCTAAAGCTGTGTGAAGGTGGAGTTATACAATCGTGTGGATGAAACATGTAACAAATTGAGGTTGTGTGGGTCAAAGGTGTAATTATTCAATAATAGTCACACATCTTTATCGTCAAGTCGTGTAACAGACTGAGGCTGTGTGAAACCATATAAGCATAACTTTAATAAGTTACACGGACATGTGCCAACATGTGTAATAGTTTATGTTGAATAATACCTCTTATTTTATTTAATACAAATTGACTTAAGTCTAAGTAAACCAACATTTACGAATACTTAACACGCCCTTACAATAGGCGGAGTTTTACAAGAAATACATGCATATATATATGTGGTTAACCCATTCAATACGTATAATGGGGTTCGTACATCAATCTCTGTAATTTAATTTCGTAACTCCTAAAGTTTGATTACATTTGTGTGGTTCCACTCTGTATGCAAAAGTGTCCTACTTTGCTCTTTCCTCAACACAACCCTGGCGTCGTCCCTCACAACATCTTTCATTTTTAAAACATAAAACATACAGGGGTAAGTTCGATAGAACTTAATGAGACTATCCCCCTTTTTACCTAAATTCTCAATGAAGCCTTCTTCTTATATTTACATCTTTGACTTGCCAATCGTAGAAACTTCAGCGTGTGGTTCAGATTAGCTTCATCATAGTTCGCCCAATTGGCATTGTTCTCCATTACTGCCACATAGGCCATTCTTCATACTGCACCATGAAAGTGTACTTCCTTGACAACTCTAGAGATTTTCCCTTTAACATAGATAGCCACAATGACGTACAAAAACACTAGATGGCTATAAAGGCTTCTATAACTAATAATAGCTATAGATGCGTCCTTTAATAGAAATAGCCACAGAGGCTTTATATAACATAATTAGTCTCGAGGGCTCTTATACAACAGAATTAGCCATGAAGGCTTTACTTTATCAAAGGACAGCTACAAGGCTTTCACATATCAAATAACGACTACAAAGGCTTCTATATTTAGGCAAATGATGTTTTTGATGATAGGGATTTGCCTAAACTCAATATCTTGAGGTTTTCCCCTCATTGCCTAATACTCGCCCAACCGTCATTTATCTTTTTCCCTACATGATGCCATAGTCCCAAACTAGGTCTTACGCTACGTGGTCTTCACTTTCTCATATGATGTCATAGCAATTGGCTAGGCCTTACACAATATGGTCTTATTGTCATGGACAAAATTTTCGTTTACTGTCCCGACAGACTCACATGCAAGCAGACTCGACATGCAGACTCATTTTCGACTGACTCATTGCAACAGACTTTAACATGGTGCATTTACATTTCCAAATATGAGAGTTTTCTTTACCAACGCACACAAACTCTTTTCATGCAGAGATTTACTCATGGCGTACTCAATCATACTTTCAGACTCATACATATATCTTTTTATCAGAACAGTGGCATATCCTTACTCATTGTTTTCTTTACACATCAAAAACGCATCTCGTCATTCATCAATGTAGACACTCAATTTTGCCCGGGCCCAAAAATTAGTCCAAAAACAAAAACATAATAAACCCAAAAAAAAAAATGAAGTCCAAGTTCAGTCCAGAATTACAAATATAATTTGGCCCGATCAGAATGGCCCATTACTTGAAAAGATTTAAGGGACCATCTACAAGCTTGACTTATATGGAATTATAATCTTCAATGATATGCAATCTTAGATATGATACAATCTTAGATATGATTGCAATCTTAGATATGATATGCAATCTTAGAAGATATGATTTTGTAATCTTAGAGATTTAATTTGTAGATACCTTTTAATCTTAACCGTTGATGTAATTGATCTGTACCATTAGATTTAAGGAGGTTCAACTATAAATAGAGGCCTCTCCCTTCATTGTAAATCACTTGAGTTTTGGGAAACAATAAGAATTATTGAGAGCATTCACTCAAATTTCTCTCCCTCTTGCGTTCTTACTCTCTGTGGTTTGTTCTTATTTTATTCTTCGTCTATCTTAGTTTTTCAACCTTTTTTATTTTAATTTCTTCATTTTCAAATATTTATATTTATTCCTATCTTTTATACATTTGATTATGTATTTTATATATTATAATATTTAACCTTTTATATAGTTTATTTTCAAATATATATTTTCTATGCATGTATATATATTATATTATTATTTCATGTATTTTGAACTCTTGCATTATATTTTTATAATTTCTAAATGTTCTATTTATTCATTTTTTAGTGTATGTCATTTATCTTATTTGTGCATAGTTTCATTTTTTTATATGCTATGTTTAATTATTTCTTTTATGTGCTATTTTATGATATATATTGTTGTATAATTTTTTGCATGTATTATGTTTTTCTTTGAGTTTACTCATGTTTTTATTTGTTTATTATCTTATATTTACCTAGTATGATTTTTTCATTAAACGTATGTTCATGTTATTTAGTTTTATCATAATGATATTATTTATGTTTGTATGGAAATGTTAGAATATTTTGTACATCTATGCTTCATGATGCATTAATATGTCATTCTAAAACGTCATTTAAAATAATATTCCAAGGTTTTTTAAAAATAAAATAAAAGGCAATGCTTGATGTTTGGAAACTTCGAGAAAGGTAGTGCCCTAACTTACTGGGTTGCGACTTTTCTCGTTGAATTGAATAGTCAAGCACCCTTCTAAGTGATTTTGAGTTTTCAAAACTTAAACAATTATTTCGAGATTTCAAAACATAGTGTCCTAACTTCTTGGATATGGCGTTTTGTTGTTTGAGATAGAAATTTCGAAAGACGAGCTTAGTTTGAAGGTTTTAAAATGTTGCGTCCTAACTTACTGGATGTGATGTTTTGACTCGTTTAAAATAAGTGAGCCTTAATTTTCAAAATTGAGACATTCTAATTAAAAGATGTTTGCATATTAAAACTTTCAAATTTCCGACATTAAAGACACTTGATAATCAATTAGGTACCAATTTTTGGGCGTTACGAGGGTGCTAACCCTTCCTCGTACGTAACCGACTCCCGAATCCGTTTTCTCGACTTTCGTAGACCAAAATTAATGTTTTAAAACAAAACATTTTATAAAGTGATCCAATCACACCTAAAAAGATTGGTGGCGACTCCCGTTTTTGTTTTTCTTAAAGTCAATTTCCATTTTCCAAAACTCAATTTAAAAATGGTTTCGACAGCTTGGCGACTCCGCTGGGGACCAATAAGAGAGTCAAGCCGTGTAATTGATTATCTCTTGTCTTAATGTCGAAAATTAAAAATTTTAAAATTTAATCCTCTTTGCAGTACATGTGTTTGTATTATTGCATGTGTTGCTATATTCTGATACGCATTGCATTTGCATGACCGTTGTGGTCACACCCTTAAGTGGGAGTGAGAAGCTACGCCTTCGTGAGGTTTTCGCCTCCGTGCAGGATAGTGGATCACTTTCGGGATACATCCGTACCTATGGTTTCGTGAGATTTTCATCTCAGATAGCCATAGGAAATGTATTCCTCGAATCGAACTCGATTCAAATGAGCCTATAATGGGTAAGGATCGAGGAATCACTGGTTCGGTACCTCAAACTTTAGAAATAAACCACATATAGAAAAACCGTAAGAGCTCAATATAGATAGAATTATACTTAGGTTATCTTTGTGTTTATTAATATCATATATCTTATTGTTTTCTTTCTTTTGTGCATGTCATTTTGCATTTAAAAGGTATCGATTCACGGTCAGTTTCTAAGTTAGAAAGTTTTATTATGGAGAACGGACTTCTTGATAGAATGGAGGGCAACGTTAATGTCCATAAATGGTCAAAGGAAACACTGAATGATACACATCAGAATTATGGGGTTACACTTGCATCAGCGTGGCGCAAAATAATCTCTAGGAGTTAAAGGAAATATGGGATCAATGGAGTAATGAAGCCAAGCAGTTGTTCTACAATAACTAAGGGGACTTGCAGTATTTGCTTGACAGGAGGATAGATGAGCAATTCAAAGTGAGTGTGGGAGTATTGATGGACACTTCTACCATTATAACATTTTTCTTTCATATGAAGACAGTTGTCATGTGGATGGTAAGGGTATTGGAAGGAAAGTGATTGATAGAGTGCATGAGACCTACAAAAATGAGTTGAATGGAAAGAATTTTGCCTATGATGGTAAAAAGCTCGTTTACTATAGGACCGCTACCAAACAACAAGCTTGAGTTTACTGTTGTACTTATCAAAACAATGGAAATGTAAGCCCCGATGGCCTGGATAGCTCAAGTAAGCGTGAAAAAAAGTGATTAAAGAAGACCGTATCATACAAAGACCTTTAGAGATTAGCTATGCTGCGAAGGTATCGAGGCAGGATGCTTTGCGTGGGTAGAAATCTGAAAGTTCTTAAGAAACGTTAAGGATATAGGATATTATTTTAAGATAACACACTGCAGAACAGGATACCTACCTGTTCGCTAATCTATCTCAAAATAATCAGAACAACTCCACAGGTATTGGAAGAGGTGTCCCTAGTTGCACGGATTACCTCATAGATGAGGTCTTAGCTCAAACTCAGGAGGCAGCTGATTATTTACAGATATTGGCGGTATAGGCTGACATATTGAGCACCAATACGAGATACAATCAGATCGTGGCTAAGAGTTTGTTTTAAAACTTTGGGCATTAGGGCGAAAGCGTATTTGTAATCCATTTATATGTAAAGATATTCTTTTTCTAAATAAAATTTTCTAAATGAGATTGAATCGAGATCGATACCTTTTGTATTCATGCATCTCATAAGATTTCATTGTATCATTTGCATTCAAAATTATAAAAAGACCCTAATTAGTTAAAGTTATTAAAAAGAGAAAGAAAAAGAGAGAGAGAAAGAGAAGAGGGTCATGGCTGAGTGAAAAAGAAGTTGAATGGGAATTAACGATATTTCCTTACATATCCCCGAATTTTATGTCAGGAGGGATAGCTTACCCAGAGAAGGGGGTTTGGGAATGAAAATCATCCCATCAATGTCATACATGAGGAAGGGACTGAACAAAAAAACCTTGAGGGCATTCGCCCTTACAAACCGGGAAGTTCTTTAAACAATTGGACTGCAGAAGAACTTCCTGTAATATTTAGGAATTTTACGGAGTAATATTCAGAACACTCTTGTTGCTCTAAAGCCTAGGTGTAATGAGATTTCTTTTGAGAAGTGGGCTCATATTCAGACATTTTTATTTTCAATAAAACATACTTTTATTATTTATCCGAGTAAATATTCTTTCATTCTGATTCTTTTGACCTTTGACATTCTTTATAAATTTTCATTTCATGTAAATAGTCATTCTTGAATTAAGTTATTCCTTGTATATTCTTTTGTGTGCCTATCATAGATCCCTAGATATCAATGACACAGGAAATGATACTACAGATTCAGAGTTCCTTTTGAGTGCAATATGTGTTTAGAGGAATCTCAGTACTTTGAAGGTAACAGAAATTGTGACTTGTTTCTGAATTTATTGAAAATGGTTTTTACCCTATGAAGTGGTGGTAGGAAATATAGCCTTAGAGGAAGGAAAGATTGTGAAATCGGAATTAGCTGAGGAGACAAAACAAGACCTTGTTGAGACTATTATGGGAATTCAAAAATGTGGTCCAAAGATGCATGCAGGAGGATTTGCAATTGCGAGGATAAACATGAGGTTTTGGGGCATTGTTAGTCCACCATGGAAAGGGATCGCATCAGTTGCACAATGAATGTCAATTTTAAAGGAGTCAAGACTTATGGGGCATGTATGTTATGGGCCCGAGCTCGTCAAAAGTTTCAAGCTGATAATGACTCATCTTTGTGGACGTCAACTACTCTATTAAGAGGGGGAGATAGTTTCATATGCCAATATTACAAAGTCAAAAGTCATACATTTCAAAAAAAAAAAAGAGATTATATAACTGCACAATGCCAAAAGTTTGCAGTCTTTTCAAAGATAATGCGCCATACCACAATACAACAAAGGTTGCCAAAAGAAAAGAAAAAGAAGAAAAAAATAAATTACAGAAGATGACCGAGACTGGTAAAAATTGGCATAAGAAACTACCGCCTACTCTTTATGCTTTCGTTGGGGCAAACACCTTCAATTCCAGTTGTTTCAAAGGTTTCAACCATCATCCTTGGAATGGGTGGATTGTTTGGCTTTCCTGAGCAGTCTGATGTGCCGTCAATGGTTAGCTCCAGGCGGTGGCCATTGATTTCCAACTATGGGGCATCAGGCTGTACACAGTCTCTGAAACTTAAAATGATAGATTCTTTCTTCAAAACCAGTTTCTGACAAAGTGGATGACAGTATCATGAAGGAAGCTCTCTTAGACTTCTATACAAGTTCAGGGAAGAGGAAACCTGATCAAATCATTATTTTCAGGGATGGGGTTAGTGAGTCTTAATTCAATCAAGTTTTGATCAAGTTATTGAAGCTTGCAAGTTCCTTGACGAGAAGTGGAACCCTAAATATTGTAGTTATTGTTGTACAAAAAACCATCATACCAAGTTTTTTCAGTAGGGATCTCCTGACAATGTGCTACATGGTACTGTCATTGACAACAAAGTATGCCATCCAAAGAACAATGATTTTTACCTTGGTACCATTGCTGGAATAATTGGAATCACGAGGAAGACCCACTATCATGTTCTCTTAGACCAAGCTGGGTTTTCGGCTGATGATTTGCAAGAGTTTGTTCATTCTCTATCCTATATCAAAGGAGCACCACAGCCATATTTTTTGTGGCTCTTATTTGCTACGCTCATTTGGCAGCTTTACAGTTGGGGGTAATTTATGAATATTAGGGATGCTTCAGAAACATCATTGAGTCATGGTGGGATGTATGCTCCGGGAGTAATCTCTGTACCTCAGCTTTCCAGATTGAAGGATAAAGTCAGCAACTTCATTCTTGTCTGCTGAGAATCATTGAACCATTTTTTTTATAGGGTTTAACAAACAACAGTCAAGACTGCTGCTGGGGCAATTCCTTTCTCATGGGTTTATGAATCAAGATTTTTCCTCCAAACTTTGATGGAGTCAAGAATTGAATACCTCTAGTAAACTTAAATTGAAAGTATTCATCATAAGCAAATGTACCAAGAATGGATGACACAGACTTATGGCAAAGAAGGTTCGTCCAAAAGAATTTCATAAAGGAAACCTTGTGCTGAAAGAGATCCTTCTCATGCAAAAGGATGTTGAATTGGGAAGGGCCATATGTTGCGAAGAGGGCTTTCTCTAGAGGTGCACTGATTTTGACAAGAAATGGATAGGAAGAATTTATTTGATCCAGTGAATTCGGACTCGGTCAAAGAGTACTTTGTCTGAAGGAGGAGGGAAGCCAAGGTGAAAACCCGCAAAGGGCACTTTGGGACTTCTATTTCAAAAAAAAAGGAAAAAAAAAAAAGAAAAATAGAAAAAAAAAGAAAAAAAAAAAAAAAAAAAAAAAAGAAAATGGAGAGGCCAAGGTGAAAACCCATGAGGGCTCCTTGAGACCAAAGGGTTTTGAGTTGAAAACCGAAAGGCGACTCAAATTTGGAAAGTCATGCAGTGACCTTGCTATACCAGATTCAATAAGAAGTGAAGTATGTTACATATTGAGGCATCAACGAATTACTTTGGATCTTTTAAACACATGTTGAACTCAAGAAAGTCTTCATGGAGCTGGTGTATAGACGCTCAAGCGGCGATATCTGGGGCATCTGATTTCTGTCCTATTTACTATCTTTGGATTCTTTTTCTTCGCAAAGATATGTTCTCAAGTTAATCTTTTTGTATTCATTCCAATAATTTGTCCAAATCTAATTATCCTCAGGATCAATTTATTTGTCTCCCATTATTCATAAAGCATGCTGCATTGAAATAATGATAGATGAACTAAAATATCTTCACAAATGAAGTTTTGCATATTACTCTGGAAATTTTTAGATAATACAAGAAACTGAAACAAGACAATTGTTTAAGGAATTCCCATATGTAAGGGTCGGATGTACTCGGGGAAACTAAAATTTCTTCTTCAGTCTAAATGATGATTGAACAAATCAAACGATTCGATCCTAGGAGAAGATCATCTTACAGACATTTTCAGTGGGTCATAGCATTTGAAGAATGGTACAAACCCACAAGTTGAGTTGGAATGAGACTTCGAGAGAAGTAAGGATAAACTTCGATGAAGGAATGAGTGATCCGAAATAAGAATCATTTTCATAACATTTTGCATTATAACATGTCTAATTAGGAGAATTTGACTCACTTCGATCATAGCATCCTAATTATTAGGCATGAACTCATATGCATTCTACAGGTTATGTCTTTTATGGGATAATGTAGATCAAAGAAACAAGGTTTGGCATCCCTGTGTTTATAGGGAACAGATCGAAGATAGCAGATCTGACATTCCTGTGCTTACAGCGAAGCAGATCGAAGATTTCAGTATGGCATCCCTGTGTTTATAGGGAACAAGTTGAATATAGCAGATTTGGCATCTCTGTGTTTATAGGGAACAGATCGAAGATAACAGATCTGACACTCCTGTGCTAACAGCGAAGCAGATCGAGGATTTCAGCATGGCATCCCTGTGTTTATAGGGAACAAGTTGAAGATAGCAAATTTGGCATCTTTGTATTGTCAGAGAGCAGATTGAATATACCAAATTTGACATATCTGTATTGGCGGAGAGCAGATCGAAGACATAGCTGATTTGGCTTTCAGTGTTTACGTTGAAGCAAATCTAAGATGATTTGGCATCTCTTTATTGTCAAAGAACAAATAGAAGTTTGGCATCTCCATTTCGACGGAGAGAAGATACATAGCAGATCTAACCTTCAGATATTTATACTGAAGCAGATCCAAGATGGTTTGGCATCCTTGTGCTTACAAGGAACAAATCGAAGACATAGCTGATTTGGCTTTCACGTGCTTATGCTGAAGCAAATCTAAGATGATTTGGCATCTCTGTATTGTCAGAGAACAAATCGAAGTCTGGCATTTCCATTTCGACGAAGAGAAGATACATAGCAGATCTAACCTTCAGATGTTTATACTGAAGCAGATCCAAGATGGTTTGGCATCCTTGTGCTTACAAGGAACAAGTCGAAGACATAGCTGATTTGGCTTTAACATGCTTACGATGAAGCAAATCTAAGATGATTTGGCATCTCTGTATTGTCAGAGAACAAATCGAAGTCTGGCATCTCTATTTCGACGGAGAGCAGATACATAGCAGATCTAACCTTCAGATGACTGAAGCAGATCCAAGATGGTTTGGCATCCTTATGCTTACAAGGAACAAATCAAAGACATAGCTGATTTGGTTTTCGCGTACTTACACTGAAGCAAATCTAAGATCATTTGGCATCTCTGTATTGTTAGAGAACAAATCGAAGAAAAGATTTGGCGTCTCTGTATTCGGCGGAGAGCAGATCGAAGATATCAACAGGACAGTCATAAGTTTACAAGAAGCAGATTAAAGACATAGTAGATCTGACCTTCAGATGATTTTGCTGAAGTAGATCAAGATGATTTGGCATCCTTGTGTTCACAAGGAGCAAATCGAAGACACAGCAGATTTGGCTTTCACGTGTTTATGCTGAAGTAGATCTAAGATGATTTGGCATCTTTGTATTGTTAGAAAACAAATCGAAGAAGCAGATTTGGCGTCTCTGTGTTCGACGGAGAGCAGATCGAAGATATCAACATGACAGTCTTGAGTTTGCAATGAGCAAATTGAGTAAGGCAGGGCAAATTTGGTCTTTCTATGAGTCTTTGCTCGATTCCTGTTACACAATAATGAGCAAAGAGGGGCAGCTGTAGACACTCAATTTTGCCCGGGCCCAAAAATTAGTCCAAAAACAAAAACATAATAAACCAAAAAAAAAATGAAGTCCAAGTTCAGTCCAGAATTACAAATATAATTTGGCCTGATCAGAATGGCCCATTACTTGAAAAGATTTAAGGTCCATCTACAAGCTTGACTTATATGGAATTATAATCTTCAATGATATGCAATCTTAGATATGATACAATCTTAGATATGATTGCAATCTTAGATATGATATGCAATCTTAGAAGATATGATTTTGTAATCTTAGAGATTTAATTTGTAGATACCTTTTAATCTTAACCGTTGATGTAATTGATCTGTACTGTTGGATTTGAGGAGGTTCAACTATAAATAGAGGCCTCTCCCTTCATTGTAAATCACTTGAGTTTTGGGAAGCAATAAGAATTTTTGAGAGCATTCACTCAATTTCTCTTCCTCTTGCATTCTTACTCTCTGTGGTTTGTTCTTATTTTATTCTTCGTCTATCTTAGTTTTTCAACCTTTTATTTTATTTTAATTTCTTCATTTTTCAAATATTTATATTTATTCCTATCTTTTATACATTTGATTATGTATTTTATATATTATAATATTTAACCTTTTATATAGTTTATTTTCAAATATATATTTTCTATGCATGTATATATATTATATTATCATTTCATGTATTTTGAACTATTGCATTATATTTTTATAATTTCTAAATGTTCTATTTATTCATTTTTTAGTGTATGTCATTTATCTTATTTGTGCATAGTTTCATTTTTTTATATGCTATGTTTAATTATTTCTTTTATGTGCTATTTTATGATATATGTTGTTGTATAATTTTTGCATGTATTATGTTTTTCTTTTAGTTTACTCATGTTTTTATTTGTTTATTATCTTATATTTACCTAGTATGATTTTTTCATTAAACATATGTTCATGTTATTTAGTTTTGTCATAATGATATTATTTATGTTTGTATGGAAATCTTAGAATATTTTGTACATCTATGCTTCATGATGCATTAATATGTCATTCTAAAACGTCATTTAAAATAATATTCTAAGGTTTTTTTAAAAAAATAAAAGGCAATGCTTGATGTTTGGAAACTTCGAGAAAAGTAGTGCCCTAACTTACTGGGTTGCGACTTTTCTCGTTGAATTCGAATAGTCAAGCACCCTTCTAAGTGATTTTGAGTTTTCAAAACTTAAACAATTATTTCGAGATTTCAAAACATAGTGTCCTAACTTACTGGATATGGCGTTTTGTTGTTTCGAGATAGAAATTTCCGAAAGACAAGCTTAGTTTCCAAGGTTTTAAAATGTTGCGTCCTAACTTACTGGATGTGATGTTTTGACTCGTTTAAAATAAGTGAGCCTTAATTTTCAAAATTGAGACATTCTAATTAAAAGAGGTTTGCATATTAAAACTTTCAAATTTCCGACATTAAAGACACTTGATAATCAATTAGGTACCAATTTTTGGGCGTTACGAGGGTGCTAACCCTTCCTCGTACGTAACCGACTCCCGAATCCGTTTTATCGACTTTCGTAGACCAAAATTAATGTTTTAAAACAAAACATTTTATAAGGTGATCCAATCACATCTAAAGAGATTGGTGGTGACTCCCGTTTTTGTTTTTCTTAAAGTCGATTCCCATTTTCCAAAACTCGATTTAAAAATGGTTTCGACAATCACTTATACGTTTCCATATCAAAAAAGGCCATTTAACTTAGGAGTAAACATATAAACATACTTACAATGGCCAAACAAAAACAGATTAGAAAAGTTCGTAGGGTGCTCATTTGATCATTCTTGAACTGCGGCTTATAACTTAGATTCAAGATCTTTCTATGTATCACAACAACCACTGCATTTAAAAGAGAACATTATTATTAACAACATGTTTAGTTACCTTTCTTATCCCAGACAACCCCTCCCAAAAATAGGGCCTTAGATTATTGCTTATTTATACAGATGTACTTCCTGTCGTAAAACTTGCCTTGGCATGGAGAAATTATTGGTGAGATTCAGGGTTTTCAAACCTAGCTTAGGAGAATACTTCTGTTCTCTCCTAGTTTCAAATTTAAATTTCTAGAAGAAGAGAGGAAAAGAAGATAACTCCCCCTATTCAGATTTAAAAGCTTATAAAAATAACACATGCCTTCATTGGGACTTGGTGAAGGTCACATCACCACTGACTTGTCTTATCAAATATTTGCATCCAATAAAATTAATCAAGTACTTCCCTTTCCCTTGACTATTTTGATTTTCGTTTGGTTGGTTCCCAACCAACTTGCCTTGTAACTTAACATGTACGATACCAATTGACCCATTCGTATACTTCTTTTAATAGGTTGGGTTAAACTTGCGTAGAATTCTATCCATATTGAGTGCACGACTTATCATCATAGGGATGCTTGGCCGGATACCACTCTATCTGTCGTAATACTTAAAGACTCACCAGAGTATAGAGGATTTCTATAGTTAATTTCTTTCCAATACCATTCTAACTCAGGGGTTACTCTGTGTCCTAAACACGTTCAGACATGAGGGGTACGGCGGGCAAGATGTTACATTATTCAAGCTATAAGTCAGTAGTACATGGCTATGTCACAGAACCGTGCATGAGACATGACCGTGTGACCAACCGTGTGATTCAAAATATGGCATTTAAGACCTAATTCAAACCTAGCCATTTTCCAAACACAAGCCTTGATCTAAATCATAATATTTGATAAAAACATACCAATTTGACTTATGTTAGCTTAACCATACAAATATACCAATATGCCTCAATTGGCACCTCAAAACAACCAACTAATCATGTTTCAACTTAACCACTCAAACATCTCAACATGACTCACAATTCAATCTCACATATTATACACCAAAATTTCATCTCAGATCTATAAAAGAGCCTTCGTAAGCTCAATTTAGCCTCGGATTGAATTGTATATCATAATGTAAATGTGTTTATGACGTGATTGAATACTAGAATGATTTATTTTAGGTGTATTTGATGATAGTTGCTCCGACAATGGTTGTGACATCCTGTAGCTCAAACCCAACGATAGAGTCGGGCAAAGGGTGTTGCAAAACTTGTTTTTATTATAAACTCTCAATTACCCTTAAACTAGACTCAACCATCCAAGATCAAGTCATAAAGATCCTTGGATCCAAACTCTCTCCAAATCTATTTTCAGGATCAAGTCTCGACGACCCTTGAAGTGGACATCATTGATTCAAGATTAAGACTCAAAGACCCTAGAATTCAATCAAATCAAATTCTCAAGCAAGCATATTGACAAAATCAACTTCAAGATCAAGTCTTGGTGACCCTGAAAGCAAACCATATATTTCTAAGATCAAGTCTAAACGACCCTTAGATCAAAGCTTCATCAATAAGAAGTATCAAAGGAGTTTTTTTCTAAAGAAATTCGGAGATTTTACTCTTTCCAAAGTTATAAATAAAAAATGACTCTTAATTTTTCAAGTTGGTTTTCAACTCAAAATTTGTGTTTACACCTACGTCTACGGAGCTTTACTTAGAGAATCAATCCACTAAGAATAATTCAATACAAAAGAAAACCAATGATTTAAGCCCAACCCTTTCTCACTTAAGTTGGAACTTTACATTTAGACATATAAATTCGATTCTCACAACCACAATTACTATCATTTAGCAGGTGTATTCAAGTCATTCAATGATGACATTCTTTAAAGCACAAAATTGTTCATAATACAAACAAATTCTTTTATATAATAATCTTTTATAAAAATTCTACCTAGGTTAGTATGATTTATTTGATATAATGAGCTTCCTTATCTTCAATTTGAATATTCATCATATCCTTGAAATCAAATTGTTGATTTATCTACTCATTTTAATTTCTTGTCAACAACCAAGTCTTCAAAAATAATAAGTCTCTTCACTATACTATTTTCATAGTCTTCAAATTAGAATGGACTCTATCATATCGTTATCTTCTTGTCTAATGATGAGCCACTATCATACGTACCTATTGCTTAATCTATCACCTATTTTTGCTATATATTAAAAACAAATGAAAAATAAGAAACTACCAAGTAAAAATTTAGTGGTGCTAGACAAGTCTAGTACTACATCTGTATAAACACACCTAAAATATGTATGCATAGTAATTTATACCATTTAAATTGTATTTAAGTATTAAAAAATGTTGTTTAATTTAATTATAAATATAAAGTTATATAGTTAAATTTTACGATAAAAATTTTAATAAAATTTTGTTGAAAAATTATCAAACAACAAAAATATTTAGATAAAATCATTCAAATACCAAATATATATACTTTTAAAATCAATCATTTAAAAACACAAACATGACGTCATCCATACACTAGGAAACATGCATACGGTATGAAAAATAATAACTAAAATTTAATACTTATGTACAAAAAGTTAATACTCAAAAGTATATATAAAATTTATAGAAATATATTATCCTATTATGGAATAAATAAAAAGAAAGTTAAATACCAAGATATAGAATAGTAAAAAGAATATTTTTTTAGTAATCAATGGGGATGTTTACAAAATTTCTCCAAAGTTTATATTTACTATATGATATAAAACTTTACCTTTAATAGATATTAGAGTTTTAAGTATATTAAACTTATCTTTAATCTTGATAAACATTCACCTAATGATAATATATTCATAACATTAGAAATTTCCATAGTACCAACTAAAATATACATAGTAAAATAGAAGTTATTTATTATAATTTAGTTATTTTTAATGTAAACTATATACAAAAATTATATGCACGTGATTCAACAAAAGATATGAAAATTAAATGTAGATGGTTTAGTTGCTGATTGGAGGCATTTACCTAAAGTTTAATAATGAATAGTAAAAAAATTACAACAAGTTCCTCAATATTGATTATAGAGATATTAAAAACGGACATGTTAGCATTTAAAATGATCATCATCATAAAGACAATGTCAATATCCCTTTATTATTTAGATTCGTTACAACCATCAATTTGACATTCCAAATTTGATTCAACATTATTCTTTTTATTCATTTCTACATTGTCTCCCTTTTGTTTGATGGAATCTTAATAGAATTTAATTAAATGTTTAGGCGTACAGCAAGTACGCAACCAATGACATTCGGTAACATAAGTTATCTTCACTCCTTGAAAGGTTCTCTCGGAAATTCTTGTTCATCTTTTCCTTACCTTTATTTTTTCATTTATGGTGGTCATAATTTTGGTGGTGAAAATAATTATTATGGTATTCTCTTTAACAATTATTATAGCTCCACCTACCACATCCACGATTACATCTTTTGGATTTATTATGTATTGTTGCAGCATTTTAGGGAATGAAGTAGATATAGTAGGACGGGCTTCATAATTTTCATTAATAGCTTGTTATTTTATTCAAACATAAGTAAACATTGAAAATATATTTTAAATTTTCTTTCACGATATTACTACTATAGGAACACATTTGAAACATGGAAAGTTATAAAAAAAAAATCTCTAACAAGTTCTCATTAGTAATATTATTCTCGCATTAATTTAATTGAGAACTTATCCTAAATATTGTAAAGTTATACTAACTCACAAATTTAAAGTTTTATAACTTCATGTGCATTCGATCATAACAAGCTTTAGATAAGAGATCTTGCAACTCAATTCAGTTTAAAATCTATCTGTTCATGTTTCTACTGTAACTAATCTCCAATTATAATAAACATACTTGAATAAAATAAATCATATGAAAAAATACTTGAAGATATTTAACATCATCCTCATCACTCTAACTATTATCACAAGCACTATAACAAGTACTAAAACAACTTTACGTTAATAATAACAACTATAAATTAATAGTAAAAAGCTATTTATAAAACAATCAAAATTTTCTCTTCCACATAATAACATTTATAATTTAATAGTAAAACCATTTATTAAACAATAAAATTTATGCTTACCACATTATTTGATACACATTGTACCAAATTTCAATACCACATATATGGTATAAAATCTTATGTCAGTCTAATCAATTTTTTTATGCTTGCATTCACTTCAAGTAATGCAATAGATCTAATAGGACGGATTTTTAAATGTCCAATATATTTTTATTTAAAGGGAACCAATATCACAAAAGTTTATCATGATAATTCAATCGGATTTAAAACAAGTAATAATAATCACAATTATACCTCAATAAAAATATGTCGAAGTTCTTTTCTAATCTAAATTTTGCTTGACAAATTAATGCTGAGATCAAAATTTTCACTATCCTTGAAAAGATAAAAATAAAACAAGTTAATTGAATTGGTCATAATTAATCATGAATTAACATCAAAGTAAATCTAGAAACAAAATATTTAAAAGAAAAACTTCCTGCAAATCCCCACATATTGTGTCTATGGCCTCAGAGAATAAATCTAATCTCAATCCTTGAATGAATAAATATGATCAAATAAGAATAGGGTGTTCAAACGGTTGGTTCGGTTAATATCGGAACCGAATTACCCGAAATGTAAAAATCTTTAACCGTTAACCTAACCAAAGTTTTTTTCAAATATATTGACCGACCTGAAATATTTCGGTTAATTTGGTCGGTTAACCGAATTAAATAAAATTTATATATTTTTTTGTCGTTTGATTAAATTGAGTATAAAACATATAAAAAATACATTGCTATTGTTCACTTTCTTTTCTTTTTTTTAATAGTTCAAAAAACTTTTAATGAAGATGAAAACAACAAATAACATATTAGAAACACTACATAAATCTTAAAAGTTAACAATCAAACAAAAGTTAACAATTGTATATAATTTATATTATTTATTTCGTTTAATTGGTTAATTCGATTAATTACTTGATTTTAAACCGAATTAACCGATAACCAAAATTTTAAAAAATCATTAATCAACTTCTAATCGAATTAAATTTATCCACCTACCGATAACTGATTTTACTGAATTATGAACAACCTTAAATATGATTAGAAAACTTTTTATATACTTTTTGGCACACTTATTTTGGAAATCTCGGGGTGGCCAGGTGGCAACAATGTCCTAATTCATCAAAGTGGTGATTTGATTCCAACTAGAGACTTATTTTGTGTATGTGATTTTTGAATCTCATATATGTTTGATTTTTATAAATTCTATATGCACATAAAGACTAAAATATGAAGTTAAGGCAGCGGCTAGTTATTGGTGTTGGTTACTAAATAGACTAAAATATGAAGTTAAGGCAGCGGCTAGTTATTGGTGTTGGTTCCTAAGTAGACCTATTTATAGCTTGGATAGGAAGACTCATCTAAAATGTGAGAGGGTTTGGACAAAAATATATATTTGAAAAGTGGACTTAAACAAAAAATAGGGTCTATTAAAAAAATAGGTCAGACCTCGGGTAAGATATTTTTGACAGGGGCCCGACCCGACCCGAATTCACTTAGGAAAAAAATATTTGCTACTCTTTTTTTTTTAATGTTATTTTCTTATTTTGCTACCATTTTACTATTATATTACCACTATTTTATTGTTATTATTTGGATATTGTATAAAACTTGTTTTATTATTAATTTTGTTATTATTTTAGAGGCATTTGTTACTTCATTATTATTTTAGAGGCATTTGCTTAATAAGTTATATCTATCTTAGTGTTATTTAAGTATAAATATTTTTAAAATTTATTTTTAATTTGTTGGGAAATATTTATTTTAACGTTTTAATATTTTTGATGTGTTATATATATTTAAAAATTATATAAAAATAATATAAAGATTAATATGGACAACCAGACCGGACTCGAGTTTTAGCATTTTTATTTGAGTCGGGCTTGGATAAAATTATAAAAATATATTATACCAAAAAAAAATACAAATGTACAAAAGTATAAATTTATGAAAGTTCTTTATTATAATTTATTTTTATTTTTATAATTGAGGATGAAGTTGCTTGGAATCCAACATGCCTAAAACATAATACTCTTCTCATTGCCTTAAGAGATTGTTGGCATAATTTATTTATTTATTTTTGAAATTAACTTTTTATTTTTGAATTTCATCAAATAATTTGATGTAAATTATTTTTAAAATATATAATAATGTAACATATACACTTAAATATTTTTATATAGTTTTAAATATGCAAATAAAAATCTAGCGGTAAGAAAATGTTAAGATACATATGAGATGTCCACATCAAACATTTTGTTAGAATTAACTGAAAATATACATTTCCAAAAATAAAGGGACTTGAGATGAACAAATTAATTGAAGAGAATATCAAATTATAATAGAGGGATTAAAATTTCCAAAAGCATATAATACAGTGACCTTATATAGAATTTAACCATATACGAATTATAATATCAGTTTTACGCTCATGGCTCACCTGCAAATTACGAAAGAAAAGAAAGAGAGAAACTTTTCTTTTGGTTTTTCCAAAAAAAAAAGAAAAGAAAAGAAAAGAAAATGATTTTAATAATATTATCCAAAAGGTCAGAAGCCGACAAAACTATCCTTCCATCAGGCATCAGTGGTATACCCTGTAAATTTGCCTAAACTCTCTGCTTATGTCTAAAAATCAACTCCTCTGTGGCGCACTTTAGAAGAAGAGAAGAGAAAATACAAGAAAGTGAAAAACCCACAAAACTGAGAAAAGAAAAGCTCTTTCAAGTTTCAACTAAAAATAGTGGAAGGAACCCCAAAATCTCTCCCAACTTCTTTCCTTCTGTCTATCTTTTGTGCGTGTTGTCTTTTTTTCCTTCTTGTTTTTGGGAGTGAAAATAAAAAAAATGGAGCAAATTTTGGCTATCTTCAAGCTTGAAGCTTGTGGCATCATCTAGGAGAAAAAAAAGTTTTCTTCTTTTGTTCAACTCCGTTTATTAGTTTTTGTTAAAAGATAATAGTAGGGTTGATGGGGAGAGGTTGCAGGAGGATGATAGCAGGAAATTTGGATCCAGAAAGAAAAAGAAGTGGTGGGTTGAGAACGAAGCAGGCTGGTAGAGGCTCTTGTAGAGGAAGTTAGCTTTAGTTGCTCCCCCGTTTCTTTTAAATGTGGAATATTACAAAGACTGCATTTTGAGTCGTTTTTTGTTGGTTGCTTTGCCTCAATATTATATATCTTTTGGTCTTTGAGAAGAAGGGAAAAAAAAGGAGAAGAGCTATGGGTGGTTTGTTGAAAGAAGGTTTGAAGTCACTTTGTGGGGTGAGTCAGTGGTCTTATGCTGTGTTTTGGAAGATCGGCTGCCAGAATACTAGGTAAATTTCTATTCTTTTATTTTTCTCCGTTTCATTTATTTGCTTTTTCTTTTTCTTGGGGTTGTTTGCTTGTGGAGAAAAATGAAGGGAAAACAAGAGAAACTTTAGTGTTTTTTCTATGGTGCTGTGCATGATTTTGCTTTGCTTTGGTTGCTCAAGTGAACTAAAGTTTTACTCCATCTGACTTGTATCTTCATTTGGTTTAGCTAATATAGTAGAAACAAAATACCTTCTTTTCCTCTTTTTTTGGGGGTTAGATTCCATTTTTAGAATATCTAGCAATTTAAACTGATATATAGATTTTCCCCCCTACATGATGGGGGTTAAAAAAGTGAACTTTTTAATAATTTTCTTGGAAACCAAACAGCGGAGGAGATCCACCATAGCTGAAGGTGTTTTTCTTGTGTAGTACTGTTTATGGACTCTTGAGGAGCTAAACTTGTTTTAAGACATGTTAAAGTTTGATTTCGTTACTGTTATCTTGTACTTTTTTTTTATTTTGATTTATAATCTGATGCTGCTTTTTCTTTTTTCTTTTCTATTTTTGGCACTTTGTGTTTTGGTTTATTCTGTTTTGTCTCAAAGAATCTTAGTGAAAAGTAGATATGTATTTTAAGCTTGACAAGAAACCTTCTTTGTATTGGACCAATTCACTTTCTGAAATCAATTGATTTAGAATTTTGTTTTCCTTTGTTTGATTGAGTAGAATCTGCTATTAGTTGCTTTTGTCATGGTCTGTTTGGCCTCTGGAGAAAATGTAGAGAGATGAAACAATATTAGAAACTTGGACAATGCACCTTTTTGTTACTTTGTTTTTTAACTTATTGCTCCCAGTAGGATGATATTCTTGCAGTTAAATGCAATATATATGTTTATTTTCATTTGTTGTCTAAACTTTTGGCATCATTATTATTGCCTTCATAAAGAAGAAAAAGGTTTTGCCTTCCTAGGCCATAACTGTGCATATTTTGCACTTTGCAGGTTACTGATTTGGGAGGAATGTTTCTATCAACCTGCACCGTCTTCAGTCTCTCCATCCCTTGTTGGAGTTCAGAACCCTGAGTTGTCATTTGGAGAGCGGGAGGGGTGCTGGGGTTTAGAAACTTCCTCTCAACTTGGGAGTCAAAAATGGGATGACAAAGTCCATTTGCTGATAAACAAAATGAATATAAATAATCGTATTAATATAGTAGGTCAAGGGTAAGTTTTTCTCTACTTTCTAGTTTTCCACTTACAGCTTAATGTCATACTTTTAAATACTTTTCCTTATTTACCCAAAAATAAATAAATAAATATTGAGAAACTGCTTTCTTTGTTTTTCAGGTTAGTTGGCCGAGCTGCATTTACTGGTAATCATCAGTGGATTCTTGCAAATAATTATGTTACAGATGCCCACCCCCCTGAGGTATATTACTAATTGTAGCGTCTGATAATGACTATAACAGATAGTTCTATCCTAATTAAGAAGAAATGGTGATTGTACCGTACATGATCAGTGCATGATTCTACATGTACTAGTTTTAAAGAATATCCAGGTTTCCATGCATCAAATGTTAAAAGAAACAAACTTTTTTTCTTGTTTTTGTGCATTAACTCTTGAGATAACGAGTTCAGATGCGAACTGAATGTGCATGGATAAAACATTTTCTCATGAACTTTGTTTTAACAGGAAGGGTTGAGATATCATTTATTTTTAAAGCAGCAAAACATAGAATGATGTAATTTATTTATTTATTTATTTTTGTGGATGCTTCTAGGTTCTGAATTAAAGAATATCCAGGTTTCCATGCATCAAATGTTAAAAGCAACAAACTTTTTTCTTGTTTTTGTGCATTAACTCTTGAGATAACGGGTTCAGATGCGAACTGAATGTGCATGGATAAAATATTTTCTCATGAACTTTGTTTTAACAGGAAGGGTTGAGATATCATTTATTTTTAAAGCAACTAAACATAGAATGATGTAATTTATTTATTTATTTATTTTTGTGGATGCTTCTAGGTTCTGAATGAGGTCCAACTCCAAGTTTCAGCTGGCATGCAGGTTTGATAATTTCTTCAATTCTAGCTCGTTATTTGGGTTTTATCCCTCTGCTTGATTAGATTTCTATCTATTGCAGACTGTTGCAGTCATTCCTGTTCTTCCTCATGGTGTTCTTCAACTTGGTTCTTCCATGACTGTAAGCAACTTTTGTTCGGTTATTCTAAGATGTTAAGGAACTATACCATATGTGTCTCTGTTCGTTTTAATAGGTTTAAATGAGGTTTTTTTTTAGGTTCCATACTGTTTGGCATAGTGTCAGATCCAAGGCCCTATAAAGCGATATCATTGCTTTGCATTTTCTCTGATTTTGCTCCTAACTGTGCATGCATGATTTTATAAAGCCAAAAGCATGTTAGTTGCCTTGAAGCTTAAGCATTTACCTTACCTTTTCTTCCTCCTTCAGATTATGGAGAACATGGGATTTCTGAATGATGTGAAAAGTTTGATTCTTGGTTTGGGATGCATCCCTGGAGCGCTTCTTTCTAACAGCTATGGAACAAATGAATGCATTGAGAAAGCTGGGATTCCCATTTCCTTTGGAAAGCCCATTTCAATGGATTCAGCTGGAACTTGTAGACCTACAACTTCAATGACTTCAGTTTTTGAAGGCTGCAACCAACAAAGCAGTTCATCTCAGGCTTCAAGGATTGTTGGTCAATCATCTTCCCAAGAAAACTCGCAGGGTGCCACTTCAACATCCAGATTACCTGGCCTGATCCAAACTTTGGCTAGATTTAATGCTGATCAATGTGAATCAGATATCTGTCCAGAGATGAAGCCAAATAGAAACTTTAGAAGTCTAATGGACTGTGGAGTTGTTGGTGCTGAAGTAACTCACTCTAACTCAGCTTTGTGGCTGAACCCTCAAGTTTCTTTTTGCAACTCACAGTCTGAGTTCAATTGTCAGCCTATGATTGGTCAATCAATTGCCAGTCATTGTAGCATAAAATCAACGGGGCAACAGGTTTTATCTGATGGCATCCTACAAAATGATGCTGTCAACAGCCCAAAATCAATCCCAGGCACTGTTCCAAACTTGCAAAATCTAGAAGATTGCACACGCTTGGCAGGGAGCAGGGTTCAGGAAGTTGGTTTGTCTACGGTGGAGGTTCCTTTATCCATCCTGACCAATCAGTTAACAAGTACTTGTATGATTTCAGGAGTTCCTAATCAAGGAGAGGATTCTGAGGATTTTAAGTATACTCCAGCTGATTTGGTTCCAAAGAAAGAAAGCATGGATAATGATTTGTTTGAAGCACTTAATATTCCATTGCTACATGCTGATCATGGCATGCCTTTTGCTGAGCAGCTTCCAAATGCTTTTCAAGATTGCCTGATGCATGAAGGTGAAAGTTCGAGTACTAGATCCTTGAATGTTAAGTATGAAGATTCGTATGTCCAGCCTCCATCAGGGGATGACTTGTTTGATGTATTAGGGGCAGATTTGAAGAGTAAACTACTAAATGGGAAATGGAATAATGTGCTTGCTGAGGGACAAGATTTGAAGATGCAAAATCTGGGTATGGATACTACGATTCTTAGGGATATGCAGAATGTGTTTTCTAGTAATCTTTCTGCTAATAAACAGATTTCTGACCGGGGTATTTACGCTGGGGTGGGAAAGGATCATCTTTTGGATGCTGTGGTTTCTAGTGCCCGTTCTGCTGCGAAACAGATATCAGATGACAATGTGTCCTGCAGGACGACATTGACAAAGTTCAGTAACTCATCTGTTCCTAGTAGCTCTGTTATTTCCAATCAAGTGCAAGGGGAGTTACTTGGTGGCCTTCCTAGTTCTCTATTGAAAGGAGGAACTCTTCCATCAAGTTCTTATCGATCTAGCTGTAGCAAGGATGATGCTGGAGCTTGTTCTCAAACTACTATGTATGGATCTCAAATCAGTTCATGGGTTGAACTGGCGCATAATTCAAGGCATGATAGCAGTGTCGCAACTGCAAACTCAAAAAGGAACAATGAAATGGTCAAACCAAATCGCAAAAGGCTAAAACCTGGAGAGAACCCTAGACCCAGGCCAAAAGATCGCCAGATGATCCAAGATCGAGTGAAAGAGTTGAGGGAAATTGTACCAAATGGAGCAAAAGTAATGCATCTTTTAACTTGATATACCTACATTCTTTGCTATGCTTTTACTGCAATGAGTATTGTCATTAATGTCTATCCTTTAATGTGATTTAACAGTGTAGCATTGATGCTCTGCTAGAAAAAACCATCAAGCATATGCTTTTCCTGCAAAGTGTAACAAAGCATGCAGACAAGTTAAAACAAACAGGAGAGTCTAAGGTATGGATATTATTTTATTATACTTGCAATGCAAACCCGGTCTTCTATTTATCCAACCTACTAAAAAGTTAATTATCAAATCTTGCTCCAATTGGTTGTGGTCACATTGCTATTTCTGATGTGTACATACCCTATTCTTTGATATCTTTTGTACAATAAATATCACATTGGCATTGTTGTATCTATTGGAACTTTTAGACTTTAAGATGTTTAAATAGACACCACTTTTGATGCTTTTCAAAAAAAGAACAAAAAAGGAAACTCTTTAATCCTAAAATGTTGCCCTTGTTTGAGTTTGCAGATAAAGGAAAACTTTGAGGGAGGTGCGACATGGGCGTTTGAGGTCGGCTCACAATCTATGTTATGCCCTATTGTGGTTGAGGACCTGAATCGACCTCGTCAGATGCTTGTAGAGGTGGGACTCTTCCATGCGAATTTGGCTTAAAGATAATTTATCTTTCTTATTCCATCTGGTGTGACTGCATTGTGTTTATGTCATGTGACAGATGCTTTGTGAAGAACGGGGTTTCTTCCTTGAAATAGCCGACTTAATCAGGGGGTTGGGATTGACCATCTTGAAGGGAGTTATGGAAACTAGGAATGACAAGATCTGGGCACGTTTCACTGTGGAGGTAAGATCGTACAAGGATCTCATTCCAATACATCTTTGTTTGTGTCAGTCTTACCAATAGATTTTTCACCTGTTGATCTGTCATTGAAGAAGCAATATGATATTAATGCGCCTAATCTCTTTGCCCATGTTATGCGACTTAGAGTAGTAATAGGTGAAGAGATTTGAAAAACATTATGCAGTTATCAAGCAGAATACTGATGAGAATATTGTAACACTTATGTTTTCCCGGATATTATTAGACTTGTAGAAACAATGTAGTTACTGTGGTATCTTCATTGTTATTTGTTTATTCTTTGCATGACAAATATATGTAAGCTTTTCCTTTAAGTTTGTTGTTTAGCTTGAGTTTCTGGTACAGGCTAACAGGGATGTTACGAGGGTGGAGGTATTTATGTCGCTTGTTCGTCTTTTGGAGCAAACTGCAAAGAGCAGCAGCACATCATCTGCCAATGCTTTTGATAGCAACAACATGGTGGTTCAGCACACTTTTCCCCAAGCTGCATCTATACCAGCAACTGGTACAGCCGGCAGTTTGCAGTGAATAACCTTGTTGCCTGATTTTCCAGTTTATAGACATGTTAAGAGCAGGCCCTGGCTTTGCTTGCCATGACTAACATACGGTCTGTAGACTGGGGTAGTTCGGACCTTGACTAACGTTATAGTTTCCCAAGACTGACCTCATTTTCGAGAGGGGGGTAGGTTGGATTTGTTTAGGTAATGAAAGCTTTGTCAACAGCTTTTAAATGGCCTGTTTTGAGTATCTGAGGTTCCTACTATGTACCTTGAGAATGAATTCAGTCTCAGGGGGGACCATTCAAGAAAAAGAGAAGGCTGTTATATTTGGGTTTTACTGGACCATTTGATGGGTAAACTCCTGTAGGCTAAAGGGTGGGTGGCAAAATGCTTAAGGTTTATGGGTTTTCATATGTATAGAGGTATGGGTGAAAATGCTTAAGGTTTATGGGTTTTCATATGTATAGAGGTATGGGTGTTAAATCAAGGGGATGAGTTGTTTTGCTAGATTTGAAAATTCGAATATTCGTGTCTTGTTTGTTTTGTTTAGTTGTGTTTTAGTTATTGTCTCATGTCATGTGACTGAATTGTGTTATAATATGTAAGGGGTTTGCCACCAAAGAAGGAACTGAATTTTGTTTTCCTCGTTCTTTAGTTAGTGGCAGTAGTGAAGTGAAATGTTTTTATGCTAGTCTATGAATCCCCCGAGTGATATGAATGTTTAATACCTTTTATACATGTTGGTAACTCTGACATGTTGAATATAGGCTTAGCTAATCTTAGCAACACTATAGTAATTGTCATCTAGAGTTAAAAGCATAAAAATATGGAAGTTCGCAAGGAACTATTAATGATCTCCATAAGCTTGCCATCAGGGGTCCCAAAGCTAATTAGTGAAGGCCGAATGCACCAGACAATTTGGATGCTCAGGGTTGGCTGCCTGCTTCGATGGGGAATCTGGAGATTGAAGTTTATTGAAAGACTAGGATATGCCTACTGTTAGCCTAACTACCCCATAATTAGCCTGAGTTTTGGCCTCAGTTCCCTGGAGTCGACTGGTTTCTTAAATAGGGCACTGGACCCTACTTTCCAGCAGAGCCTGCAAAATCTATGGCAACATTTTATGTATATATAAGTATTTTTGGTGCAAAACAGATCCTAATTTGAGAATAAAGGAAGAAGCAACTGTAGACTGATTTTTAAATTTGTTTGAATGTCACTCAAATGTTTTAGTATAAACTAAAAAGAGGAGGGGAAGACAAGGTTGGAACTTGGGCTTTGGGGATATCAATAAGGGGCTTAATCACTCTGCTCTCTTACCCTTGTAATAGTTAAAAGGGCAAACTATATAACTAGTCATTAAGCTTTGATTAAAATTGTGTTTTGGTCACTAAAATTATGGAATTATGTTTTGGTCACTTGTCTATAAAATCTCATTACCTTGAACTAATGACGTGTGGCAATTAAGTGAAAAGGGTTAACTAATTTAGATCTTAAATTATAGTTAATATATCATGTTGATACTATTAGAATTTTTAAACCGTAATTCTAAAAAATAAAATATAAAAATCTTAAAATTCATAATTTTTTTTCTAAAATTATTGTAATAGGTCAATTTTGGCTTGGGCCTGAAAAAAATATAAAACCAAATAAAATCTCCAAGTCCAATGCATTACAAAACTAAACCCAAAATAAAAATCCCAAGCCCAAAATTACAAGGCCCAAAAGGCCCAAAAAACTTAAACACCCTCAGAAACCCTAGCCCCAACCTAACCTCTTCTGGTGCCGCTGTTCCCACACGCTGCCCTCGCCACGACCTTTGTACATCCACATCCTCGCCCCGTACCTGCAGACCAGACGAAAACGAAGGACAATAGACAGAGGCAAAACAAAAAACAGCAGCAAAAGCTTGTATTTTTCGGCTATAAAAGCCACCAAAAACACAATGTAAAGAAACATACACACACAATAGAGAAATAAAAAAAAAAAGCAATAAAAAGAGCAAAAATTTCTAAAAGTGGTTCTTTTTTCTTCTTCAGTTTGTTCTATTTTTTTTCTTTATTTTTATCTTCATTTTTTTTAAAAAAAAGACATAGAATAAAAAGAAATCGGAACTTACCCATTGTTTTCTTTGATTCTACAAAAAAATCTGACTTTTGGCCCTCCGGCTGCCATGGACGGTGACACCGTCGCCATCGATCGGTGGCCGATGCAGCAGGCAGTGGTCGGATTCTTGGCCTGGAATCGAGGGGCTAGAGAGGATAAAAGGGGCTTTTATTTTTATTTTTAAAGAGAATAGTAGATTGAGTTTAAAAAAAAAAATCTTTGCTTTTATAAAACAAGCAAACGATGTCGTTTAGGGCCTGTTTTATTGGCCTCAAAACGGCGCCGTTTAAGGCCACCCACTCCCGAACCGACCCGTTCCAGGAGGATCAACGTGTTTTTGATCATTGGGCTATTTATGCCCCTGGTCCCTCTGCTTTTCTGGACTGTTTTGATTTAATCCTTTTGTCATTTCTTTTATTTTTTAAATCGGACCACAAAATTTGTTGCACGTTTCAAATTAGTCCATGACCTACTGACGCGTTGAAAATAGACGCGCATCCAGATTTTGGTTTATTTTCTGAATCGGTCCTCAATAGTTTAAGCGCGTTTCATTTTCCCTGGTAGCCTTTTCTATTATTTACAATTTGTACCCATACTTGTTTCTGATTGCAATTTAATCCTTAACTTTTTATAACTTCAATTTCTTTTATTTTTTTGATGTTTTAAATAAGCGCTTTATTTAATATTTCATTTAATATTTTATTTACTTAACATTTATTTTTAACCCTTTTAATTTATTTTATCATATTTTTAACTTTTAATCTCGTTTTTTATCCCTAATTGGTTTGATTTCAACCCTTTTGCAAATTTGTCATTTATTTACTTATTTTTAAGTTTATATATATTATTTATTTTAAATTGTTTTATATATTATTTGTTGATTTTTCAAATTATTTTAAACTGCTTTTATATTTTATTTACCTTAAATTGTTTGTATATTATTTTAATTCATTTTTCTTTGATTGTTAATATTGGTATTAAAGTAACATGTATTATGTGATTGTTGCCATCGTGTGTGCTAGGAATTATTTATTCGCATTTTCATATTATTATCATTCATTAATGTAACATTATATTCATAAATCGTTATTCTATGTTCTATATTATCTTTCCATCTCATTTCATCACTTCAAAAGTTGTATTTTTCGTATCCATAATAAACCGTTTTATTCCAAATAAAATAAATGCACATCGTTTAAGTATTTTACTCGTTATTATTCAAAAAATAAAAATTTCAAAATAAGCAATATTTCGTATTTTGGGAGAACGAGAAATCGTACCCTAACTTATGGGGTTTTGATTTTCTCGCTGAACCGTCAAATATCCTTTCAAATTAAAATACATGATTTTTAAATAAAGATAAAGACAATATTCCGTGTTTAGAAACTCGAGAAAGTTGTGCCCGGGGTTTCGATTCTTCTCGATGGTCTAAATAACCGAATATCCTTCTAAATTAAGATATGTGGGATTTCAAAAAATAAAAATAAAAATAATGACAAGCTCATTCTCAAAGGTCCAAGGTGTCGTGTCCTAATTTACGGGATGTGACCTTTTGTTATCTTGAGATGAGACGATCTTTAACGTTGTTTTGATTTATTCAAGCCCTTTTTAGTAAAATTAACATTAATAAAAAAAGGGATCGTAATGCAATTTCTTTTGAGTTTTTAAATATTCGACGTTAAGATATTAATTAATCATTTAGGTACCAATTTTGGGCGTTACGAGAGTGCTAATCCTTCCTCGTACATAACTGACTCCCAAATCCATTTTCTTGAGTTTCGTAGACCAAAATCGTTGTTTTGGTAAATCAAAACGTTCTATCAAAACGATTAATCATAAGGTGATCCGATCACACCTCATAAAAAAAGGATTGGTGATGACTCCTATTTTTTTATTTTCATTTTCAAAACAAAAAGTCAACTGTTTTTTAAAAAAATAGTTTCGACATCTTGACGGCTCCACTGGGAAGCACTTAAGAGAGTCAAGCCACGAGTTGATTACTTTTTATCTTTTTGTTGAAAGTTGAAAATTTGGTTTAAATTTACAATCCTCTCGTTGTATTTCATCCGTTTTTGTTACGATCTTCATCATTTTGGTATACTTTACTGATTTGAGTTCTTGATATATTTCTGCACATTTGCATCGTATGATCGGTCAATTTACCCTTTTAAGTAGAAGTGAGAAACTACTCATTCGTGAGGTTTTCACCTTAATGTAGGATAGTGGACCGCTTTCGGGATACATTCGTACCTATGTCTTCATGAGATTTTCATCTCCGTGCAGCCATAGGGAAATGTATTCCCTTGAACTGAACTCAGTCCATATGAGCCTATAATGGGTGAGGATTGAGGAATTTACCAGTTTGGGTACCTTTTCTCTAGAACCAAACCAAATATAGCGAGCCTTAAAAGCCTACCCTAGGTAGAGCCACTCTAAACCCTAGTGGTCATCCAAATCGGTGCTCTGTCTGTCATTTATGTTTTTTGTACTGACGTGTTTCTTTTGTTTTAGTTATGATTGCATTGCATTTTTGTCATAGAAAATAAGTGCTGATTCATGTTCAGTTGCTAAATAGAGAGCTTGTCATGGAAAATAGATTTCTTGATAAAGTAGAAGACAATATAGCCGTCCGAATATGGTCCGAGAAAATGCAACAAGAGAAGGGTGATAGTTTGACAGAGGAATACACGACTTTGCTCCATTGCCCGAGGATTCAAGCTGACAAAGACTATTAAAAAGCCATTAACGTCTTGACTTTCTTAAAGAAACTAACAAGCCTCATGGGGATGAGTGAGCAATGGGTCGCAACTTGGATCAAGCAAAAATGACCTAGTAGAGGCATCCATTGAAAAGTTAGCAAGATTTGATCTTAACATCTGGATATAAAGAAAGGGGTTGATGTCTTTATCTGGAGTATAAGGGCAATGCCGTACATGTTTCCGCTTTATGTAAAGAGATTTGTTCTCTAGAAAAGTTGTTTTAATAGAATTGAATTTAGAATCAACGCCTTTCTTTCTTTTTGCATTCATCCCATGGATCTGCATTTCATCGCATCATATGTATTAAATGTCACAAAAGAACCCTACTTTGTTAAAAAATATTTTAGTTAATCTGGAAACCGATAAAAATCCACCAACTAAACATCGTTACGGAACTCGCGCTAAGACAAAAGTTATGGATCAAAGATTGGAAAGACTAGAACAGCTCCAAAGAGAAATGCAAGAGCAGTTGTAACGCCCCAAAAATCTCGAAATCTTAAATTTTTCTTTTATTTTGTGCTTAGCATTTTCTGTTAAGTGCTAATTATGTGATGGTAGGTCTTGGTCAAGGTTTGAGTTCGAACCTAGAGGTAAAAGAAATTATAGTTTAATAATTAAAATTATTAAAAGGACCTTTTTGGCAAGTAGTGGGCTTTTAAATAAAGATAAGGGAAAATGACATAAAAAAGTATTGTGGAAGAGTGGCTAAGTGACGCCACTTAGAGTGTAGGGAGGTGGCGTTAGTAGCTAGCAAGGAGATCCAATGTTCGAATCTTAGCTTAGTGTTTTTAGAAATTTAATTTTAGTCTTCTAGAAGGATGGAAATGGCGTGAAGATGGACTCCAAGGGGAGTGTTCAGAAGAGAAAATTAAGGAAAGGATTAAGGGGTTATCAGAGAGAAAAACGAGGAGATGAGAAGGGAGAAGTGATTGAGCCGAATGGGGAATTGGGAATGGGAGAATTCGGCTATAAGGCTTATAAATAGGGGTCGAATGCTAGGGTATGAAGCTAATGCTGAATTTTCTTCACCCTGTTACCAGAAACTTTTTTATCTAAAAGTCGAAAACCCTTTGCCATTCTTTTCTTTTTCTTCTTCCTTGTGCCGAATTCTATTATTTCTCTGCCTCATTATTGACTTTTTTTTCTTTTTCTTTGGAGCCGAATAACCCTCTTTTACCATACAAAATCGAAAAGGGCCGAACCTTTTTGGTCGAATACCCTTGGTGCAATCACTACTCCTTCTATTTCGGTCAAATCTAGTGTAAGTATTGTTCTTCCAATCGGTTTTGCTAAGAACCTATTACTCTTTCTTCACTCTTTCTAATCAACTGTGGTAGAGAATTAGTATCGGATCCCAGATATTAGCTCTCTGTCGAAATTGCTCTTTAAATGTTGTAGTTTTGGTAAGTATCCCTATCTCTTATTGGGTAAGGTGGCCGAATGTTTATAGTTAGGTAAAGGGACTTGTGTTGAATACGAGTCATCTCTTATTTCGGTTTAATAGTTAAAATTAATGCAGATCTAAGGAGTATGCGATCAAGGAAAAGCTATTAGGGATTTGTGTTCAAGGTAAGGTTAATGTGAGGTTTCGGTTTTTAGTAAGATATGTATTAAATGTGTGATTAATTGAAGGGTGATAACGATTGTAGGTTTAGGGCTAAAGAGATCGCATCACGCTTGCTTACCAGGTGTGTACATACACTGCACACACATTATGAATCGGTAAAAGCCGAAATGCTGAAATACCAGAATGTAAGTTTTATGGATGTGACATGCATACATATGATGTTCTACTTAGGTTGCATATGAGGTGGGAACTATAGAACGGAGGAAGTATATCAGGATCGCATGGTTGCCTGACAATCGTGGATCCACTGACGGCTTTTAAAGCCCAATTTGTAAATGAAGGTAGTTCAGCAACCGGGCTACCATTGGTGTGTGGGCTGGGTGGGTCGATATTTATATCCCTACATGGTGTGACGGGGGACGGAGCTGGTGTGTAGCAGATGGATAATTTGGATGGGATTGTATTGTATGTTTGATGATTTCTCTTTGAATGCTTGTTTTTCATCGAGGGTTGTACACACTGAGTTTGTGAAAACTCACCCTCACATTTATTTTATTTTCAGGTGATGCTCAGTAGAAGGTTCGATGTTTGGAGGGACTCTGGGTGGCCAGCTAGCAAGATAATTTGGACTTGTTTTTTTTTTAGCATTTAAGTTTTTATTTCTTTATTAAGTGTGTTCAGATCAGCTTGTAATAAGGTTTTCATTATGTTATTATTACTTGAATTATTTGGTTTATTATTTTTATGCGATGTACTTATAAGAAGTTGAACATGGTTTCTTAAATTACAGTATGTTTTTCCACGCTTACGTAACTCAATTTTTAAAGGACATATTCATAAAATCATATGCTTCAGACAAGTGATGTTAAGGAGTTTTTTTTTAATTAATTAAGGTTTCTTTTATTTTAAGAAAGGTTTTCAATGAAAATACGATTTTCGCTAAAACACTTCAATGTAACACGTCAGATTCGGCCATAATGTCTGGGCCGAGTTTGGGGTGTTACATTTAGTGGTATCAGAGCCCAGATTACAAAACGCGGGCTGTAAAGTGGGCCTTATTACTTAATTTCTTTTTGTGTTTTAAAAAAAATTGGAAAAGGGGAAGTCTTGCTAAGCAGCATACCGAGTCTCTGACATCGAACGAAGTAAGTACTTTTATTCTTAAATTTGTTTAAATTGTTATACAGTAGATAGTTAGAAGGCTACTTTAGACGATTGTGTTAGAATAGAATTGAAGGCCGTAGGATTTTGAAACTGTAGAGGATTTTCGAAAATAATATTCTCTCTAAATACTTTCATAAAACATCGGGGTTAAATATTGAAACTAACTAAAACTTCATTTAATTTTTAATTCAGAAAATACATAAATCGACGATGAGTGCTAAAAGAGGTGCGAGAGGTCGTGGCCGAGGCTGCGGAGGTGTTAGGGCTGAATCGTTGGCATCGGGCCATATGCCTGATGTTGGAGTAGAAGAGGCTCCGGCCTCACCTGTGGCTGGGCCCAATAATGGCAGCGAAAATCAGGAGTCTATTCCGGAGTGACTTCGATCAAACGGGGGTGACATCTTTAAGGGCGTGGCTGGCGTGGCTTCTAACATGGCTTAATATTGGTTAGAGGACACTGAAAGAATAATAGAGGATTTGGACTGCTCACCGGAACAAAAGCTGAAAGAGGCAGTGTCACTGCTTAAGAAAGAAGCCTATCAGTGGTGGTTGACTGTGAAAGAGGGCATTCAACCCGAGCAAGTCACTTATGAGTTCTTCAAGGTTGTGTTCCAAGGGAAGTATGTAGGAGCGAGTTATGTGGATGCTAGAATGAAGGAGTTCCTAAACTTGACCCAGGGAAACAAATCGGTGGCGGAGTATGAGGCGGAATTTCTGCGCCTTGTAGGTATGCAAGAGTTATAGTGGCAACGGATTATGAGTGTTGCGTTAGATTTGAGGATGGACTAAGAGCTAGCCTCAGGGTATTGATAGCTTCACAAAGGGAGCGAGTTTTCTTGAAGTTGGTAAGGAAAGGAAAGATAGCAAAGGAGGTGAAGCACGTTGAACGCCTGAATCGGGAAAAAGAAAGGGGTAAGAATAAAAGGAAGGCTGAGACTTCTGGTGTTGGAAAGAGGCCTAGGGCTTTTAAAATTATTAAAGAAATTATAGTTTAATTATTAAAATTATTAAAAGGACCTTTTTGGCAAGTAGTAGGCTTTTAAATAAAGATAAGGGAAAATGACATCAAAAAGCCTTGTTGAAGAGTGGCTAAGTGACGCCACTTAGAGTGTAAGGAGGTGGTGTTAGTATCTAGCAAGGAGATTGTAGCGACGTAAAAAAAATTTGCTTCGCTTGGTCGCTAATTGTGGTGATTTATTAAACATTTGAAAACCAACTTTTAATTTTATTAGCAAAGGGAGTCGCCACCGATCCTTTTTTATAGGTGTGATCGGACACCTAATAAAATTATTTTAAAACAAAAAAAAGGCCAAATTTAGGTCTACGTGAAAGTTCAGAGAAAAATTGGGGTTCGGAGACGATTCTGCGAGGAAGGTATTAGTACCCTCGCGACGCCCAAAATTGGTATCTAATAAACATTTGTTGACTTGATTTTCAAAAATACGAGTTCAATATAATATTTAATCGTGATCCGATTGAAAAATAAGAATTTTAGTTTTCGATTTTTTTTAGAAAGGGTGTCCGTTTTTTAACACAAGCCAATTTAATTTCACCCAACATAGCGATGAAATCGATGGCTTAATATTAAATCGGTACATTGCCTTATTTTTGAAATTAATTAAAACATGAGAAAAATATTCCTAAAGTGAGAAATTAAAAATAGATAAAGGACGAAAAAATGATATCATTAATGAAAAATATTAACATGGAATACTAGAATATTAGAATAACAATAATAATGATATTTACAAAATAAAAACAAATCATGTACTAATAATAAAATAGGAAAAATGATATATTTGGTAATAATAATATAAAATAATAATATGTACATAAAAATACATATATATATATGCATATAATAAAAGTATGTAATAATAATAATAATATCTACAATAAAAGAAAATATTAGGAAGCGTACATAAAAAATATATACATAAAAATTTACAACAATAATATAAAATAATGATATGTGCAAAATATATATATATATATATATACATATGTACATAAAATATACACTAATATAATAATAGTTATAATAATACTAGCAATAGTAATAATTTGTAATAATAATATATACACAATATGGTATTTAAAATATATATATATATATATATATATATATATGTATATAATAGTATTTAAGAATATATACATAAGAAATATATAACTAATGGCATTAAAAATATATACATAATATATATAAAATACCTAAAAAAAAGAAGGGGGAAAGAAGAGAGAAGGGAGGGGGGAAAGGAAATTCGGCCAAGGGGGGCCGGTCACCGGTCAATCGTCGGTCGTCGCCCGTCGTCGGCCACTGCCGGCCACCGCCCACGGTGGCCGGAAAAGGTAAAATTTTTTTAACAATATATGTATATATAAAGAAAGAAAAAAATAACACAAAAAAAAGAAAAAAAGATTCGAAAGAAGAGGAAAAAAGAAAAAGATGCAACCTTTTTATTGATGTTTCTTTTGTGTTCAAAATTTGAAGGGATTTTTGTGTTTTTTTTTTCAATCTTCGTAAAATCCCCCTCTCTTTACATGATTTTTGAATGGCTTTTTATAGCCATCTTTTACATGATTTTCTATTATTTCTTTTTCTATTTTGTAGGTGATGGTGGTAGACAATGGATATCAAAAATGGGAGGAAAAATGGGGCAAGTGGGAAAGTGGCTAGGTGGCTAGGGTTTCTTGGTTTTTTTTTGGGGGGGTTAGGTTTTTCCTTTTTTTTTTTGGGGTTAGGTTTTTTTTTGGGGGGGGACTTAATGGGCTTTTGAATTGGGTTTAATATTTGGGTTTTGTAATGGGTTTGGGTAGATGTAAATGGGTCATGGGTTAAGGGTTTTAGTGGGTTTAGAGGTTTGGTTGGGTTTTGATATAATCGGGCTGGGTAATTTGGGCTTCTACATTGCCCTCTTTGCTCATTGTCGTGCAACGATAATAGAGCAAAGACTTTCAAGAAGACCAAATTTGCCGGTCTTGCTAGGTCTTGACTTGCTTTGGAACTGTTCTTGTTTAGTTAGTCCCTTTTCAGTCCACCGCATCTTGTAGCTTTGGTTCAATCCACTGCAAATTCGGAGATATGCCTTGTAGCTTCAATCTGTTCCAATGTAACTTCAAGGATATGAGATTTGTGGCTTCGATCCGCTTCATTGTAACCCGGAAAGATAAGATCTACAACTTCAATATCTTGTTCTATCGCTTGGTGAGATAAGGTTTTGGTCTTCTCTTACGCCACTTTAGAAAGGCAAGATCGATATCCTCGATCAGCTCCACTTTGCAACTTCAATTAGCTTCACTTGTAACTTGGGGATATAAAATCATGTCTTCGATTAATTCCAGTCTTTATTCTTTACTCGGCATGTGATCCCGAGCTTAACTCATTTCTCGCAATATGAATTGACTCTTTAAAACTAGACATTAAAAACAGAAATTGAAAATAGCTCAGCACGTGAGCTAAGGCTCAACTCACTTCTCGCAATATGAGTTGATTTTTAAAACAAAATTTGTAAAACAGATTATGAAAATACCTCGATATGTGACCCGAAGCTCAACTCGCCTCTTGCAATACGAGTTGATTTTTTTGACAACAGAAATTGAAATTACCTCAGCGTGTCCTGGGGCTCAACTCACCTCTCGCAATATGAGTTGATTTTTTTTAAAATACCTCAGCGCGTCCTGAGGCTCAACTCACCTCTAGCAATATGAGTTGATTTTTGAAACATACGAAAAATTGACAATACCTCAGCGTGTCCCGAGGCTCAACTCACCTCTCGCAATATGAATTGAATTTTGAAATAAAACATCAGAATACCAGAACATGTCATTGGTGGAACTTATGTGTCTTTTCAGTTATCATCACATCTTCTTGCTCTACTGGAGTACCTGTATATGTCATACATGATGTTATCATGATATGCATATGTTTGTCTTAAATGCTTTTATGCCTACATGATTATGCAGTGCTCCTTAAGCATGTTTGTCGTATGGCCATTTAGCCACGATTGTTGAGGATCTGTGTTCATTGCTTTGATTCTCGACTTTCTCTTCAGGCCTTATACCTGTCTTTAAGCTTCATGAGTAATCGACGTTTCTCAGATATCACTCTTCTGCCCCCGATTGAACTTTGTTCTTACTTTGAGACTCTTGTGCTTATCAAATTTTCATCCAGGTAATGCTTAACATTTCTTTTGTTTAGAGTATGTCATTTCACCATTTATCATGTAAATAATGAGATGCATGAAAAAGGTCAGATAGGGACAAAAATGATATTTCATATTCATCTATTTCAAATGTGGCAAACAAAGCAAGTTAAACAATGAGAGTAAAAAATGTCAAAAAGAAAGAAAGGATCGTATTCAACGGATACAAATGCTCTAGATATTCAACACATGAACTCTTCCTCGTTCCTCAATCAAAAATCTTTTCGAGCGCGGCTTCTTGCGTAGAAGATTTCGAGCTTTCAAAAATGCTTCAAATACTGTAGCCTCACTGCTTGACCTATCGTTCAACTGCCAGGTTTGTTTCATTAGGACGCCCTCTCGGGTTTTCATCCTAATCTTTTTGTATTAATCAAGACGCCCTTTTCGGGTTTTCGCCTTGATCCTTTTTTTTTTTAAGATGCCCTTTTCGGGTTTTCATTTTAAGCATAATATTTCTTCACATCATCTGAGTTCACTGGATTCGACAACTCTTTCCCATCCATCTCGGTAAGGATCAAAGCTCCTCCTGAGAATGCCTTCTTTACGACGTACGGTCCTTCCCAGTTTGGTGCCCATTTCCCTCGCAGATCTTTTTGTATTGGGAGAATTTTTCTCAGCACGAGTTCTCCTTCATGGAATTCTCTTGGTCATACCTTCTTGTCATGGGCTGCGATCATTCTTTTTTGGTACATCTGCCCGTAACAAATTGCCCTGAGGCGCTTTTCTTCAAGGAGGTTCAGCTGATCATATCGAGCTTGTACCCATACTGCTTCTTCTATCTTTGATTCCATTAAGACTCGTAGAGAAGGGATCTCAACTTCGATAGGTAGCACAGCTTCCATTCCATAAACCAGAGAGAAAAGAGTTGCTCCCGTAGATGTTCGTACAGATGTGCGATATGCAAACAAAGTAAATGGAAGCTTCTCATGCCAATCTTTAAACGTCTCAGTCATTTTCCCAATGATCCTCTTAATATTTTTATTGGCTGCTTCAACAGCCACGTTCATCTTTGAGCGATAGGACGAGGAGTTATGATGCTTTATTTGGAATTGCTCGCATACTTCCTTCATCATCTTGTTATTCAGATTCATGGCGTTATCTGAAATGATTCTTTCAGGCAAATCATATCGACAAATGATTTCCTTCTTCAAAAACCTGCAAACTGCAGCCTTGGTCACATTGGCAAATGAAGCGGCTTCTATCCATTTTGTGAAGTAATCAATGACGACAAAAATGAATCGATGTCCATTAGAAGCTTTCGGGAAAATAGGCCCTATGACATCCATGCCCCACATAGAAAAAGGCCACGGAGAAGTTATGACGTGAAGGGCGAAGGGCTACATGAATTTTATCGCCAGATTTGACATTTGTGGCATTTTCGCAAAACTAATGCGATCGCTTTCCATCGTCAACCAAGAGTAACCGAGTCTCATAGTCTTTCGGCCATCTGAAACCATTGGCATGTGTCCCATGATTCCCTCATGGACATCTTCAAGTATCTTTCGCTTCAACATCATCCATGCATCTCAAAAGTACTTGATCCTTTCCTCTTTTATCTGAGATATCCCCATCAAGAACAAATCCATTGCCATTCTTCCGATTGTTCTTTTGTCGTTCTCATTCGCTTGTTCGGGATAGCTTTGATTCTTGATATATTCTAAGATATCACGAACCATGGCCGTCCGTCGCCTCTTTCTCAATGCTACAACGGTCTTGCGCAGGGACCTCGTATATGCTCATTTTGAGGGCATTATTTACCTTCTTTACTTGCTTTGAACATTGAAGCCAAGGTGGCGGGGCATCGACCAATTGGTTTTCTTCTCGCTGAAGTAATAAAAGTTATTTCTTTGAATTCTTTGATCAATTCACCCATTAAATCACTTGTACTTAATCAATTTTGGGTCCCTCACTTCCCACTCTCCACGGATTTGGTAAACCACTAGGGTTTGAGTCCCCGTACACCTCTAAGATTTCGATGTTTCGTTCAATGGTTGCACGAAGTCCCATGATCTGAGCCTCATATTCTCGCTATGTTATTGGTACGAAAAAATTCAGTCTTGCGTTGAGCGGATAATGATTCCGTCTGGTGATACCAGGATTGCTCCAATTCCATGCCCTAAAGCATTTGACGCACCATCAAAGCACATCTTCCATGACTTCTCTTTTGATGACTCGGATTCTATTTCTGTGATGCACATTAAGTCTTCTTCTGGGAAATAGAATCTTAAAGGCTCATATTCCTTTGTCGTCCGAGTTGCTAAGAAGTCAGCTATTGCGCTCCCTTTTATCGACTTCTGACTTACATAGGCAATGTCATATTCAGAAAGGAGGATCGCCATCGTGCCATTCTTCACGATAGTGCGGCGATTCCATCATGTATTTTATTGGGTCCACTTTGAAATTAGCCATGTCATGTGATACAACATATATTGTCTCGAGTCTCCGAGCTACCCAAACCGAGGCGCAACAATATTTCTCAATGAACGAATATTTTGACTCATATTCATGAACTTTTCTTTGAGGTAGTAGATCGCTTTTCTTTCTTTCTGACTCGTCGTGTTGCCCCATCGCGCAACCCATTGAACTTTCGAACACAGTCAAATACAATATCAATGGTCTTCCAGGAGTTGGCGGTACTAGCACTGGAGGACTGGACAAATATTGTTTTATCTTATCAAAGCCACTTGGCACTCCTCGTTCCATTCTCCGGGATTATGTTTTCGAAGGAGTCGAAAGATTGGGTCGCATTGGTCGGTAATTTGAGCGATAAATCGGGCGATGTAGTTTAATCTCCCTAAAAATCCTCTGACTTCCTTTTGCGTGCGCAGAGGTGGTAACTCTTGAATGGCTTTTATTTTATCTGGATCAACTTCAATACCTCTCTTGCTGACAATGAAACCAAGCAATTTTCCTGAGGTAGCTCCAAACGTACATTTGGCCGGATTGAGCTTTAGCTGGAACTTTCTCAGTGTGTCGAACAACTTCTTCAGGTTCACTACATGCTCTTCTTCTCCTCGGGATTTAGCAATCATATCGTCGACATAGACCTCTATTTCTTTATGCATCATATTATGGAATAACGTCACCATAACCCTCTGATATGTTTCCCCTGCATTCTTTAACCCAAAAGGCATCACCTTGTAGTAGAATGTTCCCCACATCGTTATGAAGGTAGTTTTCTCCATATCTTCCGGGGCCATTTTGATCTGATTATACCCCGAGAATCCATCCATGAAGGAAAACAATGAATGTTTTACCGTGTTATCCACCAATGTATCAATGTGTGGTAAGGGAAAATTATCTTTAGGACTTGCTCGATTCAGGTCACGATAATCCACGCACATTCGTACTTTGCCGTCTTTCTTTGGTACCGGGACTATGTTAGCCACCCATTCTGGATATTTGGAGGCTTGTAGGAAGCTAGCATCAAATTGCTTTTTGACTTCCTCTTTTATCTTCAACAACATATCAGGCCTCATCCGTCTTAGCTTTTGTTGAATAAGCTTGCATTCTGGCTTTAATGGGAGCTTATGGACCGCTACATCTTCATCCAATCCTAGCATGTCCTGATATGACCATGCGAATACATCTTTGTATTCACGGAGCAAAGCAATCAAATTATGCCTGGTGCCCCCTGAAATAGAAGTCCCAATCTTCACTTCTTGCCTCCTTTCTTCAGTTCCCAGATTTATTGTTTCAACAGATTCTTGATGAGGCAAAATCTGTTTATCCTCTTGTTCCACCATTCTTAGCAAATCAGGAGACGAGACATAGTCTTCAGCGTTTTCTTCGGCTTCAAATTCTCCTAAACAAATAGCCTTCTCAAAATCAATTTCAGGACTCGTAATGGGTTTGTTCATGCTGTTGACATCTGAGCACCTGAAAGTTGAATGGAAAAGGGAACTATAGAGGGGCATCCAAGTATTGAAACCAACAAACGAAATGTTATGGCATGGGATGAGGCAAATGCAAGGATTGGCTATGACATGAGAAAATGATTATGAAATTAGTGATAATGTGAAAGATTATGACGAAATGCATCTTCATTGATATTCATTTGAATGATAAAGAGCGAATGCGAGCTCTTACAAAAGAATTCTATTATATCTAAGGACATAACGAATGTTAACGTTTGAGCATTACTCAAAGACTTATAAACTACAAGAAGATCCTCGGCGGTCAATTGTTCAAATTCAAACCCGGGGGACAAGGCGTATCCTTGAGGCGTCTTTACTTGCGTTAACTTCTTTGTCAATGACATTTATATCGACATTCAAGACCCTTTCAATTAATAACGGCGTGCTTTGTATATTATCCATGCAGGGTATATCATTCTACAGATATAAATGTTTTTGACAAAGGAGGGTACGTTATGGGCTCCCATTCTATTTCTCGGCCCAAAGTTCTCGCAATCCTTCTCTCCTGATCCTTCTTCCACTGTTTTCTTCTTTGACGCATGTCCGGCTGAAACCCCAAACCGTATCGGGCCTTGTGGTGCACTGGCTTTAGGGCCCTGACTATTCCTTGCAGGTACCTTCCCAAACCTTTTCTTGCTCGGGCTCCCTTTCCTACAGTCAACTTGACACCCATCTTGGTATTTCTCGACAGTTTTGGCTCGAAATTCTGTTTCCCTTAGCGAAAAATGTGGCATTGAAAAATTCAAGAGATCGGAAGGAACATTCCAGAGCGTCTTTACTCACTTCAATATATGGTGCGTCGACATAAATAGATGCTACAATGTCTTCTTCTCCCTCGACAGTGACCAAACAGTCATCCATGATAAATTTCACCTTTTGATGGAGGGATGATGGGACTGCTCCAGCAGAATGTATCCAAGGTCTTCCTAAGAGACAATTATATGATGGTGTAATGTCCATGACTTGAAACTCAACATTGTATATGTAGGGACCCACTTCTAGAGGGATCTCGATTTTTCCCATAACTTCTCGTCTTGTTCCATCGAATGCCCTTATTGTAGAATGACAGGGCCTTAGATAGGATAAATCCATCGGAATCCTGGAAAGTGTGGCCAAAGGCATAACATTGAGTGTCGATCCATTGTCGATAAGCATGTTCGGTATTATATAGCTCTTACAATGGGTTGTGATATGCAATGCTTTCACTGAGCCTCTACCATTGGGCGATATTTCATCATCACTAAAAGAAATAAAATTATCCGCACTCAAGTTGTTCATCCATCTATCCAGTTTTTCAACGGATATATTGTTTGCCACATAAGCTTGATTTAACACTTTCAGCAGAGCGTTCCGGTGTGGTTCTGAATTCAACAGCAGAGATAATACCGAGATTCGCGCTGACTGCTTGCTCAATTGTTCTACCACGTTGTACTCACTGTGCTTGATAAATTTTAAGAATTCCTGTGCTTCTTCCTCGGCCACAGGCTTTTTAGCTTCTTGTTCAGACACAGTTTCATGCTCCTCTTCAGTCACGTGCATTGGTGCTTTTCCTTTTTGTTTCAAGTCACTGTTCTTCTTCACCTCATTCGAATAACATCTTCCACTATGAGTGAAATGACCTACTTCCCCGACGCTTCCAGTCATGGCTTTGGGTTTTTCATCTTCAGGTGTGACGATATTAACGTCATATTTCCATGGTACTGCTTTATTGTCCTTGTAGGGGAAAGGAGATGGTACCTCGATTATCAATTTTGGTTTCACCGGCTCCTTCTTCGTGTCGTAATAAATTATTAACGGTCGGTCGGCGCTATATGGAAAACCTGACGTTTGATGGTCAGAGGCGTATATTTCTCCTCCATCGGCCTCTTCGCCTTTATAAAAGATCTCAATCTCTTTATTATCCATTATGTTTTGAAGTACCCTTTTAAATTCCTCACATGACTGAATGTTGTGCCCTATGATTCCATGGAAACCACAAAGAACCTGACAGTTTTTTCTGAGATTACCGTCGGGGCGACAGAGCAATCCATTCTTAACCAGTACCTCTCAGATTTTCTGTAGAGGCGTCCTTATTTCTGAAACACATCTTCTGACTTGCCATTCATCTTCTTTCCCCACTGTGCTCACATTCCCTTCAGTATGGTTAGGGAACGGGTTCCCAGTTGCATTACTGGCACTATCGAATCGTAGGATACCCGCATCAATTAGTCCTTGAACTCTCCTTTTAAAGGCTAGGCAATTTTCCGTGGAATGTACTTGGTTTCCCGCATGGTATGCACAACTAGCGTTTGGGTCGTACGATTTCGGGTATGGGGGCCTCAATGGTACCATATAATATGGGGATATCAATTGATTCTCCAAAAATTTTGGGTACAGTTCCCCATATGACACAGGAATAGGGGTAAATTATGGTCTCTCGGAATTGGGTTTTGCTGGCCTCTGCTCGTTTTTGGGTTGACCTTGGACGGGTATTGTATTTTATGGGAATGTGGCGGTTGGTCTCAAGTTACTTGTGGCGTAAACAGGGTAAGAAGAGTAAGGAGGCAGTGTTTGGTAGTAAGGGGTTTGAGGAGGGTAATAGAAATTCGGAGGTGGATAATTTCGAGGTCGGGGTTGGTTTGGATATGGGTTAGGGGCATAACGGCTTCCCATTCTCACCATGTGGGCTTCTGGTTCTTTCTTCTTCGTGGGCGCTGCCCTTCTTGAACTTTCTGAGCCTTCCATTCTACCGCTCTTGACGGCATTCTCTATGAGCTCACCAGATATTACAATATCCGCAAACTCTTTCGTGGCACTTCCCACTAATTTGTCATAAAATGGCGCCTTTATGGTCTTGATAAAGAGAACGTTTATCTCCGTTTTTGTTAGTGGGGGTTCCACTTGGGCCAAGACATCTCTCCATCTCTGCGCATACTGTCTGAAGGTTTCTAATGGCTTTTTCTCCATCATTTGCAAGGTCATCCGGTTTGGCACCATATCCGACACATGCTTGTACTGCTCGCAAAATGCTAACGCCAAGTCCTTCCAGGATCGTATCTTTTCTCTACTGAGTTGGTTGTACCACCGAAGAGCTGACCCTGTTAGACTATCTTGAAAGCAATGTATAAGTAGCTTATCCTCGTTCACATAATCGGTCATTTTTCGACAGAACATGATGAGATGTGCTTTTGGGCACCTTGTCCCATCATACTTTTCAAAATCAGGCGCCTTGAATTTCGGAGGCAAGATTAGATCAGGTACCAAACTGAGTTCTTTGGTACCTAGTGCGGAGAAGACTTCAGTGCCTTCTATTGCTTTGAGTCTTTCCTCTAGACTTCTATATTTTGCATCATGATTATCTAATTTCAACTTGGCTACCTCTGCTGGGTCGTCCAGATCTAAAACTAGTGGATCAACAGGGCTTGCCCCAGGGTTCGACACGAATATTCCTTGCCCTAGATTAGTGGGTGGAGCAGGTGGCAGAGGTCGTTGTTCGAAGACTGTGGGTTCCCCTTGAGTATACCCTCTTTGTGTTGTATATGCGGGTGGTGGAGTGAATCCCGGGGGATAGAGTGGATCCTGATCGTGGTAAATTCTTGACTGAGGTTCCATAACATCGGGGTTCTGCACGGGTCCTTTTTCTTTGACCAAAGTTGTCATCATCTCCATCATTTTGGCCGTCTGATCTCTTTGCTCGAGTGATTCCTCTCGAGATCTCACCATTAGGTCTCTCGTCTTTTGTTGCGATTTGGCCAGTTGCTCTTGTAATTCCTTTTGAGCCCTTTTCATCCTTTCAATTCTCTCATTGAATTCAGCTTCCATTACTCTAGCTTGTCGGCGCGTTTTATAGGAATGGCGTAGTTCTAGATTTGAAGTCTTGCAACTGCGGATTATACGGTTCTTTAGTTTCGGTGGATGATTATGGTGATATGTACACGCGATGAATGAATGAATGAGTATATGAATGGATGAATGTCCAAAGAATAAATGATGCATAAATGTTAGTTATAAGTAAACATGCAAGAATTTGGTGTTGATTTCAAGATAGCCCCATATATAGGCATTTCATTTATCAACATAGTCTATTACAAAAAGTTTCCATTTTTCCAACAGTTACACAAATTTCCTAGCCACATTGCCTTGTTTCTTCACTTGCTCTAAAAACTCTGATATGCTCGATCTTTGGCTCGGAGGGAATTGGCAACTGAGAACTTCGGCTTCATCTGATAATTGAACAACTTGTATAGCCGCTTTGTGAATTTCATTGATCAAGAAGTCGAGTTGCATTTCTTTTTCTTTGAGAGTTCCTTCATACGCGTGAATGTCCTTATCGTACTGATCATTCTTTTCTTCTAGAGCCTTCAGGAGATTATCTAATTGTTGTTGATGAGATTGCAGCATATTTTCTAGATCTCGTGCTTTCCTTTTTAATTCTTGATGTTCAGACTGACTATTCGCAAATTCTGCAGTCACCATTTCATACTTGGCGTTCTTCCTTCTTAACTCTATAACAGCGCGCGCAGCCTTTTCCTCCTCTTTCTTTGCTTTTCCCTTCCAAAATTCCATTCCTCCCTTGATATTGCTAATTTCTTCCTTCCACTCTGCTGTCAACTTGCCCAACCCACTATTCTTTATAGTGTTTTTTAATTTCTTGTTTTCCAAATGAAGGTCCCTTAAGTCGTTTCTCACGATCTCGGCTTCTCTTTGTACTTTTTCAGTTCTGGACCTTTCAACCTGAACTTCAATCTTCAGCTGATAGTTTTCTTCTTCAAGGGTACTAAGGTCCCTAAACATCTTAGTTTTTTCTCGTTCAAATTCTTGTCTAGCTATTTCCAGCTCGGACGGTATTTCCTCTGAGAAAGGATTCTGGATAGTGTAGTTTGTTGACGAGATTTGCTGACTATTTACCCGTTGCTTCCTCCATATGTCATAATCTTGGGTAAGGGTATCAGCATACAAGGCTAATTCCATGAGATGAATTTCCTTCCAAGACTTTACAGTGTCTCAGACTCTCTTCATATATCCTTCACCCGCGAAAGCGAACTCAAACTGTGCTAACCCTCCAGTTGCGGGTAGGAATTGTCGCGAAGAAAATTGCCTTTGGACTAATAGCGGAGCATATCCAGCTCCTCCCCATAACCCGAGTAAAGGTACCCAATCTTGGCTTCCACATTTGTATAGCAGAACTGAAGGACGGATCCAGGGTGCTCTTTATATTATATTCTCGGCGCGAAGATTCTGAAAAACTGATATCCAATGTTGCTCGGTGACTTCCTTCGGCCATTCTTTCTTGAGGCAAGCTTCTAGCGGGGAGAATGTTTTAGAAAACATATGGAATGGAGTGCGCTCTACCTTCCAGAAGTGACTCAAAATCCAAACATTGAGCAACTGCGCGCATCCAATAAATCGTCCTTCCCCTTTTCTTCGACAACTACTCAGGGACCTGAAGGTCTCGGCTAGGATGGTCGGGGCAGGGTTGATTCCTTGTTTTAGCCTTTCGAAGAAATCTACTACTGCAACTTCAAGATGTCCGAGAACTTTCGGGAAAATAACCAAACCGTAAATAGCCAAGGCGAATAGATTCACCCTTTTTAGCATGTCGGGATGGTTCAGAACCAAATCTCGTAGGGAAGACCATGGAATGCAAATGGTTTCATTATTCTTTTTTATCTGTTTTTCGGCCCATGCATCAGTCATGTCTGTCAGTCTTACTAACTTTTTCTTGAAGGTCATCGGCTTAGGCTCCTTCACATATATTTTGCCGAATTGTACATTGTCGATGCGGAGTAAACCAGCATACTCTTCTATGGTTGGAGTCATGTCTTCTTGATTGAAGGTGAAGCACTGATAAGCTGGGTCCCAAAATCGAACCATGGCTTGAATCAACTGTTCGTCTACACGGATAGTGATCAAGTGAGCTATATCTCCGTACCTCTTAGTGAAAATGCCCCTAATGTCTGAATCCCACTGATTCCAAATTCGAACCAAATCCTCAAGGTTATTTTGGCGAACATTTACAGTTATATGTTCGGGCAAATTGGCAACACACCCTTCCACTAGACTATCCCCCTTTTTCTCTCTGAGTTTTTAGAAACCAGTCCCGAACCACGGTATTCTTCTCGGTTATTTGTGTAATTGACTCCTCCATCAGAAACCCGTTTTTTGGCAACCAACCTTTAATCAACACCTTCCTAATATGATGCCTATGATGCATGATGAAAAAAATAAAAATAAAAACAAACTTGGTTAGTAAACACAACAAATATAATTTGAGAAACAAATTAAACTACCCAATCCAAATCTTTTGTATAAACAGTGTAAATGAAAGGCAAAAGGCATTTTCCCCGTGTACTTATTTTGGTGACTATAAGTGGACAGAGGTTCGGCATGGCTCTAATTGGATAGCTCGTATGGTTCATTATATGCAGTCTCGGTTCCAGACAAGTACTCTAATTGCTCGTACTATCATCTGCTAAGATTAGTACGAAGCCTCGGTCATAACCCATTCACGAGTTCAATTCGAGGGATTACATTTACTTATGCCTATGCGGAGGGACAAGTTAACTCACGAAAGCATAAGTCATATGTAACCCGAAAGTATTCACTAGCCTGTGCGGAGGGACGAGTTAACTCACGAAGGCGTAGCGTTTACTTTCACTTAAACGGACGGAGCTCGGGTAGGGAGCTCATGTTATGCGAAAATGCAAGTGCACGGTGTGTGGGGAAAAACTCATAAACCTTTACGTTTTACTTAAAGAAACTAAACCAAAATTAAAACCATAAAAATTGAAAACTGAAAAACAATCAAATAAGCAAGTTAGAAGAAATATTTACAACACGATACAAATGCATGAAACAAGGAAATTTGAAAATTTTGACAAAACGTGTTTAATTCCAGACACGACTCTCAAAAAGGCTTTCCCCAATGGAGTCGCCAGCTGTAGCGACGTAAAAAAAATTTGCTTCGCTTGGTCGCTAATTGTGGCGATTTATTAAACATTTGAAAACCAACTTTTGATTTTATTAGCAAAGGGAGTCGCCACCGATCCTTTTTTATAGGTGTGATCGGACACCTAATAAAATTATTTTAAAACAAAAAGAAGGCCAAATTTAGGTCTACGTGAAAGTTCAGAGAAAAATTGGGGTTCGGGAGCCGATTCTGTGAGGAAGGTATTAGCACCCTCGCGACGCCCAAAATTGGTATCTCATAAACATTTGTTGACTTGATTTTCAAAAATACGAGTTCAATATAATATTTAATCGTGATCCGATTGAAAAATGAGAATTTTAGTTTTCAATTTTTTTAGAAAGGGTGTCCTGTTTTTTAACACAAGTAATTTAATTTCACCCAACATAGCGATGAAATCAATGGCTTAATATTAAATCGGTACATTGCCTTATTTTGAAATTAATTAAAACATGAGAAAAATATTCCTAAAGTGAGAAATTAAAATAGATAAAGGACGCAAAAAAATGATATCATTAATGAAAAATATTAACATGGAATGCTAGAATATTAGAATAACAATAATAATGATATTTACAAAATAAAAACAAATCATGTACTAATAATAAAATAGGAAAAATGATATATTTGGTAATAATAATATAAAATAATAATATGTACATAAAAATACATATATATATATATATATATATATGCATATAATAAAAGTATGTAATAATAATAATAATAATATCTACAATAAAAGAAAATATTAGGAAGCATACATAAAAATATATACATAAAAATTTACAACAATAATATAAAATAATGATATGTGCAAAAATATATATATATATACATATGTACATAAAATATACACTAATATAATAATAGTTATAATAATACTAGCAATAGTAATAATTTGTAATAATAATATATACACAATATGGTATTTAAAATATATATATATATATGTATATAATAGTATTTAAGAATATATACATAAGAAATATATAACTAATGGCATTAAAAATATATACATAATATATATAAAATACCTAAAAAAGAAGGGGAAAGAAGAGAGAAGGAGGGGAAAAGGAAATTGGCTAAGGGGGCGGTCACCGATCGATTATGGGTCATGCCGTCAAGTCGTCCGACCACCACGCCCACATGACCCATGGTGGTAGGAAAAGGTAAAATTTTTAACAATATATGTATATATAAGAATGAAAAAAACACAAAAAAAGAAAAAAGATTCGAAAGAAGAGGAAAAAAGAAAAAGATGCAACCTTTTTATTGATGTTTCTTTTGTGTTCAAAATTTGAAGGGATTTTTGTGTTTTTTTTTTTCAATCTTTGTAAAATCCCCCTCTCTTTACATGATTTTTGAATGGCTTTTTATAGCCATCTTTTACATGATTTTCTATTATTTCTTTTTCTATTTTGTAGGTGATGGTGGTAGACAATGGATATCAAAAATGTGAGGAAAAATGGGGCAAGTGGGAAAGTCGCTAGATGGCTAGGGTTTCTTGATTTTTTTTTGGGGGGGGTTAGGTTTTTCCTTTTTTTTTTTTGGGTTAGGTTTTTTTTTTGGGGGGGACTTAATGGGCTTTTGAATTGGGTTTAATATTTGGGTTTTGTAATGGGTTTGGGTAGATGTAAATGGGTCATGGGTTAAGGGTTTTAGTGGGTTTAGAGGTTTGGTTGGATTTTGATATAATCGGGCCCGGGTAATTTGGGCTTCTACAGAGATCCAAGGTTCGAATCCTAGCTTAGTGTTTTTAGAAATTTAGTTTTGGCCTTTTAGAAGGATGGAATTGGTGTGAAGATAGACTACAAGTGGAGTGTTTAGAAGAGAAAATTAAGGAAAAGATCAAGGGGTTATTAGGGAGAAAAACGAGAAGATGAGAAGGGAGAAGTGATTGAGCCGAATGGGGAATTGGGCATGGGAGAATGCAATTATAAGGCTTATAAATAGGGGCCGAATGCTAGGATATGAAGCTAATGCCGAATCTCTTTCACCCTATTACCAGAAACTATTTTCTCTAAAAGTCGAAAACCCTCTGTCTTTCTTTTCTTTTTCTTCTTCCTTGCGCCGAATTCTATTCTTCCTCTACCTCATTGCTAACTTTTCTTTCTTTTTTCTTGGAGTTGAATAACCCTTTTTTTCCATACAAAATCGTAAAGGGCCGAACCTCTTTGGCCAAATACCCTTTTTGCAATCACTACTCCTTCTACTTCGGTCAAATCTAGTGCGAGTATTGTTCTTCCAATCGGTTCTGCTAAGAATCTATTATGCTATTCTTGCCTCACTCTTTCTAATCAACTTTGGTCGGGAATTAGTATCGGATCCCGGATCTTAGCTCTCTACCAACATTGCTCTTTAGGTGTTGTGGTTTTGGTAAGTATCCCTCTCTCTTATTGGCTAAGGTGGCCGAATGTTTATAGTTAAGGTAATGGGGCTTGTGTTGGATACGAGTCATCTCTTATTCCTGTTTAGTTGTTAAGATTAATGCAGATCTAAGGAGTACGTAATCAAGGAAAAGCTATTAGGGATTTGTGTTCAAGGTAAGGTTAAGGTAAGGTTTCGGTTTTTAGTAAGATATGTATTAAACGTGTAATTAATCAAAGGGTGATAACGATTGTAGGTTTAGGGCTAAGGAGATCGCATCACGCTTGCTTACCAGGTTGTACATATACTGCACACACACTATGAATCGGCAAAAGCCGAAACGCTGAAAAGCCGAAAGTTTGGCTACGGTAGTCTTGCGAGTGCGCGAACACTCGTAAAAGGGAGACCAATAGGTTGCCTAAGACCCACAAGCAATTCCGTGGACTTGGGTTGTGATTTGGCCATACGGGCCAGAATGGGCTAAATGGGCTTGATGGGCTGTTGGGCCCATAATAGGCAAAAACTGAATACTGATGCTATGTGATAAGAATTTGTATTTGAGCATGAATATGAATATGACTGGGTCTAACGGGCCATATAAATGTGATTTGGGCCTAATGGGCCATATACAGGTGATTTGGGCCTAATAGGCTATACAAATATGATTAGGCTTAATGGGCCAGATACAGATATGTGAATTTGTTTGGGCGTTGTAAGGGGTTTTGGGCATAGTGTATGATAACTACATAAGACTTAATTAATATATTACGACCGTGGACAAGTTAAAGGGTTAAGGTGTGGCAATGAGTATATGCATGTCTAGAGCTAGATCTAGGGAGAGCTTGGTACTTAAGCGGTCTTAATGACCCACCTCATCTTCTCTGGAATCCTACCTGGTGCATAGTATTCGTTCATCTTTGCTCGCGGGACTTGTTAACGGGTTAAGGTAAGTGAAAACCATAATTAAGGGAAAATTACCGAAATTCCCCTAAGGGCAAAAATAACCAAAATACCCCTAGGTGTCGAATGTAAGTTTTATGGATGTGACATGCATATATATGATGTTCTGCTTAGGTTGCATTTGGGGTGGGAACTATAGGACGGAGGAAGTATATCAGGATCGCATGGTTGCCTGACAATCGTGGATCCACTGACGGCTTTTAAAGCCCAATTTGTAAATGAAGGTAGTTCAGCAATCGGGCTTAATAGAAGGTTCGATGTTTGGAGGGACTCTGGGTGGCCGGCTAGCAAGATAATTCGGACTTGTTTTCTTTTAGCATTTAAGTTTTTATTTCTTTATTAAGTGTGTTTAGATCAGATTGTAATAAGGTTTTCATTATGTTATTATTACTTGAATTATTTGGTTTATTATTTTTATGCGATGTAATTATAAGAAGTTGAACATGGTTTCTTAAACTAAAGTATGTTTTTCTACGCTTCCGCAACTCAATTTTTAAATAACATGTTTTCATAAAATTATATGCTACAAACAAGTGATGTTAAGGAGTTTTTTTTTAATTAATTAAGGTTTCTTTTATTTTAAGAAAGGTTTTCAATCAAAACACGGTTTTCGCTAAAACATTTCAATATAACATGTCAGATTCGGCCATAATGTCTGGGCCAGGTTTGGGGTGTTACTGTAGTTACAAGCACAAATGCAAGAACAATTGGCGAAAATCTAGTAAGATATGATGGATTAGATGCTAGAATCCCAAAGGAATATGATAAACCAATTAACACAACTGCTGACTGGCGGGGTAGAAAAAGGAAATAAGTCTGTGGTCAATGCTGGAGATGATAATGAAGAACCTCTTTACCCTTTGGGTTTTACCCCGACAAATGTTCAGATACAACCCGAGGTGTACCCTCAAATGCCATCTGTTACAATTAGGCCCCAACAGTTTCAGGCCGGTGTTTCGACGCTAATGAATTATCGAGCTAGCTCAGGCTCTAATCTGAGAGATAACCCAATTAATCCCGTTTTCCTCGATCTCGATAATGTGGTAGAAATAGAAAAGGCTAGGGTGAAGCTCTCAAAACAACTTGAAGACCGATGTAGATGGTTAGAAGAAAAATTTAAAGAAATGGAAAACGCCGATTATCACGGTGGAATCGATGCTAAGGATTTGAGCTTGGTTCTGGACCTAGTGCTTCCCCCCAAGTTCAAAACTCTGGAGTTTGAGAAGTATAACAGGACTAGCTGTCGCGAAGCTCACATCACCATGTTCTGCAGACGAATGATAGGCTATGTAAATAATGACCAACTATTGATTCACTATTTTCAAGAAAATCTGGTTGGGGCAGCATCCAAATGGTACAACCAATTGAGCCGTACCAAAATCAATTCATGGAAGGATCTAGCACAAGCTTTCATGAAGCGGTATAGTCACGTGACGGATATGACCCTTGATAGAATCACTTTGCAGAACATGGAGAAGAAACAAAATGAGAGCTTCAGGCAATATGCCCAAAGATGGAGGGAAGTTTCCATACAAGTCCAGCCACCTCTCCTAGAAAAAGAAACCATAATGCTTTTCATCAACACTTTAAAAGCTCCATTCATCACTCAAATGTTGGGAAGCACCACTAAAAGCTTCTCGGATATAGTGATGACCGACGAAATGATTGAAAATGTAGTGAGGAGCGGTAAGATAGATGCGGGGGACAGCACCAAGAGATCAGCCCCAAGAAAAATGGAGAATGAGTTGAATAACATGAGAACATACAACAAGGGTCATTCCAAGTCAATTACTGTGAGCCAGCCAAAGACAGTAACCACTACCTATCAGGTATCTACAAGACAAGAGTCCAATACAAGGACGAATATAGAAAGACCCCAGTTCACACCTATACCAATGACGTATAAGGAGCTATATCAGAATCTGTTTGATGTACACGTGGTATCCCCTTTTTACTTAAAACTGATGCAACCTCTATTTCCTAAATGGTACAGCGCAAATGCTCAATGCGAATACCATGCGGGGATTATCGGGCATTCAATTGAGAATTGTACTATATTTAAAAATTTGGTCGAAAGGTTCATAAAAATGGAAATTGTAAAGTTCGACGACCTATTAGGACCAAATGTGGCAGGAAATGCATTACCCAATCATGCTGACCAAGGGGTAAACAGGTTAAATGGAGGTGGGAGTAAGAATATCAAATGTGAGGTTGTGAAAGTTAAAACCCCATTAAGACGAATTTGGAAAGAGATGGTAAAAAGAGGATTGATTGTACCGGATTCAGAGAAGAGATCTGAAGGGAAAAGGAACTACTGTGAGTTCCATAATAGAAAGGGGCATGAGATCCAAGAATGCATCAAGTTCAGGGCCCTAGTGCAAGAGCTGATGGATAATAAAGAAATTGAATTTTATGAACAGATCAGAGGCCTAGAATGAATGTTGGGGAATTTGAACATTAACGACGGATCTGAATAGGGAACCGGGGATAGGATCTTCCAAGCATTTGCCCTTACATACTTGGGAGTGTTTTGAGCAATGGGACTGTGGAAGAGATCTTTGTATTTCTTAGAGCCAATTTAGAGTAATATTCAAAACACGCTTGTTGCTTTAAGCCTAGAAGGAATAAGAATCATTTTGTGAAAAAGGCTTATGTCCAAAATCTTTATTTCAATAAAATGCATCTTTGCTATTATTTTGAGAAAATATTCTTTTATTCTATACAAACAATTATTCTTAGATTCTTTTGTTCTTTGAACTTTCTTTCAAATATTCTTTTATTCTTCATTAATGATCACACCATACAAATAATTATTCTTAGATTCATTTAAACTTTGAAATATTCCTTCGTACCTACAATAGGTCTCTAGATATCAACAACATGAGTGACGGTGCTATTGACCCAGAATCTCCTTTTGAACAAGATATGTGTCTAAAGGACCTTAAGTCTTTGAAGATGATAGAGATTGTAGCCTACCTCCTAATTTTTTAAGGATGGTGGAACAAGATTAGAAACAAATCCTACCTTACAAAGGGTTAATGGACATCGCGAGCTTAGGAGAAGAGAAAGAGGTGAAGATCGGAGCCTATATCACCACAGAAACAAAGCGAGACGTCATTTAAAGATGTTTTAGCACGATCGTATCAAGATACGCCTGGGCTACTAAGATGTGTGGATGCTGTTAAGGCTAAGAAAATCTTAGAAGATGTCCGTAAATGTGTCTGAAGAACATATACTAATGGTTTTACAATGGCCAGGCAAATCATGAGGTTCGGGTACTATTGGTCTACCATGGAAGGGGATCGCATCAGTTATGCCGTAAATGCCAAATTTATGGAGACAAGATTCATGTGCCTCATTCATTTCTTCATAGACTTTCTCTATGTAGGGCATGAATGTTATTGGGCTGATCTCGTCAAAAGCTTCTAGCAAACATCGTCATCTTTGTGGCCATTAATTACTTTACTAAGTGGGTGAAAGTCGCTTCATATGCCAATGTCACAAAGTCAACAGTTATCAAATTCCCCCCAAAAAGGAGATCATGTGCCGACAAGGAATGCTAGAGATGATCATATCTAATAATGCAAAATTGCATAATTTCAAAAGTTTACAGTCTGTTTAAGATTAGACACCATATTACCCCAAAATGAATGGTGCAGTAGAGGCAGCAAAAAAAACAAAAAAATAAAAAAATAAAAAAACAAAAAAAAAAGCAAAAAAGATCATGGGGAAAATGACCGAGACTTGTAAATATTGGCATAAGAAGTCACCATTTAACCACTATACTTATCGAACGTCGGCTAAGACCTTCGCCGGGGCAATACCTTTCTCATTGGTTTATGGAATGGAAGTAATTTTACCCATTGAAGTCAAGATTCCTTCTCTCCAAGCTTCAGTTGAGTCAAGAATTAGATGAAGCAGAATGGGTACAGTTTCAATATAATCAAGTGAACCTAATTGAAGAAAAGAGTTTGAAAGTATCCATCACAGTCAAATATATCAAAAACGAATGATGCGAGTTTATAACAAGAAGGCTTGCCCTAGAGAATTCCATGAGAAGGACTTAGTTTTGAAAGGATCCTTCATATACAAAATGACTTCAGAGGAAAGTGGATACCGAATTAAGAAGGACCTTATATGGTAAAGAAGGCCTTATCTGGAAAAGCGTTGATTTTAATCGATATGGATGGAAAAAACCTGTCTAATCCCATAAATTTAGATTCTGTTAAAAGGTTTTCCAAAAAAAAAAACAAGAAAAGGAAGAGAGAAAAAAATAAAAAAAAAGGAGAGGCCAAGGTGAAAACCCACAAAGGGCGCATTGAGACCAAAGGGGTTTTGAATTGAAAACCCGTAAAGGGAAATTCAAATTTTAATAAAAAAGTGAGGCATGCGGTAGTCTTGCTATGCCTGAATTAACAAGGAGGAGGTATGCTACATCTTGGGTCATCGACAAAGTACTCTAGATCTCCTAAACACATGTCGAGCTTAATATAGTCCTCAAGAAGTTTGTACAGAGAAGCTCAGGCTGCGATATCTGGGGCACCTAGTTTTCATCTTACCCATATTTAATTTGTTATCCTTGATTACTGTATTCGTTTTGAGCTATGCTCCCAATCAATTTCCTTCTTATTACATTTGCTATTTTTGATTAACTTATTCATTTCAAGTTAATTTCCTTCTTATTGCATTTGCTATCTTTGATTAATTTATTCATTTCGAGTTATGCTCCCAATCAATTTCCTTCTTGTCATTGTTGTATCTTTTTCAAGCATTTTACATTGAAATAACAATTAATGGACTAATAATACTTTCACAAAAGAAGTTCTGCATATTACTCTGGAAGCTTTTAAATAGTATAAGAACCTGAAATAAGACTATTGTTTGGAACTCACTAAACCTAAGGGTTGGAAATGTTTAAGAAAGAAGAGCCCAAATTGTGACTATTTTTTCGGGTTTCTTGTCAAAGATACCAGCTGAGCAAGAAGGCAGTGTAATACGTCAGTGACAGAACCTTTATGAACAACAAGCAATGTCAACCTAAGCATTAAAGGGGGATCATTCTCGAAAAAAATGATATTCTGTATTCATGTAAATATTATGCATACACATCTAGTCATGATACTTAGAGAATGGTGTAACAGAGCAAATTGACTGAAGAAGATACAAATTCTATACCCCTGAATTGTAGTGGGATGGTTTGAAGAAGATACAAATCTTATACCCCTGAGTTGCAGTGGGATTGATTGAAGATGGTACAAATCCTATACCCTTGAGTTACAGTGAGATGGATAAAAAAAACCATAAATTTTATTTCCCTAAAGTTGCAGTGGAGCAAACCAGATGAGCAAATATGATTGTTTCTTCAGGTTTTCTGTCAAAGATACCAGCTGAGCAAAGAAGGCAGGATAACACATCAGTGACAGAACCTTGATGAACAACGAGCAATGACAACACAAATATTAAAAAGGGATCATTTTCATGACATTCTGCATTCATGCAAATATTATTCATACTCATCTAGTTAGGATCATTCGATTCATTCTGATCATAGCATCCTAATCATTTGGCATAAGCATAGACCCATGAAATCGATTCTACAGGTCATGTCCCCTAGAGGACGGTGTAACAAGATCAGTGAATCCACAAATCTCATCTCCCTAAAGTAGCAGTGGAGCAGATTGAAGTCATAGATCTTATCTTCTTGAAGTTGCAGTGGAGTAAATCAAAGATGGCGAATTTTATCTTTCTGAAGTTGCAATGGAGCAGATTGAAGCTACCAGCCTTATCTCCCTGAAGTTGTAGCAGAGCAGATTGAAGACAGCGACTCTTATTTCTATAAAGTTACAGTGGAACAGATTGAAGCTACAAATTATGGCGGATTTTATCTTCCTAAAGTTGCGGTAAAGCAGATTGAAGCCACCAACCTTATCCCTCTGAAGTTGTAGTGGAGCAGGTTGAAATTACCAATTCTTATCTCCTTGAATTCCAGCAGATTAGATCGAAGCTATAAATCTCTTCTCCCTGAAATTATATTGGAGCAGATCGAAGCCACAATCCTTATCTCTCTGAAGTTGCAGTAGAACAGGATAAAAATACACAAACCTTATCTTCCTGAAATTGTAGTGGAATAGGTTGAAATTACCAATTCTTATCTCCTTGAAGTTTCAGTAAAGTAGATCGAAGCTACAAATCTCTTTTCCTTGAAATTACATTAGAGCAGATCGAAGCACCAATTCCTGTACCTCTGAAGATACAGTGGATTAGAATGAGGTTACTTGAAGAAGAAGAAAAGAAGCACCGAGACCCAGCAGGTCCAGGCAAAATTAGCCTTTTTATAGTCTTTACACCATTCTTGTTACACGACAATGAGCAAAGAGGGGCAGCTGTAATAGGCCAATTTTGGCCTAGGCTCGAAAAAAAAAATATAAAACCAAATAAAATGTCTAACTCCAGTCCATTACAAAACCAAACCCAAAATAAAAATTCCAAGCCCAAAATTACAAGGCCTGAATGGCCCCAAAAATTAAACACCCTCAGAAAACCTAGCCCCAACCTAGCCTCTTCTAGCGTCACTGTTCCCACACGCTGCCCTTGCCACGACCTTCGTACATCCATGTCCTCACCCAATACCTGCAGACCAGACGAAAACGAAGGACAACAGACAGAGGAAAAACAAAAAACAGTAGCAAAAGCTTGTATTTTTTGGCTATAAAAGCCACCAAAAACACAATGTCAAGATACATACATTTACAATAGAGAAATAAAAAAAAAGAGCAATCAAAAGAGAACAAAAATTTCTAAATGTGGTTCTTTTTTCTTTTTCTGTTTGTTCTTTTTTTTTTCTTTCTTTATTTTTATCTTCATTTTAAAAAAAAAGACATAGAGTAAAAAGAAATCGGAACTTACCCTTTGTTTTCTTTGATTCCGCAAAAAAATTTGACTTTTGGCCCTTCGACAGCCATGAACGGCGGCACCGTCGCTGGCGACATGTGGCTGACACGGCGGGTAGTGGTCGGATTATTGGCCTGGAATCGGAGGGGCTAGAGAGGATAAATGAGGGTTTTATTTTTTTAAAGAGAATAGCAGATTGGGTTTTTAAAAAAAATCTTTGGTTTTGTAAAACAAGCTAACAACATCGTTTATGGCCTGTTTTAGTGGCCTCAAAACGGCGCCGTTTAAGGCTACCCACGTGCGACCCAACCCGTTCCAGGGGGATCCGTGTTTTTTTGATCATTGGGCTCTTTATGCCCCTGGTCCCTCTGCTTTTCTAGGTTGTTTTGATTTAATCCTTTTGTCATTTCTTTTATTTTTTAAATCGAACCACAAAATTTGTTGCGCGTTTCAAATTAGTCCATGACCTACTGATGCCCTGAAAATAGACGTGTGTCCAGATTTTGGTTTATTTTTCGAATCTGTCCTCAATAGTTTAAGCACGTTTCATTTTGGTCCCTGGTAGCCTTTTCTGTTATTTACAATTTGTACCCGTACTTGTTTCCGATTGCAATTTAATCCTTAACTTTTTATAACTTCAATTTCTTTTATTTTTTGATGTTTTAAATAACGCTTTATTTAATATTGAAATTTAATATTTTATTTACTTAACATTTATTTTTAACCCTTTTTAATTTATTTTATCATATTTTTACTTTTAATCTCGCTTTTTTATCCCTAATTGGTTTGATTTCAACCCTTTTGTAAATTTGTCATTTATTTACTTATTTTTAAGTTTATATATATTATTTATTTTAAACTGTTTTATATATTATTTGTTGATTTTTTAAATTATTTTAAACTGTTTTATATTTTATTTACCTTAAATTGTTTGTATATTATTTTAATTCATTTTCTTTGATTGTTAATATTGGTATTAAAGTAACATGTATTATGTGATTGTTGCCATCCTGTGTGCTAGGAATTATTTATTCGCATTTTCATATTATTATCATTCATTAATATAACATTATATTCATAAATCGTTATTCTATGTTCTATATTATCATTCCATCTCATTTCATCACTTCAAATATGTATCCATAATAGTCCGTTTTATTCCAAATAAAATAAATGCACATCGTTTAAGTATTTTACTCATTATTATTCAAAAAATAAAATTTTCAAAATAAGCAATATTTCGTATTTTGAGAAAACGAGAAATCGTACCCTAACTTACGGGGTTTCAATTTCTCGTTGAACCGCCAAATATCCTTTCAAATTAAAATACATGATTTTTAAATAAAGATAAAGACAATATTTCGTGTTTAGAAACTCGAGAAAGTTGTGCCCGGGGTTTCGATTCTTCTTGATGGATTTAAATAACCGAATATCCTTCTAAGTTAAGACACGTGGGATTTCAAAAAATAAAAATAAAAATAAAGACAAGCTCATTCTCAAAGGTCCAAGGTGTCGTGTCTTAACTTACGGATGTGACCTTTTGTTATCTTGAGACGAGATGATCTTTAACGTTGTTTTGATTTATTCAAGCCCTTTTTAGTAAAATTAACATTAATAAAAAAGGGATCGTAATGCAATTTCTTTCGAGTTTTTAAATATTTGACGTTAAAATATTAATTAATCAATTAGGTACCAATTTTGGGCGTTACGAGGGTGCTAATCCTTCCTCGTACGTAATTGACTCCCGAACCCATTTTCTCGAATTTCTTAGACCAAAATTGTTGTTTTAGTAAATCAAAACGTTCTATTAAAACGATTAATCATAAGGTGATCCGATCACACCTTATAAAAAAAAGGATTGGTAGTGACTCCCATTTTTTCGTTTTCATTTTCAAAACAAAAAATCGACCGTTTTTCAAAAAAATGGTTTCAACAATTATAATAAAATATTTTTTTGAAATTATAATTATATAATTTTTTGAAAAACTTCATAAATTTCTAAAGAGAGAAATCGCCGGTGCTGCGTTGTACGAACAAAACAAACCCAGACTTTTTCTTAACACTCGTTAATCTTCTTTTAGATAGTTTTGACTACATTTAATCAATGCATTAATGCATTTAATGGGCCAAGTAAAGTAACTAGATAAATTTTTAGTTGACTATGTTATTATTTGAATTGGATTATAACGAGGAAATTTTGAAGTGAAGTGACGTACTTAAGGTAAGGAAATTTGGTTTTGGATGTGTCAATACCAAAAAGGCAATGATGATGATAAACATGGATAAGTAGGATTTTGGAATGGAGTATCTTGTAAACGTAAGTCATCTTGAACAATGCTATATAACGAAGAGAGGTAATTCATAGTAAGAAATTTTGAGTATGATTAACTGAGATTATGTTATATGAGTGCAAAATTTAGATGTCAATGTTACGTTGACCTGACCGGAAATGATGACGGTAATTGTTTGTATGAATTATAACTCGTGAGTATGAGTAGGAATTTTGGTGCCATCCTCATGCTCCAATGCGAAATATAAGGTACGTATATGAATCCTTACATGAGAGTTGTCACACGATGCTATTATGAAAACCCAAGTTGCGAGTTCATCAAAGTGTGAACTATTAAGGGTTTTGGCGAACCCTCAAATGAAGCGTGAGCAAGGTTCGCATTGAAATACTGTTATTAGGTACTGATTTATTCAAATCAGTTTGTGTACAAGTTTTATATTTGCTTTTTCAAGATGCTTTGGTAGGGTTAGTTGATTTCAACTATATATTGCAAATTTTTAGAATGAAAATTAATGAAAATATACAAGCAGTTTATTCCATCTACTAAGTGTTTTTTGCTCCTTAGTCATTTTTGTTCTGGTCTCGATTCAAAACACCAACAATGTGTTAGGGGTCATCATTTCAAAATTAACCTTACTGTTATTAGTGCATTCTTTAAGCATCATAGTGTTGAAAGTGATTATCAAGTTGATTATGACATTATAACTAGTGTTCTTACTAGTGGTTTGATTAAATCTTAGTCTAAGAAAGGAAAATTAATAACCAGCAGCCCTCTCATCATGATGGTTCTATAATAGGAAAATTAGGAATCCTACCACACAAAGTCGGTTCAGGGTGTTTCTTTCTCAGTGAGTTGGTCTTCAATGAGATTGTGGGGCGAGATTTAACTAATGAACAAAGGACATGTCTTCCTTTTCCCTATACGATATAATAGATCTTGAAAAGTTAAAAGGATACTACCGTAGCTGAAGACTTCCTCTTGAAGAATTTAATACATATATTCAACTTAAAGGAGGAAAGATGTTGATGACATTGCCAAGATGACTTTAGTAGATACGACATCAGCTGAAGTTGCAGGTGAAACAAAGGATGTTATCACACCATCTGCCACACATGACATTGCTACAGCCATTAAAGAACTGGTTCTACAACACTTGAAGGCAAAATTACATGTAGTCAATCTATAGATCAAGCTGCTGAATCAGGGGAAAGTTGCTATTTTTCAACTCTAATAGGATTTGCAAATCCTTTAACTTTCTCTTTTGGATTTTCCAAAAAGAGGGAGTAGTGATGAGGGGGAGTTGAGTTTGATAATCTTGAACTTAAATATTTAGATACGTTTTATTTTTAAATGTTGTTTAGTTTAAGGGGAATTTATTTTAGGAGAATTTTTTTTTTATGCTTATGGTTGTGCTTGAAGTATTCATGCTTGGGTTTTTCAAGATGATGATTTGAAAAGATTGTTGCTGGATATTGTATATATGCATGTTGTGAATTATTTGCTGCCTCAGAGTTTTGTCAAAAATGCTAAAGAGGGTGATTGTTGGTGCACAAACTATGGAACATCCCATGGCTGCAACTGTTGGCAATTTTGACCATAATTAAAACTTCCTTTTTTTAATAGGTTTTTCAGAAACAAATTTAGTGGTAATTCGTTCAAACATGTGATTTATTTCTATTTTATGATAATTTTGTTTAATGTTTAAGTTGATTCGACTAAGAATATCATTTCATATGAGAATTTTGTTCAACATTTATTGAAAATTATTCATGAAAATATTATAAAGGATATTGGAGAATAAATATGATGTTAATATCCAAGGTAAATCTTGGCTTTTGTTCAAGAAGATAATGGGGCAAATTTTGTGATAAATTCCAAAGCGTTATATGGGATTATTGAAGATAAATTCTTATACCCCTGAAGATCCAGTGGGATGGAATGAAACTCTTTGAGAAAGAGAAGTACCAAAGAAGCCAAGTTTCGGGCAAAATTGGCCCTTTTAAAGTCTTTACTCTATTCTCGTTACACGACAATGAGCAAATAGGGGCAGCTGTAATGGGTCAATTTTGGCCTGACCCGATTTATCAAATAAAACCCAAATAAATAATTAAATAAATCAAATAAAGTCCAAATTACAAAACTAAAACAGCAGGCCCAATTTCCACATCAAATGACCAAACAATAAAAAAACCCTAAAGCCCATCTAGCCCAATAAACTAAACATTTTCAGCAGCAAAAAACCTAGTTGCAGACTTTCAGCCGTTGCTCCTCTTACGCGAGCCACCACCGCCACACAATAGCCCCCCTCTATGCGCCTGACACTCATCTGTCACCTGCAAAGAAAGATTAGCACGCAAGCAGTAAAAACAAGGAAGAAAACGACAAAAAAAAGGATTGAATCATCTTGTAAATGGCTTTAAAAGCCACAATCTCATCTTTGTTTTTTTACACACACATCAGTAAGAAAATAAAAAAACAGAAGCAAAAAGATTGATTTTAGTCTCCATTTGTTCGGGTTCTTCTTGTTCATTGTTTATTTTTTTTGTCTCTTTATTTTTATTACAAATCTATTTTAAATAGAAAAATAAATAAAAAGGAAAGAGAGGAGGAAACTTACCCGAATCCTCGCGGTTCCGACCACCGGTCATGGTGTAGGCATGGTGAACCACCGGCGAGCCAAAGGCAGGTCAAGGAGAGAAAAGGGGAGGGAGAGAGAGCAAGAGAAGGCTCTCTGTTTTTTTCTTTGAAATTCTAGGGCCAAATGAAAATAACAAAAAAATTGGGCCTTTTATTCATTTACAAAACGACGTCGTTTTAGGGTGGGAGTCCAGGTGGCAAAACGGCACCGTTATGGACCACCCGCTCGGGACCCGACCTTTTCAAAAGGAGGATCCACGTGTTTTATTAAATGGGTTATTTTCCCTTTTGGTCCTTCCGCATTTTTAAAATTTTTAAATTCGGTTTTTTTTTGCATTTTTTAATTTGCCTCTTTAATTTTATTGTGCTTTCACTTCAGTCCTTGTGGAGCTGCGCGTTTTGGAAGAAGGGATTATTTCCCTTTTAGTCCCTCCATGTTATTTGCGTGTTCTAATAGGTCCTCTCCCTCTTTTTTTTTGCTTCGAATCTATCCCCTAACTCCTATTTTAAGTCCAATTTAGTCCTTTTTTTAGCTATTTAGTTACTTTGTTATTAAATCAATTAATTTTATTTTAATTATTATTATATTATTATTGTTATTACTAGTATTTTTACTATTATCATTATTATTATTATTTTCACTATAACCATTATTTTCTGTTATCATTATTATTACTATTACTATTTTTACATTATTATTTATATTATTATTGTTATTATTATTCCTGATTTTATTATTATTAATGTATTACTATTATTCTTCATTTTATCCTTATTATTATATTATTATTATTATTATTATTATTTTACTATTATCATTATTATTAACCTATTATTGTTCTTATTAGTACGTTATTATTATTTCCTATTTTTTATATTATTATTTGTTGTTAACATATATTAGTGTACTATTATTATTATTATTATTATTATTATTATTATTATTATTATTATTATTATTATACTATTAAACTGATTTAGTTAATATTTATTTGTTTATTTATTTATTTATTATCATCATTATTATTATAGATTGGTTTTATTTTTATTTTTATTTTTACCCTTATTATTATCATTACATTTCTTTTATATATATATATATATTTTCTTTTTCCTTACATACATTTATTTTACTTGACTTTGCCATTTATTTATTTATATCCCTTTTTAACTTTAAAAACTTTAGACTTTATTATTAAATTATTATTTTTCTCGATCTTTACATTATTATTATTATTATTATTATTATTATTATTATTATTATTATTATTATTATTATTATTATTATTTACTACTACTATTACTTTCATTACTATTTTGGTAGTAATATTATTATCACCATTCTTTTGTCCTTGTATTATTGTTATTCTTTATTATTATTATTATTATTATTATTATTATTATTATTATTATTATTATTTGTTTTATTTTAAATTTCTATCATCCATAATTGTTTCACATATTCATATATTTGTTATTTTCTTAAAAATACTTGGACTAAATTTCTTTTACTTGCTTTATTTATTTGTTTGCTCATTATTCATTTGCTTTCCAAATGCTTAAATATAGTTTTGTTTATATCCGTTTTAGCAAGTTTTTTTAATAATTTTATTATTTCATTCATTTATTTATCATTCTTACTTCTAAATTACTTAAATTTTATATAATGTATATTCTTTTTATTTATTTTATTTTATATCCCTAATAAATAAATTTATAGAATTTTCTTTGTTTTAATACTTATCGTTCGTATTATTTTATCCTTACCACCATTATGTATTAATCTATCTACTTGTTGTCATTATTATATATATTCTTTTGAAATATAATTGTTTAAAATCTCTTATTTATACCAAATTTTCCCATTATCATCGTTATGTTATCTTAACCTTCCTTTGTAATTTATTTATTTCTTTTGATACTTTCATAATTATTTTATTTTATTATGCATATTCCTCTTTCTTTCATTTTTTTGGATGTTATTGTTTAATTAATATTAGATTTAATTGATAATGGCCATTGCGTGCATTAGAAATTATTTATTGGCATCTTCACATTGTGGCATTCATTAATATTATATCTAATTCAAGTTTTATTATCCCATGTTCTATATTATCATTCCATCTCATTTCATCACTTCATAGATTGCATTTACAATTTGTTACGCATCCTTATAAAAACCGTTTCATTTTATCCCCAACAAATAATGCATATTGCTAAGTGTGGCCCTCACTATTATTCAAAAACAAAAGTTGCAAAATAAGGCAATGTTTCGCGTTTTGGAACATCGAGGAATTGTGCCCTAACTTACGGGGTTTCGATTCTGTCATTGATTCTAGATAGCCAAATATCCTTTTGAGTTTTAAAATACACGGAAATCCAATTAAAATTAAAGACGACTTTGCGCTCGGGAGTTCATGGTATTGTGTCATAACTTACAGGATGTGATACTCCGATATCTCGAGATAAGGAAATCTTTAACAATCGTTTTGAGCTAATTCAAGCATTTTTAAAATCAATGTTAATAAAAAAAAGGATCGTACTTCAAATCCGTTCCCGATTTTTAACTTTCGACATTAAGACACTAACTAATCAATTCGGTACCAATTTTTGGACGTGTCGGGGGTGCTAATCCTTCCTCGCACGTAACCGACTCCTGAATCCTTTTCTCTCGAGTTTCGTAGACCAAAAACACTGTTTTAATAAGCTAAAACATTTTATTAAAGCGAGGGTGATCCGATCTGTAACGCCCCAATTTTTGGGAATTCTGTGAATGTTGGCATAGGTTTAATTATGTTAGTGGGCCTCTAGAAGGCCCAAGCTTAAGATAGAACCCGGCAATTTTAGTTAATTTTTGTTCCATAAGAAAAAGGGGGTGAAATTATGAAATAGGACCTATGTGAAAATGTTTGAAAATGCTATAGGCTAAATTGAAGTGGCCAAATAAATAGGAGTGCAAAATAGGAGGATTTACATGACAAACCTCCCATTTTACATGAAGTGGCCAGCCATCATGTTGTTGTAGACAAAATGTGCACTTGATATCCATAATTTATGGTATAAATTGATACAAATTGATAATGGGTTAGGTAAATGTTCCATGATAATGGGTTAGGTAAATGTTCCATGATAATGGGTTAGGTAAATGTTCCATGATAATGAGTTAGGTAAATGTTCCATGATGGGAATTTCATGTCTTTTGTATTAAAGAATTAAATGGATGAAATATGAAATTTTATTAAAAAAAATAGGGTGAAAAGAACAAAGTTTTGTCCATCTTTGTTCATCATAGCCTAAAGTTAGAGAAGAGAAAGGAGAGGAGAAAGCTCTTGAATGTTCGGTCACTTGAGGAAGAAAATTGAAGGTAAGTTCATGGTAGTTTGCTTCTATCTTGATGTTCATGAGTTCTTCTTGATTCTACCTTAACTCTTGAAGCATATTTTGGTTTTTAGTTGTGTTGTGAGCATTTAGTCATGAATTAAAATGAAGGAAATGGTTGTTGTTTCATGTTCTTTTGATGAAAAAAATGGAAGATAGGTGAAGTTGAGCCAAACAAATGAGCATGCATGTGCCTTAGATGTTAAAGGGAAAAATCAGCTAACATGTTGTGCTTTAAAATGATCAAATGGAGATTATACTTAAGTAAAATCATAGATATGTGATGATTGATTGGTGATATACATGTTTAAATAACAAGCATGCAAGTTAGGTGTGAAAGAGTGATTTGGTAATAAATCTGCTTGGGACAGCAGCAGTAACGTGACTTTGGAAAATCACCATAAATTGTGGAAGATGAGTTAGAAGCTGTATAAATTATGTAACTAAATCTTAATGAGTCTAGATTCAAATGGAATAAACTAGAACATATTTTGAATTCTGTACAATGAGAAATTTGATTCGTAATGAAGAGTGGTCAGATTAGTCAAACAGTGAAACATGGGAAACTTTGAGAAAAATCTGGTATTGATTGGCTAAACCAAAATTCTGAAAATTTTATGGATAGAAGATATATGAGTCTATTTTCAAGGAAAATTAACGGAAATTGATTTGGAGTTTCGTAGCTCCAGTTATAAATGATTTAGTGATTGTTGCTCAGGAAGATAGCTTGCAGTGAAATTATGATTATGTGGTAAACATTGACAAAAATTTGTTAATGAGTTGCTTATTGTTTTCTTATAAGCTTACTATGATCTGTAGGTGTGGTTGGCCAAATATTGTAAGGGGTTAATCATTATTTCGTATTTGAATAGTTAGATTAACGTGTTAGTAATCCAATTGTAGGCGTTCGTGTGTGGATCTCGTCGGCATATAAATCGTAAGCAAATGTGTAACTAACACCCTCTTTCTTAGTCCGGATCGGCAAAAGTCGAAAAGCCGAAATGCCGAAAACCGGTATTTTGTAGATTTGCGAGTGTGCGAATGCTCGTGAGGTAAATCGATTAATGTTTTTGGTAAACTGCAAAATTTGGACTGCAAAGTGCATGATTTCTATGCCCTCGATATTTTTGGGCTTAATGGGCCAAAATTGGAATGATGGGCCAACAGGCCCAATTCAGTAAGAACCCTCGGTACGTGATTCTATTAGTACGTGAAAAGTAGGAATATGCATGAAAAACCCTAAAATAGATAAATTACTGAAATACCTTTAAAAGTGGAAAATTTATAGTTTTACCCCTAGTAGATAAATTACCGAAATACCCCTAGGGTTAAATTGACCTAAATGCATGTTTGATTGTTGTTATTTACTGCATGCCATGTTGTTATTATCTGATGCATGGGACTGGGATATTGACGGAGGAAGTCTTGAAAGTGGCTTGTCCACGTCTTGGAGGCTTTGCCTTAATTCTTTGTTAATCTGAGCAGCAAGTGCAAGCAGAATGTGGAGTTAAATTTGGGTGGGTTGAGCTATTCCCACATGGAGTGTATGGCTGGTACAGGTGGAGTGTAGTGGTTGGTGGGTTGAGTAGTCTCCCCAAATGGGCTTGCATATGTTTCTTGATGTTGCATGTATTTTGAAATGAGCCTATGGGCCATCTTGTTATCTGAATAAGGGCTAAGGCCCGGTTATTATAATGAAAAGGGCTCGCCCAGTACCACTATTCCCCAAATGGGCTTGCATATGTTTATTGATGTTGTATGTATTTTGAAATGGGCCTATGGGCCATCTTATTATCTGAATAAGGGCTAAGACCCGGTTTATTATAATCGAAAAGGGCTCGGGCGATACCACTTTATCATGATAATGGGTTAGGTAAATGTTCCATGATAATGAGTTAGGTAAATGTTCCATGATGGGAATTTCATGTCTTTTGTATTAAAGAATTAAATGGATGAAATATGAAATTTTATTAAAAAAATAGGGTGAAAAGAACAAAGTTTTGTCCATCTTTGTTCATCATAGCCTAAAGTTAGAGAAGAGAAAGGAGAGGAGAAAGCTCTTGAATGTTCGGTCACTTGAGGAAGAAAATTGAAGGTAAGTTCATGGTAGTTTGCTTCTATCTTGATGTTCATGAGTTCTTCTTGATTCTACCTTAACTCTTGAAGCATATTTTGGTTTTAGTTGTGTTGTGAGCATTTAGTCATGAATTAAAATGAAGGAAATGGTTGTTGTTTCATGTTCTTTTGATGAAAAAATGGAAGATAGGTGAAGTTGAGCCAAACAAATGAGCATGCATGTGCCTTAGATGTTAAAGGAAAAATCAGCTAACATGTTGTGCTTTAAAATGATCAAATGGAGATTATACTTAAGTAAAATCATAGATATGTGATGATTGATTGGTGATATACATGTTTAAATAACAAGCATGCAAGTTAGGTGTGAAAGAGTGATTTGGTAATAAATCTGCTTGGGACAGCAGCAGTAACGTGACTTTGGAAAATCACCATAAATTGTGGAAGATGAGTTAGAAGCTGTATAAATTATGTAACTAAATCTTAATGAGTCTAGATTCAAATGGAATAAACTAGAACATATTTTGAATTCTGTACAATGAGAAATTTGATTCGTAATGAAGAGTGGTCAGATTAGTCAAACAGTGAAACATGGGAAACTTTGAGAAAAATCTGGTATTGATTGGCTAAACCAAAAATTCTGAAAATTTTATGGATAGAAGATATATGAGTCTATTTTCAAGGAAAATTAACGGAAATTGATTTGGAGTTTCGTAGCTCCAGTTATAAATGATTTAGTGATTGTTGCTCAGGAAGATAGCTTGCAGTGAAATTATGATTATGTGGTAAACATTGACAAAAATTTGTTAATGAGTTGCTTATTGTTTTCTTATAAGCTTACTATGATCTGTAGGTGTGGTTGGCCAAATATTGTAAGGGGTTAATACGTATTTCGTATTTGAATAGTTAGATTAACGTGTTAGTAATCCAATTGTAGGCAGTTCGTGTGTGGATCTCGTCAGCATATCGTCGCAAACAGGTGTGTAACTAACACCCTCTTTCTTAGTCTGGATCGGCAAAAGTCGAAAAGCCGAAATGCCGAAAACCGGTATTTTGTAGATTTGCGAGTGTGCGAATGCTCGTGAGGTAAATCGATTAATGTTTTTGGTAAACTGCAAAATTTGGACTGCAAAGTGCATGATTTCTATGCCCTCGATATTTTTGGGCTTAATGGGCCAAAATTGGAATGATGGGCCAACGGGCCCAATTCAGTAAGAACCCTCGATGCGTGATTCATTAGTACGTGAAAAGTAGGAATATGCATGAAAAACCCTAAAATAGATAAATTATGAAATACCTTTAAAAGTGGAAAATTTATAGTTTTACCCCTAGTAGATAAATTACCAAATACCCCTAGGTTAAATTGACCTAAATGCATGTTTGATTGTTGTTATTTATCTGCATGCCATGTTGTTATTATCGATGCATGGGACCGGGATATTGACGGAGGAAGTCTTGAAAGTGGCTTGTCCACGTCTTGGAGGCTTTGCCTTAATTTATCGATAATCGAGCAAAGAAAGGTCAAATCGTGGAGTGTTAATGGGTGGGTTGAGCTATTCCCACATGGAGTGTATGGCTGGTACGGTGGAGTGTAGTGGTTGGTGGGTTGAGTAGTCTCCCAAATGGGCTTGCATATGTTTCTTGATGTTGCATGTATTTTGAAATGAGCCTATGGGCCATCTTGTTATCTGAATAAGGGCTAAGGCCCAGTTTATTATGTCTGAAAAGGGCTCGCCCAGACCACTATTCCCAAATGGGCTTGCATATGTTTATTGATGTTGTATGTATTTTGAAATGGGCCTATGGGCCATCTTTATTATCTGAATAAGGGCTAAGACCCGGTTTATTGTAATCTGAAAAGGGCTCGGGCGATTACATTTATTACTGAATGGGCTTAGGCCTAATAGGCTTGAGTGACTTGGGCTTTGAATGGGTTTTCCTTACACTGAGTTTCCCAAACTCACCCCTTTTATTTTCATCCAAGCGAAATCCTCAACCATAGTGGGCTTGGAGTCGTGAGGGAATTGAGTGGCCACATTGCTCGAAAGTTTGATTTTCTTCCGTGAACTGGACATCCTTTTATTTACGTTTGAAGTTTTGGGTTTTAAATGTAATAAGGCCGCTTAATTATTTTTATGGTTTTAATATGTATTACTAAGATAGGTATTACTTATTTTAACTGTTGAAATTGGATAGCTTTAGGCGCGTTTTCAAAAACAACAATTGATTTCAAAATAACACGACAACAAGCAAAGCTTCCGCAATGAAAGTATTTTCCAAAATTAATCACTTTTCCTAAAATGACATAATCAAATCGGTTTCTAGAAATATCCATGACGTTAAGGTGTGGCAATGGCGGTATGCATGTCTAGGATTGGATCCGAAGGAGCTCAGTATTTAAGCAATCAGATGGACTCACCACCTCTTTTCCTGGTTTCCTACCGGTGCATGACTTCCATTCACTTTAACCTATAATGAAATTATCTTTTAAAACACTAAGTAAGTTTTTCTGGTTCAACAATATAAAATGTTTTGAATGCTTCGATGTGGCATGTCGGATCCGGTCATAATGTCTGGGCCGGGTTTGGGGTGTTACACGATCACACCTAATAAAAATCGGTGGCGACTCCCCTTTTTTGTTTTCATTTTCAAAACCAAAGTTGATTCCCGTTTTAAAAAATGGTTTCGACAACTTAATCGGTGAAGATTGATGTTTGCCTAGTCGAATGTTATCCTACTTTCCGATAAGGGCTTACGTGCTCTATAATTAAAGATGTCGTGGGAATGTAGCTCTACCAACAAATTGTTTCTTTTGAGAATATTTATTCATGTCCATTATTATTTAATTTGCGAGAGCTTTTCGCATGTTCTTTTTGTATAAAAGGGGGAGTGTTTTGTGAGTCCACTAGGAAAAAATTAGAGAAGCTGCAACATTTTTTAAAGGGGCAAGGTTAAAATTTTTTGTTCTACTTTGTATGGTAGTTGATTCAATTTTGGGCGAAGCCCGCAAACCTAAGTTAAGTTCAAACTGTATTAAAATTTTTTATGGTTAATTTTTTTTTATGTGCTTATTCATAGGTGAATCACTTGTGGCACCATTAGTTATTAGTGTAATGATATGAGAAAAAATAATTTTTATTTAATACTGTTGAGGCAAGTTTTTGAAGTGGTTGTCTATGTACCAGTGAAAGTAACCATTACGTCTATCAATGCTCAGACACATAATTTTTGTCTTATTTGTTAGCATGTTTGACCAAAATATTTTGATCATTTGCTTGTATCTTTTGGAGGATTTTGTGCAGTCAATCTTGTGCTTATTATTGAAAAAGCGATTGCATCAAGTAAGATTATTTTTTAATGATTCTTATATGATCTATTTGCCTTATACTTAGATATGCAATCCAAGAAGAAATGAACTAGCTTTATTATCTTTTGTATCCTTATATTAAATATAATTGATTTGATGAGATTTGGGCATATGAAGACAGATTAAATGTTACTTTGTGAAAATGAATTTGTGCTCTAAATATGAAAAGCTCATTCAAACTTGATAGATGCTCGATTATTGAGTCAAAATAAAATTTAAGTGGCTATCGAAATGGCAACGGAAGTGGTGACTTTGGCTAGCACTTTGACAAACAAAATAACTTGCTTTATTTGGAGTTAAAAATCTTTTTAACCAAATCAGTTGAGCAACAACTTAAGTGAGTTTGTATATGTGTGTTGGCTTTTATTTGAAGATCCATCTTGTCTTTTAAGATTGGATCGAATCGAGTTGAACAATCAAATCCTTTAGATTGTAAAGAACATATAGGGATAGCATTGAAGAACAAATCTACAACAATACACTTTACATTGGTCTTTATTAGTATATTGTATTTTGTTATTCATTAGCTACTGTTTAATGGGAATTGAATTGTAATTGATTTTAGTATGTTAGCAAGTCTTGAACTTTTATAAATTTGAGAGATTTGTATAGGTTTTGTACACAAAGTTGAGAGCACTTATTTGTTCATTGAGGAAACGTTTTTGTAAGACTACATTGAGGGTGTAAAACAAGTTTATCACTAGGTTTTACAACAAGAGAATTTAAATATGAGTGATCTAGATCTAGGTATAAAAGTGAGGCTGCTATATCGGGGTGTGATATGACTTAAATCACTTGTTGTATTGGGATTAAAGATAGTGAATTTACTCACTAAGCTAGGCTCTGCAGACATGGGGAAATCGAATTGCGAAACAATTATTGTGTGTTCTATTTTCTATTATTTATTGCAGTGTCATCCGAAGTTCCCACTTCTGTGACCACTTTTGTCATCACTTACACACTATGTTTTTCTTAAGCAATTATCGACTGTAGGTTCTAACAAATACATGTGTGTTAAAATAATTAAACGTCATGAAACAAAAATAATTAGTACAAAATTAAACTTGAAATTAGAAGGATGAGTAAACTCTCGTATGAAAAAATTTCTTCAAAATAAGTAAAAAAAAGAACAATCTTCTTTTTGCCATAAACAAGTAATGTGAGTGATTAAAAAAATTTAACGATTATAATTAATTTATTACTAACTCATATATTAAAACATGTAAAAAAAAAATATTCCTACGCATTAATGTACTATACGGTGTTACAACCTTTCTTAGCACACCTAGCTACCACTCACGTTTATTCAACTTCCATGAAGTTGTCATGATGAAAATGTTGAGAATAATGGTAGAATAAAAGAAATATAGTTGTAAAAATTCCAGCGTCGAATCGTATACCTTATGAGAGGTTCGAATTTGATCAGCGAGCTGGTACTGCAAAAGAAACTTGTTCATTTAAACCCTATTGTTTCTCAAAGAAGTTGAAGAACAAAATCATACATTATATATCATTTATATGAATGAAGGCAAGTAGACGGGTGAATATTCTACATGTCTAGTCTCTCCAAGGCATTAGAAATGGGTGGTGTGACCCATCCGTAAAAGCTGTCATAGCTAAGCATGGATGGACAATCGAAGGTTAATTATAGATATATGGAATTTTCGAATATTTCTTGATTTTATTTGTTTTTCCATGCATGCTGATTTCAACAGTGACTCATAGAATGACCGATGGTAGCAATAGTAGAATATTGTTGATAGATATAGAAAAGTACCAGTTTAAAGGTTTTTGATTGTCATTCACAAAGAGATGTGAGTCATGTGACTCAATTATTTCTATAATTTATTATATTAATTAACATTAAACATATTTTTTGTTTTAATAAAATTTAATTCAACTATCGAAAAGTCTTATCAATTTGATTTTCCACTTTTTCGCGTCCAGCCAATCAAGTAAGGTTAATATGTCATTAAAATTTGCCAAAATAGGTATACTTTCATTGTTCTGGAAAATTTCGTCTCCATATATCAGGTTTTGACGACGAGTTCTAAGGTATTCATGTATTGGCTGCTTTAAATCAACATCAAATTATTTAAGTTTTTTTTTTTTAATCTATTTAAATTATTTTACTGTATTCTATTCCATCTGTTTCAATAAATATCAGCCCATACTAGTATTTTGGCTATTAAAGTGTACAGCGGTTTTAAATCAATATTAAATTATTTAAGTTTTATTCTACTCAATTTTTATTTATTTTGGTTATTTTAGTATTTTCTACTTGTTTTCATCGATACTTGACTGTATTAGTGTGTATCAATCATTATTGGTGAATAAATTTTTTTGACATTTTAAATCAATTTTTAATATACTTTTGCTTTAATTATTTTTTGCTTTCATATTTACGTTAAAAAATATAATATAATTGTAGAGGTCCAATTTAGTCCGGGCCGAACAGAAACTAAATATAAAAAACTAAAAAAATAAAAATAAAAAAATAATAGAATCTATTAATAAAGTTCAAGTCCAATTACAAATGGCCCAAAATTTTTAAAAAAAAAACCTAATAATCTAGTGGCCCAATAGCCTAAACAATTTTCAGAAAAAAACCCTAGCCTCTGCGCTGCACCCCACATCAACGTACTCGCCGCCCTAGGCCTGATACGCCCTCGCCGCCCTTGCACCAATGTAACGCCCTGAATAATTTAAGTTTGTAATTGTGAAATTTGATACAATTGTGTATTTGCTTCGGTGGTTAAATGTTTTAGGTGTGTATGTGAGGTCTTGGGTTCAACTCTCACTTTTGACAAAGTTTTGTTATTTTAGATCCAAGTCTTACTCTTATTGAGTGGGCTTATATTAAATTGTTTGTTAATTCATATTAAAATGAGCCTACTAATTCGAGTAGTAAAGAGTTAATGTGTGGGAGGTCTTTTGTTTAAACCCTTGCGCAAGCATAGGTGTTAATTTTTGCTCGGTTTTGTGATAGAGTTTCGGTAGAGTTGGGATTCTGAGGTAGTTGGATGAGGTTAGTGGTCAGATTTATTAGGATTTGGTAGTTAGTGGATGGAGTGGGGAGTTTGGGGGTAATTGAATTTAATTTTCATATTTATTTTTCTTTTCCCAAAATTTTGCTACCTTTCTGACGTTTTCTACTTTTTCCTCTGTTCTCTTCTTTTCTGTCACTTTTTGTTTTTGTTGTCGTTCCACTCTATTCAACCAATCGGTTGTTTTAATTGTTGGGGCTCAGTGCTTTGGTTCTACACCGTTCATTTTGGTAAGTCTGTAGGTTCGTTCTTTTGATTTTCGCTCTTTTGAATGGGTGTTGGTGTTGTGGTTTAGGAGATTAATCTCTGTGAGTGTGTGCGTAGGAGAAGACCATGAAGCTGAGGAGTTCGCTACAACAGCTTAGTCCGTATTAGTGATTTCTATTCGTGAGCGGTAAGTATGTGATTACAGTTGGTCATTATTCTAAGGCTTTATTGTGGAATAGGTTTTGTTTGAGTTTCGTAATATTTTTATTGAAATTGGACATTGAATTGTTGATTATAGGTTTCGTAGGTCTTGGGGTTGATTTCACATCAAAATTGAACCAGGTGTGTTTCCAAAACGTAGAAAATCGGGTTTCAATGAAAGCCAAAAAAGCGCTCTGTCGACACTACATGGGTGTATGCCCGGCCATGTGGTTGGCAGTGTGCAAAACACGACCGTGTTTTTGACGAATGTGCGGTTGTGTGCAAGACACAGCAGTGTGATGGTATGAGTGTAGCTGTATGGGCCACACGGGCCAGGCCATATTGGACTGGGCTAGGCCGTGTCGGCTATACGGGCAAGGCCAATCTGGGTGTGTGGGCCCATACGGGCATATGGTCCCATAATTTTGAAATTTTCCCTAGGGTTGTACGGGTCGTTCCGATCGATTGTGGGCCTACTGTAGAGTCGGTAAGGGATAACCAAACCCTAAAATTATGTGATCTGATATTCTGCTCTGAGTAGGACACTGTTATGCATGTCTGACTATTCTATAAAATTTATACATGTTATCTATATACGAGCATGTAAGCATGATATTTCTGTATCTTTATTCTATATATATGATTGGGGTGGGAATTGTATATGTGGAGGAAGTGTTCTAAATGGCGACCTTCGCCTATATTCTGGCAGCTTGACTGCATATTATCTTATATGTGTCGTAATGACACGATGTGGTGTGTAGGGATGGGTGGGTGTTACCCCGTATGGTGTGATGGGATGGTTAGAGTTAGTGTGTAGAGGATGGCTGTAACGCCCCAAAATTTTTAAGAATTTAATTGTGAGATTCTGTAGTAATTAATTTATGTATCTGTGGTTCTACAATTGAGTTTAAGGTTTAGAGTTCGAGTTGCGTTGCTAGAATTTTGTGATTGTTTAAAACAACCTCCACCTATGTGTTCCGTAGTTAAATTTAATTTTAGGCAATTCGGTGACAAGAATGAGCCTGCTGGTTCACTGGTTAAGCATCTATTTGTATTCTGTCTGGTTTCAAGTTCGAATCTTGTAGTATGCATTACGAAGTAATTTTTGACCATTGTCGGAAGAAGGTGGTTAATTTTTAAGTTTTCTGAATCAAAAGTTCTTTTTTTTTGTTTACATTTTCCTCTTTTCACTAAGTTTTTCTCTTACTTCCTTTCAATTTTTCTTCTTTCTTTTATTTTTCTTCTTCGAGATTTGATTATTTGTTAATTAAGAACTCTTCATTGCCTGTTAGGACGACTGTGTGATTTTGTGTAAGTTTTGCTTTTGTTTTATCTCGTTTTGCTAGTTTTGTCAAGTTAACGGTATTATGTTGAAATCGGTTTTACTTAGTTATTTGAATGCTTCATTTAATCGTTTGACTGGTTACCTTTTTAGGCGGAGATATTATAAGAGGCGGTAATCCACTGTGATAGTCAGTTTTCTCCTATTTCGTACAAGGTGAGTGTGTGAGATAAGTTGGGGTTTCGTCAAATCTTTTTCGACATGTTTGACAGTGGGTCGTTTTGTTCTATTATTGAAATTAATGGTGTAATTGATTAGTGATTTGATTATCTAAGTTTCAGGTAGTCTCCGTAACATTCATCCGTTAAAGCGAAATTAGGTGCGTACCGGAGATTTTATTTTTCAAGTTTCAGATCATAAAAAATGGTGGCTGTTGATGCCACATGGCCAGGCACACGGGCATGTGACTAGGCCGTGTGGACCACACGGGCGTATGGCAAGCCTTACGAACGACCGTGTAACTCATTGTTTATTGAATTAAGGCCACATGGGCGGCTACACGAGCATATAACTAGGCCGTGTGTGGCTTTGCTAATGCAGGGTTCTCATGGTCAGGGACATGGGTATGTGGCAGGCCGTGTAACTCACTGTTTGTATTTAAGAACCACACAGCTAGGGACACGGGCATGTGCCTAGGCCGTGTAACTCACTGTTTATGCTTGAAAACCATACGGCCAAGGCACATGGGTGTGTGCCCATGTCGTGTGTAGGATGTTGGGCCCGAAAACTTTTTCTGAGGCCGAGAACAATGCTAAACTTTGAAATTGGTTTCCCCAATGTACTGTCTGATACATTGATATTGATCTGTAGATCACATAATTGAACATGCACTGTAATATCATTCTGTCATTGAACTGTTAGATCAATTTTGTATTGTATTGGGATGACTAAACATGTGTTATTATAGTGTATTTTGCATTGGTATGGGGTGAGATGCTGTGAAGAAAGAAGAAGTCTGTTCTGAAATCGTGGCTTTACCACTAAAATTATATCTGATTTTGGTGCTTGTCGCGTACTAAATTAACAACTAAGTTGTGTAACTGTAAAAGTGTCAACAAACATTTGATGGTGTGCAGGGTTAGTTGGGCATTGAATGTCCTTAATGGTGTGTTGGGATGGCAGAAGATGGTGTGTAGTGGGTGGGAATAGGAAATTGCATCTGAATCTGATTGGTACCACATATGAACTTAAATTGCATATACGTATACATGTAGTTGGTCTAATCTGAATTTGAATTGCAAATACTTCTGAAATGACCTAAACATCTGAAATTGGAATTCACCTTGAATGAATGCTAATAGAATAAATTTCTTTTTCGCATTGAGTTCACAACTTACATTTTTATTGATTTGGTTTCAGGTGGTTCCCAATCTTGATCGGGTCAGAGTCGCGGAAGCTCGGTCAAACTTTTATCTTTTTATTAAGCTTTACTAATAGGGGTTGATGTTTTACTATGTTATGGAATTTAAGATGACTATGTGTTATTCTCGTTGTGATGAATGTTATGCATTATTTGGTTTAATTCGACTGTGTTATAGATATATAAAATTCTAGTACGGATGATGTAACTCTTCAAATTTGGTCTGGACGTCTAGGTTGAGTTTAGAGTGTTACAATGGGGGTAAGATTCTGTGTATTTGTTATGCATATCCGATTCTGTTATTTGTATCTGAAATGGACATAAATTTGAATTTGTATTTGACTGTATCTGAGATTTCTATCTGTATTGCATGTTTATTTCTGCTAGGTTACACACTGAGTTTGCGAAAACTCACCTCTGTTTGTCTGATTTGTTCAGGTAATCCACAGACTTAGGCGAATCGGTATGACGGAGCCTCACAGTGACCACGTGTTCATAAACTGTTTAAGATTATGATTTTTATTTAATTAATGATTTTTTGGGGAGTCTTGTAATTTATGAACTCTCTGGACTGTTTGGTTGAATTTTGGATTTGGATTTTTTATTTAAATTTTTTATTTTTTATTTGCGACGGTTGGCTAAAAACATGGTTTTTACTAAAACAATGGTTTTCTAAAAATACGAACAGGATTATTAAATATAACAGTTTCTAAGACTTCCGCTATAGATTATGTTTTGACAATGAATTGTTAAAAAAAGCTTTCAGTAATAGTTTTTAACGAATATGGGTTACAAAGCTTTATCGAAATAACTCGATTTTCAAAACCCATATTTGCGACATCTCTAGATTCGGCCATAACGTATAGGCCGGGTTTAGGGTGTTATATTTAGTGGTGTCAGAGCCAGGTTCTAAAACTCGGGCTGTGAATTTTGGGTTCCAAAATTGTATTTCAAAAGGGACTGGTTTTGAAATAATTTGGATAATTTTGAGTAGGCATGTGGTACATTGAGTCTCTAGCACCGATTCTGTGGGTATTTCTGAACATAGATAGAATATTCTGAAAACACTGTAGTTAGTACTTTCTGAAACTGCACTGAGTTAGTTAGAGATTGAAACCTCTAAAATATTTCTGAACTTCTGATAATTTAATCATAAAATATCTGCTAGTAAATACTGGAACTGATGTATAAAATTCTATAATGTAGACAAATTTAAATATACGATTAACGCTCGTGAAACTCACGGTCGTGGTATTCGTGGGAACGGTAAAAGTCGTAGGGGGCTCGAGCTGAGTCTTCCTCTCTGGGTAGTATGACAAATTTAGACACGAGTGAGACACCGACCTCGCCTGCCACGGAGACTAGGTCTCAAAGTCGCTTGGTTAGGGACGATGCACTGTCCCAAGCCATGTTGAGGGTGTTGGAGAAGGTCGTTGGACACTATTTTTGGATCTGGGGGCCATGGGTCGGTAACTGAATGACTCTGGTCCAATGGAACTAAGCTATTTAGGGGTGTCATTAGAGTCGCCCCTGTTTTCATTATTATTACTTTTATTTTTTTTTGTATGTTCTTGTTCTTGTTATTTTATTGTTTCTTTTATTATTTTTGGCACTTTTATGTCATGTCCATTTATCTTTTTAATCATGCATCTTCCATTTTATTTATTTATTTTAAGTTACTTTATTTATTTATTATTATGATATGATTGTTAATAATATTATTAATATTATAATTATATTATAATTATTATAGTATTCATTTATTTACTTATTATTTATCATTCTAATATTCTTCCCACATAGCCATTTTATATTATTTCATTATCACTATATCATACATTATGTTTAAACATTTGTCCGTTTCATACTCTGCCCGAATAAACTAATTATACATCACTTTAAGCGTTACATTAATTTTTACTTGACGCATGAAAAGAGAAATTTCAAAACCAAGACAACATTCTTATTTAGAGATTCGAGAAGTTATTCCCTAACTTACGGGGTTTGGTGTTCTTTTTAAACCTAAATAACCGAACATCCTTTTAAAACTAAAAACACAAGAGATTTAAACAATAATCAAATAAAAAGCAATTTTAATTTCTATAATTCGGGATGTCGTGTCCTAACTTACAGGACATGACCCTTTCGTTTTGGTTATCTCGAAATAAGAAAGCTTCTTATATAAGTTTTGATTTAACTAAATGATTTTAATAAAAAAAAAATCATGCAAAGAGGGATTGTATTTAAATTTTTGAATTTTCAATTCTCGACACTAAGACATCAAGTAATCTATTAGATACTAATTTTGGGCGTCATGAGGGTGTTAATCCTTCCTCGTGCATAACCAACTCACGAATCCATTTCCTAGATTTTGTAGACTGAAAAGAGTTGTTTTAAATCTAATATTTTATTAAAATGAGTTTTGAGGTGATCTGATCACACCTAATAAAAAGTATTGGTGGCGACTCCTATTTTAGTTCTTTTAAAATAAAAAATCGATTTCAAAAAAAAATTCCGACAATAATCATGCATTAAATAATGTTATTTAACCTATTTCATGATTTTAAATTATATAAGCAAATTTCTACTTATGTAATTGAGATATATTTGCATGCATACTAATATATATTTTTATTAAGAAACTAGAAATTAGACTACAAATATATATAAAAATATTTAAAAAGAATGATAAATTCAATATGGCATGCAAAAAGTACACTGATACTTGTTAGAATATTCTTGAGCATTGATGGAATTTGCAAGAAAGGTGTAGCTAAAGGACATCAAAGTTAGATATCATGATGATTCTCTGATACTTTAGTCACTAAAGGTTCTTAGGAGGGTGATAGTAAGGAAAAATATTTTTTTTTATTGAGATAGGTAAGTTTAAAAAGATCTTGGTGATTGTTATATCCTTGCCTAATGTGTCATGCCTCGTATTTTTATTTATTATTTCGTAAATTTATTGAACAAACAAGTATGTGGTGAAGAGGTAAGAAGTTTAATTAAATTCCTAGAGATTTTAGGTGTAATTCCCCTCTGTCCACCTCAATTGCCTTGTAGGCAATGATTCTTTTCCCTTTTTACTAGTTAACTTACCATAAATAGCCCCATTTTCACTCCATTGATCCACTTTTTGTGCCTTTGTCCCCCCTATTGTTATTTTCTTTCCCTTACCATATCTGATTGGGCACTCCTAAACCCTCATTTTTATTTTTATTCACTTTTCTCTCATATTTTTCTCTATTTTACTCCTACAACCACCATTGTTTTTACTTTTTGTCACCATACCACCACCGTTGGCCACCATTTCTTCATCAAATCACCACCTCGACACCTCTAAAACCTCCTCTCTCTTCCATACCTCATCCTCTCTCACCATCGCCGTGCCCCCCATTCTATCACTTGCACCTCTGAAGTAGAGTACTTGATGGCTAGGACTTGTCCCCAATTAGCCTCCCTCTATAAATTCCCCATCTTCCAAGATTAAAAGGTTGGCTGGGTGGAGGAGGGAGAACAAAAAAAACCATAATCCATCACTCAACTAAAACGTCATTTCAAACCTCCATCCTTAGTGTCTCTTGCACAATCTACAATGTGAAACACCACTTAATCAGTCGCAATCATCTTGTATAATTTTATTGTTATAACAATAATAAATTTGATGTATGTTGTTTACTTTAAATCACACTTGAGATTATATCTCTTTTCGTGAGCAACTTAAAGCCTAACGTGTTTTGGGATTGAGTCATTCTCATATATAACGTACCATCCAATTCAATAGCGACAAGGTACAAATTGGTACTCTTATCATATTTTTGCTAATTTTTTGGTCCACCACATGGAAGTCATGGCTTAACCTTTTATTTGTTGCATCTATCATGTACTAAGAAATTGGGCTTGTTGGGCCAAGCGGATGTGTGGATCTTAATCCATTATTCTATGTTAGTGAAACAATACTTATATGTATGAATATTAAAACAAAAAGGATACACCTACCGTTATGATAATAATAACCTTGGTCCTTGATTGATTAGGCGTATATAGTGTATGTTTAATATTTTATTTATAAAAGTAAAATTTATAATTAATATATGATATTCTTCTATTTATTTTGATAAAAAAAGTTAAATATGATAATATTTCAATTAATTTTTCCATTGAGTATTTTTAAATTTGATAAAATTGAATTAATAAAAAGTGTCAGCTATCATATTATTCCAATAGGATTCTGAGTACTCATCCAACCATTTCCTGATTTTAATTATTTTATTTTATTTTCATTTTATTCTTCCAGGAAATCACAATTTTTAAATAGAAAGCAAAAACCTACGGGATAAAAATAAATTGTTCACATATGCTAACAGTTAGTTTTTGAATTCTATCGAGCTTTTGACTTAAAAGGTGGTGTTTGGTATGAGAGAAAAATCTAATATTTTCTAAGAATTTAAGTGGTGAGTGAATAATTTTCACATATGGTAGATTACTGTTGATGTATGAATCTGGTAAATAATAATATGGTACTTTATTATTGAGTAAAATTAAAAATAATGGAGACTGTTTTGGAGATTAGGATTATTAGTATTTATTTATAATATTATAATTAATTATTATTTAATAATGAAGTATTATTGGATTAAATTACTTTATATTTAAATTTAAATATATCTTAAATATTTAAAACTTAAATTAAATTAAATAAAATATTAATTTATTTTATTTAAAATAAATAAATAGATTGTTTATTAATAAAAAATAAAATTTACAATTCCAGGAGCAAGTCCCACCATCACACTATTCAAAATTATTTTAGCCTAAATCTGATTATATTTCATTGTGTGTTGTAATGATTGATTGTTATTGTGAGTGTAATTATAATTATAATTTTAAAATATATTTCCTATATGAATGGTTTAGATTGAAGCAACATTATATAATAATTCAAATATTATATTACTTACCTGGGGTGAAAAGAGAAAATCTTCTTAATATAGGTAAAGATGTCTGGTCTTATTTGTGAAAAAGAAAAAGTTAAAGAATCTATTCTCAATTCACATAATATGAGTGGATATAAAGCAAGTTTTCTTTTGTTAGAAGAAGCATTCATAGCAAATATTTTGAAGCTTTTACTTTTATCTTTAATTTGCATACTAAATAGAGTTAAATCCAAAAAGTTAGTATTTTCCTATTTTCTTATGTTTATGCCATCATGTCGTTTTCAGAAAATGATGTCTGTGGAAGTAATTAAAACAATTAATTTTTTATTAGTTGAATAATATAAACACAGACTTTAACTAAGGATCTTTGGTAAAAATTCCATCTCTCTTTTAATTTTTTTTAAATAATCACAAAATATATATTTAAAGCAGAGACAATCTTTTTTTACAAGAAATTCTCCCTCCATCTCAAATTCAATATCAATATCTATATTTTTGGCCAATTTTAACGCCAATTTCAATCAAACAAGTAATATTTAAATTATTTAAAAAAAAAAAAAGAAGAAGAAGAAGAAAGAAAACACATCTACAAAAATATAAGTTTAATTTTTGTAAAATTGAAAAGAGAGATGGTGAGGATTGCCATAAAGAAAAAGAGAGATACGTCAATGGAATAACAGATGAAGCATCTTGGTCCAAGAAAACATTAGGCTCCAGGTTCGATATAAGTTTTATGGCAGACAGGATAGGTATAATTGAAAGAGAGAACGATATAGTAATACTTTGATGAAACACTGAGCATCGAGCTGGCTTATACTTAATGGATTTTAGAATTGGATCCCTCAGTTCATTAGTTTTTAATTTTCATTGATTTAATCTAATTTAAGATAAATAAAGTATTAAAATAACAAAAGTTATAAAATTATAAAATTGATTCAACCGTTTTTTATTAAATTCAATTCAATCAGTTTATATTGATTCATGTATTAATTAATATATAATTAACTCCGATTTAATCAATTTAATCGGTCAATCCAATTTCAAAAATATTGTTCATATTAAACTCGAGTTGTAGAAGTGAAAAAATAATATGTTGTAAAAAAAATTGGATAAAAGAGTTAAATAAAATAAAAATAAATATTGGGCTGACACTAGGCAGACCAAAATTTTAATTTTAATTTTACTTTATCTAAATAAAGTAGTTCTATTTTACAAAAAAAATAGTAATTGTCTAAGTTATACCATTCACTATAATTTGAATGGGACCAGAATTTCAAGTCAAGATAGTCTGTACGAATTGAATTTAAACAAATATATATGATATTGATAAATGTATAGATTAGGACAATTTTTCTCATATTCATTCATAAACATTTCTACTTTTAATCTATTAACACCAATAAAAAGTGATTTTTTTCTTTTTCCTTTTTGATATGTTAGAAATTATACATTAGGATAGATGAAAAGCTAAGCAATTTGCTTCAGCTCCCGAAATTGGAATTCTATTTTAGTTGGCAAGAGATGTTGAATTTGCATATACAAATGTTATCGGGTTAGAATATTAGTCTCGCACTTTGTGTGACTTTAGGCAATTTTTTTGCTTCAAAAACACCTAAGTCAGCTTAACTCCTAACACTTGAGGGTTCAAACAAAATTTCTTCAAGGTACCAATGCAAAGCGGAAGCAATTCAAAGATGAAATAACTTTAAAGATGAACAAGCCACAAAAAAAAAAAAACACCTGAGAGAATGTTTGAGTGAATGCTCTCAATAATTCTATTACTCAAAACTGAAGTGATTTACAATAAGGGGGAGAGACTTTTATTTATAGTTAAGCTTCTCCAAATTCAACAATACAAATTAAAGTACATCAACGGCTAAGATTAAAAGCTATTTATAAAATCAAATCACTAAGATTACGGAATCATATCTTCTAAAATTACATATCATATCTAATATTGCATATCTTTGAAGATCACATTCCTTATTTGCCATGTTTTGTAGATGGGCCTTCAATCTCTCTAAGCAACGAGCCAGTCCGATTGGGCCAAATGACCTACCTTGAACATGATGGATCCACAAGTACGCCATGGTTGCGGACTTCCATGCGCAACCCATGACATTCTCCTTACCTGTCTAACGAAACCTTCGTCGCGTCCTCCGAATTGAACTGGTCTATCTTGTCTTGGAATTACCATAGGGCCTTGGCAGGTTCCCAACTTACTTCACTGTCGGGAAGTCCCTTCCATCACACTAAGTACTCAGGGCTCGATAGATAGTACTTCCATCTGGTCACACGGTTTGCTATGATGCTTTCAACTTCGTGATCATAGGATACATTTACCTCAATTGGAGCTCGTTCGTACTTGCCTTGATCTAGATCCTTTTTATCCTTATGAAAAATGGCTTAAACATACTGATATGAAACACCGGATGAACCTTGAGTTTTGTTGGCAACTCAAGTTTATAGCCCACATTGCTTGCTCTTTTCACCACTCGGAAAGATCCTTCATACCGTCACACAAGCCCCTTGTGCAAGCTATTGTGACGCAAAATCAAATATAATTTCGTAATGGCAGAATCACTAACCTGAAATTTCACATCCTTATGACTTTGATTAGCCCACTTCTTTTTGTGCTTACTTGTCTTGTGTAGGCAAGCTCTGGCTAAGTTATTATGCTTTTTCCATTCTTTTACAAATCTATAAGCTACTGGATTTGGTCCTCCATAACGGGTCGCAACAATGTTGGGTGCGAGTATCTGTTGGCCAGTCACTATCTCGAATGGACTTTGATTTGTTGCCCAACTTTGTTACAAATTTTAAGAAATTTGAGCCACATCCAACAACTTTGGCTAGTCCTTCAGAGTAGCGCTCACATAGTGCTGAAGATATGTCTCTAACAACGCATTCACTCATTTGGTTTACCCATCAATTTGCAGATGCATGCTAATGGAAAAATTTTCAAGTCTGAGCCCATCAGCGGGAATAATTTCATCCAGAATCGGCCTGTAAATTACCCGTCTCAGTTTCTAATGATAGATTGAGGCACTCCCCAATACTTCACCATATGTCCAAGGAACAGATGAGCTGCCTCCTCAGCAAGGCACTCCTTGGTTACTAGAATAAAGGTTCCATACTTGGAAAACTTGTTCACCATAACAAAAATACTCGCAAACCCATTAGACTTAGGCAAACCAACAATAAAAATCCATAGATACACTCTCTCATGGGCGTTCCGAATGGGAAATGATTGTAGCAATCCAACAAGAGTTTTTAACTTCTACCTTGTCTTGTTGGCACACTAGATAAGTTCTCACATAGGTCTCCACGTCATCACCCATGTGAGGCCAATAGTAACAATCCTCCAAAAGGGCTAAAGGGTGGTGCATACCTGGATGGTCACTCATCTCGATTTATGATACTCTTTCATGATTTCCTTGGACAGCTTCCCATATTGAGGCACATAAAGGCAAAATCTCCTCGTTTTCCCTTCCTTGGCAAGCTCGATCAAATTTTTAACTGTAGGATCATGGGATAATCCCTCTCCAATGCGCTCCAAAAGAGAGCTATCAGGCTGGCTGATTGCTGCAAACTCCATCTTTCGGCTAAGTGCATTAACCACAGTGTTGGCACTCCCCGATTTATATTTAATGCTAAAATCAAACTCTGCTAGGAAAACTTACCAATGATCCTGTTTAGGAGACAACTTTTTTTTGGTTAGAAAATAATTATTTGCTACATTATCGGTATAGACCATAAACCTGGAAGCTAACAAATAGTGTTTCCATATATACAAGCAATGCACCACAACAATTTTTTTTTTAATTGTATGTCGCCACTTCGTCTCATTAAGATTTCAAATTTCAAAAGCAACTGGATGCCCATCTTGCACCAGTACTCCTCCAATTGCATAGTTTGATGCATCTGCGTGTAACTTGTATGGCTTTGAATAATTCGGCAAAGCAAGTACGGGCTCCCTCGTCATCACTTACTTCACTTGGTTAAAGGCATTCTTACATCTAGGATCCCAATCCCACACTTTACCCTTCTTTAACAAATCTGTTAAAGGTGTGGTGATTTTGGAGTAGCCTTAGATGCAGTGTCAGTAGTAGTTCGCCAACCCAAGGAAAGATCGTAACTCTGTCACTTTAATTAATGCTTACCATTCAATAATGACCCGAATCTTACTTTCATTCATCTGGATCTTGCCACCTCCCATAAGATGGCCTAAAAATAGCATCTTTCATTGGGTGAATGTGCATTTATCCTCTTTGACATACAACTTATTTTCCCATAAGGTTTGGAACATATCTCTCAAATGTTTTACATGCTCCTCGAGCGACTCACTGTACACCACAATGTCGTCAAAATAAATAACTACACAACAATCTATGAAGGGTTGAAGTGGTACAAAATACAGTTGGAACATTCATGAGTTTGAAACGCATTACAAGGAACTCATACAAACCATACCGTGTCACACAAGCTGTATTTAGCTCATCCCCTTTAGCTATTTGAACTTGATGGTACCCCGATCTCAAATCTAACTTAGTAAACCATCTCGTACAACTAAGCTGATAAAAAAATATGCAATAAGGGGAATCGGGTACATGTCCTTTATAGTGATCTTATTTAAGGCTCGATAATCAATGCACAATCTCAAAACCCATCGTGCTTCTTTTAAACAACACCGGCACAATAAATTGGCTTTTAGATGGTCTAATGAACCCGACATCTAAAAGCTCCTTCAATTGTTTCAGCAATTCTTCCAACTTAGGTGAAGACATCTAATATGGAGCCCAAGTTGGCAACTTAGTGTTGGGAATCAACTCGATTCTGCGATCCATCTCTTTCTTAGGTGGCAACTTTTGGGCAATTCTGCTGGCATCACATCCCGAAAAGATTGAAGTAACTGACGCACTTCCTTTAGAATTTCACTAATGGACTTAACGACTTCATCGACCTTCAAGGTGGCTAAATAGAAGACTTCATTTTTACGTACTCTTTTAGTAAATTAGACCGTCAACAGTGTTTTTCCCTCAATACTTCTTTTCCATTTCATTCGCACTATACATTGATGGTTCAAATCCGATGTCACTATATAATTTTCGGAAGGAAAAATAGATGTATTAATTCAGTCAAGGAAGCTTAATCCAACTACAAAGTTATAGTCATCAAATAGTATTACCTTAATGGTTACCTTATCGGTCCAATAGCCAAGTTAGAGTTCCACTTCTTTTGCCACAATTTTTATTAGAACACTTTCTGAGTTCACCGTCTTGATCCAACCCGGTTCATTTTGGATCTTGAGACCAAGTTTACGAGCAATCTCTTCGAACATAAACAAATTTGATGCACCTATGTCAACAAGAGCATTCAATCCTCTGGCAGCCACTGTGATATCCACAAGTATCAATTCATGACTTGTCTTATCTTCGAAACCCCCTAGTATTGAATCAAGATTCTCTGTTGCATTTTCATGCTCATTACTCTCATTGACGACAGAAAATTTCGCTCACTTTGGGCAATCTCTTACCATATACTGGCCTGAAAAAGATAGCAACATATCAGGCTTTTCTTTTCCCATGGCATGTCTTGCTTAGCTTTTCGGGTCTCGTTTCTTTTTCACATTGTCTTTGTCTCTCTACCATTTCCCTTGGGTTTGAATTTGGGCTTGGAAGACTCAGAATTTTTTGGCTTCTTAACATTTAGCTCAAGAATCAATTTAGCAACAGTCATGGCTTTTGAGAGTTCTTCGACCCCTCGACGTTCCAATTCTTACTTAACCCACGACTTCAATTTATCCATGAAAAAGAAAAAGGCCTCATCTTCACTTAGATTAGTAATTTGAAGCATCAACTCACTAAATTGTTTCACATACTCTCTTATTGTGCTTTGCTGTGAGAATTGGAGCAACTTAGCCCAAGCCTCCTTATTGATATATTCTAGGTAAAACTGTGCTTTGAAATCCTTTTTGAACTCCTCCCAAGTCTCAATTTCAGTTCCATCACATCTCACATCTGTGGACCTATGATGCCACCACAATAAAGCAACATCAGTGAGATACAAAGAATCAGTGTTTACCTTAGCATCATCCTCCTTAATATCAATGGCATGGAAGTATTGCTCAATCTCCTATAAGTTGTCGACCTCTCTTATGGACCTTGCTCCCTTGAACTTTTTCAGTTTGGGAGCATCAACCTTATGGCTCGGTGTTCCACCTAACAGCCTTTTCCCCACAATAATATGACAAAAAGTAAGCTTCCCCTCGAGCTCCTCAATTTTTGTATGCAACTCTGCCACTGTGGCTTCGTTGTCTGCTTTCATTGCCATCATAATATCTTCAAGAGTCTCATTCTTTTCTGTCAGCTTAGCCACAGTGGTGTTGAGGAGAGCTTGGTATTCATCTACATTGGAACTAATGGTCTATGCCACATGCTCTTTGAGTAGCTCTTTCTCCAAGCTAAGCTCTTCGATGCGTCCCCCCATCATCTTGAGAGTTTCCTTTGTGTCCATGGACTCATTGAGATTGACCATTCGACCTTCTAGCATTGACAACATATCCCTTGAACGACTAGCTTTCTTACCCCTCCAACGGGTCTCAACTTGTTTAGCAACTTCTTTTGACATCTTTGAACAGTGCCTTCGCAACCCTAGCTTGAATACCAACTGCCATAGGGCTAGAACTTTAGTCTCACAATCTGTGCGGCCTTAGGTAATTTCTTCGCTTCAAAAACACTAATTCAACCTAACTACCAATAATTGAAGATTCAAACAGAATTCCTCCAAAGCACCAACGCAAAGTGGAAGGAATTCAAAGACAAAAAAACTTGACAGATGAACAAAGCCACAGAAAAATAAAAAACACTAGAGAGAATGTTTGAGTGAATGCTCTCAAGAATTCTATTACTCAAAACTGAAGTGATTTACAATGAGGGGGAGAGGCCTTTATCTATAATTGAGTTTCTCCAAATTCAACGGTACAGATTAAAATACATCAATAGCTAAGATTAAAAGTTATCTACAAAATTAAATCTCTAATATTACAGAATCATGTCTTCTAAGATTACATATCATATCTAAGATTGCATATTTTCAAAAATTACGTTCCATAGTTGCTATACTTTGTAGATGGGCCTTCAATCTCTCCAAGCAAAGGACTAGTCTGATTAGGCCAAATGACTTCCATTGAACATGATGGATCACGCAAGTGTGTCATGGTTACAGGCTCCCATGCGCAACCCATGGCACAAGGGGATAGTTGTACTTTTTTTGGTGGAGATATAATTAAAATTTTTGAATAATATTGCATGAAATGATTAATATATGTGAAAATTTTAAAATTGAGTTTTAGGAAATGAAAATTCTAAAAATAAAATACGATAAAATTTTAAAAAAAAATTGTTTTCGTAGTTTTTTATTAAAAATGTTTTGTAAAAACGAAAATGATGAAAACAATAATTTTAAACTTTAAATGAATTGGTCCTAGTTCAAAGCCATATAAATGCAAAAACATCCTTTCTTTTCTTAAATAGTTTTTCAAATATTAATTTTGATACCTTGTTTGAATCCATATAAATAGGGGTGAGCAAACCTCGATTCGATTTGAAAAAATCAAAAAATTGAATTTTGAGTTAATCGAATTGGGTTATTCGAGTTATCCGAATTATTCGAGTCAACTCGAATAAGTAATTTGAGTTTTCAGTTCGAATCGAGTTGAATTTAACAATTCGAATAATTCGAATAACAAATTGGTGTAAATACCCTTTTGGTCCCTGCCAAGTTTAAAATTGGTCTTTCTCTCAATAAAAATTACAAAATAATTTAAAATAATTTTGAAAAATTCAAAACAATTTTAAAATTCCAAAGATTTATAAAATTCCAAATTTCATATTTTTAAAAATTATAAAAATTCAAAAAATCTAAAAATATATGAAGAAAGTTAAAATTTTAAAAATAGAATAATAATTTTGAGGACCTAAGTATGTTAATTAATGATTCAATTTTATCAGACTAAAACATTTTATTATTATTTTATTTTGAAAAAGTTTTCAAATATATATGGTTTTAAATTTATGTGCTCTAACATGGAATTAATTATACTATAACAATATTTTAATTTGACATGTTTAATTTTTAATTTAACTCGAATAATTTCACTATATTCGACTCAACTCAATTTCATTTCATTTAACTCGATTCGAAAAAAATTCAAATAGAGTTAGGATGATAAAATAGGACTCCTCAACTGTATTAACTTGAAATTTTTTTTACTTGACTATATTTGATCGAACGCTCACCCCTACATATAAATATAATTTTTAATTTTATTTTCATATTTATATTATAGAAAATAATTATCAAATATGAAAAATTAAAACAATTTTTATTTCTACTTATTAAACATGCTTAAATAGAAAATAAAAGTAAAAGTAGAAAATAGAAAATATTTTCCAAAATCAGACATAACCTTAAAATCTAATTTCTCGTGATTCTTCTTTAAAATAAAATTGATGTGGTGTACAAATAGGCGTCAACCTAAATAAGATAAGTGTATTTATACACTAACCATAACATAGATACAAATTCATAATATATTACTAGATTATGACATCTATAATATTATTTAAACACATAATTGTGTTGGTGCCACAAATCAATTAAGTAACAATTCGGATAAAAAATTATGATTTTTATGATTAAAATAAATTATATAATTTGAGGTATTTTAATCATTTTCATTTTAAAAAACCAATAAAAATTAATTGCATGGCTATACTATTATTTAAGCTCAACAGTACCAACTCAATTAGAGAAATTATGAAAACATCCTTTCGTAATTAAAATAACTTATATAATTTGAAAGTATTTTAGTTTTTTCATTTTTAGAGAAACTCAATAAAAAAATAGCAAGTGATTGGATTTCAACATGTAACATTTTCATCAATAAAAATATTAACTTTACCATTGAACCAAAACCTTATTTTAATATAATATTTACATTTTAATTATATTATGCATACTATACTATCACCATCAATTGGATATATTGATAATGTTATTTTTAAAGTAAAATTTGTGTTCTAAGTACGTAATTTCCACACATATACACGTAACAGAATTTTAATACTTATAATGTGGAAACAAATTTATGAAAAAGTATATTTATTAAAATTTATGTAGAAATCAAATGAAGCTTACGTTGAAAGTTTAAAAACAATAATTTTTTAGGTTTAAGTCGTATCATGTATAAATTTTTACAGATTTTATAAAAATATAAAAAATGAAAACACTCTCATAATAATATAATTTATTTTATAAAAGAATATATTTTAATAAATTTCTAATTAAATTAGTCCACGCCTTCATAATAATATAATTTATTTAAAAAACTTTTTAATCATTTGTTAATTAAGTTAGTGTTGATTAAATCATAATACTAACTAATTTTAAGTATAATACGGATAAATGATACTTAACCTTTGGGAAGTTATGATTTTAAAATGCATTGTACTTAGCCTTGCCGAATAATATTTTACAACCTAATTTTCTCGGTTGAAGTTGCCTAAATAGAATTAAAGGCAGGTTTAATGAATTAAAAACTATAATGGTTGAAAAATTAAGTATTAAGATATAAAGTGAAGATTTTAAATTATAATGTATATTTAATATATTAAATAAAATTAGATGGTTTGATAAATATAAATATTAAATTTTTTTTATTTTATCTTTAATTTTAAAGATTGCATGTTAACTTTAAACAACTTTATTATAAATAATATTATCCATTGCATATTGCTTACATATCGTACAGTTATTTTAGTGATCAGTGGCAAAACAAGGGGGGTTGGTAGGGCCCGACCCCCCTAAAATAACTTTTTTTCATATGAACTCTTCAAAAATTTTTAAAATTTTAAATTAGTAAAAATAAAATTACACTTTGATCCTCTTAAAAATATAAAATTTAATTTAATTCTTTGAAAGTATGAATATATAGTCTATTAAAAGAGTGAAATTATATTTTTCTATAATCTATTAAAACAGTGAAATTATATTTTTTCTATCGTAAAAATCTAATTTCGCCACTACCAATGATGCCGTAGAAACTAAACAAACTTGATTTAATCCAATAACGGAAAACAAATTATTTGTAGCAAATTAATAATAAGTAATAATCAAAGACTGGATTGAAACCAATAATAGTTTTGTACTATAGTATTTGGTAAGTACATTTCAGCAGACTTGTAAGGACTGCATGGGATACATTTCACGGTGCTTCTCCCCACTTGAGTAGCTAGCTAGCTGAGAATCATCACCACAAATACCTAGTACTAGGGAAGACGCAAAACTAATATATATTTTGGTATGAAAATGAGGAAGCAAAATATGGAAATGTGTGGTTTCGATTGGAGAAGCATGCATGCGTGCATGCATCGCTTGGAGTTAATGGATAACCGAATTGCATTCAAACGGGTCACCAACAACTTTCTCGATTCCTTATTCCCCTTAATTTTCTTCTTATTTTACCCTGCACAAATTAAAGGTCAGCAATGAATTTGTTCATTTATACTTAATTAAAACTATATATATATATATTATAGACAAGCGCTAGATGCTTTGTTTTCCAAATTAATATTGGCCTACAAACTGTGCCTCTAAGGGCATATTCTTACCCCCAAGCTCTTTATAATGTCTACTCTTTCTCTTGGTTCATGCAAGCTTTTCTTATTACTTTTTGCATATCAGCTATGGATTTAGAGTGTGCCAGTCAAGAAACAGTAAAACAAGGCCTGCTTGCTCGTGGATGGCCACCGATTAAGGGTTTTAGCAAGCACGTTAAGACTAAAGTGTTTGAATTTTTCAGTCACTTGATAAAGCTTGGCCAAGATGATCCAAGAAGAGTAGTTCACTCCTTGAAAGCCGGACTTGCACTCACCTTGGTCTCATTGTTTTATTACTACCAGCCATTGTACAAAAGCTTCGGCGTTTCCGCAATGTGGGCTGTGATTACTGTTGTCGTCGTCTTCGAATTTTCTGTCGGTATGTTGTGTCACACACCCCCTCGCCAAAAATAAAACAAATTAAGCTGACATAAATAGTTTTTGACCTGATAGCAATTAACTTCAATAGGGGCTACACTTGGGAAGGGAGTGAATAGAGGATTGGCAACATTGCTTGCTGGTGGTCTAGCTGTTGGGGCTCATCAGCTGGCTAACCTATCGGGACGGATAGGTGAGCCCATAGTACTCGGGTTCTTTGTCTTCCTCCAAGGTATACAAAACTGGCACTTTAACAATATATCCACCCAAAATTCTCCTTTTCCACAGTTTCTTCAAATACATATATATGTATATGTTATCCGTGATTGCAGCTGCGGTATCAACGTTTGTAAGATTCTGCCCCCAAATCAAGGCGAGATACGATTATGGGCTATTGATATTTATTTTGACATTCTCTTTGATCTCGATTTCGGGTTTTCGAGATGATGAAGTGTTAGAATTGGTTCACAAGAGATTGTTAACCGTCCTCATAGGTGGCTCAACCTGTGTCATAATATCCGTTTTGCTTTTCCCTGTGTGGGCTGGTCAAGACCTTCACAACTTGATTGCTTCCAACATGGAAAAGCTTGGGATCTTCCTAGAAGGTACCCATCTCCATTATCAACTCCTCAAAAAGCAATGTATGTATCTAGTTACAGGGTCTGGAATATGTTTACAGGGTTTGGAGATGAATACTTTAAAATGCCAGAGGATGGAGAGTCCAAAGAAGATAGACCCTTCTTGCAGGGTTATAAAAGTGTTCTTGACTCCAAAACCAACGAAGATGCCTTGGTGGGTCAAAACCTCTACTTGTTTTCCATCTCTAGTTATAAAAATAAAAAAGATTGTTCAATTTTTGTTATACGCAATTATCTCGCCCAATACACTCAGCATCCTTGATTCCGACATGAGACTTGCCCGGTCAAGGGCTTGCTTCTTAGGGAACCACCATCAGATTCCATCGAGATTGAATGAAACTTTATATCAACAATTTTCTTGTTTGGTTTTTAATTTATTTTTTCTTGAACTTTTAGGCTAATTTTGCAAGATGGGAACCAAGGCATGGTCGATTTCAATTCCGACATCCATGGAGGCAGTACCTGAAGATTGGAGCTCTAACACGAAAGTGTGCCTATCGAATTGAATCTCTTAACGGACACCTATATGCTGACATTCAAGTATTAATGTTTAAATCTCCACGTTTTAAATTCATGTATATTTTAAATTGGCAAATCATTTTATTCTAATGTTGCAGGCAAAACGGGAAATCCGAAGTAAAATCCAAGAGACATGCACAACAATAAGCATGGAATCTGGTAAAGCATTGAAGGAACTATCAATGGCGATCAAAACAATGGTGCAACCATTTGCTGCTGATATCCACATTGAGAACTCAAAATCCTCCGTAAAGAATCTCGACACTTTGCTCAAATCAGGGTTATGGGATGATGAAACGGACCTATTGGAAGTGGTACCAGTGGCCACAGTAGCTTCGTTATTAATCGATGTAGTCACCTGCACGGCCGAAATTGCTGAATCTGTTAACGAACTTGCAACGATGCTAAAATTTGAAGTCGTTGAGCCAACTGTCTCACCTGAAAAGACCGAGACAGGACAACCTAAAATTGGGATATCTTAGAAACCCATTTCCAGATAATAGGAATTCTGATTCCACCAGAAGGAATTATTATATTAGTGAACCGACGAATCTTGGGGTGTAAATAATATCTTATATATAAATATATTTATTCACTGATTGCATTAAGTTTTGCTAAATCTTGGAATATGAAATTTGACCAGGATGAGGAACACTAAGATCGAGATCGTGTGGACAAATTTCTTTGCTTTTGTACCGTACTTCAGTTGCTACTTGCTACTGTAATAACTAGGAATATGACCATTCACCACGCCTTGGTCTTTTTTTATTATTTTAAGAGATAATGTCATAAATAGTTGGTATTTTAGTATCTTAATATAATTTATTGGTTTTGTTTGAAAAATCACTTAATAATTCAATTTGAGTGTAATTGTTTGTTATTAGTTAAATGTGATATTTTGAGTAATCATTGTAATTTATAAGTTCATTGAATTGAGTGTGATCAGAGTACTTAATTATACTTTTTAATTCTTAGAGATGAGTGTGAGAATTGAAGTAATTGTACCAAAATCTAATTACCTTGTCACTTTCCAAATACCCATACATGATTTAAATTTAAAGATTATTTTTATACAAGTTATGAAAAATTATATTATAAATATAAACACATGCGATAGTTTAGGATGATTATGATAAATTTTTTCTAAAGTTATATTATAAATTCTCAAAAATTATGTCATAAAAATAATTTTCGTATATTTTATAAATCTATGACAAAAAAATTACATTATTTTAATCTTAAAAATTTCTAAAGTTATGTTCAAAAATATATTACAAAAATGATTTACATGTTATAATGTATTTATCTATAAAAATTATGACTAAAAAGTATGAACATAACTTATTTACTTTTCTAAGCTAGAATTAAAAAGAAAATATATTTTTTATAAAAATATTTTGTGATAATTTATTTACAATTTTTTTTCTAAAGTTATGATAAAAAATGTTAAAAATTGTTTGAAAGTTAGTGTTTCATATATAAATTTTAATTATTTTTAACTTAATTTACTTACTATAAAAATATTATAACCTAGCATAAGTTTTTCTTCAAATTAAGTTTATATAAGTTTTTATAATGAAAGCTACAGATTATTTGTATTGAAACCCAAGTATAATGTGGTAGATGTTAGTTATATAAATACAAAAAGTTTTCTCGTGGGGTACGACACCATTTGAAAGAATGGTGCCAGACACAAATATCAGAGATAACTTGCGAACTTTTTAATTTGAGACATTTAAAGTTTCGAAATGTGGTTGAGAAGACATTTCTTTTTTTCTTTTTTTAAGATTTCTCATATTAACAATATCACCTCAATATAGCATAAAAAATAAGGTTGGATTGTATTGTTATGTATTAGCATGTTGCATACTTTTTAACTTCATTCGAGATGAAAATTGGATGATCCATACTTTGAAAAGTACATGAAAGAAAGAGATATTAATAATTTTAATTATATAAATTCAGATTCAGATAATAATAAAGAGTATATGTTAAATGCTAAATAGAAGATAATCCCAAAAAAATGAAATACTAGAGCTATTAGATAAATTGCATGTGTTTTTTTTATTGTTCTTGTTATTTTATTAGTAATCTTATTATTGAGTACTTTAATGGACTAACATATTACATGTGATAATTTGATTTCAATTTTGTTACTTGTTTAGATTTTATTTATCATATTGATATTTTTATAATAATTAATATTTTTAAAACATAAATTATATAATTGTGTGATTACAATTTATACTACTAAAATTAAAGGGAATTACGGATAATTACACCTAATTAATCATACATATCTAAAATTTACAATTATTTGTAATTATAGAAAATATAATTAACTTTCATCTAAATTACTCTTGTTATCCAAATAAACCGATAATCATCTTATGTATATTTATATAGTAACTGAGGGTAAATACCATTAATAACTACAAGCCAACTAATAAATTTTGGATACATTATTCTTTTTATTTCAGTAAAAATTTCACAATTGATATATAATTTAAGAATGATATTAAATATCCAAAAAAATATTGTACAAAACTGTACAGAATTTGTACAATTACATGGTTACTTTTGTGATATATCAAATTAGCTTTCCCTCCAAAGTTATCGAGATTCAAGAGCTTAGAAGCAAAATTGTAGCTCAACAAATGGAAAATCCAAACAGAACTCAAGTTTCCATAGAGTCAATGGAGAAGGAGCTCATTCAGGGATTGAATAATTTGTTTTGACTCTCTAATGGTGATAGTTTATTAAATGAAGAAGGAAGTAATGGCGTTGTAACAATTCGTTTTTAGTGATGTTGAAAATAATAGTTTCGGGATCACAATTCCAACAAGAGAATCAATAAATATTATTAATCTAGTATTTACGGGTATTTATTTATATTAAATATAAATATAAGTTTCATGGATATGTATATTAGAAATTTTATAAAGGAAAAGGGTTAAGGATTGATACGCAAAAATATCCTGTTTGAACTTTGTGAATACTTAGGATACAAATGATATGTCATTAGGAATCATATGTTTTCGGGTGTTGGTCTTGGATATCCTACCAATGGCTGAGTGCATTTGTTGCGATTCTCCACAGCTCATGTGAGCAGCATCATGTGGCTTAACATCCCGATTAATAGCTCATGTGAGCAGGCCCATTTCATAGTTCGTATGAGCATTACAGATACAATTACAGTTACATCAAAAATGTTAATATATGTATAAGTTTTGAAAAAGGTGTTAATTTAGTATATGATGGATGAATGGTGTATTGAAAATCTTATATGGTATGCTTTATGTTTGATTGGATTTATATGTTCTTAAATACCTACTAATATTGTGTAGTGGTGTGAATAGGAAAGAAAAATGTCCATATGACCTAATGATCAATTCTTGAACAGTTTAATCGTTTTATGTTCGGTAAGCTAAGTTTCCTTTATACGAGTTTACTAATTAATAATGCTTACGTCATTTGTTTTCCATGTTTTGTAGATCATCATAAAGCTTGACCGGCTGGAATTCTCGTCGGAGCAGCATTGTAATGACCCAAAATTTACGGGCATCGGAAAAGTGTGTTGTCCGGTCTCCGTTTTCGTAAAACAGATTCGTAAATATTTATTAAAAATATTTACGAAGTTAGCTGTGTAGTTGATTAAGTTTTAGTTAGGAGAATTAGTTTAAATTAGGAGTAATTAGGAAAAAGGATTAAATTACAATAAGAGTGAAAGTTTAATTATAGATTAAAAAAAAATTAAAGGGACTAAAGAGGCAATAAAATCATTGTTTTATAATAATATAATATAATATAATATAATATAATATAATATTCTTATTTATTAAGTAAATATATATATTTTAATTATAAAAATCTTTGATATTTTCCAAATTAAACCGCTTCAACAATAGAAAATGATTTAATTCCCTCTTTAGTTCCTTTAGTTTTTCTTTAATCTATAATTAAACTTTTACTCTTATTACAATTTAGTCCTTTTTCCTAATTACTCCTAATTTAAGTTAATTTTCCTGACCAAAACTTAATTAACTACACAACTAACTTCGTAAATATTTTTAATAAATATTTACTAATCCGTTTTACGAAAATGGATACCCGACAATACACTTTTCTGATGCCCGTAAATTTTGGGTCATTACATTTCTTCCCCCCCATAATAAATTTCTTCCTCGAAATTTTCCTGAAAAGAGATGGGGGTACTGAGACCTCATAGTTTCTTCCGATTCCCAAGTTGCTTTTTCTACACTATAACTTCTCCACAATACTTTCACTAAGGGAACTCATTTATTTTGAAACTCTTTTACCTCTCGTGCTAAAATCTCAGCCGATTCTTCTTCATAACACAAATCAAATTGGATTTCTATATCTTTTGTCGAAATAATATGAGAAAGGTCTGATCGATATCTCTATAGTATGGAAACATGAAAAACATCATGAATCTTCTATAATTTCAGAGGCAATGCTAGCGATAGGCAACTAGTCCAACTCTTTCATAATCTCTTACGGCTTAATAAAACAAGGACTCGATTTTCCTTTTCGGCCAAATCTCAATATTTTCTTTCAATGCGAAACATTAAGAAATACTTTGTCGCCAATACGGTACTCAATATCTCGACGTTTTATATCTATATACGATTTCTGTCTGTCGAAAGCTGCCTTTAGCTTATCTCGAATTTTCTTAACAATTTCCCCCCGTTTCTTGGATTAATTCTAGCCCAATCATTTTTTTCATTCAATTCCATTCAACATACAGGAATATCGTACAGCCTCACAATTTCCCAAATTTAAACTTCAGCAAGTTTCTAAAGTGACCAATCAGTTTTGACTGCTATAAAATGAGCTGATTTCGTAAGTCTATCAACAATCACCCAAATAGTATTCTTTTTACTTGCTGATAAGGGTATCCCTGTTACAAAATCCTTAATGACACAATTCCCATTTCCATTCAGGAATGTTAATAAGATGAAGTTATCCAATAGGAACCTGATGCTCTACCTTAACTCATTGATAAGTCAAACATTTATCCATATACTCGACCACATCTCTTTTCACTTCTGATCGCCAATAAGATTTTTGCAAGTCGTGATACATTTTCGTTCCTCCAAGATGCAAAGCGAAATGACCATTATGAACTTCACGAAGTATCAACTTTTTGAATTTAGAGACATCCAGAACGCAAATTCGATTGTGAAATCTCAAGCAACCACAATTATCAAGGCTAAAATTTTCTAATATACCATTCTGAACTATTTCTCTTTTCTTCACCAATTTGTCATGTTCTAACTGCGCTGACTTAATTTGATCTGTAACGACCCAAATTTTAAGGTCATCAGAAAATTAAATTTTTGGGTTATAATTTCAGCAAAATGAATTCGTAAATATTTATTAGAAATATTTACGAAGCCAGTAGTGTAGTTAATTAGACTTTGGTTAAGTGAATTAGCTTGAATCAAGGTTAATTTAGTGAAAGGACTAGATTAAATATAGTGTAAAAGTTTAATTGTAGAATAGAGAAAATTCAATGGATTAAATTAGAAAATAAGCCTTATGTGACAAGTGTGTGGTAAGTATAAATACATGTGTATTATTTTAATTGGTACAAATGTATGAATATATATGTATTTACTTAATATTTAAGAAATAATAATTATAATTTAAAATATAATAATAATGATATAATATAATAGTTATAATAAATAAAAGAAATAAAAACATAAAGAAAAAGAAAAAAGAAGGGCACGAACAGAACAGGGAAAGAAAGAAAGAAAAAGGGAAAGAAAAAGAAAGGAAAAATAGGGCTTTAAGGTTCAAGCTTTAAGTGGTAAGTCAATTTAATCCTTTTTCTTGTAATTTTGGTGTCTATAGAATCCTAGGAAGAAACACTATTTGAGTTATGTTGGAATTTAGAAAGTTATTGAATTTTTAGATGTTGATTAAGCTGAATGAATGGAAGAATTATTGGTTTAATTGATAGAAATTCAAGTTAGAAGTGGGAGAAGGATGTAATTGAAAAGATTGATATAAGTTTTGTTATAGTAAGGATTAAATTGTTTAAATTGTAGAATTGATGTTTTATATTGAATATTGAGAGTTGAAACTTGTTTAAAGTAGGTATAAAATAAATTTATAATGTAACGCCCCAATTTTTGGGAATTCTGTGAATGTTGGCATAGGTTTAATTATGTTAGTGGGCCTCTAGAAGGCCCAAGCTTAAGATAGAACCCGACAATTTTAGTTAATTTTTGTTCCATAAGAAAAAGGGGGTGAAATTATGAAATAGGACCTATGTGAAAATGTTTGAAAATGCTATAGGCTAAATTGAAGTGGCCAAATAAATAGGAGTGCAAAATAGGAGGATTTGCATGACAAACCTCCCATTTTACATGCAGTGGCTGGTCATCATGTTGTTGTAGACAAAATGTACACTTGATATCCATAATTTATGGTACAAATTGACACAAATTGATAATGGGTTAGGTAAATGTTTCATGATAATGGGTTAGGTAAATGTTCCATGATAATGGGTTAGGTAAATGTTCCATGATAATGAGTTAGGTAAATGTTCCATGATGGAAATTTCATATCTTTTGTATTAAAGAATTAAATGGATGAAATATGAAGTTTTATTAAAAGAAAAAGGGGTGAAAAGAACAAAGTTTTGTCCATCTTTGTTCATCATAGCTGAAAGTTAGAGAAGAGAAAGGAGAGGAGAAAGCTCTTGAGTATTCGGTCATTAGGAGGAGGAAAATTGAAGGTAAGTTCTTGGTACCTTGCTTCTATTTTGAGGTTCATGAGTTCTTCTTGATTCTACCTTAACTCTTGAAGTATATTTTGATTTTTAGTTGTGTTGTGAGCATTTAGTCATGAATTAAAATGAAGGAAATGGTTGTTGTTTCATGTTCTTTTGATGAAAAATGGAAGATAGGTGAAGTTGAGCCAAACAAATGAGCATGCATGTGCCTTAGATGCTAAAGGGAAAAATCGGCTAACATGTTGTGCTTTAAAATGATGAAATGGAGATTATACTTAAGTAAAATCATAGGTATGTGATGATTGATTGGTGATATACATGTTTAAATAACAAGCATGCAAGTTAGGTGTGAAAGAGTGATTTGGTAATAAATCTGCTTGGGACAGCAGCAGTAATGTGACTTTGGAAAATCACCATAAATTGTGAGAGATGAGTTAGAAGCTGCATAAATTATGTAATTAAAGCTTAATGAGTCTAGTTTCAAATGGAATAAACGAGAACATATTTTGAATTCTGTACAATGAGAAATTTGATTCGTAATGAAGAGTGGTCAGATTAGTCAAACAGTGAAACATGGGAAACTTTAAGAAAAATCTGGTATTGATTGGCCATACCAAAAATTCTGAAAATTTAATGGATAAAAGATATATGAGTCTATTTTCAGGGAAAATTAACGGCACTTGATTTGGAGTTTCGTAGCTCCAGTTATAAATAATTTAGTGACTGTTGCTCAGGAAGATAGCTTGCAGTGAAATTATGATTATGTGGTAAACATTGACAAAAATTTGTTAATGAGTTGCTTATTGATTTCTTATAAGCTTACTATGATCTGTAGGTGTGGTTGGCCGAATATTGTAAGGGGTTAATCGTAGTTTGTATTTGAATAGTTAGATTAACGTGTTAGTAATCCAATTGTAGGCGGTTCGTGTGTGGATCTCACATCGAGATATCGTCAAAGCAGTGTGTAATCGACACCTCTCATAGACTAGATTGGCAAAAGCCGAAAAGCGAAATGTCGAAAAGTCGTTATTTTGGGAATTTGCGAGTGTCGAATGCTCGTAAGATAGTTGGGTTTGTATATTTGGTAATCTAAAGTAATAAACTGCAGTACGCACGATTTCGTACATTTTGATAATTTGGGCTTAATGGGCCAAAGATCGGGTTCATGGGCCAACGGGCCCAATTCAGTAAGTATGTGCGGTAAGTGTTCTGATAGTACGTAAATAGTTAGGATATGCATGAAAACCATAAAAGTAGCTAAATTACTATAATACCCCTATATATGGAAAATTACTGTTATACCCCTAGGTGTAAAATTACCGTTATACCCCTAGGGTTAATTTTGACTGAAAAGCATGACGATCTGATTCTGTATGATGTATGCCATGATTATATATCTGTTGCATTGGGACATGGGTATATTATGGAGGAAGCGTTCTGGTGGCTATGCCACAAATATCTGATCTGGTGGCTCTGCCACATATATCTGTTCTGGTGGCTCTGCCACGATTATCTGTATCTGGTGACTTTGTCACATTTTCTGTTCTGGCAGCCATGCTGCAAATTCTGTGGTGTGTAGCTGTTGGGTGGGTCGAGTTGTCTCTCCACACGGTGTAAGGTTGGTACGGGGGTGTATATGGTTGGATATGGTTGGGTTTCTGCATAATCATGTAATATCTGCTTACTCATTATGGGCCTATGGGCTTTATTCAGATTACATTGCTCGGCTAAGGCCAACTTATTCAGTTTCTGTGGGTTGAGCTGATTTAGACTATGGTTGGGTTATTTTACACACTGAGTTTTCCCAAACTCATCCCTTTTATTTTCATCCACGCAGTAATCCCCAACCATAGTGGGCTTGGAGTCGTGAGGAATTGAGTGGCCACCCGCTCGAAAGTTTGATTTTCTTCGGTGAACTGGACATCCTTTTAATTACGTTTAAGGTTTTGGGCTTTTAAATGTAATAAGGCCGCTTATTTATTTTGATGGTTTTAATATGTATTACTAAGATAGGTAATACTTATTTTAACTGTTGAAATTGGATAGCTTTAGGCGCGTTTTAAAAACAACAGTTGATTTCAAAATAACACGACAACAAGCAAAGCTTCCGCAATAAAAGTATTTTCCAAAATTAATCACTTTTCCTAAAAATGACTTAATCAAATCGGTTTCTAGAAATATCCATGACGTTAAGGTGTGGCAATGGCAGTATGCATGTCTAGGATTGGATCCGAAGGAGCTTGGTATTAGCAGTCCGATGGACTCACCACCTCTTTTCGGTTTCCTACCGGTGCACGACTTCCATTCACTTTAACCTTTAATGAATTAATCTTTTGAACATCAAGTACGATTTTCGGACTTAGAATGGAATTTTTTTAACGTTTTGATGTGGCATGCGGATCCGGCCATAACTTCTGGGCCGGGTTTGGGGTGCTACATATAAGGTTATTTGAAGAAAAAGAATGGTTATGGTGATAGGACCTAATTGGAAATATAGTAAAGTTACATGAAAAATTAAAGAGTGTGTTATTAAACAACATATATTGATAATTTTAAATGTTAAATTTTATGTAGTCAACGTAGCACCGAAAACGTCATCAAAAAAGGGAAAGGAAAAAGTGAACAAGGATATCGATTAAACTCGAGAATTTTGGTTTGTATTTCTATAAACTATGCTTAATGATTTAATACAATGTAATTGTTATTTTTAATAATTAGAATGTATAATGAATGATATGATGGAAACTATTACTACTTCTGTATTGAAATGAAATGATTTGAATACCCTATTAACAGTGTCGGGCTAGTCGGATACAATTGGCATGCCATAGAATTGGAAGTGTTCAGGGATATTCCGACTGTGTGTCGATGAGACACTATATGTGTCGACTACTGTGACTATTCCGGATTTGTTCCGAAGAGGTACTTCGTACTTGACTATGACTGTTACTGTTACTGTTACCCTACGGTGTATTCCGGTTTCGGCCGATGAAACACTGTATATTATCCCCGGTGTGTGGGTTGGATCCGCGTATCCGTTTAGGTCCGAGTTATGTTAATAGGGGTAAATGAAAGTACTGAAGACTGTTTACTATTGATTATGTAACTGTGACTGGTATACGAGGTTGAAAGATATCGAGTGATAAGAAATATATAAATATATACATATATATATATGAATTGCTTAACTAATGAATGTAAAAGGCTTTAAGTTACAATGTATATACATGGTTTATTATTATTTTAAGTATTAGTTTATAGAAATACCACTGAGTGTATACTCAGCATACGGTATGTTTCAGTGCGCAGGACTAGGTACGAAAGAAAGCTAAGGACTCAGCATCCAAGCCAATCTCGGACTCAAAATGGTGAATACTTTTCTTTTGGTAAAATGGCATGTATCTAGGTTGTTAAGGTGTTATTTTGTACATGATAGTGAATAAACATGAAATTTTTTGAAGCATGGTATGGAATATGCTTAATTTGGAAGTTAAACTTACATGAGTTTGACTAGTATGACAATGTAGTATAATTTTGATGAATTATGGTACATAATCCTTAAGAGGTGTTATAGTGAATGAATGAATATTTGCTAAGTTTGAATGGCATAACGAATGATATTTGATTTAAGAACTATTAGTAAATGCTTGGGCATGAATTAGATGTGTTTAGCATGTGAAAATAGCTTAAAAATGGTCAAAAATTATGTTTTTACATGGCCAAGTCACATGGGCGTGTGCTTAGGCCATGTGGCTCTCTGTTTATGTCACACGGGCTGTTCTCACGATCGTGTGTGCAAGTCAGATCTGTCCACGGCCTGGCCCCACGACCATGGGAACCCCACGGGCTGGCCACACAGCCATATCCCAGGCTACACGGGCGTGTGCCCCTATCTTCAAGGTAAAATTTCCAAAGTTGCCGGTTTAATCCCGAATTATTTCTAAAGCATGTATTGGGCCCCGTACACCCATATTAGGGACTTTATGATGATATTTGAAAAGAATTTATCTGGAATGTAAAATTTATGACTCGGTTTTGTATAAATGTTAGTGTATAAGTCTGGTAATGCCTCGTAACCCTATTCTGGTGATGGTTAGTGTATAAGTTTGGTAATGCCTCATAACCCTATTCCGGTAACGGATACAGGTTAGGGGTGTTACATGATCAACATCACCAATTTGATTGTTAATTGAGCCAATAAGCTTTCATCATCATTGATACTAAGCTAAACAAACATTGTTTGCAATTCATTTGTTGCTTTCCTACTCAATGCATTAGCTATAACATTAGCTTTACCAGGGTAATAATCAATAGCACAATCAAAATTTTTCAAAATCTCTATCCGACGACGTTGTCTTAAAATTTAACTCTTTTTAAGATAAAAGTTTTTTGATACTCTTATGATTGGTATAAATATAATATTGTTCATCATATAGATAGTGTATCCAAATATTTAGAGTAAAAACCACAATAGCTAGTTCTAAATTGTGTGTTAGATAATTGCGTTCATGCATTTTTAGCTGATGAGATGCATAAGCAATCACTTCCCATCTTACATCAAAACACGACTAAAACGGCTCAAGGATCATCACTATAAATGGCAATATTCTTTCCATAAGAATCGAAAACCTTTAGTAGATTACCTTTAAGTTATTCTTATAATCCTATATTTCCTTTTTCCACTCAATTGGTCTTTTATTTCTTTTCTTTCCACTTAATCAAAAGTCTTTTCTTCATTTAGTTTCTTAAAATCATCTCTATAATTCTATAGTTCCTTACTGCATATATTTACCTAGCTTATCATTTATATCCATTCTCTATCCTTTCTTTTCATTTGTTTTTATCATTATTCTTATCACAACTATCTTATACAAATCACGACACTAGTCTTTTTAACATTTTTCTTAGGCTCTACTTTGTTATACTTTTATAATCTCATTTTCATTTTCTTTCTTTTTTTTCTCTTTTCGAGGCAAACAATAATTATTCCAATTATAGATCAGAGTTATTACTCTTAATCCAAACCTCTTAGAAATCTATTGGCCCGGCCACTGCCAACAGTCTCCTCGAGGTAACTGTTCTTTCCAATGTTTGCCTCTTTTATTACACAATTTATAACTTTGTTATTTTTTCTTCTTCTTCTTCTTCTTCTTTTCACACTTTAGATCACTCTTTATTCACTAATTCTTAAAATCATTTTGCTAACTTTTTATGTTCTCTAAAGTACTTACACTATTTTTCATGGTCAATTCTATTCTTATCTTCTATAATCTATTTTAAATTTTTTTATATTCAATTTATTCTCTTATTAATACCCATTACAAACTATTTCTTGGTTTTCTCAACAATTTTGAACAATTATTTATTTCATGTCTTTTAGAGCCATATTTAAAAGCATCTTTCAGAAAATATCACTTAAATGAGATTTTCTTGTCACAAGGTCCAATAGTTCTTTTCTTTAAACTTTTAACACTTGCCTTGGAGGTAACCTGAAACCCTATTTTATTTTGCTCTTCATGTTCGTATACAAGTACAAATTCTCAAACTTCTTTACCTTTCTTAATTGATCATAATAGAATTGAACTTGTCATCACTCTTTTACCTAATTCTTTTCTCTTTTCTTCTTTTCATACTTTTCAAGAAAATCTCCAATTCTTCTTCTTACTAGAATTTATACATTAAAATTTACCATTAATAGTTTTCACATTTTCTAAACAAAAATACTACGCTTTTTAACTATAACTTATCTCTATTAATTCATTATAATATTATATACTATCAATCTTTTAGACTTATTATATTCTCTTCATTCAAGAACCTCTATTTTCTCTTATTCTCTTATTAATATTGATTATTTACTTAACTAAGGTCTTTATTTCTTTCTATACTTCTTTTTTTTAAATTCATTTTCGATCTTCATAATTGGAAAATATTACTATTCTATTCCTCTTCTCATATTTCTATTGTCTCTTCCATTTCCAAAAGACTAACTTTATATTAATATACTAAACTTTTCATTCAAAAGCTCCAGCTTTCTAAGTTCTCATTCTGTACATGTACAACTATATATACATTTATACTCATTTTCCTTTATATTCACTAATCCCTAACTTTTACTTTTAACCACTTAAATCCATTTCTACGTCTTATTCCATCTCTGATTCTGTATCTTCCCTCGAAAAATTCTCTATATTAAGTTCTAAATTCTCTTCAAATTCATCTTCTACAATCCAATTTGGAAATTCCTCAGGATCTTCTTCCTCTTCCATCTTTATAACGGGTATTGAATCTATAAATTCTCTTGGTAATTTCCTAACAACTAATTTTTCCATCCATGGCATATTAAAGACATTTTGCTTCTCAGTCAACTTTCGTGAGCCTACACTTTGTCTCGCTATTTTCCTTGCTCCTTCAGAGATTATAAACTTCACATAGTGTATAACTATATTCCTATAAGTTTGTGGTACCAATGTCTTCTAAAGTTGATCTAAAATCATTTGATGATCTCGTTCTATTAATGTTCCTCTAAGGGTCAAGTATTGCACTTTATTCTTTTTAATCAGTTCATGACCCTTCCATAACACTTCTTGCATATTTCGATTTACAGTAATAAGGTGTTGAACAATGTCTTCTTCTGGTTTCATTCTATAATCTTGTACTTCTCTAATCATCCTATCAACTTTCTCCTTCTGTGCTGAAGTTGTTATCTCATCAGGCAATATCAGATTTATTACTATTTCTTCCAATATCTATGACAGAAAATAAGTTTTTATCAAATTTCAGTATTTATCTATCTCCTTCTTGAGTCATTACTAACTAATTCAAAATCATTTCCTTATCAATAACAATTCATATTTTCAAACTTATCAATACTTCTAATATTGATATCATATCTCATCATATCGATATATCCTATAGGGCATGTACTTCTAAACTAAAGCTCTAATACCACTAAATGTAACACCCCTATACCATGTTCGACCCAAGGAACCTGATATAGAAATATTACATTTGGTGCCAAAGTGATTTTGGCTAAACACTAAATATATTATTTGAACATAAAAATAAATAATAAATTTAAATAATTTATATTTTAGTCCCTACTACTACTTGGAACATACTTAATCTTCCTAAGTACATGTCATTCTATTCAAACTTTTAAAACATACCTAATTTGCGCACGGAAACAAACCGTACGCTGAGTATACACTCAGTGGTATTACTATAATTCAAATACTTAAGGTAAAAATAATAAATATGCACATTTAATCTTACCACCATTTACTTTCAATAAATCAAGCATGCATTTAAACTTTAAATTTTCTTAATAATATCTATCTTAAATATCTTTTCTTCATTTTAATTTACATATCTCCTTACTATATCAATATCCATTTTATGCATTTCATCAATAACCATTTCATAAACCATTATTTCATACATTTCATTTTCATATCCCAATTCAATATCTTATTCCATTTCATATCTAAAATCTTACAACATTAGTCTTTCAATAATCATTTCATACTGTTATATCATTTCTTATTAATAGCTATTTCCAAATAGCACTTCTTTACTTAGATTTAAATATCATCTCACTATATCAAAATCATATTATTATTTTTAATATTTCATTTTAATATCTTATTTCAATTCTTATTCAAAATCACTCAATATCTTTTCTATTACCAATTCATTTATTTACCCCTATTAACACGACTCGAATTTTAGCGGATACCCGAATCCAACCAAAACACACCAGTATGACACCCAGTGCCTTATCAGATAGTTCGAAGAAATAGTTGACACCCAATATCTCATCGGCCAAGTCGAAGTAAGTTGGTACCCAATACCTCATTGAATCTATCGAAGTAACAGTATGACACCCAGTGTCTCATTGACTCGAGGTCGAAGTATCTCTGAACACTTCCAATCCTATGGCATGCCAATTATATCCAACTCAGGCCGACTAGTTAATAGGGAATTCAAAACACATTTCAATTTCACTCAATATTTATATCAATTTCACTTCAATCACAATTTCTCATACTTTCAATTCAAATCACTTTCCACTTTCCAATAAATATACATTTCAAATACTCACATATATTCATAATTCAATTCAATTTTATTCAATTCAGTATCAATACTCACCTCATTTTACTTACCATGCATTTTAATTAAAAGATAACAATTAATAATAAATAGATTTAAATTATAGTAATACAAACCGTATATCCTCGTGTTATTCCTCGTCAACTTTCTCTTTCCCCTTCTTAGCCGATGTTTTCGGCACGACGTTAACAAATTAACTTGGAACCTTTAAAACCTTATTTTTTCCTTTTTCTTTTCTTTCTTTCCCCCTTCTCTATTTTGTCCATTGCTATTCTGTTTCTTTTCATTCTTTTGTTTTGTTTTATTTAGTTTAGTTATAATATAATATAATATAATATAATAATATTCTTATTTATTAAGTAAATATGTATATTTTAATTATAAAAATATTTAATATTTTCCACATTAAACCGCCTCAACTATAGCAAATGATTTAATTGCCTCTTTAGTCCCTTTAGTTTTTCTTTAATCTATAATTAAACTTTCACTCTTATTGCAATTTAGTCATTTTTCCTAATTACTCCTAATTTAAGCTAATTCTCCTAACCAAAACTTAATCAACTACACAACTAACAACTAACTTTGTAAATATTTTTAATAAATATTTATGAATCCATTTTACGAAAATGGAGACCCGACAACATACTTCTCCGATGCCCGTAAATTTTGAGTCATTACAAGCATCACACTATCCCTCCATGATTTTGGTAGTTTATAGTTACTTTGGATAATGGTTATAAATGGCATGTAATATGACTATAAGATTATACTAGTAAATTTGGCTTGTTTTGAGTTGTGCAAAGCTTGTTTAGGATTAATGTTCTTGGTTATTCGCATGTAAATATTGGAGTGAATTTGTGAATTTGGCCTATCAACTAGCTCTAAAGGCCGAGGAAAAGCTAAGGTGTTGTTCGGATATTGATCGTAGCAAACGTCACTTCCTTCATTGGATGGGTTTGAACCTTTATGCATGCTTAATTGAAAGTACATAATATACGGTGAAATGGCATGTTCTTGAAATGGTTATTTGGCATGATTGGTATATGTTTAATCAATGACATTAAGATGTTGAATTAGATTAAGTTTGATATGTAAATTGTGGTGCCTTTTGATGGCATATTGGTTAGACATAGGATGGATGATTTTTGGTATATTTTTGGTGTCCTTGAATGTGTTTTTAACCATGTGAAATACGCTTAGTATGGTGTGTCTTCGTGTACAAGAATTGGTGCTTGATTTGGCTTTGCATTAGAGGTTAAATAGGGAGTACACGACCTGAGATATGAGATGCCACACGATCATATGCCACACACGGCCACCCTCACAGGACAGTGTGTCTTTTAATTTTTTTAGTGCAGGATGAACTACACGGTCTCAGAGAGTTACACGTCCTGACAACATGACAGTATGACCAAACTTCGAATACCCATTGCGACACAGTCGTATGTCTCTATTTTGACTACCCACACAGGCAGACACTCGAGCTGGGACACGGCCGTGTGTCCCATACTTCGAATACTCATACGGCCTGGGCTATGAATTCATTCATTAAAATTTAATCCTTTAAATTCCTATTGGTCGAAATGCTCATATCTCACGATTTACTATAGTATAATGACCTCATAATAGAATTATTTACTATGAAACCTCAAAGTTTTTATCTTTTCCTACATGATACATAATGATACGAGTCTCAAGACCCAATTTCAGGCCCACGGATGTGATGGATGAATCTTTTCAACCCAACTTCAGGCCCAACCTCAAAGGTTAAAGGTTAAGCAAATCAAACCAAGATTCAACCAAAGCAAGTATGTGAGGATGAATCTTTTCGAAGAAACAAGGAATGATATAAGCATGGAATGAGTGAAATGTGTTAAAGTCAATTCAACTAAGTTGTCAATTTTCACCTTAAAAATATTAGTCAACTTGTGACAATTTTTTGGATGGGATCCAAGTATTTATGGATTAAGATGTCTTCATAGCATTCGAATATCTATCTCTTAGCTTCGAAATACACTTTGAATCACTCAATTTTGAGTTTGGGAACTCAAGTTATGATCGTTTTAATGAAGACTATGCGAGTAGAATTTTTGGACGGGATTATTATGAAAATTACGAGTTCGAGTCTTTTAATTCGAGTTTAAATCATATTAGATTTAGGTTTTGGGCTTAATTTATATATATATATATATATATATATATATATATATATATATATGAGCCCAATATTGTATTTATCAGCTCTTATTATTTTATTATTTTTATTTCAAATTTTTGATAATTATTAAGTATTTTAAATTATTGGCTTAATGGTGCAAAAAGCCCTCAAGCTTTTTCAAAAAAAAAAAGCAATTAAGCAATTAAGCCCCTACTTTTAAGCCCTGGCACATAGTCGTATGGCATCGACAGTCATAGTTTTCGGCATCCGAATTTTGCAGAGAGTCAGGTTTTCAATATGCACCTGAAGTAGTTTCGAAGCAGGAACAACATAGAAGACTTTCGAAGCCTAAAACGACAATTCAATAATTCAATTAAACAACTTAATTGACAACAATACACAATCACACGCAGAAACTATGTCGAAAGTTTCGACGCAAAACCTTCAACGAGTCTAGACTTATCGACAAAATCAATAGCAATTACTCGAGTTAGTGCGTCGAGGATCGTTGCTTTCGATATCCTTGCTTAAAATGAAACCAAACAATCACTTAAAAGAAAGTTTAAACAATTCGAGTTGAAAACAACTCCAATAGAAACGAACGAAACAACTATTTAACAGAAGTTCTACAAATAAAAATTTACGCAATTAACCTTTCAATTGGCAACAGTGGAATGCATACTTACTCGATCACACATACCAAAACTATAACAGCAACCTAAAGGAAATGAAAGGAAAGTAAAAAGAAAAGAAGAAAAGAGAAAAAAAGAATGAAAGAAGGAAAATGATAATAATAATAAATAAATAAAAAAAGAAAGAAAAGGGAAAGGAAGGAAAAATAAAATAAAATAATTAACTTTAAAAAAAATAGATAACCAAATTAATTACCATAAAATCCCACAAGTAAACATTCAAATGTTTGGGAGGAAAAATCATCCATCAGCAAACATAAATAATTAACATAAGTTCAATTATCTAATATCATAAAAAAAACTTAGTTAACATCACCAAGCAAAAGTTCAACCATCACAGCAGTTTAACATTACCAAGACCAACCACAAAAGGTTCTTGCAAGGTTGATTCAACGATTTCATGAATTCTCTTCCACTTTTGACTCCGGCCCTTTCCTTTTCGTAAATCTCATTGCAGCTTGTCTAAATATGCTTGAAATATCTCATACCTCCAGGTTGTCCTGTCAAGGCAATTTCCATTTTCGCAATGATCTTTGAGCTTGTAGCCTCCCATGCCCGTTTCTTACCGCTGCCTTGTTCTAGGTCACCCTCTACGACCGATGGTTGAACTTCCACATCCCCCTCAGGCACGACATTGGAGTCGGTTGTCCCTTGCATGCTTTAAACATTGCCACATTTTCAGATTTTTTCACGTTGATATAGTTACAATAATTACATTTTGTAATGAAAGAGAAAAGGTTTCAAATTTGAATTTCAAATCACTAGAAATGTATATTAGAGAATTTATTAGCCCAGAACACGCATTTTTGTCCATGAATTAAAAATAAAGAACTGGAGTTTAAAGGGTAACAAAAACAAAATCCACTTGAAGGAAACCCTCTTCTCCAAAGAAAAGAATCATCTTTGGAAAATTTCTGCAATTAGGATTTTAATTGAAGTGGGAGGAAGCATTGAACATTATATACATGAAAGGATATTTCAAGTTTTGGTTAAATTATTTTCCGAATGAATTTAGTAGATTATTATTTTAAACCTTTACTCACTGATAATTAAAATAAACAATGGAATCCATCGATCATGGTGATGAAGATTATATAGGTCCAAGTTCCAACCAGCTTAGGATTTCTAAACGATGCATTTTTCATCACGTTGTTGAAAGGGGAAATTAAAAATAGATATTGGTTTACTGAAAAGTGGCACGTGGAGAGACATATATACTGTTAGATTCCACTGTTCAAATAAAAATAAGAAAAAAAGCCTTTATTTATTTTTATTTTCTATAAGAACTTATATGAACAACTCGAGCTCTTTTTTTTTTTTTTTTTTATGTGAAAATGTGTGTATAAGAAATGAAATGCTTTTAGGTAAGGGAAGGTTATAGATCTTGAACTTAACTTTGGATCTAACTTATTTGTCTCTAGAATTTCATATAACCACGCACAGCGCTCCATGCCGATTGCTTCAGCTAGCTAGTCCTGTTTGACCCCTTTGCCACTTCCCCCTTGTACTAGTATTTGTCAGTCTGTTTCAGTGCCCGAGGCTCCGAGTTATAATAACGCGCAATTAGAGCTCCAAATCAACGCATCTTTTGCTTATAAATACTTGGAATCCGAAGCAAAAACCATCTAATCTCCTGAGTTCTCTCAATTCACTCCATTTCAACTCTTTCTCAAGTCTTGTCTTTCATTTCTGGAATATCAAATGGAAACGTTGACATCTCCACAGCAGCAGAGTTCTGGACCCATAACTCGTGGGTGCCAATGGTTCAAGGCATTGCCAAACAAATTTTGTGATAAAACAATGGAGATTGTAAGGAAGACAAAGAAACTCGGACAAGATGATCCAAGAAGAATAGTTCATTCCCTAAAAGTAGGGCTAGCTCTAACGCTTGTTTCATTGTTCTACTACTTTAAGCCACTCTATGATGGTTTTGGAGACAGTGCAATGTGGGCTGTTCTAACTGTTGTAGTTGTCTTCGAATTCTCCGTAGGTGAGTCCATAACACAAACAATATATGGCAGTGTTTAATCTGTCATTGCCATCTTTGTAACTTCTTTTTTTCTAAACTTGTGCAGGTGCAACACTAGGTAAAGGTTTCAATAGAATGTTGGCGACATTCGTTGCAGGTGGCTTGGGCGTTGGAGCTCACTGCTTAGCAACTCTTGCTGGAAGAAAAGGGGAACCCATCTTGATAGCAACTTTTGTCTTCATTATAGGTAAAATCACATATACTAGTTACAAACTACTCGGAATCAGATTATATATCCATGGAGTTCATTTCAGTATCTAACATCATCTAAATCATCTTGGACTTTTGGCAGCTGTAATTATGACATTTATGAGATTCTTCCCAAAAATGAAAGCAAGATATGACTATGGACTGTTGATATTCATTTTGACCTTCTGCTTAGTATCTGTATCGGGTTACCGAGATGACCAAGTGCTAAAAATGGCCCATGAAAGGTTCTCAACCATCTTAGTTGGTAGCTGTGCTTCTCTCATTGTTTGTATCTGCGTTTGCCCGGTTTGGATCGGTGAGGATCTCCACAACTCGGTAGCTACTAACATGGAAAAGCTTGGGAATTTTTTTCAAGGTACAAATTCATGTCCACTTATTATATTTGAATAATGGATTATTGTTTTAATCCTCCACATGCAATTACTAATAATTTAATGTACACAAAACAGCCTTTGGAGACGAATATTTCAAAGTATCTGAAGAACATGATCAGTCCGGTGAGAATAATAAGTCATATCTTCAAGGATATAGAAGTGTTCTAACCTCTAAAAGCAGTGAAGAAACAATGGTAATGATCAGCAAATTAACCTTAAGGCGTTAATTAGTTTAATTAAATCAACTAGCTTATTCAATATTTCAATGCTCATACATCCTGCAGGCTAATTTTGCAAGATGGGAACCCGGCCATGGTCCATTCGGGTACCGTCATCCATGGAAAATGTACCTGAAAATTGGAAACCTTACTCGGGACTGTGCTTACAAAGTTGAAGCTCTTAATAACTACCTTAACTCTAAAATCCAGGTATAAAAATGAAGATTTATATTTAATGCGCTGCCAGAGCATAATTCTATTGTTCATTCACCGATTAATTCAAATGTCCTCATAGACTCCTGTAGAAATCCGTGGGAAAATTCAAGGGCAGTGCAAAAGGGTCAGCCTGGAATGTAGCCGAGCTTTGAAGGAAATGGCGTCGACATTTCGTAAAATGGTTCGAACAAGATCTGCTATTGTGCACATTGATAGCTCAAAGGAAGCTGCTGAAGAGCTCAAAACCCTCCTGAGAACAAATCTTTGGGAAGAAGCAGATTTGCTGGAGATTATACCAGCTGCTTCAGTTGCTTCACTTCTGTTGGAAATCATTGAGTGCATTGAGAAAATTTCTGAAGCTGTAAATGAATTGGCGAAGGCCGCAGCCTTTAGAAACGGGAATGCTACAGTCTTGCCCGAACAACCAGATTCCATCCACCAGGGAGAAGTCCAACATGATTCTAGCACTGCCATGCCTGTGCCACATATTGCGATAATAGTGGCGGAATAATTATAATTTTTACGAGAAATGAAAACTTCATTGTGTAATTTTTTTATTCTCTAACAAATTTTTTCTTCTTATTTTTCATATTTTCTTTACCACAGAATTGTAGTTATTTTTTCTAAACATAATGATAAATTTAGAAGAAAGGATTGTATGAAACAGTGACGCCACGACATCTGTATCTCTTTCTAAAAGTTTTATGTCCCATCAGTATTCTTATCTTAAATTTCAGGATTTTATCCTGAATTTTAGTATTTTAATTTGAATTTGATTTTTTTTTAGGATAAAATCCTGAAATTCAGGATAAAAGTACTGATGTGACATAAAACTATTGAAAAGAGATACAGATAACGTGGCGTCATTGTTTCATATAATCCTTTCCCTAAATTTAGTATGTAATGTTGGCTAAATTTGAAGAAAATGTTCATTTTAAAATATATTTAAGGAAATGTATTTTTTTATATTTAAGAAAATAATTCGATTTTGGAGAGAAATACATGTCCTTAAATGTGTGTGTGTGTGTGTGTTTTTTTACTTTTTGATATATTAACTTCTTTTGCTTGATGGTAAATATTAGTGATTTTATTTTAGTCCTAGATTAGATTCTTCTCATCCTCACATTTATATTTTTTTATTTTATATTGTTTAAGCTTTGTTTTATTTTTAATTACTATTTTTAACACATTAGCTTATTAGTACAATTGCACTCGAGGACGTTGGTTTAGAACTCAGTCTACCGGCCAATGGAGAAGTCGTTACAAGGCCAGCGGAGTGCAACATGCTAGGAACTATAAGGGAGGGTGCCAAACAAGGTTAGGGATAGTCGGATTGAGATGGGATGGTTGGAGGACAATTTCAAATGTATCGAGGCCTCTGCGAGTGACGTTGAAAAAGAACATTTGCACAAGCATTCATCTTGAGGTTGATCAGGGGTCTGCTTATGCTAGATAAATCTTGAAATCCGATACATTTAAGGTGACTACAACTACTAGGCGAGTTGAAAGAAGTAGGATGACTTAGTTGGGGATTAGCGATGCTGACAACGTTGTACAGAGAAATGTGTCAAGCGACGAACTAGAAGAAGTTAAAATCGATGGTTGCATGCTCTTTCTTCAATCATGGGCATGGTATCGACTACCATTTTTACACTTTCGAATGGACCCCTTTTATGAATTCCCACTCGTAATATGGTAAAATTATTTTAATAATATCATTATCCTATTTTTTTTCATTATTGTAATTTTAAAATAACATATTATTTAAATAGGTGGAACAATCGCACGAGACACATAAGTATATCAACCGAGCCCGAGGATATCTGGCTAGATTTAGATCAACAAACTGAAGAGGAGGTTAGTTTATTAAATTCAAAGTTATATAATATTTAATTTAAACATTTGAAATTAAATATTTGGCATGTGCTAAAATTTATAAATTCGTATTGCAATTTGTATGGATGTCATATGTGGATCCAAGAATTCAAGAATGCATCCCTGCCAAAATTTTGGCCAAAAGCAACATTTGGCACGTCGTCATTTATCATTTTTGCAATGGTCGAGATGTATAAATTCGACCGAGTGATGCGAAAGTTCGGGTGTATGCAACGTATTTCGCTGCCACTCTAGGAGCTCGATGACCTGCACAAGATCAACTTACGAGGGAGACTCGAGGAAGATTGGCCAACATTCCACAATAACTATATCAAAATGTGGCAGCATAGGTACGATTACTTGCCAACGCATGAACCATTTCTCACACCAAGTTGGCGACATCTCCGGACTACATAGATTGGTTTAGGAGAATATGCCGCAAGGGGATCAACATCGGTTCTAACTCGACACGAGGAACCGATTGTCATGCAACCTCTCGATCAGTATGGTTCTTGTAATAGCCCATTTTTTGCCCGGCCCATTTCAGTATTTAAAATAATAAACCCCCAAAAAATAAAAATAAAACAAAGTCCAAGTCCAGTACAAAATTACAAACATATAATTTGGCCCAATTGGAATTGCACATTACTTGAAAAGATTTAAGGTCCATCTATAAGCTTGAATCATATGGAAATATAATCTTTAAGGATATGCAATCTTAGATATGATATGAAATCTTAGATATGATACAATCTTAGATATGATATGCAATCTTGAAGATATGATCTTGTAATCTTGGAGGTTTAATTTGTAGATATCCTTTAATCTTAACCGTTGATGTAATTGATCTGTACCGTTGGATTTGGGGAGGCTCAACTATAAATAGAGACCTCTCCCTTCATTGTAAATCACTTGAGTTTTGGGAAGCAATAAGAATTCTTGAGAGCATTCACTCAAATTTCTCTCCCTCTTGCATTCTTACTCTCTGTGGTTTGTTCTTATTTTATTCTTCGTCTATCTTAGTTTTTCAACCTTTTTATATTTTAGTTTCTTCATTTTTCAAAGATGTATATTTATTCCTATCTTTTATACATTTGATTATGTATTTTATATATTATAATATTTAACCTTTCTATATAGTTTATTTTCAAATATATATTTTCTATGCATGTATATATATTATATTATCATTTCATGTATTTTGAACTATTGCATTATATTTTTATAATTTGTAAATGTTCTATTTATTCATTTTTTTAGTGTATGTCATTTATCTTATTTGTGCATAGTTTCATTTTTTATATGCTATGTTTAATTATTTCTTTTATGTGCTATTTTATGATATATATATTGTTGTATAATTTTGCATGTATTATGTTTTTCTTTTAGTTTACTCATGTTTTTATTTGTTTATTATCTTATATTTACCTAGTATTTTTTTCCATTAAACGTATGTTCATGTTATTTAGTTTTGTCTTAATGATATTATTTATGTTTGTATGGAAATGTTAGAATATTTTGTACATCTATGCTTCATGATGCATTAATTGTCATCCTAAAACATCATTTAAAATAATATTCCAAGGTTTTTTTAAAAATAAAAAAATAAAAGGCAATGCTTGATGTTTGGAAACTTCGAGAAAGGTAGTGCCCTAACTTACTGGGTTGCGACTTTTCTCGTTGAATTCGAATAGTCAAGCACCCTTTTAGGTGATTTTGAGTTTTCAAAACTTAAACAATTATTTCGAGATTTCAAAACATAGTGTCCTAACTTACTGGATATGGTGTTTTGTTGTTTCGAGATAGAAATTTTCGAAGGTTTTAAAATGTTGCATCCTAACTTACTGGATGTGATGTTTTGACTCGTTTAAAATAAGTGAGCCTTAATTTTCAAAATTGAGACATTCTAATTAAAAGAGGTTTGCATCTTAAAACTTTCAAATTTCCGACATTAAAGACACTTGATAATCAATTAGGTACCAATTTTTGGGCGTTACGAGGGTGCTAACCCTTCCTCGTACGTAAGCGACTCCCGAATCCGTTTTCTCGACTTTCGTAGACCAAAATTAATGTTTTATAAGGTGATCCGATCACACCTAAAAAGATTGGTGGCGACTCCCGTTTTTGTTTTTCTTAAAGTCGATTCTCATTTTCCAAAACTCGATTTAAAAATAGTTTCGACAGCTTGGTGACTCCACTGGGGACTAATAAGAGAGTCAAGCCGTATAATTGATTACCTTTTGTCTTAATATCAAAAATTTGAAAAATTTTAAAATTCAATCCTCTTTGCATTACATGTGTTTGTATTATTGCATATGTTATATATTCGATCGCATTGCATTTGCATGATTGTTGTGGTCACACCCTTAAGTGGGAGTGAGAAACTACGCCTTCGTGAGGTTTTCGCCTCCGTGCGAGGATAGTGGATCACTTTGGGATACATCCGTACCTATGGTTTCGTGAGATTTTCATCTCCGTGTAGCCATAGGAAATGTATTCCCAGAATGAACTCGATTCAAATGAGCCTATAATGGGTAAGAATCGAGGAATCTGCTGGTTCAGGTACCTTAATTTTAGAACTAAAACCTCATATAGAAAAACCGTAAGAGCTCAACTTAGTTAGAATTATACTTTAGATATTACCTTCACATATCGTTCTTAAGTTTATTAATATTATGTGATACTGACTGTTTCATTTTTTTCATTGCATGTCATTTCGCATTTAAAAGGTATCGATTCACGGTCAGTTTCTAAGTTAGAAAGTTTTATTATGGAGAACGGACTTCTTGATAGAGTAGAGAGCAACGCTAATGTCCATAGATGGTCTGAGCAAACTCAGCTAGGAAAAAGGGATAGAATAACTGTGGGATATATGTCGGAGTTGTCAGACTACACTCGCATCAGTGTTACACAGAATAATCTGTAGGAGCTTAAGGCGATTTGGGATCAATGGGGCAATGAGACTAAGCAATTATTCTACGGTAAGTACGAAGATTTACCCTATTTGTTTGATATTCAGGTTGATGAGAACTTGTTTTGAGCTCTCGCTCAGTTTTGGAACCCAGCATACAGTTTTTTTACCTTTGAGGACGTAAATTTAGTGCCTACAGTGGAGGAATACACAGCCTTACTTCGGTGTCCTAGATTTCAGTGTGATAAGATTTATTCTCGAGCTGCTTGTGTCCCAACCTTTGGTAAGAAGTTGATGACCATTACGGGGATGAGCGAGCAGTGGATCATGGCTAGAATTAAGGAAAATGGTGAGAGTAAGTGCATTCCGTGGGGAGCTTTGAAAGACCTGATCTAGACACATCTAGACGAGGCGAAGAGGGTAGACATTTTTACCTTAAGCTTATACGGATTGATGGTTTTCCCCAAGGCCTTGGGATATGTGGATGAGGCGACCACGGATCTCGTCCATCGACTTAGCAAGTGGGTCACTCCTGTTCCTGCGATTTTGGCGGAGACATTCAGGTCCTTGAATGCATGTAGGAGGGCAGTCTTGAGGCGGGTTTGTTGGTTGTGCTCGTTACTTTTAGCTTGGTTCTCTGATCCTTGAGTTTTATAAATAGGGTGGTTTGTCGGGTCTTCTTCGAGGATTACTCCCCGTTGAAGGACATAGCAGCTTCAACTAGGAAAGTTGATGTTCCTAAAAAAGTTGGATAGCGCTACTTCAGAATCTGCAGTCAAAGGACGGAGAGTGGAGGGCTCCATGGATGATTCCTGGTGAGATTCTTTACCGATGCGGCAGTTTTGATTGGGTCCCTCTGTTGGGAATTTGGGGTGCCATTAGTTATGCTCATTTGCTTATGTTGAGGCAATATGGATTGAGACAGTTCATACCGGCAACTTACGGTTTGGTTCAGAGTGAGTTCATGTATAGAGGAGCTGACTACAAGAAGAAGGTCAATGAGATCTCTAGTGTTTGGAACAAGACTTGTCGATTAAAGGGAGTAGTTATTAGCCCTGCTACGACTCCGGAGTACGTCGAGTGGAGAGGTAGAAGAATTAATGATAACATCCCTAAGCCAAGCGTGGAAGGAGCTCGACCGATAGAGGAATATTTGCAAGTGATACCCTCGGAGTTAGAAATTATGAAGCAAGAGTTCGAGAGAAAGAACTTAGAGCTTGAGAAAAGGATAGCAAAGCTTGAAGAAGAAAAGATGTACTTGAGCTTAGACGTCGACGTTCAAAAGATGGAGGTCGAGAAAGAGAGGAAAGAAAAGAAGAAGATTGAGGAAGATCGAGATGATTTGAAAGAGCATTACAAAAAGGCACAAGTATCCTTGAGGAGAGCGAGAATAGGGGGTCTTCGGATCAGTTGCAGAAAGAGGTCCAAGAGGAAAAAGCTAAAGTCGAGTATTGGGAGAGGAAGTTCCAAGAGATGCAGTCATAGAATTTGGCATTAGAGGAAGAAAATAAAGGGTTGAAGACCAAGGTAACTAAGCTTGGAAGATCCCTTCATTGGCATCGAAATCATGATCCTACGGTCAAGTTAAAGGAGCTAAAAAGTAAGGTGGAAGATTTGGAAGTGGCATTGCATGATGGTGAACTTCGGATTGAGCAGCTCGAGGCGCGAGAAGATTTTCTAAAAGGAGAGCTTCATCAGTCTAGAGGACAGGTCAGAGAAAGGGATCACGTCATTGGTGAAGCCGTAGCCCAGATTCGAGAGGTTGTCGAATATGTGCAAGATTTGGCAATACGAGCTGATGTATTGAGTCTAATGTACGGATCGTCGTCGGATATAGGACGAGAGTTAGCCCTTTTATTAGATAGAGTTAAAACTTTGGGCATTAGGGCGAAAACGTATTTGTAATCCATTTATATGTAAAGATATTCTTTTTCTAAATAAAGTTTTCTAAATGAGATTGAATCAAGATCGATACCTTTTGCATTCATAGCATTTCATTGCATCATTTGCATTCAAAATTATAAAAAGACCCTAATTAGTTAAATTTATTAAAAAGAGAGAAAGAGAGAGAGAGAAGAGGGTCACGGCTGAGTGAAAAAGAAGTTGAATGAGAATTAACGACGTTCCCTTACATATCCCCGACTTTTGTGTCAAGAGGGATAGCTTACCCGGAGAAGGGGATGCTTGGAAATGAAAATCATCCCATCAATGTCATAGATGAGGAAGGGGCTGAACAAAGAAACCTTGAGGGCATTCGCCCTTACGAACCAGGAAGTTCTTTAAACAATTGGACTGCAGAAGAACTTCCTGTAATCTTTAAAAATTTTACGGAGTAATATTCAGAACACTCTTGTTGCTCTAAAGCCTAGGAGTAATGAGATTTCTTTTGAGAAGTGGGCTCATGTTCAGACATTTTTATTTTCAATAAAACATACTTTTATTATTTATCCGAGTAAATATTCTTTCATTCTGATTCTTTTGACCTTTGATATTTTTTATAAATTTTCATTTTATGTAAATAATCATTCTTGAATTCCTTGTATATTATTTTGTGTGCCTATCATAGATCCCTAGATATCAATAACATGGGCAACGATACTACAGATTCAAAGTTCCTTTTGAGTGTGATATGTGTTTAGAGGAATCTCAGTACTTTAAAGGTGACAGAAATTGTGACTTGTTTCTGAATTTGTTTAAAATGGTTTTTACCCCATGAAGTGGTGGTAGGAAATATAGCTTTAGAGGAAGGAAAGATTGTGAAATTGGAATTAGTTGAGGAGATAAAACAAGACCTTGTTGAGACTATTATAGGAATTCAAAAATGTGGTCCAAAGACGCATGCAGGAAGATTTGCAATTGCCAGGATAAACATGAGGTTTTGGGGCACTGTTGGTCCACTATGGAAAGGGATCGCATCAGTTGTACAATGAATGCCAAATTTAAAGGAGTCAAGACTTATGGGGCATGTATGTTATGGGCTCGAGCTCGTCAAAAGTTTTAAGCTGACAATGACTCACCTTTGTGGATGTCAACTACTCCATTAAGAGGGGGAGATAGCTTCATATGCCAATATTACAAAGTCAAAAGTCATCCATTTCCAAAAAAAAAAGAAAAGAAAAAAAAGATTATATATAACTGCATAATGTCAAAAGTTTGCAGTCTTTTCAAAGATAATGCGCCATACCACAGTACAACAAAGGTTACCAAAAGAAAAGAAAAAGAAGAAAAAAACAAATTACAGAAGATGACCGAGACTGGTAAAAATTGGCATAAGAAACTACCGCCTACTCTCTATGCTTACGCTGGGGCAAACACCTTCAATTCCAGTTGTTTCAAAGGTTCCAACCATCATCCTTGGAATGGGTGCATTGTTTGGCTTTCCTGAGCAGTCTGATATGTCGTCAATAGCTACAATGGTTAGCTCCAGGCGGTGGCCATTGATTTCCACCTATGGGGCATCAGGCCGTACACAGTCTCTGAAGCTTAAAATGATAGATTCTTTCTTCAAAACTAGTTTCTGACAAAGTGGATGACGGTATCATGAAGGAAGCTCTCTTAGACTTCTATACAAGTTCAGGGAAGAGGAAACCTAATCAAATCATTATTTTCAGGGATGGGATTAGCGAGTCTCAATTCAATCAAGTTTTGATCAAGTTATTGAGGCTTGCAAGTTCCTTGACGAGAAGTGGAACCCTAAAGATTATGGTTATTGTTGTACGAAAACCATCATACCAAGTTTTTTTCAGCAGGGATCTCCTGACAATGTGCTACATGGTACTGTCATTGACAACAAAGTATGCCATCCAAAGAACAATGATTTTTACCTTGGTACCCATACTGGAATGATTGGAATCACGAGGCAGACCCACTATCATGTTCTCTTAGACCAGGCTGGGTTTTCAGCTGATGATCTGCAAGAGTTTGTTCATTCTCTATCCTATATGTATCAAAGGAGCACCACAGCCATATTTGTTGTGGCTCCTATTTGCTACGTTCATTTGGCAGCTTCACAGTTGGGGGCATTTTATGAAGATTAGAAATGCTTCAGAAACATCATCGAGTCATGGTAGGATGTATACTCCGGGAGTAATCTCTGTACCTCAGCTTTTCAGGTTGAAGGATAAAGTCAGCAACTTCATTCTTGTCTGCTGAGAATCTTTGAACCATCTTTTTGTAGGGTTTGACAAACAATAGCCAGGATTGCTGCTGGGGCAATCCCTTTCTCGTGGGTTTATGAATCAAGATTTTTCCTCCAAACTTTGATGGAGTCAAGAAGTGAATACCTCTAGTAAACTTAACTTGAAAGTATTCATCCTAAGAAAATGTACCAAGAATGGATGACACAGACTTATGACAAAGAAGGTTTGTCCAAAAGAATTTCATAAAGGAAATCTTGTGCTGAAAGAGATTCTTCCCATGCAAAAGGATGCCGAATTGGGAAGGACCATATGTTGCGAAGAGGGCTTTCTCTAGAGGTGCACTGATTTTGACAAGAAATGGATAGGAAGAATTTATCTGATCCAGTGAATTCGGACTCGGTCAAGGAGTACTTTGTCTAAAGGAGAAGGGAAGCAAAGGTGAAAACCCGCAAAGGGCACTTTGGGACTTCTATTTCAAAAAAAAAGAAAAAATATAAAAAGAAAAAAAGAAAAAAGAAAAAAATAAAAATGGAGAGGCCAAGGTGAAAACCAGCAAAGGGCGCCTTGAGACCAAAGAGGTTTTGAGTTGAAAACCGGAAAGGCGACTCAAATTTGGAAAGTCATGCAAAGACCTTGCTATCTTGGATTCGACGAAGTGAAGTATGTTACATATCGAGGCATCAACGAATTACTTTGGATCTTTTAAACACATGTTGAACTCAAGAAAGTCTTCATGGAGTGGTGTATAGACGCTCAGCAGACAATATCTAGGGCATCGATTTACATCCTATTTACTATCTTTGGATTCTTTTTCTTCACAAATATATGTTCTCAGGTTAATCTTTTTTCATTCCTTCCAATAATGTGTCCAAATCTAATTATCCTCAAGATCAATTTATTTGTCTCCCATTATTCATAAAGCATGTTGCATTGAAATAATGATAGATGAACTAAAATATCTTCACAAATGAAGTTTTGCATATTACTCTGGAAATTTCTAGATAATACAAGAAACTGAAACAAGACAATTGTTTAAGGAATTCTCATATGTATGGGTTGGAGATACTCGAGAGATTTTCTTCTTCAGTCCAAAAGGTGGTTGGACGTTTTAAGCAATATTGATCTTAAGAAAGGATCATTTCATAAACATCTTTAGTGGGTCGTAACATTCGGGGAATGGTACGGTAGACCAAATTGATGGAGAAGATTCGAGGCATACGAGCAGAGTATGATTGATATGTCGAGAAGAACGAGGTGGAAAGCTCGATTTAGATAAATGAGTGGTGACATCTAGGATAGGGGTCATGTTCACAACATTTTGCATCATAACATGTTTAATTAGGAACATTCGACTCACTTCGATCATAGCATCCCAATTAGCAGGTATAATCATTCTACAAGTTATCAAAGATGACGCACCTTAATCCTCTAAGCGGTAGGGTAATAGGCCGCAGCATAGCAGATCTAGCTGAAGCAAGATCCAAGATGGTTTGGCATCCTTGTGCTTACAAGGAACAAATCGAAGACATAGCTGATTTGGCTTTCACGTGCTTACGATGAAGCAAATCTAAGATAATTTGGCATCTCTGTATTGTCAGAGAACAAATCGAAGTCTGGCATCTCCGTTTCGACGGAGAGCAGATACATAGCAAATCTAACCTTCAGATGTTTATACTGAAGCAGATCCAAGATGGTTTGGCATCCTTGTGCTTACAAGGAACAAATCGAAGACATAGCTGATTTGGTTTTCGCGTGCTTACGCTAAACCAAATCTAAGATGATTTGGCATCTCTGTATTGTTAGAAAACAAATCGAAGAAACATATTTGGCGTCTCCGTATTCGACGGAGAGCAGATCGAATATATCAATAGGACAGTCATAATTTTACAAGAAGCAAATTAAAGACATAGCAGATCTGACCTTCAGATGATTTTACTGAAGCAGATCCAAGATGATTTGGCATCCTTGTGTTCACAAGGAGCAAATTGAAGACACAGCAGATTTGGCTTTCACGTGTTTACGCTGAAGTAGATCTAAGATGATTTGGCATCTCCATATTGTCAGAAAACAAATCGAAGAAGCAGATTTGGCGTCTCTGTGTTCAACGGAGAGCAGATCGAAGATATCAACATGACAATCCTGAGTTTGCAAGGAGCAGATTGAGGACCATGAAGTTTGAAGCTGATGAGACTGGGCAAAATGGATCCTTTTATAGTCTTTGCTCTATTCTCGTTACACGACAATGAGCAAAGAGGGGCAGCTGTAATAGCCCATTTTTGCCCGGTCCATTTCAGTATTTATAATAATAAACCCCCAAAAAATAAAAATAAAACAAAGTCCAAGTCTAGTACAAAATTACAAACATATAATTTGGCCTAATTGGAATGGCCCATTACTTGAAAAGATTTAAGGTCCATCTATAAGCTTGACTCATATGGAAATATAATCTTTAAGGATATGCAATCTTAGATATGATACAATCTTAGATATGATATGCAATCTTGAAGATATGATCTTGTAATCTTGGAGATTTAATTTGTAGATATCCTTTAATCTTAACTGTTGATGTAATTGATCTGTACCGTTGGATTTGGGGAGGCTCAACGATAAATAGAGACCTCTCCCTTCATTGTAAATCACTTGAGTTTTGGGAAGCAATAAGAATTCTTGAGAGCATTCACTCAAATTTCTCTCCCTCTTGCATTCTTACTCTCTGTGGTTTGTTCTTATTTTATTCTTCGTCTATCTTAGTTTTCAACCTTTTTATATTTTAATTTCTTCATTTTTCAAATATGTATATTTATTCCTATCTTTTATGCATTTGATTATGTATTTTATATATTATAATATTTAACCTTTTATATAGTTTATTTTCAAATATATATTTTCTATGCATGTATATATATTATATTATCATTTCATGTATTTTGGACTATTGCATTATATTTTTATAATTTGTAAATGTTCTATTTATTCGTTTTTTAGTGTATGTCATTTATCTTATTTGTGTATAGTTTCATTTTTTATATGCTATGTTTAATTATTTCTTTTATGTGCTATTTTATGATATATATATTGTTGTATAATTTTGCATGTATTATGTTTTTCTTTTAGTTTACTCATGTTTTTATTTGTTTATTATCTTATATTTACCCTAGTATTTTTTTCCATTAAGCGTATGTTCATGTTATTTAGTTTTGTCTTAATGATATTATTTATGTTTGTATGGAAATGTTAGAATATTTTGTACATCTATGCTTCATGATGCATTAATATGTCATCCTAAAACGTCATTTAAAATAATATTCCAAGGTTTTTTTAAAAATAAAAAATAAAAGGCAATGCTTGATGTTTGGAAACTTCGAGAAAGGTAGTGCCCTAACTTACTGGGTTGCGACTTTTCTCGTTGAATTCGAATAGTCAAGCACCCTTCTAAGTGATTTTGAGTTTTCAAAACTTAAACAATTATTTCGAGATTTCAAAACATAGTGTCCTAACTTACTAGATATGGCGTTTTGTTGTTTCGAGTGAAATTTTCGAAAGACGAGCTTAGTTTCGAAGGTTTTAAAATGTTGCGTCCTAACTTACTGGATGTGATGTTTTGACTCGTTTAAAATAAGTGAGCCTTAATTTTCAAAATTGAGACATTCTAATTAAAAGAGGTTTGCATATTAAAACTTTCAAATTTCCGACATTAAAGACACTTGATAATCAATTAGGTACCAATTTTTGGGCGTTACGAGGGTGCTAACCCTTCCTCTTACGTAACCGACTCCCGAATCCGTTTTCTCGACTTTCGTAGACCAAAATTAATGTTTTATAAGGTGATCCAATCACACCTAAAAAGATTGGTGGCGGCTCTCGTTTTTGTTTTTCTTAAAGTCGATTCCCATTTTCCAAAAATCGATTTAAAAATGTTTTCGACAGTTTTTATATTTTTTATGCTAACCCAATTTATTTTACAACAAGCACCACAACATGCACCATCATTCACTGCATCAACACTTTCTTCAGGTGTATATTTCACACCATCACCACCCATCGCACCATATTACACGCTGATGTCGCTAGCAACACTGTTGTATCTAGTATTGTAGACAATTCCTATCTTTTATCCACAACCAGGTTATGCGACACCATACAATTATCCATCGATAGTGTCGCAAACACCCCAGCACTATTACTTTATCGATGTGGGTCATCCTTGCAACCGAATATTCATATAAGGGGATGTACGATGGGTGACTATGACCTAGACCTAGTCAACCACAGAGGAATGAAATAATATGGAGATCAACATCGAGGTGCACATGAAAATAAAGATGAGGAGCTGCTACCCCAACTTGTTTAACGGAACCCTAGGCGTACCCAACGCCCACCCTATTGTGGTACACATTTGGGATGTCGATGATTATGTTCTTTGTAGTTTTTCTTAAATACTTCATTCTTTAGTTTGTTAAATTTTAATCTGCATTGTAATAAATGTTTCCACCCATAATGCACTTGTTCCACTTTCATTGACACCAAATTGTATACTTTATTTTACATCCCAAATGTACACTTATTTACAATTTGCGCAACAAATTTATTAAATTGGTTTGTTTTGTACCATATCGTATGGTTAGTTCAAATTATTGTTTTCATTTCTATTACTTTTTCATTTAAGTTTTTCCCCCTCAATTTGTTAATTACAATATTTTTAAAAAGAAATGATTTGTTCAGAAGGTACAAGAAAAGATTTAGAAATATTTCATTTCGTATTGTAGTATATCTTACTTCAATAATTAATTTTAACTTACAATTTCCATAAAAAATAAATGAATAAACGAACATGTTGAATTTTTACGATTTTTTTGTATGTTTGTTTTTTTCTATGTTTATCAATGAATGAGTTAGTGTTTTAAGTGGCTCTTTTTCTCGATGTTCCTTTCAGGTGTGGTCTATCCACTCTTGAACATTCATATCACCTTGTATTCGAGTTGAGTTTGACCGACTTTTAGCTTTTGCCTTAAGTTAATATCCGGTACCAACTCGAAAGGAGTGTGCGAGGTAGGTGGTCACATACTTTCATCCAATACATGTGGGAATTTAGATTTCCAAACATTATATGTGCGTTGTAGTTTGTAAGCTTCGCCAACATAAGTCATGCAATCTATGTGTCAAGGCACATGCCGCAATTGCATGTGCACATGGATAACTAAGTGCTTGAAATCTCCTATAGTCGCAGGTCCTTCGTCTCAGGTCTACACGATATGCTCCTACGATAACTCTGTCGTCGAGTCTGTAGAACTCCATAAACCGAAATATTAGATTTGGACGCGAGTGACACATTAAATACATTAAGTATGCTCTTTCTGCATTTTCTCCAATATCTTTCAACATCGACTCGCACCAAACGTGACCATCCTGTATTTGTCCATTGTATTTCTCATCCCGCTTTAAAAACAAAGCTGCTAATCAGAAATACATTTCTTTGGCCATCAAAGTTACCGACAAATGACTCATCCTGTTAAGTACGAAATTAATGCATTTTGTTAAGTTTGTTGTGTAATGGCGTAAATTCAATGTTATCGGAACAGTGGTTTCGTAACCACAAATCCAATTTAAAGAGAAATTTATTTCAATATTTTTGCTTGAAAATTTATATGATAGGAAAATCGTATGAAAATATTGATAGGAAAATTTTATCAATTTAGTGATTAGTTAGAAAAAGAAATTATTGAAGAAATTGGGTAAAATAAGGTATCGGGACCTCTATCTCGTAAAACCGAGTCAAAAATAATTTTATAAATATTTATGAAATGTTATTAATGTGGTATTAAAATTTCGTTAGGAAATTTTAATGTTTGGGTAATCAATTAAATGAAAAGGACTGAATCGTAATAGGTGTAAAAGTTGCTAGAGTGATTAAATAGCTTATTAGTCTAATGAGAAAGGATATAAAGGCAATTAGACCCAAAATTTATTTGGGCTGGACGGCAAGGTATGAAATCAGTAGAAAAATTGATAAATTAAGGGTAAAATTAGAATATTGCAAAATTAACTAAATAAAACTAGGACTAAATAGGAAATATCTAGATTTCTCTTCATTTCTCTTCAATTCCAGCAGCTAAAAACGCCATAGGAGGGTTCTCTAAGCTGGTATTTCATAATTTTGCACCAAGTGAGTTAATCCTTGCCTTTTTCTTGTAATTTTTGTGTTTCTAAGACTTTTACAACTAGATCCTACTATTAAATTCATTAGTTTTTGATTTCATGGATGAAATTTAAAGTCACCATGGTTGAGTGCTGTAAGTTTATGATGAAATAGAATGAAATTAAAGCTTTAATTTGTTTATGAGATGATTTTATTAGGCAATTTCAATGGAAATTGATTTTTGGGACCTAATTGTGAAAATGTTTGGAATTAAAGTCTATTTGCTGAAATTCTGATTCCTAAAGGTTGTAAACTAGTTTAAGGTGATAGAATAAAATGTTAATTGAGAAAAATCAGCTCAATTGAGAGGCTAATTGAGTAGGGATGAAATTATCATTTATTAAAAGCTTAGGGGAAAAATGGTAATAAACAGCTTGCACTAAAACAGTTTGGACAGCAGCAGTAGACTAACTTTGAAAAATCACCAAAAATTGTAGGAATCGAATTAGAAGATGAAAAAAAATATGGAATTAATGCTTATTGAGTTTAGTTTCTCATAGAAGAAATATTGTAAGCAATGGATTTGTAAATTTTGAGATATAATGAATTTTGTGAGACAAGGTCAGAATGAATTCGGGTTCCCCTGTTCTGACTTTGAAAAATTATAAAAAATTGAATAAAAATAATTAGGGACTTAAATTTATATGTCTAGAATTCTGAATGAGTCTATTTTTAATAGAAACAAACAAGAACATCATTTGATTCTGTATAAAGAGATAATTTATTTTTAGTGAAGAAGGGTCAGAACTGTTAGACAACAGAACAGGGGTGACTTTGAAGAATAAACTGTACTGATTGGCTAAACCAAAAATTCTGAAAATTTTATGGTAAAAATATATATGAGTCTAGGTTCAGGGAAAATTAACGGATCTTAATTTGGAGTTCCGTAGCTCAAGTTATAAATAATTTAGTGACTATGACTCAAGTAGACAGCTTTGAATGAACTATAAATAATAGTTGAATTATAGAGAATGTTGCATATGAACATGAAATGTATTAAATTGATAATTAAATTTATTTATTTAGATCCAGAAGATTCAAATACGAAGCTAGATCGAGGAAAGGAAAAAGTTCGGGATTAATAGATTTTTACTGTTTACAAACAAGTATCAAGGTAAGTTCATGTAACTTGAATTATATTCTTAAATGCTTGAAATGCATGTTTTTGATATGAATATGATTTGAATGTTCATTGTATGAAAATTTATGAAACATTGATATATTTGATAAAATGGGAAGAAATCCCGTTTGAATGAAAGGAAAATTCGATGGATCTCTGAAAAGGAATTGACGGTAAAAAGGATCTAGCCCGGACGGGTGATCCTATCCTGATATAGCCCTCCAAAGAATATGTGTAAAATGGATTTAGCCGGAAGGGTAATCCAATTAGCGTCTGAATTTAGCTTTGACTGGTAATTCAGATCCAAGCTCATTAGAGTAATTGTCGTTGCGAGGATTTAGCTTGGACCGGTAATCCCGACAATACTCTATGAGTTTATATTGCGAGGATTTAGCTCGATGGTAATCCCATTGCAAGGTTGAGGTTCATGAGTGTGCTCTCTGAAATGGAAATGTCGCACATGAATATGAATTGACGGACCGAATTGTACACTAAAAGTGTACCTCTGAAAATCCATCGAAATTCGATAAATTCAACGGGATAAATATGAAAAATAATAAGGAATGAAAATCATGGTATTGATGAGTACATCAATCATGGTATATATATATATATATTATTGATACATGGAAATTATTGTACTAACTTGAATGTTGAGTTTGTGCATGTTAGGGTAATAATGCATTGAATGGATATATGAATGTTTATTATATTGTATTGAAAATATTAGGTAAGTATAATTCTTGTTACATGAGCTTACTAAGCACAAAGTGCTTACCCGTTTCCTTTTTCCTGTTTTGTAGTGTTAAGAGCTCGGAGGTCGGATTTGGTGGGAGACACATCACATCATCAACCTCGGGATTTTGGTATATAAAGAAACTTTATTTTGGAAATCAATGGCATGTATAAGCTAACAAAGTAAATGTTAACGTGAAATGAATGTAAAGTTAGCCATTAGTATGGTTAACAAACCTGGTTATAGATATGTGATGACGTTATCTTATATAAATGCATGAATCTATCATGAAAATATGTTGAATTGATTTGGTTGATGTGGATTGGTCTCGATTTAATATTACAGGGAAGGTTAGATATTTATAAAAGGGCTATATTGAATATAAAAAAAAAATTAATTCGTAAACTCCGGTAATGCCTCGTACCCTATTCCGGCAATGAATACGGGTAGGGGTATTACATGTTGTCATGTGTCGATATCGTAATCCTCCATCATAGGATTGCGTCCACTACTCCTTCGATATCCCATTGAGGTACACCGCACCGTGTTCATTTACAGCTCGTAATTTCTCCAAAATTTCATGGAATCAATGTTGGATGAACTCGTACCCTATCGATAACAATAAATATTATATTCACAAAATGCAACACAATGTACATGTTAAACAGTGATATAGAAAATACTATGTACAACGTATCCATGTTAATGACATGTCGTCGCTTCACATCCTTATGGTATCGATCTATGTAGTTAGACCTTATATGTCGTAAACAATATGTAACATCCCAAATTTTAGTTTAAAAAAATGTAAAATTATTTCAATGATAAGGAATTAGTCTAGTGGTTAAAGGAAAAATAAGAAAGCTATGCAATTAGATTAAGGTCTCAAGTTTGAATCATTTCCTTTACAAAAAAGTTCAATTTTATCAAATTTCTCCTTTTTCCTATTTTTTGTGCTGCCCATACCTAGTAAACTTAAGTATAAATATCACTTCTTCTTTTTTAACCTTTATTCATTATTCTTCATCCCAAGCCACCCCACCCTCTTTTTCTCTTCTTTTCTCTTCAATTTTTCTCTTCTTTTCCTTTGTGTGCTGCCGCCTAAACCACCTAGCTCCATCGCCCATTTTTCTTCCATTAATGATATGTTTTTGCACCATTCTCCTCCTCTCCTTGATGAAATTTCATCATAATATTTCTAGCCTTAAATTTGAAAATTTTAACACTCAAAATAGGTCTCCATTGCTACCCGAAAAGATCTTCATTGCCGCCCCTTTCTTCTTGCTAAAGTAAGTATCGTTTTTCTTTCGCTTTCTTATCAAATATTTCAATAAAATACCCAATTTTCCAGTTCTGGAATTGAGGTTATTTTTTATTATTTTATAGGTAATTTTCCAGCCTTCAAAAGAGTTTTTAATAGGCTCACAAAACAAACACAAATTGCCATCGTTGGTGGTGGTGCGTCGCGCCTAGAAGCATCAAAAGGGGACTTCTGTTTTTATTAATTTTTACCATATATTTCCATCAAGATTTTGGTTTTCCAAACCCTTCCTAATCAGTCTTTAATCATGTCTGACTTAGGAAAATTCGATCTTGATAGTTCAACAACTCAAATCTGATGAATAGGGAAACGTAAGCGTGATAGTTGAGGGTTAATGCGAAGTTTTCAATTTGATTATTGTGGATTGAATTAATTGATTAGATTAGGGTTCTCAATGGTTGTTTTGCTACTTATTTTTCAGTATTTTAATTGTGTTAGATGCCGACTTAAATGCCCTGAACCAACAGTGAGGACATTAGACGTTCACGTGTACGTTTCGCGTCAATGTAAGTAGCCTAGTCACTTTTATATCTGAAATGTTTTATGGAAATTACGATTTGATTAAACCCTTAAGGGGGTTTTCTAAGGTTGTTTTGATAGCATCCTAACTCAATAAATTTTTTTATTTTAATTTAGGTTCAGTTTAAGATCTTAAGGAGAAATTGTGTGTTTCACAAGTAGTGCGAAAATAAAGTGTGGGTCCTAACTTGTTAGCTTGAATGCTTTAATAATATTTTTAATGTTATAAATGATGATTAAGTTTGCTGATCGATCTTAATTAAATGTCTAAGTAAATGATTTTAAAGTGGCCGTATCAGGTACGTTATGAGCCCTAACTAAATGGCATGTTTACAAAGTTGCATGATTGACTGAATGGCTGTTTGATTGGTATTGATACAAATGGTTTGTTAAATAATGCATGCCGATTGTATGTATAGCATGTATCAGAATGAAAATAAAGTTTGAATGCACGAAACATATGTTTGGGTGAAATTCTATGAAATGCATAAAATGAAAGTTTGTTATACATGCACTGAGAACAATGTTTATGAGATGATATGGAAATTATGGCATGTTTGAACGATACCGTATCGATGGTGAAATTGACTATTTGATTAGTGTTCTTACTGAATGAGAGTTATGCTACTGAGATGACAAATGTAATGGAAATACGTTTTGATTGGAATTTATATAACATATCCCATGTGCATGGGGTGGGATTTTGTGGATGAAGGAGGAGTTTCGTGGAGTAATGGTAGCATATTAAGTCCTATATGTTATCAGTGTACTGCACCAGGAGTACTGAGGAGATTAGTGATTATATCGTACTTTATGTTAAATGGTAGTGTAACTGCATTATGTATTATGATGGTTCAAAAACATCGAGCTTTACTCACAATGATTGAAGTTTGATAAACAGGTTCTGGGAACTCGTGGTGTGTAGCGGTTAGTTTGGGTAGGAATCCATTATGCATTATGGTATGTCCATGCCACTTATGAATGATAATATTTATGTTATGTTTGTATTGCAGTTGTAACAGTGGTGAATGATATTTTCCTGTATTGTTGAATGTTCTTATTGATTTGACTCACATTAGCTAGTTAGCTCACCCCATAATTTCAACCTTCATAGGTAATGCTCGTGACTAAGATCGGACATGGCATGCATGTTAGAGTCTGTCCAAAGACTAATCATGAGATAATTGTAATCACATACTTATTTTACCTTGATTGTTAATATAAGGCTTTGCCATTGTTATTTCAGTTTTTTTTTTCTGTGTGTACAAATAAACTAATTAATAATAAAGTCCTGAGAATAATATGATTATTCTTAAAAGGTCCTTAGTCAAGTATTGTTGTAGGCTTGGACAATGATAATGCATTGAGACTAATGTGTAGTTGCTTTATGACAAAGTGTTGTCATTGACGTAGGAATGTCGAAATTGATACATGAGTATGTGTTAGAGAACAACATAATAAACTGACCCGCTATGAGTATGGTTATTAGATTATTATGTAATAGTCACAGCACTAATCATAGTGATAACTATGTATATGATCCTTAAAATTGAGATCATCATTATCTTAACATAGTGAGTTGTATATTTTGATACAATCAAACGTCTACCATAACAGGTTATACTATAAAGATTGATGTTGGGTATGTCGCAATCTATGTAGAGGAATATGGTTGGTCAAGATAGGATTTGTCCCTCCTACATAATGGGAGCAATTGTTGGGACCATCGATACACCTCGTGGCACATTGGAAAAATTATTTCGATGATCCACAACCAAGAATCAATGTACAAGGAACGAATTGGGTTGAACTAGGGTTGAAAATATACATTCTTTACTAAAAAAATTGAAAGAATGTATTTATTTAATGTCGATTTCAAGCCACAATGAAAATGTCTCGGCCTCTACGTAGTCCACATCGTCAAAAACAAACAACCACTTTCTCTTGAACTTTTCAGAAAAAATTAAAAATGGTTGTTAGACCTTTTAAATTACTAATTAAGTTGGTAACCTTAACACACTAAGGGGTTATCATCATTTTATTCTCTTTGATATCACATATTAAAAAAGAAAATCAGGATTATTCCCTTACTAATAGGAAAGACAAATGAAAAGTTAGAAAAATGAATTATATTTTTCCAAAAGAATATAGGATTATTCCATTTGTTAATAAAGAATGCAAATAGAAAGTTAGAAAAATGAATTATATTCTTTCCAAAAGAATATTAATTTCCATGTCTTTTATATTTTGACCGAATTTAATTAATATAATTGTTTATATTAATAAATTATATGAAATATATACAATTAGTATTTTATATGAATCAAATTCATATATTAATTGTATTCTTTCCAAAAGAACATTAATTTTCATGTCTTTTATATTTTGACTGAAATTAATTAATATAACTGTTTATATTAATAAATTCGGTAAAATATATACAATTAATATTTTGTTTGAATCAAATTCATATATTAATTATATTTATGTTCTCTATTTGTGTACAACAAGTTTGTACATATAATATGTTTAATATTTAATTATCAAATTAATTTAATTTAATTCATATGACAACTAAATACAAACCAAATGTATTTGGATTCTATTCATTTCAACTATAAGGTGTGACCCTATAGGCTCTTGTAACGTTGGTAGATACTAGAACGTTTCTAACATTACAAGCAATGAATGACATCTAGCAATGCATCATTACCACCCAAGTTAGAAGAAGTCGTGATTCGACATAACCTTTCTGTGATAATCTTTTCATGTATTATATCCTTCTATCCTTAATATCTAGATTGGATAAGTCATGGAATAGTCACACTTGTATAGTTCAATCTCATATTTCTTGATTTTCTGAACAAACTACAATAAAAAAATAAGTGTGGTATCTCATATCAACTTATTCGGGAATGACCATGCATTTCTAGTCTCACTCCATCAAGAGGTCTAAGATATTGCTCCCATTATGTAGGAGGGATAAATCTTATTTTGATCAACCATATCCTACTACATAGATTGTGTTATAATATCCTACATCAATTTTTATAGTACAATTTGTTACTGTATGCGTTTTGACTGTATCAAAATATACGACTCACGATATTGGGACAATGATAATCTCAAGTCAGAGGATCATATACGTAGTTATCACTATGAGTAATATTGTGACTATTACATAAAAATCCAAGAAACATACTCATAGCGAGTTAGTCTAATATGTTGTTCTCTAACACATACTCATGTATTGATTTTGACATCCCTATGTCAATGACAATTTTTTTTCATTAATCAACTACACATTAGTCTCAATGTATTATTGTTGTCCAAGCCCACAATAATACTTGACTAAAGACCTTTTTAAGAATAATCATATTTTCTTAGGACTTTTATTACAATTCAGTTTATTTATATACACAAAAAAAGAAACTAAAATAATAATGGTAATGCATTAAATTAATAAATAAGGTAAAACGAGTATGTGATTATAATAATCTCATAATTGGTCTTTGAACATACTCTAACAACAACAACTAGAAGGCTTCAAATTTGAAGGTAAAGAAGATCATATTTGTCTCTTACAGAAGTCTTTGTATGGTTTGAAGCAGTCTCCTCGGGAGCGGTATAAAAATTTTAACACATTCATGTTGAGTATTGGTTTTTCTCGAAATATGTATGACAGTTGTGTTTATCTACTGTAACACCCCCTACCCGTATCTGTCATCGGAACAGGGTACGAAGCATTATCGGAGCTTATCGAATCATTATTAATTAGGGGAAAAAGTAAAACAAAGTAAACATGTAATATTTAATAAATTCATATAACATGGTAATTAACTTACCGTTTCTCTATATTCAACATAATTATGCAAAGCATAATTATTCGAATTGATCATGAGCCCTAATACCTATTCTTATCACATTGTTAGTAATATAATTCATATAAGTATCAAGAAACATGTAAGGGCTCAACTTTCATTAAATTTCTCATATGCATATACTTTTACACATCATTTATTCACATAACTTATAACAATCATATCTATGTATTTTAAATACGCTTTCATAACAATTTGTTTTGATTTCAGACTATCTCACATTGGAGCTTTACTCACCAAATCATTTGAAATACTATCTTTATACAAATAGTACACTTGAGTTGCACAATTCTATAATTAGGAACGAACACATTTATAAAATATATCCCATGTTCATATATCATAGTCTCATGTCTCCATATATCAAATATATAACCATCATTTTCTTGTGTTTCAGATAAATACATATAACCATACATAAGCATGCCATTCACTATTTCTTCCTGTCTATCACAAATTCAAATGACAGATTCATGTAAATGAGCTCAATAATAACCATGAAAATACTTACCACATTCTTTCACACATATTCCACTTATAACATTTTTTTTTATATTTGGCTTGAAATTTACTAAGCAATATCGGATATTCATTTATTAGGCAATATCAAATATTCAAATTAATCTTTAACATATATAACATTTAATTCAAACATAAATTTATAACATTTTTCATTTTAACAAAGTTTAACATTTACCAAATATAATCGAGCATGTTATCAATTTATGCATAAGTCACTCACATATTTTCCTCCTCCTCCTCTCCATTCCACATTCTTAATGTATATAACACGCTTATAAGTAACATTATCTATAATTTCACTATTTACTTATATTTATATTCCAAATCTGTCTATCCGTGTCATAGCCACTAAATTATTTTTAACTTGAGCTATGAAACTCCAAATTAAGATCCGCTAATTTTTCTTGAAACTAGACTTACATATCTTATTACCATAAAATTTTCAAAATTTTTGGTTTAGCCAATAAGTACAGTTTATGTAACGCCCCAATTTTCGGGAATTCTGTGAATGTTGGCATAAGTTTAATTATGTTAGTGGGCCTCTAGAAAGCCAAGCTTAAGATAGAACCCGACAATTTTAGTTAATTTTTGTTCCATAAGAAAAAGGGGGTGAAATTATGAAATAGAACCTATGTGAAAATGTTTGAAAATGCTATAGGCTAAATTGAAGTGGCCAAATAAATAGGAGTGCAAAATAGGAGGATTTGCATGACAAACCTCCCATTTTACATGAAGTGGCCAGCCATCATGTTGTTGTAGACAATATGAGCACTTGATATCCATAATTTATGGTACAAATTGATACAAATTGATAATGGGTTAGGTAAATGTTCTATGATAATGGATTAGGTAAATATTCCATGATAATGGGTTAGGTAAATGTTCCATGATAACGGTTTAGGTAAATGTTCCATGATGGGAATTTCATGTCTTTTGTATTAAAGAATTAAATGGATGAAATATGAAATTTTATTAAAAGAAAAGGGTGAAAAGAACAAAGTTTTGTCCATCTTTGTTCATCATAGCCTAAAGTTAGAGAAGAGAAAGGAGAGGAGAAAGCTTTTGAATGTTCGGTCACTTGGGGAAGAAAATTGAAGGTAAGTTCATGGTAGTTTGCTTCTATCTTGATGTTCATGAGTTCTTCTTGATTCTACCTTAACTCTTGAAGCATATTTTGGTTTTTAGTTGTGTTGTGAGCATTTAGTCATAAATTAAAATGAAGGAAATGGTTGTTGTTTCATGTGCTTTTGATGAAAAATGGAAGATAGGTGAAGTTGAGCCAAACAAATGAGCATGCATGTGCCTTAGATGCTAAGGGGAAAATCGGCTAACATGTTGTGCTTTAAAATGATAAAATGGAGATTATACTTAAGTAAAATCATAGATATGTGATGATTGATTGGTGATATACATGTTTAAATAACATGCATGCAAGTTATGTGTGAAAGAGTGAATTTGGTAATAAATCTGCTTGGGACAGCAGCAGTAACGTGACTTTGGAAAATCACCATAAATTGTGGGAGATGAATTAGAAGCTGAATAAATTATGTAATTAAATCTTATTTAGTCTAGTTTCAAATGAAATAAATGAGAACATATTTTGAATTCTGTACAATGAGAAATTTGATTCGTAATGAAGAGTGGTCAGATTAGTCAAACAGTGAAACATGGGAAACTTTAAGAAAAATCTGGTATTGATTGGCCATACCAAAAATTCTGAAAATTTTATGGATAGAAGATATATGAGTCTATTTTCAAGGAAAATTAACATCACTTGATTTGGAGTTTCGTAACTCCAGTTATAAATGATTTAGTGACTGTTGCTCAGGAAGACAGCTTGCAGTGAAATTATGATTATGTGGTAAACATTGACAAAATTTATTAATGAGTTGCTTATTGATTTCTTATAAGCTTACTATGATCTGTAGGTGTGGTTGGCCGAATATTGTAAGGGGTTAATACGTAGTTTGTATTTGAATAGTTAGATTAACGTGTTAGTAATCCAATTGTAGGCGGTTCGTGTGTGGATCTCACGACATATTGTCGCAAACAGTGTGTAACTAACACCCTCTTTCTTAGTCTAGATCGGCAAAAGTCGAAAAGCCAAAATGCCGAAAACCGGTATTTTGTAGATTTGCGAAAAGTCGAATGCTCGTGAGGTAAATCGATTAATGTTTTTGGTAAGATGCAATGTTTGGACTGCAAAGTGCATGATTTACGTGCCCTCGATATTTTTGGGCTTAATGGGCCAAAATTGGAATGATGGGCCAACAGCCCAATTCGGTAAGAACCCTCGGTAGTGATTACATTAATACGTGAAAGTTAGGAATATCCATGAAAACCTTAAAATAGATAAATTACTGAAATACCTTTAAAAGTGAAAATTTACGGTTTACCCCTAGGAGATAAATTAAAAATACCCATAGGGTTAAATTGACCTAAATGCATGTTTGATTGTTGTTATTTCTGCATGCCATGTTGTTATTATCGATGCATGGGACCGGGATATTGACGGAGGAAGTATCTGAAAGTGGCTTGTCCACGTCTTGGAGGCTTTGCCTCAATTCTTTGATAATCGAGCAAAGAAAGGTTGCAATCGTGGAGTGTTGGGTGGGTGGGTTGAGCTATTCCCACATGGAGTGTATGGCTGGTACGGGTGGAGTGTAGTGGTTGGTGGGTTGAGTAGTCTCCCAAATGGGCTTGCATATGTTTCTTGATGTTGCATGTATTTTGAAATGGGCCTATAGGCCATCATTATCTGAATAAGGGGCTAAGGCCCGGTTATTATAATCTGAAAGGGCTCGGCCCAGACCACTGCTATTACTGAATGGGCTTAGGCCCAATGGGCTTGAGTGACTTGGGCTTTGAATGGGTTTTCCTTACACCTGAGTTTCCCCAAACTCACCCTTCTTTAACCTTGCGGTGAGCCTTGATGTGGGTGACTTGGAGCCGAGGGGATTCAGAGTGGCCATGGTGAATACTTTTGGGTTTGAAAAAGAGACTGGTTTTCTTAAGTTATTTTTAATTGCTATTTAATTTTTGGGTTGTAATAAGGTCATTTTAACTTTATTTTCTTCTTTGATTTTTCTGGGATTATATTATTAAAAACAACTTTAAATTGATGGATACTAATTCAAATGGGCTAGACTTAGGGTGTGATTTCAAAATGATACTTGTTTTTTTTAAAAAAAACACGACGTCACGAATATTCGGTTTACCAAAGATAATCATTCAAAGAAATTTCAACTTGTTATAACCAAGTGTGGCAATGGATGTGGGCATGTCTAGGATTGGATCCAATCGGAGAGCTTGGTACTTAAGCAGCCTTCATGGCTCACCTCCTCTATTATGGATACCTACCTAGTGCCCAGCTTCCATTCACTTGGTTAGTTTGACAAAAGTCGGCTTTTTTTTAAAACACTAAAAAGGGAACACGGGTTTTTGGCTTCAAAGTGGCACGTCGGATTCGGCCTTAATGACTGGGCCGGGTTTGGGGTGCTACAGTTTATTCTTTAAAGTTACCCTTATTCTACTATCTAACAGTTCCGACCCTTCTTCACTAAAAATTAATTATCTCCTCTTACGGGATTCGAATAATGTTCTCGTTTGTTTCTCTTGATATAAATTTAAGCCCCTAAATATTTTTTTTCAATTTTTTATTATTTTCCAAATTCAGAACAGGGGAACCCAAAATCATTCTGACATTGTCTCACAAAATTTATTATATCTCATGATTTACAATTCCATTGCTTACATCGTTTCTTCTATAAGAAACTAGACTCAATAAGATTTAATTTCATATTTTATTCATCCTCTCTTTCGATTTCTACAATTTTTTGTGATTTTTCAAAGTTAGACTACTGCTGCTGTCCAAAACAGTTTTAATGCAAAATGTTTATTTCCATTTTACCCCAAATTTCACAGTTCATACAATTTAGTCCTATCTCAATTAACCCCTGAAAATTAGAACTTTAGCACTAGACCTTCATTCCAAACTCTTTCATAATTAGGTCCTAAAATCAATTTCCATCAATTTTACTTGATAAAATCATCATATATCAAAATTAAAGCTTCAATTTTATATTTATTCATCATATTCTTCTAGCACTCATCCATAGAAACTTTAAAAATTAGCCATGGAATAAAAAACTAATGACATGGTAAATTGGACTCAATCGTAAAAGTCCAAAATCTTAGAAATTTCAAGGAGAAAGCAAGAATTAAACTTACATGAAGCTAGAGTATGAAAACCAGCTTGAACTCTCTTCCATGGCTATTTTTCAGCTGATGAAAATGAAAAGAAAATGAAGAGAATTCTCAATATTCCAATTTGGTCCCATTTTAATTTAGCTAATTTTGTCAATTTTTCAATTTTACCCTTATTTCACTCATTTCCTGATTTTTCTCAGCTATTTTTGCCAAAATATTTCCTTTGGGATCATTTGCACTTTAGGTCCTTCCTCATTTGACAATTGAGCTATTTAATCCTTCTAGCTACTTTTACACCTTTTTCAATTGAGTCCTTTTTATTTAATTAATCACCCAAACGTTAAAATTTTGTAACGAAATTTTAATACTACTTTATTGGCACTCCGTAAATATTTATAAAAATATTTATGGTTCGATTTATAACACCGAGATCTCGATACTTTTTTTCTCAATTTTTTAACCAAATAAATCTTTATAAAACACAATTTACTATTTCAAAAATCTTTTAAAAGCTACATTTGGCTCATAAATATTAAATAATATAATCTACGAGTTCATTTTTCGGATTTGGTGGTCTCTAACCACTACTTCTGACATCACTAGAATTTGGGCTATTACATCTATAATGTCTTGATGATGGTTCTTTTATATATTTGTTACTTTATTCTGATGATATGTTAATTGCGACTAAGAATCCATCTGAAATTGATCGCCTTAAAACCATGTTTAACTTTAAGTTTGAGATGAAGTATTTAGGTGCAACAAAGAAAATTTTGAGGATGGAAATTTTGAGAGAGACATTTCGGGAGATTATTTTTATCACAACAAAGGTACATCAAGAAGATTCTTGAGCGATTTGAGATGCAAGATGCAAAATCGATAAGTACTCATTTAGTTTCACACTTGAAATTCCCAATTTCAGATTCTCCACAACATGAAGAAGATAAAAGGTATATGCCAAAAATACCTTATTCAATCACAGTTGGAAGTTTGATGTATACAATGGTATGCACTCGTCCCGATATTTCACATGTTGTTAGTGTTGTTAGCTGATACATGGCCAATCCTGGTAAGTTACACTAGTATGCAGTTAAGTGGATTTTCAGATATTTAGAAGGTACTTCTAACATGTGCTTAGAGTTTAGAAGAACTCAAAAGGGTTTAGTCGAATATGTTGATTCTGGTTATACAGGAGACTTAGATCGAATAAGGTCTCTCACAATTTACCTATTTTCTTTTTGGTAGTTGGAAAGCGACACTTCAAGCTATAGTGGTTTTGTCGACTATTGAAGCAGAATACATGGCAATTACAAAAGCAGTAAAAGAAGCAATTTTGTTAAGGGCTTGTTCAGTGAATTGGTAAGTGAAAAAGAGGCAACTGTCATATATTGTTATAGTCAAAGTGTTATACATCTCACCAAAGATCAAATGCATCACGAGAGAATGAAGCACATAGACATTTATTATCATTTTGTTTGAGATGTGATCATTCAATGGGACATTCATATTCTTAAATTTGGCACAGAACACAATCCGGTCAACATATTGACAAAGAGCCTTCTAGTTTCAAAATTTGAGCATTGCTTAGACTTGGTAAGTATCCGATGAAAAACCAGTTAAGCCCGTAACAGGGCTCGACAAGGGAGTTGGTCCAAATACGAGTCAATGTGGAGATCTGTGGGAGAATGCCTCTTATTTTAACCAAAGTTAATTTTAGTTTTTCTTCTCCTAGTTAAACTCTATTTTTAGTTTCTCACTTAAAGTCTAATTAATCTAGAGTTGTTATAGTCATATATGCTACGAATTTCAGCCTATAAATAAGCCTTACTTACTATGAGTTTTACATAATAAAAATATTTAGATTGAGATAATTCTATTCTTTATTTCAAAGAGTTTTTCTTGTGGGGCTTTGGTTTTCTTTTAATTCTCTCAATCTTTTGTACTCTCCTTTATTACACTGAAATCTCCTTATACCCGTGATTTTTTACCCACTTTTAAGGAGTTTTTCCACATAAAATTTGCATGTTTGATATTTTCAATTCTTATTTTCTTCACTTTGTTCGTTGTTTAATTGAGTTTATCCCCTACATTATGATCCATAAATTATTTTTAAAGTAATAAAATGTAGAAGTTATCTTAACAAAGTCATTAGAGTTGTTATTTAGTCATCACCTTCAGGTAGAAGTTATGCCCATTTTACAACTTTTGACCCAAACAAAACAAACCCAAACCCAATAGCCTAACCTAACCCTAGCCCAACAAAATCAGAAAAAGAAAAAACCCTAGCCCCCCAAGTTCAATTTGTCGTACCAAAGATACCCACACGCCTCTCTAGCTCTTTGCCACCACCTGCTCCCGTTCCATCACCTGCAAAAGAAAGACGAACACGCAACAGACAACGCAGAGCAGTAGCAAAGAAACAATATAATATGTATTCAAATTGGCTATAAAGCCAGAGAAATGTAACACAAAAAATGGGGATTTTTTTTCTTTTAATTTCGAAATAAAAAAAAATACAAAAGAAAGTTGAAACAAAGGTGATTCTCATTCGCTATTTTCGTTCATTTTTCGACTTTTAAGTTTTTTTTCTTCTCGTTTAAATACGAAAATATAAAAAAAGAAGGAATGACTCACCTAAATCGGTTGATTCGCTCACCGTCAGTGAAGGCCACGCCAGAAAAGGAGAAGAAACCGGGTGTTTCTTTGTTGCTCCACCGGAGTTTGGCCGAGTTTTCGAGGTTTTGGCCTCAGATCCTTGCTCTACGTGAAACAAGCTCGAAAAGGGGCATTTTTGGGTTTCTCCGGCCATCGCAGACGGCGGCGCCGTCACCGGCGACCAACCGCTGCCACGGTGGTCCGGCGACCATCTCAGACGGGAGGGGGGAGAGGTTGAGAGAGAGTTGAGAGAGTTTTTTTTTTTTTTTTAACAGAAGAGTTGAAATGAAATTTTTTAAAAAAATTGGTTTAAATAGGCCTCCAAAACGGCGCCGTTTTGGGCAGGCCTCTCAGGCACAAAAACGACGTCGTTTTGGCCACCCCGATTTTTGACCCGACCCGACCCGCACAGCTAGGATCCGCGTGTTTTCTAGTGCATGGGAAATTTGCGCAATCAGCCCTTCCGCTTTTTCTGCGCGCTACAATCTAGTCCTTTTACCCTTTTCTTATTTTTACAAATTTGGCCACATATTTTCCACGCGTTTCAATTTAGTCCCTGGCTCGTTAAGGGACGCATGCATTGGGATATTTTCCCATTTAGTCCTTATTTCTTGGCACGCTTTTTATTTTGGCCCTCCATTTTGCCCTTTTCTTTTATTTATTTTTAATTTATCCTTTCAACTTTATTTTAGTTTTGATTTCATCCTTTATTTAATCAATTTCAATCCTTTTAGATTTTATATAACATCATTTTATTTTCATTTATTTTTATTTATTTATTCATTTGTTTTACTATTTATTTACCTCTGTTATAATCAAAGTTTTGTTTTCCCTAATACTTATTTACTTAGTATTTATACCTATTATATTATTTATTTATTTACAGCTTGTTTCTTTAATTTTACTTAAGTTACAATTAAGTCCTTATTTTAATTTATTTATTTATTCATTTACTTTCTTGTTTATAAATTCATCCTTTATGGAATTCATTCGCATGTTTGTCTATTATCTATATATATTATTCATTTATTTTTATTTTAATTCTTGTAATTCGTTTATTTACTGTTTTTTATTCCTTTTCTTTTTATTTATTTTGTTTTACTTTTAATGTTATTGTTATTTTATTTTGATTATTGCTATTATATTATTAGTAGTATTATTAGTTTTTATTTATTTATTATCATTATGATCATCTTCACTATAACTATTATTTTCTGTTATCATTATTTTTACTATAATTTTTTATATATTATTATTTATATTATTATTGTTATTATTTTAATGTCATTATTGTTCTAATTATATTTTCTTTTTACGCCTATTATTATATTATCATATCATTATATCATTAATTGAGTATATTATTACTATAATTATTATATCTCCAGATATTTTCCTACTCAAATACTATTATTTATCTATTTGTATTTATCTATTTATATCTCTATCATCATTGTATTTCTCGTCTTGTATCTTTATTCGTATTTATGTACTAATACCATTATTTTATTATTATTTTATATTATATATACAGATATAGTTTATATTAAAATTATTTTTATTATATATTATTGATTTCATGTTGTTTTATATGTATTTTCTTTTAAATTAATTTATATATATATATATATATTTCCTTTCAAATATATTATGTATATAGTTTACTTCTTAAAAAAATTATTTTATACTTTTGTTATTTAAAACTCTTTCATATATTATTATCCCTTTTATATATTATTTATATTAAGTTTTTTATTGTATATATATTATCAACTTTAAATAGACATATTTTGTTTTTTAAAATATTTTGTATATTATTTGACCCAAACTCCTCTCTCATAACATCTATTTTAATAATCGTTCATGTATTATTAGTTTTATTTTATATATGTATATTATTTCAAATTCTAGCATGTGTTATTCTTTTCTAATTCCTCATATAGTTTTTAAATTATTTTGTATCATATTGGTTCCTAGTTCCATGTTGTTTTGTATGTTATGTGTTTTTGTTTTCATATTATTTCATATATTATTGTTTCATCTGTCCATTAGTCTTTTGTGTTGCTATCTTAATTTTATTTATCTATGTTTGACAACTTATTATAGTTTTATTCGATTTGTTTTTTTTTATACTATTTTCATTTATTAATAGAGCTCGCTATCCATGTATATTTTTCATGTTTATTCGCCTTTAATTCACAATTGTCGCATTGTAGTTTTCAACTTATTAATCCAAAATCAATTATTCCACTTTATTTCAAGTCAAATTAATGTATCTTGAGTTGATTTTATAAAACGAAGGCAATGTTTGATGTTTGAAAATTCGAGGAATCGTGCCCTATTGTGATGGGTTTCGATTTCCCGTTTGTTCAAAATAATCGAATATTCCTTTAGAATTTCACTTGTGTTTTCTAAATTCTAAGACAAGGCAATGGTCAATGTTTAGAAATTCGAAAAATCGTGCCCTACCCTGCTGAGTTTCGATTCTTCGTTAGACTAAATCATGGGACATCCTTTTGTAATTTTCAACGTGCAAGCCTTCGGGGATAAAAAATCAATCGTATTTCCAAAGGTATGAAGAATCGTGTCCAATTGTGCTGAATGTGATGCTATATACCTTCGAAACAAGAGAATTTTGACAACCAACTTGAACCACACAAATATTTTAAAAACGAACCATATTTCAAAATATTTTAAAATATTAGACATTAAGACATTAATTAATCAATTTGGTACCAATTTTGGGCATTACGAGGGTGCTAATCCTTCCTCATATGTAACCGACTTCCTAACCCGTTTTTTCTATTTTCGGGGACCAAAATTGTTGTTTAAATAAATCAAATCATTTATTAAAAACAAGCGCTTTTACAAGGTGACCTGATCACACCTCATCAAAAAGGATTGGTGGCGACACTCATTCTTGTTTTCATTTCCAAAATCAATTCGACCCCGTCTTTCAAAAAAATGGTTTTGACAGCTTGGCGACTCCACTGGGGACTGAACAAGAGAATCAAGCCATAAAATTGATTATTTTTTGTCCCTTTGTCTAAAGTTGAAAATTTGTTTTGAAATTCATGATTCTTTTGATTGCCTTTGTTGGTATGATTGTTAAGGTTCGGGTCTTGTAGAATACTATTGCGTTGCATTACATGACCGATGTGGTCACACCTTTTAAGTGGGAGTGAGAAGCTATGCCTTCGTGAGTGTTTCACCTCCGCATGGGCTAGTCGATTGCTTCCAGGATACATCCGTACCTATGATTTCGTGAGATTTTCATCTCTGCATGGTCATAGGGAAATGTATTCCACTGAACCAAACTAGATCCATATGAGCCTATAATGGGTGAGGATCGAGGAATCTGCTGGTTCAAGTACCCTTACTCTAAAACTGAGCCACATATAGAGAGACCTAGGAGCTTACCCTAGGTAGAGCCACTCCGAACCCCTAGAGGTCACCCAAATAGGTGCTTTATTTGTTATTTATTTCTCCTGTACTAACATGTTTTGTTTTTGTTTTATTTATAACTGCATTGCATTACATCATCATAGAAAGGAGGTGTTGATTCATATTTGATTGCTAAATAGAACAGTTTGTCAAAAGAAAATGAATTTCTTGATAAAGTGAATTATAACACGGTTGTCTAAATATGGTTCGAGTAAACACAATGAAAGAAGGCTGATAGCCCATGAAGAAATACACGACTTTGCTTCATTGTCCGATGATTAAAACCGACAAAGATTATTCGAGAGCTGTCACGTCTTGACTGTCTTAAAGGAGCTGACAAGTATCACGAGGATAAGTGAGCAATGAGTTGCGACCCAGATCAAGCAAAAAGGAGATAGATGAGGCACCCCCATTGAAGAGTTCGCGAGATTTGATCTTAACATCTAGATACGAAGAAAGGGATCGATGTCTTCACTTTGAGTATTATGGCAATGCCGCATATGTAATCCGTTTTATGAAAAGGAATTTGTTTTCTAGAAAAGCTGTTCTAATGAAATTGAATTCAGAATCAATGCCTTTCTTTCTTTTGCATTCATTCCATCCATTTGCATTTGCATTTGCATGGCATTGCATTATTTGCATTAGATTTTCCCAAAAGGGCCCTAATTAGGTAAAATTATTTTAGAATCGACAAAAGATATAGACCAAAGATTGGAAAGACTTGAACTATTTCAAAAAGAGATGCAGGACCAGTTACAAACGCAAATACAAGAGCAAATAGCGAAGATCCAGCAAGATATGAGGGACCAAATGCTAGAGTCCCAAAGAAATATGATAAATCAGTTGTCCCAATTACTGACTAAGGGGCTAGGAAAAGAAAAAAACTCTATGATCAATGTTGGGGAGGACAATGAGGAGTCTCTGTACCCTCCGGGTTTCACTCCGATAAATGACCAGACATGTCCGCAAGATGTACCTATTGCTATCAGATCCCAACAACATCAGGCCGATACCTCGACACCCATGAACTACCCGACAGGCTCAGGTTCCAATCCAAGGAACAATCCAACCAATCATGTAAGTTCTGAGCTAGACGAAATGGTAGGAATAGAAAAAGCAAGGATTGAACTGCCAAGACATCTCGAAGATCGATACAAGTGGTTGGAAAGAAAAACTTAGAGCGATGGAGAATGCTGATTACTATCGCGGGGTTAACGCCAAAGATCTCAGCTTGGTCCCAGATTTAGTACTCTCGCCGAAATTCAAGACTCTAGAATTTGAGAAATATAATGGGACTAGTTAACCTGAAGCTTACATCACTATGTTCTGTCGAAAAATGATAGGTTACGTTGATAACAATCAACTGTTAATTCATTGCTTCCAAGATAGTCTGATTGGGTCAGCTGCCAAATGGTACAACCAATTGAGTCATGCCAAAATTCATTCATGGAAGGACTTGGCACAAGCTTTCATGAAGCAATATGGCCACGTGACAGACATGGCGCCTGACAGAATTACATTGCAGAATATGGAAAAGAGGCGAAGTGAGAACTTTAAGCAATATGCCCAAAGATGGAGAGAAGTAGCGACACAAGTCCAGCCATCTCTTCTGGAGAAAGAAACTACGATGCTTTTCGTCAACACTCTGAAAGCCCCGTTCATTACCCATATGTTGGGAAACACTACCATAAGCTTCTCAGATATAGTAATGTCCGGTGAGATGATTGAAAATACAATTAGGAGCGGGAAGATAGACGCAGGAGAAAGCGCCTAGAGGTCAACCCCAAAGAAAAATGAAAATGAAGTGAATAATATGAACAAATGGTATCCCAAATTGGTCAACGCAGGCCAGCCAAGGACTGTTACCACTAACCATCAAGGCTCTTCAAGGCAGGAATCTAACTCAAGGCCAAATACAGAAAAACTCCGGTTTACACCCATCCCGGTGTCATATAAAGAGTTGTATCAGAATCTTTTTTATGTGCATGTAGTGTCTCCATTCTACTCGGAACTAGTGCAACCCCGTTCCCAAAATGGTATAATGAGAATGCTCAATGTGAATACCATGCGGGAATAACGGGATACTCAATCAAAAACTGCACTACATTTAAAAAATTGGTCGAAAGGTTCATTGAAATGGGAATTGTGAAGTTTGATGATTCCTCAAAACCTAATCGCTCTGACAATGCAGTAAATGCGATATTTGAAAGTGAGGGCAAAGGAGTTGCGATGCCCTGAACAAATCAAAAGTTTGGAAGGAGTATTGGGGGAATCTGAATGACATATCCGAAGAAGGAACCGGGGAATAAAGTTTTCAAACCCTTGCGTACTTGAGAGTGTTGTGAAACAATGGGACTGTGGAAGAGATCCCTTTATTTCTAGAGCTAATATTCAAAACATGCTTGTTGCTTTAAGCCTAGAAGCAATAAGAATCTTTTGGTGAAATAGGCTTGTGTCCTAAGTTTTTATTTCAATAAAATGCATCTTTTTTAGCAAATATTCTTTGATTTCATTTCAAACGATACAAATAATTGTTCTTAGATTCTTTTTTTCTTTGGACTTTCTTTCAAATATTCATTCATGATTATACCGTACAAATAATCATCCTTAGAATCATTTATTCTTTGGCATCTGCCTTCAATAGGTCCCCAGATATCAATGACATGAGCGAAGTTGCTACTGACCCAGAATCTCCTTTTGAGCAAGATATGTGTTTTGAGGGATCTCAGGACTTGGAAGATGACAGAGATTGTAACATATCTCCTGATGTGTTAAGGATGGTAAAATAAAATTAAAACAGATCCTACCTTACAAAAAGTCAGTGGATAGTAAGCCTAAGACAAGAGAAAGAGGCAAAACATCGGAGTCTGCATCACCACAAAGACAAAGTGAGACATCATTGAGTTGTTCCAAGAATTCAAAGATATTTTCACATGATCGCATCAAGATATGCCTGGGCTACTAAGGCCTATAGATGCTAAAAGGGGTCCATATGAGTGTTAGAAGGACACATGCTAATGGCTTTACGTTAGCCAGGCTAATCATGAGGCTCAAGTGCTACTGATCCACCATGGAAGGGGATTGTATCAGTTATGCTGTAAATGTCGAATTTATGGAGACAAGATTCATGTGCTCCTTCATTTCTTCATAGATTTTCTCTATGTGGGGCATTGAGGTTATTGGGGCGATCTCATATAAAGCTTCTAGTAGGCATCAATTACTTCGCCAAGAGGGTGAAAGTCGTTTCACATGCCAATCATCAAATTATAAAAAAAAACTAAGGATCATGGGGAAGATGATCGAGACTTGTAAAGATTGGCATAAGAAGTCATCATTTACCCTCTATCCTCATCGAACGTTGGCCAAGACCTTCGCCGGGGCAGCATATTTCATTAGTCTAGGGATAAAAATGGTTTTGAAGAAGAGATTCATTGTCTCTGATTCTTGACAGAGTTGAAGTTGGATAAGGCAAAATGGATCAAATCTCGATAGGATCAGTTGAATTTGGAGAAAGAGGATTGAAAGCTATCTGTCGAGGTCCAATACACTAGAAATAACTAATGCGAGCTTACTATAAAGAGGTTTATCCTAAAGAATTCCACGATGAGAACTTGATATTGAAGAAGATCCTTCCTATACAAAAGGACTTCAGAGAAAAGTGGATGCCAAGCTGAAAAGGACCTTATATAATAAAGAAAGTTTGTTCTGGAGGGGCATTGATATTGACTGAAATGGATGGCAAAGATTTGCCTAAATCAGTGAATTCAAATCCAGTCAAAGAGTATTCTACCTAAAAGGAAAGAGGCCAAGGCGAAAACCCGCAAAGGGCACCTTAAAAAAAAGGAAAAAAAGAAAAGGGAGAGGCCAATGTGAAAACTTGCAAAGGATGCCTTGAAACCAAAAAAAATATAAAAAAATAATAATAATAAAGGGAGAGGCCAAGGCGAAAACCCGAAAAAGGCGCTTTGAGACCAAAGGGGATTTGAGTTGAAAACCAGAAAAGGGCGGCTCAAATTTGGATCAAAGTGGGGCATACAACAATCTTGCTATGCCTGAATTAATAATGAAGAAGTATGCTACGTCTTGGGGCATCGACAAAGTACTCCGGATCCTCTAAACACATATTAAGCTTAAAAATATCCTCAAGAAGTTGGTACAGAGAAGCTCAAGCTGCGATATCTGGAGCACCTAGCTCTCATTTTGCCCATTTAAATTTGTTATCTTTGATTACCTTATTCTTTTCAAGAAATGTCCCAATAATTTTCCTTCTTATTGTATCTCTATCTTTGATTAACTTATTTATTTTGAGTTAATTTCCTTCTTATTGCATTTGCAATCTTTGATTAATTTATTCACTTCGAGCTATACTCCCGATCAATTGCCCTTTTGTCCATTATTTTGATCTTTTTTTCGAGCATTTTGCATTGAAATAACGATTAATGGACCAATAATACTTTCAAAAAAGAAGTTCTGCATATTACTCTGGAAGCTTCTAAATAATACAAGAACCTGAAACAGGACTATTATTTAGAACTCACCAAGCCTAAGGGTTGGAAATGTTGGAGAAAGATGATTATCTTTTTGGACTTTTTATAGGTTGAACAAAAAGATGAGACATTTCATCGGTGACACAATCTCGACAAATAACGAGCAATGTCAACCCAAGTGTAAAAAGGGTCACTTTCAGGAAAATGATACTATGCATTCTTACAGATATCAGACATACATATCTGGTCATTACACCCAAGGAATGGTGTAACAGATTAAATTGATTAAAGATGATATAAATCCTATACCTCTGAGTTGCAGCAGGATGGATGAAAGAAACCAAATGTTATTCCCTGAAGTTGTGGTGGGAGGTACAAACTTTATGTCTCATAAGGTACAGTGGAAGGGACTCTAAAATTATAGCGGGGCAAACTTGCTGAGTAAAATGTGATTGTTTCTTTGACTTTTCTGTCAAGAATACCAGCCGAACAAGATTGCAGCATAATATGTCAGTGATAATGTCCTGATAAACAACTAGCGATGATACCTTAAAGGGATCATTCTCATTTTTTGTATTCATTCATAACACATCTAGTTAGGAGCATTTCGATCATAGCATTCTAATCATTTGGCATAAGCATATGTATTTGAAACCGATTCTACAGATCATACCCCTAGAGGATGGTGTAGCAACGTCTGAAAATTACAGATCTTATCTCCCTAAGCAGTAGTGGAACAGATCAAAGACGGTGAGCCTTAACCCCCTAAGTAGTAAGGTAACAGGTTAAATTTACAAGATCTTATTACCCTAAGCAGTAAGGAAATAGATCGAAGGCGATGGGCCTTAACCCCCTAAGCAATAGGGTAACAGGCTGAAAATTGTAGATTTTATCTCCCTGAAATGGCGTTGGAGCGGCTAGAAGCCACAGCAGATCTCCTTGAAGTTTCAGCGGATCTCTTCTCCCTGAAATGACGTTAGAGCGGCTAAAAGCCACAACAGATCTCCTTGAAGTTTCAGCGAATCTCTTCTCCCTGAAATGGCGTTAGAGCAGCTAGAAGCTACAACAGATCTTCTTGAAGTTTTAGCGGATCTCTTCTCCCTGAAATGTAGTTGGAGCGGCTAAAAGCCACAATAGATCTCCTTGAAGTTTCAGCGGATCTCTTCTCCCTGAAATGGCGTTGGAGCGGCTAAAAGCCACAGCAGATCTCTTTGAAGTTTCAGCTGATCTCTTCTCCCTGAAATGACATTGGAGCGGCTAAAAGCCACAACAGATCTCCTTGAAGTTTCAGCGGATCTCTTCTCCCTAAAATGGCGTTGGAGCGGCTAAAAGCCACAACAGATCTCCTTGAAGTTTTAGTGGATCTCTTCTCCCTAAAATGGCGTTGGAGCGGCTAAAAGCCACAACAGATCTCCTTAAAGTTTCAGCTGATCTCTTCTTCCTGAAATGGTGTTAGAGCGGCTAGAAGCCACAACGGATCTCCTTGAAGCTTCAGCGGATCTCTTCTCCCTGAAATGGAGTTAGAGCGGCTCGAAGCCACAGTAGATCTTCTTGAAGTTTCAGAGGAGTAGATTCAAGTCACAATTCTTATCTCCCTAAAGTTGCAGTGGAGCAGAATGAAAATAGCAAATCTTATTTCCCAGAAGTTACAGTAGAACATATTGAAACTATGAATAAACAGATCTTATCTCTCTGAAGTTGCAGTAGAGCAGATCAAAACAAACCTTATCTACCTGAAGTTGCAGTGAAGCAGGTTGAAGTCACTAGTCTTATCTCTCTGAAGTTGCAGTGGAGTAGACTGAAGATAGCAAATCTCGTTTCCCTGAAGTTGCAGTGGAACAGGTTAAAGCTACAAGTAGTCGCAATGGAGCATATGGAAGCTAATTGAAGAAGAAGAACACCAGAGAAGTCGAGACATAGCAAGACCGGGCAAAATTGCCCTTCTTTAAGTCTTTACTCTATCCTCGTTACACGACAACGAGTAAAGAGGGGCAGCTATAGAAGGCCCAAATTTCCCGGGCGCATTTTTCAACTTTTAACCCAAACAAAACAAACCCAAACCCAATAGCCTAACCTAACCCTAGCCCAAACAAAATCAGAAAAAGAAAAAACCCTAGCCCCCCCAAGTTCAGCCATCGTACCAGCATGCCCACATGCCTCCTCCTAGCCTACTGCCACCACCTGCTCCCGTTCCATCACTTGCAAAAGAGAGACGAACACGCAATAGACAACACAGAGCAGTAGCAAAGAAACAATATAATATGTATTCAAATTGGCTATAAAGCCAGAGAAATGTAACACAAAAAAGGGGGATTTTTTTATTTCATTTTCGAAATAAAAAAAAATACAAAAGAAAGTTGAAACAGAGGTGATTCTCATTCGCTATTTTCGTTCATTTTTCTACTTTTAAGCTCTTTTTTTTTGTTTAAATACGAAAATATAAAAAAAAAGGAAGGACTCACCTAAATCGGTTGATTCGCTCACCGTCGGTGAAGGCCACGCCAAAAAAGGAGAAGAAACCGGGTGTTTCTTTGTTGCTCCGCCGGAGTTTGGCCGAGTTTTCGGGGTTTTGGCCTCGGATCGTTGCTCTACGTGAAACGAACTCGAAAAGGGGCATTTTTGGGTTTCTCCGGCCACCGCTGACGGCGGTGCCGTGACCGACAACCGGCGGTCGCCACGGTGGTCCGACGACCATCTCAGACCGGAGGGAGGAGAGGTTGAGAGAGAGTTGAGAGAGTTTTTGTTTTTTGTTTTTTTTAAAAAAAGAGTTAAAATGAAATTTAAAAAAAAATGGTTTAAATAGGCCTCCAAAACGGTGCCATTTTGGGCAGGCCTCTCAGGCACAAAAACGACGTCGTTTTGGCCAACCCGATTTTCGACCCAACCCGCACAGTTAGGATCTGCGTGTTTTCTAGCGCATAAGAAATTTGCGCAATCAGCCCTTTCGCTTTTTCTGCACGCTACAATCTGGTCCTTTTACCCTTTTCTTATTTTTACAAATTTGGCCACATATTTTTCACGCGTTTCAATTTAATCCCTGGCTCGTTAAGGGACGCATGCATTGGGATATTTTCCCATTTAGTCCTTATTTCTTGGCGCGCTTTGTATTTTGGCCCTCCTTTTTGCCCTCTTCTTTTATTTATTTTTAATTTATCCTTTCAACTTTATTTTAGTTTCGATTTCATCCTTTATTTAATCAATTTCAATCCTTTTAGATTTTATATAACATCATTTTATTTTCACTTATTTTTATTTATTTATTCATTTGTTTTACTATTTATTTACCTCTGTTATATTCAAAGTTTTGTTTTCCCTAATACTTATTTACTTAGTATTTATATCTATTATATTATTTATTTACACTTGTTTCTTTAATTTTACTTAAGTTACAATTAAGTCCTTAATTTTATTTATTTATTTATTCATTTACTTTCTTGTTTATAAATTCATCCTTTATGGAATTCATTCGTATGTTTGTATATTATCTATATATATTATTCATTTATTTTTATTTTAATTCTTGTAATTCGTTTATTTACTATTTTTTTATTCTTTTTCTTTTTATTTATTTTTTACTTTCAATGTTATTGTTATTTTATTTTGATTATTACTATTATATTATTATTAGTATTATTAGTTTTTATTTATTATCATTATTATCATCTTCACTATAACTATTATTTTCATTATCATTATTATTACTATCATTGTAATAACCTAAGTTTGCTTACCCATGAAATAAATAAATAAAGAAGCAAAACAAAAATAATAAAGTCCTTTTACAGTCCAAATAGGTGGCCCAATTAGTCTAAGAACCTAAATACCCGGTTACACCCAACCCACAAATAGACACGGCCCAAGAGGCCCAAACCACAAACAAAGAACGGAAGACCTAGGGTTTCTGAAACCCTAGGCGCCGCAAGCACCAGACGAAGGCCCCAACTCACGCCACAATCGATGTGCCACAGATAGACTTGTGCCTCATCTCGCGCCGTAATCAGCGCACCAACCCCTCGTCACCGGATCTTCACTCATCTGCAAAAGGATAGAAACAGCAAAAACAACGCAAACATAGTAGGAAACAAAGATTATAAATATATTTTCAGTGGCTATAAAAGCCCGAATCAAAATAATGTAAAGGGACATTTTTACAGAGATAAAACAGATACAGGCATATATACAATAAAAATCAAGAAAAAGGTGATTTACTTTTACTTTATTTTTGTTTTCGTTGTGAATACATACAAATATTGCTAAGAATATAAAAAAAAAGGGATTTACTGATGGATTTGCGCTGAAAATCGAAGCTTTCCAGCTTCTGGCCGCCGTATCCGGCGGAGACGACGACGGCGCATGGGCGCGTGAGTCCGATGACCGGGGCTTGGCCTGACGGAGGCCGGAGCCCAGAGGACTTCCTCTCTTTTCCTCTTTCAGAGGATTTTTGTTCTTTTTTTTTTAAAACCAGGGGCTAAAATGATTTTTTTAAGTTTTTTTTTTACATTTATGAGCGACCTGTACGACGTCGTTTTGAGATGACCGTTTAGTGACCAAAACGGTGTCGTTTCAAGGCTGAGGATCCGCGCGTTGACCCGTGACCCGGGGAGGATCTGCGCGTTTTTGGTAACTGGGCAAATTGCTGTTTGAGCCCTTCCTCATTTTTCGTTTTTTTAAATGTCGTTTAATTCTAAATTTCTCTATTTTTAAATCTAGCCCTAATAGTTTGTTTCTGTTTCAATTTGGTTCCTGAACCCTTTAAGATGTAATTCTTGAAACGGCGCCGTTTTGGGATTATAATTGCCCAGTGAGTCCCTCGTGTTTTGGCGCACGCTTCAATTGGATTCAAAATTCATTTTATTTTAAAATTAACCCTATAGTTTTGTTTTTATTTCATTTTAATCCCCATTTTATAATTTATTTATTTTAAATATAATATACAGTATTTATTTTACTATAAACATTATTTATATATGAAAAATTATTATATATATTATTTTTATTTATATTTGTGTATTATTTGTTATATCATTTATATTTTATTATATATTTTGATTTATACATTTTATTATATATCATTTTATTATATATATTATTCACTATATTATTGTTATTTTACTATATATTATAATTATTCATTATTTATTATTATATAATTTTAAAAATTTGTAAATTATTATTAAATATTGCATTTTATATATCATTATTAAAATTTAGTATGTAATACACTAAAATTTGTAATAAAGTTTTATTCCTATTATATAATATTATTTTATAAAACATATTAAATTATTACATCATACAGTATATTTTTATTAATCATATATAAAATTTTCTTCTTTATTATTTATCTATGGTTTTAAATATTTTTAAAAATACCTCATTTAATTTTGACTGTATTTTATTTTATTTTATTTATGTTTATAAGTTGTTATTTATTTTTATGTCCTTTTGGATTTATTTAGTATCATTTTAATATGTTCTCAAAAAATATTTGTATTTTTTATGTTGTTCATTGTTTATATATATTTGCATGAAAATTGACTATGTATGTTGTTATTTTAAGTTACATTTGTATGTAATATATATATATATATATATATATATATATTATGCAATTTATATTGCTATATTCATTATGCTCTATGTTGTATTTTGCATGTAACGATAATGCATGTATATTTATGTTATTTATGATTATATATGCATAAAATGATAATGTATATTATGTAATTTATGTCATTATTTATCATTTTATATTATATTTCATGGAATGTTAAAGTAGGTATCATGTAGGTTAATTTATTTAATATTGATCCTTTGTAATAAGTTAAATGCATCATCACTTTTTTTAAAAAAACTTTTATATTTCATTTGATCCAAAAGAATTTAAAAATAAGGCAATGTTTTTTGGTACTTAGGAATTCGGGAAGTAGTGTCGTAACATGCTGAGTTGCGATTTCCCGTTTGTCTAAATGCCTAAAATATCCTTCTAAATAAGTTTTGAAAATCACAAGATGATTTCAGTTACGAAAGTTTAAGAATATCGTGTCCAATCATGTTGGATGTGATGTTCATATTCTTTTGAAGCGAAGGAATCTTGATTTTTTTAACTCAAATTATTACAGTTTTTTTAAAAAAAAGGATCTTATTTTTAAATTCTTTCGAACTTTTGACATCAAGACAGAAACGATTAAACTTGGTACCAATTTTGGGCGTTGCGAGGGTGCTCACCCTTCCTCGTACGTAATGGACTCCCGAACCTATTTTCTCATATTTTCGTAGACCAAAATATTTTATAAGGTGATCCAATCACACCTAAAAAGGTTGGTGGCGACTCTCATTTTCAAAATACCTCCCTTTTTAAAAAAGAGGTTTCGACAATCATTATTTTTTTATATATTATTATTTATATTATTATTGTTATTATTTTAATGTCATTATTGTTCTAATTATATTTTCTTTTTACGCCTATTGTCAAAACCATTTTTAAATCGAGTTTTGGAAAATGGGAATCGACTTAAAAAACGAAAATGGGAGTCGCCACCAATCTTTTTAGGTGCGATTGGATCACCTTTAAAACATTTTATTTTGAAATCATTAGTTTTGGTCTACAAAATCAGAAAACAGGTTCGGGAGCCAGTTACGTATGAGGAAGGGTTAGCACCCTCGTTACGCCCTAAAATTGGTACCTAATTGATTATCAAGTGTCTTTAATGTCGAAAATTCAAAAAATTTAAGATGTAGTCCTCTTTAAAATACTTTGATTTTAAAAATTGGGGGTTCACTCGTATCAAAGTATTGACACTAAGTTAGCCTTTTTGGAAATCCTTATCTCGAAACAACAAAACGCCATATCCAATAAGTTAGGACATATTGCTTTGAAATTCCAAGACAGTAGCTTGCATTTAGAAAACCTTTAAAAACTTAGAAGGGTACTTGATTATTCGAACTCAACGAGAAAAGTCGTAACCCAATAAGTTAGGGCACTACTTTTCTCGAAATTCCCAAACATCAAGCATTGCCTTTATATCTTTTTTGAAAACTTTGAAATTTTGTTTTTAATTAATGCATGAGAAATCACATTATCATTATGGAATAGAATATTGCAATTAAAAATGAACAAAACATGCATTTAAACGATACAGTGGCAATAATACAAAAATCGTATACTAGATACATACATATAAAAATAATACACATAGCAAATGCATACAAAGATATACATAGTATATATTGAAAATGAATAAACAAAACATACAAACATTCAAAGTAATAATTAAAAACAATGCATAATATACAACAAAGTAATACAATATCAATGTACATGTTCATAAAATGTAATATCAAATAATAAATATAAAATGACATTTAGCACATGATATATGCAATATAAAATAAAATGAAATGACAAATTGTTAACAAAATATACATATAACACAAATAAAACATGATATTTAATAATAATTTTAAATAGTATTTAATATACAATATATATATTAACAAAATATTTATAAAAGAATAATAATTATATATATAAAATATATTGGTTTAAAAGTATGTAAAAGAACTTATAAAACAACACATAATATAAAAAATATTATTTAAAATAAAATAATACATAATAAATAAATAATTAATAATTTAATATGAGTACAATATGAGTTAAAAATATAATTTAATTTACAAATTTTAAAATTATGAATAATATAAGGAATAATATAAACATAAATAATATAATAGATAATATATATGATATACATAACATATATAAAAAAAGAAAAATAATAAGTAATATAGGATAAAAATAAAAATATAATAAATTTTATATAATAAAATATAATTTAAATATATAGGAAATAAGAAATATAATAGATATAATATAAAATAATGAAAGTATATATGTAAAAATATATATATAAATAATTAATAAATATATATAATACAAGTAAAAATATAATAATAATAATAAAACAATGATGTAAAACAATAATAACTTGTGAAAAATAATAGATAATAAATAATATTAATATATATAATAAAATAATCTTACAATATATAATATAAAAGTAAGGTTAAAAACAAAAACAAATTACAATATATGAAATATATATATAATAATAATAATAAATATATAGGGCTAAATTTAAAGCTCAAAGAAAATTATCTGGTAATTCAAAAGAAGTAGAACTGAATTTAGGTCCTAATTAAAAGCAGCATAAAACAAAAGGGACTCATTGGGCAAATTTCCCTATTCCCAAAACGACTGTGTTTTAAACTTGGACTTAAAGCAGCTACTTCAGGGATTAAATCACAACTGAAACAAAATATTAGGGTTAAATCATAAATAAAATAAAACTTAATTGTAAACACAAAAAAGGGTAGAAGGATCAATTGGGTAATTAACCCAATCCTCAAAAAACACTCGGATTCTCCCTGGGTAATCGAGTCAATGCGCGGATCCTGGGGCCATGAAATGATGTCGCTTTGTCAAGGCTATATAAGCCAACTTCTCAGCCTTAAACTCATTTGAAACCCGATTTAAAAAACCTAAAATTTTCTCTGAAAGAGAGAGAGAGGAGAGAAGCTCCGGGCTCTGGCCTCCGTAGGCCTCGCCCCAATCGTCGGCCTCACGCGCCCATGCGCCGCCCTAAGGACCACCGCGCATGGTGGCTAGGGTTCGAAAAACCCTTCTTTTCCTTCGCCAATCGTCAGGTAACCTCCTTTTTGTTTTATTTTCTTTTATTATTACTCAAATCCATGTATTCAGGTCAGAAAACAAATAGGTGAATAAAAAAAATAAAAGAATGATTTGATTACCGTAAGAAATGAAAAAAGAACTGTTTTATATTTCTTCTGCTTTAAATGGATACAACTGCTTGTAAATCTTTATCTCTGTATTTTTGTTTTTTGTTCTATTGTGTGTAAAAATCCCCCTATTTACAGATTTGAAGAAAGATTTTATAGCCTTAGGCTGTTATGTTTTAGGAAAGAAATCAAAGATTTCTTTCCATATTTTGCCTTGATTTTCTGTCTTTGTTTCCTCTTTTGTTCGCAGGTAATCCACGAGAATCTCGCTCGATCACTGATGTCTGCGCGCTGATGGTGCCAACGCCGGATTCTGGCGTGTCTTGTGCGTCGATGGTGGCGCGACGTATGATGGCAAAGTCTAAAAGTCACGGCGTGCTTGGTGGCGACGATTGAGATGAAAGGCCACTCCTTTTGAAGTGCCCGAAGCTTCTAGAAACTCCTTGCGGCGCAAGGAGAGGGCTAGGGTTTCTAACCCTAGTCGAATGCTTCTAAATTTTGGGCCTCTGAGAGTTTGGGTCTGTTTTAGGTTTGGGCTTCGGGCGTATTTGGGTTAAGGTTATAACTGTAATGGGTCCAGTGTGTAAACGGGTTAAGGTTGTAAGTGGGTCCACTGGGCAGCTTTAGGCCTGCTGGGTAGTATCCGGGTAAATGGGTCTGAGATGTTTGATTTTGGGCCCACTGTTTGGGCTTTGTAACATGGACTTAGACTGTTTAATAAATGTATATTTATTTATTTATCCCTTTTATTCTGTTTTTAGCCCGGTTAAATTTGGGCTATTACATCTATTATTATATTATCATATCATTATATCATTAATTGAGTATATTATTACTATAATTATTATATCTCCAGATATTTTCCTACTCAAATACTATTATTTATCTATTTGTATTTATCTATTTATATCTCTATTGTCATTGTATTTCTATGTCTTGTATCTTTATTCGTATTTATGTACTAATACCATTATTTTATTATTATTTTATATTATATATACGAGATATAGTTTGTAGCGATGTAAAAATTTTAGCTTGGTCGCTAATTGTGGCGATTTAGTGAAAACTTGAAAACTGAAGTTTGATTTTAAAATAAAGAGGGAGTCGCCACCGATCTTTTTTCTAGGTGTGATCGGACACCTAATAAATCATTCTTCTTTTGAAAGAAAATTCATTTTTTAAATGAAAAGAAGGCCGAGTTTAGGTCTACGTTAAAAGCTAGAGGAAAAGTAGGGTTCAGGAGTCGGTTACGCGCGAGGAAGGTGTTAGCACCCTCGCGACGCCCAAAATTGGTATCTTGTTAAACACGTGTTGTCTTGATTTTTAAAAATACGAGTTCAATGTAACATTTAATCGTGATCTGATTGAAAAGATGAGAATTTTTTAGTTTTTCGGGTTTTTTAGAAGAGTGTTCCGTCTTTAACACGAGTCGATTGATGTTCACCCAACATAGCGATGAAATCAATGACTTAATGTTAAATCGGTACGTTGCCTTGCTTATTGAAATTGATTTAAATCATGAATAAGAATTTTTTTTTATCAAAAACAATAGAAACTTATAACAATGTTGTAATAAAAGGCGATTTACGAATATATGAAGTGGATGATAAAATAATAACTATAAAGTATTCACGATGTATTTGATATTATGCACGATAATAATAACATTAAACACGAAAGAAAACAATGAATTATATATATACATATGTTATATAATAATATGTAAGGTGATGGAAAATGTAATATTAAAATACTAATAATACTACATCTACATAGGCGTATATATATATATTACATAATAATACTATTGAGGTATGCATAATATATATAAAATGTAGTATTTAGAATACATACATAGCATAGTATTCAAAATATACACATAAGATAGTATAAAACTAACTAATATAGTATAAACATATACATATATATAAAAAATGTATATACATAATATATAAAAGAAAATATATGTGTAAATATATGTACATAAGATCGTATAAAATATATAATTATGATACCAAAGTATATACATAATATATATATATAAAAACGTAATACAATATTAGAAATATACATACATAATATAGAATAATATATATATATGTAGCACATGCTAAAAGAATATTCACATAGGTACACATATATATGTACTAAAGTATATATGTAATAATATCATTTAAAGAAATACATATTAGAAATGTCTATACATAACATGGGATTTAAAATATATATACATAATTAATAATAATAATAAGTAAATATAATGAAAAGAGAAAATATAAAAGTAAAAAGAGAAAATATATAAACACAAATTAAATATAATGATGATATAAAGAAAATAAAATAATAATATGTTAGAAATAAATAATAAATATAATAATGTAAAGTAGTAAAAAAAAGTATGTTCATACGTATATAATAAAACATATATTAATAATAATAATAATAATACCAATAACAATAAATAATAGTGAATATAATAATAATAAAAATATCAAAATTAATTAATTTAATAGTAAAGGAATGAAAATAAACTAAAAGGACTAAAATTGAATAAAAACCAAAGTTTTAGGGCTGATTTGAAATAAAAATAAAAGAAAAGGATGAAATTACAACATGCGCGTAACCTGGAGGGGCCAAAAGAGCAATTTTCAAAAACCTTTAAAACGATGCGCGTCACGGAGGATCAATTTGAGAATCATAACAAACTTTGGGGCCAATTTGTAAATAAATATAAACCTGATTTAAAACGCCAAAAATGCGGAAGGAACGATTGCGCAAATAGCCCCTAAGAGCAAAAACACGCGGATCCTAGCTGGAGCGGGTCGGGTCGACCCGACCCAGGGCCAAAACGACGTCGTTTTTCGTTAAAACGGAGGGGTACCAAAACGCACCATTTTGGTCCCTATAAAAGACAATTTTTTTAAAAAAATCATTTGAACGGGGAAAGAAGAAAAAAAAAGGAGAGAAGAGGAGAGGGGAGGAATCCGCCATGGGTCGGCCACCGTCCCATCATCGATCAGAGTCGTATGAGCCACCGTGCACGGTGGCCGAAAAAGGTAAAATTATATATATTTTTTTGTTTTTTTATTTTCAAATATATGTATGTATATATATATTATTATATATGTTTAAGAGTATGATGAAGAAAAAAATCGATTCGAAAAAAAAAAAGCAATCACCTTGGTTCCTGATGTCTGATATTTTCATTTGTTCGAATCACCGCTTTTGTATGTATTGAAATCTAACTTATGTATTGATTTCTTCCTGAATATTCGAAAAAAAATAAAAACACTAAAAAAGAAGGCCCCTTTGCTATAGTTTCCATTCGGTTTTTATATCTGATTTGTTACACTGTCTGTTTCTCTTTTTGGTTGCTATTACGTGCTCTGTTTGCTTTGCAGGTGGTGGGTGAATGGTGGAGATGACTACGGGGCAGGTGGTGCCAGGAGATGGGGTTGCAGTGGGCAGGTGGTGGCAGAGGCAAGTGGGAGCCGAAAATAGGGCTAGGGTTTCGGGTAGTTGGGGTTAATGATATTGGGCTTGCTGTATTGGGTTTGGTTTGTAATGGGTTATGGGTATTTGGGTTTTATGTGGGTTAATTTAGATGGGTATTAGGTTGGAATGGGTTGTAGTGGGCCATTCGAGTTTGGGTTAGATATTTGGGTCTTGGGGTTTAATGTAAATGGGCTTATGTAATGTAAACAGGCCCAAAATTGGCCTACAACAGCTGCCCCTCTTTGCTCATTGTCGTGTAATGGGAATGAACAAAGACACAAAGAAAGGCCAATTTTGCCCAGTCTTGCTGAGTTTTGACTTCTTTGGTGCTCTTCTTGTTCAGATAGTCTCCTTCCAGTCCACTGTATCTTGTAGCTTTGGTTCAATCCACTGCATCTTCTGATATACGCCTTGTAGCTTCAATCTACTTCAATGTAGCTTCAAGGATATGAGATTTGTGGCTTCGATCTATTCTTCTATCACTTTAGTGAGATAAGGTTTTGATCTTCTCTTTTGCCACTTCAAAAAAGCAAGATTTGATATCCTCGATCAGCTCTACTGCAACTTCAGGGAGACAAGACTTGCAACTTTGACCTGCTTCATTGCAACTTTAGGGAGACAAGACTTGCAACTTTGACCTGCTTCACTGCAACTTCAGGGAGGCCAAATCTGGTGTCTTCCATCAGCTCCAATCTTTATTTTTTACTCGGCCTGTGATCTTGAGCTCAACTCATTTCTCGGAATATGAATTGACTCTTTAAACAGACATTAAAAACAGAAATTGAAAATAGCTCAGCACGTGAGCCAAGGCTCAACTCACCTCTCGCAATATGAGTTGGTCTTTTGAAAAATATAAATTGAAAAACAGAAATAGAAAATACCTCAGCATGTGAGCCAAGGCTCAACTCACCTCTCGCAATATGAGTTGATTTTTGAAAACATGAATTAAAAAATAGAAATTGAAAATAGCTCAGCACGTGAGCCAAGGCTCAACTCACCTCTCGCAATATGAGTTGATTTTTGAAAACATGAATTAGAAAAACAGAAATTGAAAATAGCTCAGCACGTGAGCCAAGGCTCAACTCACCTCTCGCAATATGAGTTGATTGTTGAAACTTAATTTGAAAAGCAGATTTTGAAAATACCTCGACATATGACCCGAGGCTCAACTCATTTCTCGTAATATGAGTTGATTTTTTAAAAAATATAAATTGAAAAAAAAAAACAGAAATTGAAAATGCCTCAACGTGTCCTGAGGCTCAACTCACCTCTCGCAATATGAGTTGATTTTTTGAAACATAAATTAAAAAACAAAAATTGAACATACCTCAGCGTGCCCTGAGGCTCAACTCACCTCTCACAATATGAGTCGATTTTTGAAAAACAAAAATTGAAAATACCTCAGCGTATCCTGAGGCTCAACTCACCTCTCGCAATATGAGTTGATTTTTGAAACAGAAATAAAAATATCAGAATACCAAAACAAATCATCTGGTGGAACTCAAGTGTCTCTTCCTTGATCCATTATAACTATCATTCAAAATTTCTTGCTCTGCTGGAGTACCTATATATGTCATGCATGATGTTATCATGATATGTACATGTTTATCTTAAATGTCTTTATGCCTACATAATCATGCTATGTGCCTTAGGCATGTTTGTCGTATGTCCTTTTTCATCATGATTTTTTTTGATGATCTGCGTTCATTGCTTTGACTCTTGACTTTCTCTTCAGGTTTTGTACCCGTCTTCAAGCTTCACGAGTAATCGACGTTTCTCAAATATCACTCCTTTGCCCCTAGTTGAACTTTGTCCTTGCATTGAGGCTCTTGTACTTATCAAATTCTTATCCGCGTAATGCTTAACATTTCTTTTGTTTAGAGTATGTCATTTCACTATTTATCATGTAAATAAATCATACAATGGGGTACATGAAATTGGTCAGGTAGGGACAAAAAGGGTACCTCACATTTATTTATTTCAAATGTAGCAAACGAAAAAGTTAACCAATGATAGTAAAAAAAAGTGTCATAAAGAGAAATGGGATCGTATTCAATGGATACAAAAGCTCTAGATATTCAACACATGAACTCTTCCACGTTTCTTAATCAAGAATCTTTTCAAGCATGGCTTCTTGCGTAGAAGATTTCGAGCTGCTGAAAATGCTTCAAATACTGTAGTCTTGCTGTTTGACCTACTATTCAACCGCCTTGCTCTTTAAGCCCGGGTTTGCCTCATTAGAATGCCCTTTTGGGTTTTCATCCTAATCTTTTGTGTTAATCAAGACGCATTTTTCGGGTTTTCACCTTGATCTTTTCTTTTTTCTTTTTCTTTCTTTCTTTTTTTTAGGCATAATATTTCTTCACAGCATCTAAATTCACTGGATTAGGTAACTTCTTCCTATCCATCTCAGTGAGAATCAAAGCTCCACTCGAGAATGCTTTCTTTACTATGTATGGACCTTCCCAATTTAGTGCCCATTTTCCTTGCAGGTCTTTTTGTATTGGGAGAATCTTTCTCAGCACGAGTTCTCCTTCGTGGAATTCTCTTGGCCGTACTTTCTTGCCATAAGCCGCGATCATTCTCTTCTGGTACATCTGTCCGTGACAAATTGCTTTTAAACATTTTTCTTCGATGAGATTTAACTAGTCATATCGAGCTCGAACCCATTCTGCTTCCTCTAATTTCAACTCTATTAAGACTCGTAGAAAAGGGATCTCAACTTCGATAGGTAACACAGCTTCCATTCCATAGACCAGAGAGAAAGGAGTTGCTCCCGTAGATGTCCGCACAGATGTACGATATGCATACAAAGCAAATGGTAGCTTCTCGTACCAGTCTTTATATGTCTCGGTCATTTTCCCAATAATCTTCTTAATATTCTTGTTGGCCGCTTTAACAGCTCCGTTCATTTTCGGGCGATAGGGTGAGGAGTTATGATGCTTTATTTGAAATTGCTCACACACTTCCTTCATCATCTTATTGTTCAGATTCAAGGCGTTATCTGAAATGATTCTTTGAGGCAAACCATATTGACAAATGATTTCTTTTTTCAAAAACCTACAAACTGCAATCTTCGTCACATTGGCAAACGAAGCGGCTTCTATCCATTTTGTGAAGTAATCAATAACCACAAAAATGAACCGATGTCCATTAGAAGCTTTTGGGGAAATTGGCCCTATAACATCCATGCCCCACATAGAAAAAGGCCATGGAGAAGTCATGATATGAAGGGGCGAAGGGGCTACATAAATCTTATTGCCATAAATTTGACATTTGTGGCATTTTCTTGCATAACTAATGCAGTCACTTTCCATCATCAGCCAGTAATAACCGAGTCTCATAATCTTCTTGGCCATAGTGAAACAATTGGCATGTGTCCCACGGATTCTCTCATGGACATCTTCAAGTATTTTTCTGGCTTCAACAGCATCCACGCATCTCAAAAGCACCTGATCTTTTCCTCTTTTGTATAGGATGTCCCCATCAAGAACAAATCCCACTGCCATTCTTCTGATTGTTCTTTTGCCATTCTCATTTGCTTGTTCGGGATACTTTTGGTTCTTGACATATTCTAATATAGCATGGAACCATGGCCGTCCGTCTGGCTCTTTTTCAATACTGAAATAATGTGCAGGGACTTCATATATGCTCATTTGAAGAGGTATCATTTCTGTTTCTCTATTCGCTTTGAACATTAAAGCCAAAGTAGCTAGGGCATTAGCCAATTGGTTTTCCTCTTGTGGAAAGTAATTAAAAGTTATTTCTTTGAATTCTTTGATTAGTCCTGCCACTAGACCACTGTATTTAACCAATTTCGGATCCCTCACTTCCCAATCTCCACGGATTTGGTAAATTACCAACGCTGAGTCTCTATATACCTCTAAAGTTTTGATGTTTTGTTCAATAGCTGCACGAAGTCCTATGATACAGGCCTCATATTCTGCTATGTTGTTGGTACAGAAGAAATTCAGCCTGGCAGTGAACGGGTAATGGTTCCCTTCTGGCGATACTAAGACTGCTCCAATCCCATGCCCCAATGCATTCGATGCACCATCAAAGCTCATCTTCCATGACTTCTCTTTGGATGACTCACATTCTTTTTCTGTAATGCACATCAAGTCTTCATCCGGGAAATCAAATCTCAATGGCTCGTATTCCTCCATTGTTCGAGTTGCTAAGAAATCAGCTATTGCGTTTTCTTTTATCGACTTTGGGCTCACATAGACAATATCGTATTCTGATAGTATGACCTGCCATCGTTCCATTCTTCCTGAGAGTGCAGGTGATTCCATCATGTACTTTATTGGATCCAGCTTTGAAATTAACCATGTCGTATGATACAACATATATTGCCTAAGTCTCCGAGCTATCCAAACCAGAGCGCAACAGTATTTTTCAATGGACGAATACCTTGCCTCATATTCAGTAAACTTTTTGCTGAGGTAGTAGATCGCAATTTCTTTCTTTCTTGACTTGTCGTGTTGCCCCAATACGCTACCAATTGAATTTTCGAACACAGTCAAATACAATATCAATGGTCTTCTCGGAGTTGGCGGTACTAGCACTGGAGGACTAGACAAATATTGTTTTATCTTATCAAAGGCCATCTGGCATTCCTCATTCCATTCTCCCGGGGTATGTTTTCGAAGAAGCCGAAAGATTGGGTCGCATTGGTTGGTAAGTTGAACGATGAATCAGGCGATATAGTTTAACCGCCCTAAAAATCCTCTGAATTCCTTTTGCGTGCGCGGACGTGGTAACTCTTGAATGGCTTTTATTTTATCTGGATCAACCTCGATACCTCTTTCACTGACAATGAAGCCTAGTAACTTTCCCGAGGTAACCCTAAACGTACATTTGGCTGAATTAAGCTTTAGCTGAAACTTTCTCAGCCTTCCGAATAACTTCTTGAGGTTCACTACATGCTCTTCTTCCCCTCGGGATTTAGCAATCATATCGTCGACGTAGGCCTCTATTTATTTATGCATCATGTCATGAAATAACGTCACTATAGCCCTCTAATATGTTGCCCCAGCATTCTTTAACCCAAATGGCATCACCTTGTAGCAGAATGTTCCCCACATTGTTACAAAGGTAGTTTTCTCCTATCCTCAGGGACCATCTTGATCTGATTATACCCCGAGAATCCATCCATGAAGGAAAACAATGAATGTTTTGTTGTGTTATCCACCAATGTATCAATGTGTGGTAAGGGAAAATTATCTTTAGAACTTGTTCGATTCAGGTCATGATAATCCACGCACATTCGTACTTTACCGCCTTTCTTTGGTACTGGGACTATGTTAGCCACCCATTTTGGATATTTGGAGGCTTGTAGGAAGCCAGCATCAAATTGTTTCTTGACTTCCTCTTTTATTTTCAACAACATCTCAGGTCTCATCTGTCTTAGCTTTTGTTGAATGGGTTTGCATTCTGGCTTTAATGGGAGCTTATGGACCACTACATCTTCATCCAATCCAGGCATGTCCTGATATGACCATACGAATACATCTTTATACTCGCGGAGCAAAGCAATCAAATTGTGCTTGGTGCCCCCTGAAATAGAGGTCCCAATCTTCACCTCTTGCTTCAAAATAATATATGAACTACAAAAACTTTATAGGTCACAAACCTTTACGTTTTATCAATAAGATAAAACAAGTTAGAAGGATATTTACAACATGATGCGAATACATGATTTTTTGAAAACAAAATTTGAAGGCCACAACTAAATATTAATTTGAACAAGGAAATTCAAAAATTTTGACAACACGTGTTTAATCTGACTCGACTCTCAAGAATGGATCCCCAGCGAAGTCGCCAGCTGTAGCGACGTAAAAATTTTAGCTTAGTCGCTAATTGTGGCGATTTAGTGAAAACTTGAAAAATGAAGTTTGATTTTAAAATAAATAGGGAGTCGCCACCGATCTTTTTTCTAGGTGTGATCGGACACCTAATAAATCATTCTTCTTTTGAAAGAAAATTCATTTTTTAAATGAAAAGAAGGCCGAGTTTAGGTCTACGTTAAAAGCCAGAGGAAAAGTAGGGTTCGGGAGTCGGTTACGCGCGAGGAAGGTGTTAGCACCCTCGCGACGCCCAAAATTGGTATCTTGTTAAACAGTTGTTGTCTTGATTTTCAAAAATACGAGTTCAATGTAACATTAATAGTGATCTGATTGAAAAGACGAGAATTTTTTAGTTTTTCGGGTTTTTTAGAAGAGTGTTCCGTCTTTAACACGAGTCGATTGATGTTCACCCAACATAGCGATGAAATCAATGACTTAATGTTAAATCAGTAAGTTGCCTTGCTTATTGAAATTGATTTAAATCATGAATAAGAATTTTTTTTTATCAAAAACAATAGAAACTTATAACAATGTTGTAATAAAAGGCGATTTACGAATATATGAAGCAGATGATAAAATAATAACTATAAAGTATTCACGATGTATTTGATATTATGCACGATAATAATAACATTAAACACGAAAGAAAACAATGAATTATATATATACATATGTTATATAATAATAAGTAAGGTGACGGAAAATGTAATATTAAAAATACTAATAATACTACATCTACATAGGCGTATATATATATATATTACATAATAATAGTATTGAGGTATGCATAATATATATAAAATGTAGTATTTAGAATACATACATAGCATAGTATTCAAAATGTACACATAAGATAATATAAAACTAACTAATATAGTATAAACATATACATATATATAAAAATGTATATACATAATATATTAAAGAAAATATATGCGTGTAAATACATGTACATAAGATCGTATAAAATATATAATTATGATACCAAAGTATATACATAATATATATATATATATATGAAAACGTAATACAATATTAGAAATATACATACATAATATAGAATAAAATATATATATATATGTAGCACAAGCTAAAAGAATATTCACATAAGTTCACATATATATGTACCAAAATATATATATATATAATAATATCATTTAAAGAAATACATATTAGAAATGTCTATACATAACATGGGATTTAAAATATATATACATAATTAATAATAATAATAAGTAAATATAATGAAAATAGTAAATATAAAAGTAAAAGAGAAAATATATAAACACAAATTAAATATAATGATGATATAAAGAAAATAAAATAATAATATGTTAGAAATAAATAATAAATATAATAATGTAAAGTAGTAAAAAAAGTATGTTCATACGTATATAATAAAACATATATTAATAATAATAATAATAATACCAATAACAATAAATAATAGTGAATATAATAATAATAAAATATCAAAATTAATTAATTTAATAGTAAAGGAATGAAAATAAACTAAAAGGACTAAAATTGAATAAAAACCAAAGTTTTAGGGCTGATTTGAAATAAAAAGAAAAGAAAAGAACGAAATTACAACATGCGCGTAACCTGGAGGGGCCAAAAGAGCAATTTTCAAAAACCTTTAAAACGATGCGCATCACGAAGGATTAATTTGAGAATCATAACAAACTTCAGGGCCAATTTGTAAATAAATATAAACCTGATTTAAAACGCCAAAAATGCAGAAGGACCGATTGCGCAAATAGCCCCTAAGAGCAAAAACACGCAGATCCTAGCTGGAGCGGGTCGGGTAGACCGACCCGGGGCCAAAACGACGTCGTTTTTCATTAAAACGGAGGGGGACCAAAACGCACCGTTTTCGTCCTTATAAAAGACAAAAAATTTTTAAAAAAATCATTTGAACTGGGAAAGAAGAAAAAAAAAGGAGAGAAGAGGAAGAGGGGGAGGGAATCCGGTCATGGGCCGGTCACCGTTCGGTCATCGGACCGTCGTCGGCGCCGGCGCCGGCCACCGTGGAAAAGGTAAAATTATATTTTTTTTGTTTTTTTTATTTTCGAATATATGTATATATATATATATATATATATATATATATATATATTTAAGAGTATGATTGATGCGGTCGTTGAAAGCACCAAAAATATCCTATTCCCTGTAAAATAATGAAAAAGAAATAGTAAAGGGGAAGTAGGGTCGAATCCTCAGGGACCGGATTATACGAATGCTTGTCTCTCGAAATCTCAGGCGAATCGTGCCCAAGAAAACCTGCGTTCTGGAAAAAAAATAAAAAATGAATTTAAGAATTGATTTTGGGCGAAAATAAAATAAAAAGAATTTAAAGTTTCTTGAAATTATGATTACGAAAATAATAAAAATAATAAAGAGAGTTTTAAGAGAAAAGAAATTCTTATGGGAAAGTTCCAGCCTCCGGTTGTTTCATTCCTCCTTGGGCTCAATCCTTGGCTTTTGGATGATCCTTCTCGATTCAAGTAAGCCAGTTATAGTGGAAGAGGACGCCTACGACCACCAGCTCCAAAGATTAGATTTACGATTTTTAGGGAACCTGACTCTAGCCAGTAATCTATGCTAGATCAACGCTTCTCAATGGCGAATCCCACGCCATTTTGTCTCTTTGGCTTGCCAACCTCTGACGCAGTAAGTTAACAAACCGACTATGCAGTCCTTCCAAAACATACAAAGCAGCCGCCTTTGCATATGCTGAAAAACTTACTTCTTAAGGGCCATGGACGGAAGCGTCAGCCCGTAGTGCGAAGAAACGATGAATACTTGGCGAGAAGGCTAAGTACGAATTCTAGGCCTCAAGAACCCTTTTTGGGGAAATATTGACAACTTTTGGCTAGGAGGGTTTTTTAGTGACTCATGATAATGGAGGGAAAGCAAATAAATAAAAATATGGAAAAAGAAATTTTATTGAAAAGAAATATGAAAGAACAAAAGACTTTTGGGAAAGAGTGTTTACAGAAAAAGATGCCCCCAAATAGAGTCACTTCACCCCCTATTTATAGTGCTAGGGAGATAGTCTAATTAAACTTAAATTCTAAAAAGATAAATACATTTAATTAAAGATAAACAAAGATAATTAAAATAAAATCCTAAATTTGAATAATCCTAATAATTATCTTAATATTAATTATCCTAATAGAATAAAATAAAATAGAGTCTTCCAAAATAAAATCTCTTCTATTTGCTTTTAAGTCCTTGTGCCTTCCATGTTCGCACTTTTGGCACCATATTTGTCCCACGTTGCATATTGACCCATTTAATCTCCAAATTGACGCTTTTTCCCTTGAATTTACTTTTCGCCTCCAATTTAGTCCCTAAAAGATAAAAAGACATAAATAGCTCAAATTAGTAGGCTCAAGCTCAAAATAAACACATGATTAATATATAAAAATACGTCATTTTAGAGTATTATCAATGATGAAGAAAAAAATCGATTAAAAAAAAAAGGCAATCACCTTGGTTCCTGATGTCTGATATTTTCGTTTGTTCGATTCTCCGATTTTGGGTGTTCGAATCACCGCTTTTGTATGTATTGAAATCTAACTTATATATTGATTTCTTCCTGAATATTCGAAAAAAAATAAAAACACTAAAAAAGAAGGCCCCCCTTTGCTATGGTTTCCATTCGGTTTTTATATCTGATTTGTTACACTGTCTGTTTCTCTTTTTGGTTGCTATTACGTGCTCTGTTTGCTTTGCAAGTGGTGGGTGAACGGTGGAGATGACTACGGGGCAGGTGGCGCTAGGAGATGGGGTTGCAGTGGGCAGGTGGTGGCAGAGGCAAGTGGGAGCCGAAAATGGGGCTAGGGTTTCGGGAAGTTGGGGTTAATGATATTGGGCTTGCTGTATTGGGTTTGGTTTGTAATGGGTTGTGGGTATTTGGGTTTTATGTGGGTTAATTTAGATGGGTATTAGGTTGAAATGGGTTGTAGTGGGCCATTCAGGTTTGGGTTAGATATTTGGGTCTTGGGGTTTAATGTAAATGGGCTTATGTAATGTAAACAGGCCCAAAATTGGCCTACAATATAGTTTATATTAAAATTGTTTTTATTATATATTATTGATTTCATGTTGTTTTATATGTATTTTCTTTTATATATATATATATATATATATATATATATATATTTCCTTTCAAATCTATTATGTATATAGTTTACTTCTTAAAAAAATTATTTTATACTTTTGTTATTTAAAACTCTTTCATATATTATTATCCCTTTTATATATTATTTATATTAAGTTTTTATTGTATATATATTATCAACTTTAAATAGACATATTTTGTTTTTAAAATATTTTGTATATTATTTGACCCAAACTCCTCTCTCGTAACATCTATTTTAATAATCGTTAATGTATTATTAGTTTTTATTTTATATATGTATATTATTTCAAATTCTAGCATGTGTTATTCTTTTCTAATTCCTCATATAGTTTTTAAATTATTTTGTATCATATTGGTTCCTAGTTCCATGTTGTTTTGTATGTTATATGTTTTTGTTTTCATATTATTTCATATATTATTGCTTCATAGTGTCCATTAGTCTTTTGTGTTGCTATCTTAATTTTATTTATCTATGTTTGACAACTTATTATAGTTTTATTCTGATTTGTTTTTTTTTTGTTTTTTATACTATTTTCGTTCATTAATAGAGTTCGCTATCCATGTATATTTTTTCATGTTTATTCGTCTTTCATTCGCAATTGTCGCATTGTAGTTTTCAACTTATTAATCCAAAATCAATGATTCCACTTTATTTCAAGTCAAATTAATGTATCTTGAGTTGATTTTATAAAACGAAGGCAATGTTTGATGTTTGGAAATTTGGGGAATCGTGCCCTATCGTGTTGGGTTTCGATTTCCCGTTTGTTCAAAATAATCGAATATTCCTTTAGAATTTCACTTGTGTTTTCTAAATTCTAAGACAAGGCAATATTCAATGTTTAGAAATTCGAAAAATCGTGCCCTACCCTGTTGAGTTTCGATTCTTCGTTAGACTAAATCATGGGACATCCTTTTGTAATTTTCAACGTGCAAGCCTTCGGGGATAAAAAATCAATCGTATTTCCAAAGGTATGAAGAATCGTGTCCAATCGTGCTGGATGTGATGCTATATACCTTCGAAACAAGAAAATTTTGACAACCAACTTGAACCACACAAATGTTTTTAAAACGAACCATATTTCAAAATATTTTAAAATCTTAGACATTAAGACATTAATTAGTCAATTTGGTACCAATTTTGGGCATTACGAGGGTGCTAATCCTTCCTCATATGTAACTGACTCCCGAACCCGTTTTCTCTATTTTCACGGACCAAAATCGTTGTTTAAATAAATCAAATCATTTATTAAAAACAAGCGCTTTTACAAGGTGACTCGATCACACCTCATCAAAAAGGATTGGTGGCGACTCCCATCCTCGTTTTCATTTCCAATATCAAGTCGACCCCGTCTTTCAAAAAAATAATTTCGACACTTATGATTTTGTCTCCTTGAATAAAAGAACATATATAAATGAATTGATTTGAATCAACATAGTTGATTTAGGGAGATGGTGGAATCCACATTAGTAGCCTCAACCTGGAGACACTAGAGGGCCTTGCTTGCCACAGGTTCCTTGAACCTTTGCTCTATGCATTTTTAGTATTGCTCTTTCATCAAGCTTTTCATTTTTTTTCTCATCCAAATAGAAGTTTATTAATAAAAGGAAGGCCATTGTGAATAGTATACCAGAACAATAAACGTTCAACGATCGCCAATAGAATAAGTAAAATAAGCGAAAGACACCACACGAAAAACAAGACAAAAGAGACACACAGAAAAAAAAAACAAAAAACAAATAAAGAAACCAGACAGGAACAGAATAGAACAAGAGCATAGTAATCACCACCATACCTCAAAATGATTGGAGCGATCAATACCAACTTTCGCCATCCCATCCGCCATATCAATCGTCGGGAAAAACGTGAAATGATAAACTGAAAACTCCCTCAACACAAACATAGCCAAGGCACTTTCTCTCTAATCCCATTGAACCTTGTAGTCAAGCAAGGCCTTTTCGTTTTTCAACCCAATGACCACCACAATTTCCATACAAATTTAACAAATTAAAACGTAACAGCAACACAGAAAAATACAACCCAAGCTCCAAATACAAAGATATCAAGTATATAATTTCACTGATCTGCTCTGTCATCCCTCTCAATGATCTGAATTAACTTAGAAATCACTTCCTCATTTGAACAACAAACTATGAAACCAAATAGTTTATTTCATCTAATTAAACTTTTCTTCTACTGGATCTTAATTGGTATCATCTTACATTTCCAAGAATTGCTACACAGAGGGATCACATCTCCTCACATTTATGTAAAATTCTCACCCATTCAACTTAAGATTTAAATTAATTGCCATCATCTTAATTGAAACTAATTGCATTAAGAAACAAAACATATACTAAAAATTATTCAGCAAAGGACAACAATTAGTCCAGGAAACAGATATCATGCAAAGAAGAATAAATCACCAGGCGATGGAAAATAATTTACAAAGATTTGAAAGCCATTGCAAGGTATGAATATAAAAACCCAAAAAATAAGGAAAATAAAAAATTGAATGAACCCATACTTTAGATTGATGAATCCCATGAGATCTTTGATAATAAGACTAGTGATACGGTAAAAAAAAAATCAATAAAATTATGTGCAATACAAAAAAGGGATATTTGAATTTCAATTTAAACTGTATATAAATTTTTATAAAATTTAATCTATCAATATAATGAGATGACAGTAAATAATCGATAATGGATACAAATTGACAGTCTCATTAATCCATTCTCCTTAAATATTATATGGCGTTTTTTATACATAATCATTGTCGGTCACTTGTTGCTGCCTGTTGGTCTTTTCTTCTCTAATTCTCGTGCCACATTTCAAGGCCAAAATCAATCAACTTCACCAAAGATGAAGGAAAGGGACAGTCTACTAAATTTTGCTCATCTTTTGAGGGTTCAAATGATCTCAATTAACAGAAAAGAAAAAGTTGAATAAATAATTAAAAAATTTCAGGAAAAACAATGATATAACCTTTTCCTTTTTAATCTTTCACTTTAATCACTTGTCTCTTTCTTCCACTAGAAAAAAAAAAAACCATTTTTGTACAAATCTGAGATTTTTTTGTCAACATTCTGTACAAAACTTCGTCTTCCTTTCTTTCCTTGGTTTTGGCCAAAGCATATCACTTCCAGGTTCTGTGTTTTCTTCCTTTTACACAATTATGAATCTTGGTCTTGTTTTTTATTCTTGGTTTTGGCTTCTTGAAATGTCATAACTGCATTGGAGACTGTTAAATTCTTTCCTATTGTATTTTTTTGCTTGGGGAAGGACCAACCTTTGTCATGGGATTTGTTCACCCAAGGTTCTACATTGGTTTTTTCTTGTGCATGTTTACAGTAGTTTACTGTGCTACAGATCCCAATGACTTGAAAATCTTGTACGATTTCAAGAAAGGGTTGGATAATTCAGAGCTACTTATGTGGCCTGAAAATGGAGATGACCCTTGCGGTCCTCCTTCTTGGCCTCATGTTTTCTGTTCTGGTGATAGAGTGACCCAAATTCAGGTCCAAAATCTTGGTCTCAAAGGACCTCTGCCTCAAAACCTCAACCAGCTCACAAAGCTCTTTAATTTGGGGCTTCAAAAGAATCACTTCAATGGTAAATTACCAACCTTTAGTGGTTTATCAGAGTTGGAGTTTGCTTACTTGGATAACAATGAATTGGATACGATTCCTGCTGATTTTTTTGATGGACTTGGCAGTGTGCGTGTCTTGGCTTTGGATTATAATCCCTTTAATAAGACTACTGGATGGTCTATTCCTAAGGAATTGGCTAATTCAGTTCAATTGGCAAACCTTTCTTTGGTTAACTGCAATGTGGTTGGACCATTGCCTGATTATCTAGGGAAGTTGCCATCTCTTGTAGCACTCAAACTCTCTTATAACAGATTGTCCGGTGAGATTCCGGCGAGTTTTGGTGAGTCTTTGATGCAGGTTTTGTGGTTGAATGATCAAGATGGTGAAGGGATGACTGGTAAGATTGATGTGGTTGCCAATATGGTGTCCTTGACACAGCTTTGGCTTCATGGGAATCAGTTCACTGGGACAATCCCAGAGAACATTGGGAACTTGACATCTTTGAAAGATCTCAATCTCAATAGGAACCAGCTTGTTGGTTTGATCCCTGAGAGCTTGGCCAATATGGAGCTGGATAACTTGGTCTTGAACAATAATCAGCTCATGGGTCCGATACCCAAGTTTAAGGCTGGTAATGTTTCTTATGCTACCAATTCATTTTGTCAATCTGAACCAGGGGTTTCATGTGCCCCAGATGTTACTGCACTTTTGGACTTCCTTAGCGGTATGAATTATCCTGTAAACCTTGCTTCTCAATGGTCTGGTAATGAACCTTGTGCTGGACCATGGATAGGATTGAGTTGCAATCTGAATTCTCTGGTTTCTATTATCAATTTGCCAAGACATAATCTTAGTGGTACACTTAGTCCTTCAGTTGCAAAGTTAGAATCATTGATTGAAATTAGGCTTGGGGGAAATAGTATACATGGCACTGTTCCTGAAAACTTCACTGAACTAAAAACTCTGAGAACTTTAGATTTAAGTGGAAACAATCTTGAGCCTCCATTACCCGAATTCCTTGACAATGTGAAGGTTGTCATCGAAGGAAATCCTTTGTTGTTTGCCAATCATACAAGAGGGTCTTCTTCCCCTACTAGCAGTCCACCTCCTGCAAGTTCAGAAGCTCCACCAAGTGGTCAATCAGGTGGTACAGAGTCACCTCCATCTAGCAGATCACCTTTCCCAAATAGAGAGAAGAATTCTAATTCATCTACTACTACAATGAATCAAGGTGAGTCCCAACCGAACCTTTTCCAAAGGTTCCAGGTGGTAATTGTTGCTGGAAGTGCAGCTATTGCCATCTCAATTCTTCTAGTGGTTCTGTTTTCTATTTTCTGGAGTAAGAAGAGAAAAAGAGCTTCTGAGGCTCCTAGTTCCATAGTGGTTCATCCTAAAGACCCGTCAGATCCTGAAAACTCGGTTAAGATAGCTGTTTCTAATAACACCACCAGGAGCTTATTTAGTAAAACTGCAACAAGCTCTGGCAGCAGTAATAGCAGTGCAACACAAAGCTCTCATGTCATTGAGTCTGGAAACTTGGTCATATCTGTTCAAGTACTTCGGAAAGGGACCAAGGATTTTGCCCATGAAAATGAGCTTGGCCGTGGTGGGTTTGGAACTGTTTACATGGGTGAACTGGATGATGGAACAAAACTAGCAGTTAAGAGGATGGAGACTGGGGTCATAAGCAGTAAGGCATTGGATGAATTTCAGTCCGAAATTGCCGTTCTTTCTAAGGTCCGGCATCGACATCTGGTCTCTCTCTTGGGGTATTCCATTGAAGGTAATGAAAGGCTTCTTGTCTACGAGTATATGTCTCAGGGTGCTCTAAGCAAGCATCTGTTCCATTGGAAGACCCTGAAATTGGAACCATTATCTTGGAGGAGGAGGCTTAGTATTGCACTGGATGTTGCTAGAGGAATGGAGTACCTACATAACTTGGCGCGGGAAACTTTTATACACAGAGATCTCAAGTCTTCCAACATTCTTCTAGATGATGACTTTCGGGCAAAAGTTTCAGATTTCGGGTTGGTGAAACTTGCACCTGATGGAGAGAAGTCTGTGGCAACTAGGCTTGCTGGCACATTTGGATACCTAGCACCTGAATATGCTGGTGAGTAATCTAATTTTATCTCCTGTGGATCGTTTATTGTGATTTGCATTTTAGCTCATATTTATGCTTGGTTTGAATCTAGATGATCGTTAAACTTATTGTATGTTGTCTTTTATTGTGCAAAATGTTTGGTCTACTTTGGTTCTGTTTAACCAGCACATACAACTAGAAACATTGAGTTCATTTATGTTTCCTGAATATGCTTCACAAAGTGATTAACAATTGAAAACCCAGTCATTGTGAACTTTAGCTTCCTGTTATTACACAGATGAGAACAATTTTTTACAATATGTGTTAGTACATCTTAATAAATCCAGTTCTCTTGGTTGCAGTAATGGGGAAAATCACTACTAAAGTTGATGTCTTCAGCTATGGAGTGGTATTGATGGAACTTTTGACTGGATTAACAGCACTCGATGAGGAGCGGTCGGAGGAAAGCCGTTATTTGGCTGAGTGGTTTTGGCGAATCAAATCTAGCAAGGAGAAGCTTATGGTTGCAATTGATCCGGCACTTGAAGTGGATGAAGAAACTTATGAGAGCATTTCCACAGTAGCTGAACTAGCTGGTCACTGCACTGCAAGGGAGCCTTATCATCGGCCAGACATGGGCCATGTAGTGAATGTTCTAGCACCCCTAGTTGAGAAGTGGAAGCCAATTGATGATGAATCTGAGTGTTATTCCGGCATTGATTACAGCCAGCCACTTTCCCAGATGTTGAAGGTTTGGCAGGCAGCAGAAAGCCAAGGATTGAGCTATACAAGTCTGGATGATAGCAAAGGAAGCATTCCAGCAAAACCTTCCGGATTTGCCGACTCCTTCACATCTGCAGACGGTCGATGAGCCCCATTTTGTTGCCAATGATGTGTTCCAGTTGGAATGTTGTATGTAGTTTAAGTAATACGACTTTGATGTTGTTGAGCTATGAACATGTCCTTACATGGTGGTGTAGATAGAGGGGTACTGCTTTGGTATTTCTTCATTATTTCTTAAGTTGAGGAGTAAATTTTCAAACATTGATCAAACATTTGATGAGACTTTTGTTCTAGAAATTGCCTTGATTGATGCAACAAAGATGCATTGTAACTGGCTTTCTTTTGGGTCATTTTCTTTAAAGGCGATTTACACAATACAATAAGTTATTATGTTTCACATGGAGGTGGTGATGTCTCCTTTTGTATCATATTACAAACTGTAAAAGTAATACGCATGGTGTCAAATGTGAATGACAGTTAATAAAATTTCAACTTGATTTTGTCAGCCACCTCCGGTCAATATATCGTCTCTCACTGCAATAATTCCTTGAAACCATTGATTGATGGCTCTGGGATTCATGTGGCAAGCATGAATGGGCAGTGCTTTATTAGAGTTGGGAAAAGGCATGTGCCAAGTTTGTTCCTATTTAAACATTATGTCCCCACTCTGCTTTTTCTTTTCTTTTTAATATTCCACTCTTTCTTCCCAACTACGTTTGAGCAAAATATCCCTCTTCTTAACCCATGCGCCATGGGAAGGGTATTTTCTTAAATATTAACTTTTTTTTTTAAAAAAAGGATCCTAAGCTGCTTGCTCATTTGTCACACTCAAACTAAAAGCTTTGGGCCCAATAAGAAGTTTGCATGTTACGTCAGTTTTCAAACATAAAAAAAATTAACCCAAAAAAATTCTCCAATGATAGCATAGACATTCACAGACTACATATATATAGCTTGCAAAAATCCCATGATTCTATCAGGTCCCTGTTTGTGTTTTATTATATATCCCTTTGCTACCATTTGGTATTAATCAAACAGTAAATATAATATTTCTCTTATTGTACCATCAATATTTTTCTACTTGTTTTAAACTACAGCCAAAAGGTTGTTCCTTATTCTCATTTATTGCATTTCTGCAAAACAAATAGATTTAGGAATTTAAGGAAACTTAACTTATATAATCATATTGGTGCATGTTAAGTTTGGAGTAAATTAAAATTTTTAGTTATTTGTTTTATATAAAAGTTTTAATCATTCAAATATATTTTAATATAGATATTATTTTCGATAGATATAATAAAAATATCAAATCAATTTGAAATTTTACATGAATATTAAGTACAATTATATTGATAAATTTAATAAGAATATTATTCATATATTAACCATATAATTTTTTAAAATATTTTCAATTACTCTAGTTTTACATTAATGTAAATTTTAAATAAGCTTCAAATTTTACTTGATATTTATTATATTTACCCATTGTTTAACTATGGGTTGTTTGTCAATAAAAATGTAGTCAACTATTTATCCTTTTCAAAATTTATATAATAATACTATTATAATAAAAGGAATAATATTTGATGCACTGTACTGCATAAGTTTCATTTATCATCAACAATTAATAACATGACATATTTAAGAAATATAAAGGACTTGTAAATAAATTTTAAAATTTTATTTAAATATTATTAAACATTAAATGTGATTATTATAAATAAATATTTATAACATTTGGATTTAGGATCTTAAGTAAGGTTTAGGGTCTAAGGTCTCGAGTATAGTGTATAGGGTTTAAAGTTTTAGTATTTGTTTATAGTTAATCATTATATAATTATCTCTAATAAAGTTATTAGTATTTATTTATAAGTCTTCCGCTATTTTTCTGTTTTATTTTATGATGGGATGTCATGTTATTATTAATCGATGGTATATGGGATTGATGCACTTGCAGTGCATCAAATACTCCCATAATAAATATGTTGTTTTCTGAAGTAATAAATTTGTTATTTTTAAAATTTTAGTTTTATTAAAAAAATTTCCAACTAAATTAATGTTCGATTAACTTATGACACCAATTTAATAAGATTTTTTAAAATCAATATAGATATAAAAAAAATACACTTATCACTAGGGATATCAATTGAGAGGGCTCCCCTCGCACCCATCCCCACCCCGCAACCTACTACAGGTACAAAACCCAAAGCCATCTCGGCCCCATGATCCACAAGACTAAAACCATCCCTGCCCCACCACCCACGTGAGTCCCCAGACCCACCTAGTCCTCGCTATACTTGCCCTACGACCCACTTCATATGATATATTTTTAAGTATCAGTTAAATAAATATAAACCAATTTTTTTATGAGAAAAGTATGAAATACTCGTACTCTGAACTCCCACCACATATGTGACATTATTCCAACAGTCACCATTAAAAAAAAAAGTTGTTGCGATCTTTTAATTGGAAAATAAAATATAACTTCAAGACGAGTTTAAAAAATTTAGAAAATAAAATACTTACATAATATCCAAATATAAACAATGTCTCAAATACATCATAAATGTCTTCAAATGTAACACAAGTATAAAAATTAAATACTATTAAATTAATAAAATACTATTAAGATAATTATTAAATTAAATTTTTATAAAAATTTATTTTTTAAATATGCTTATTATATTATGTAGGGCGGGTAGAGATGGGGCAGGTACAAGATCATACCCACACTTGCCCCACCACTGACAATGGGTTTAACTTTTGTCCTCATTTCCGCCCCACCACCCACGAGATCTATACCCGTCCTCACCAAATTGGGTGTGAAGTGGGATGAGACCCCACGAAACTCGCCCCTCTAACTTCTCTACTTATCTCTAGTAATTGAAGTTTAAAAGTTTGACCAAATATTTATGAGTTAGAGAAACCTTAAATTTTATATAACACCAATTTAATAAGAGATTTTAATAGGTCAATTATCTACAACCTCTTTTCTTATTCTCAACTTCACCCCTCTCTTTTATATATAACTTAACGGTTGTTGATATGAATTGATTTAATTAGTTGAGTATTCATTAACACTTTAATAAACATCAAAGTTTAAGTTTAAAATTTAACTCTTCAATCTATTAAAATAAAATATAATAATTTATTTGGCCCTTCAACTTTACAAAAAATGTTTTAGTTTTTCATTTAATGTTTTTACTTTTTTAGTTTTTAAATTTGTGTTGTTTGTCAAATCACCCAAAAATAGATATAAAAGTTAACGTATGTTAACTTTGATGATGTGGCATCCACATGACAGTTCTATGTGTACGTCGCATCAATAATTAATCAATTTTAAAAAAAAAATTCAAAAAATTTGTTTGTAATATTATAATTTTATTATTTTTTAAATTTAAAAATATTTAATTGCTAGCGTGACGTGCACATATATTCTATACAAGCAAAGGTAATAGGTATTAACTTTTTCCATCCAATTTTTGGATTATTTAATAAGCAAAGAAAATTCAAGAGGAAAAAGATAAAAAATAATTAAATAAAGAGTTAAAATAATTTTTTATCATTATAAGATATATTTGATTTGATTTGATGAGTAAGATGAATTATGGGCCTGAAAATTAGTGTGGTTGGGAGACAATGGGTCTAAAGTGGAAGTCTATAAATCCAGTATTTCTATAGAAGAAAAAAGTTGCAACATTTCTGATAACAGAAATTTGAAACTATGAGCCTTCTTCCCGCCATAACACCAGCTTCTGTAACTTGCCCAAACTCTCTTATCTCTCCCCCAAACCCCAAAACCCAACCCTTATCTTCTAACCCAAATCCCCGAATCTCCCTTAAACCCTTAGAATCTGTCGTCTTATGGACCTCTTCAATTTCTCGTCACTGCCGTGCAGGCCAGCTATCCCAAGCTGCCCAAGAGTTTACACGCATGAGACTCTCTGTTGTTGAGCCAAATCATATCACTTTCATTACCCTTCTTTCGGGTTGTGCTGAATTTCCATCAAAAGGTCGGGATTTGGGTTCTTTGATTCATGGATATGTTTGCAAATTGGGTTTAGATAAAGAAGACGTGATGGTGGGCACCGCGCTCGTGGAAATGTACTCTAAAGGAGAACAAGTGGAAGTGGCTAAGTTGGTTTTTGATGCGATGATGGTGAAGAATTCGGTTTCCTGGAATACGATGATTGACGGGTATATGAGGAATCGAGAATATGAGAAGGCAGTTGAGGTGTTTGATGAAATGCCTCAAAGAGATGTCATTTCTTGGACTGCCTTGATTAATGGGTTTGCTAAGAGGGGGTTTTACGAGGAAGCATTGGATTGGTTTCGAGAAATGATGATTTTTGGCGTTGAGCCTGATTACGTGACCATCATAGCTGTTTTAACAGCTTGTGCTAATTTGGGTACTCTTAGTGTTGGCTTATGGGTTCATCGGTTTGTTTTGAAACAAAGTTTTAGAAACAATGTTAGAGTAAATAATTCGTTGATTGATATGTATTCACGATGTGGATGCATAGAATTTGCTCGTGAAGTTTTTGACAAGATGCAGAAGCGATCATTAGTATCGTGGAATTCAATCATTGTAGGGTTTGCTGTAAATGGATTTGCAGAGGTAGCTTTGAAATACTTTGATGCAATGCAGAAGGAAGGGTTTAAACCAAATGGGGTCAGCTTTACTGGAGCACTTACTGCTTGTAGCCATGCTGGTTTAGTGGATGAAGGGCTCCGTTACTTTGATATTATGAAAAGAGTTCATAAGATATCCCCTAGAATTGAGCATTTCGGTTGCATAGTTGATCTTTATAGTCGTGCTGGAAAGTTGAAAGAAGCATGGGATCTTGTACGAAATATGCCTATGAAGCCAAATGAAGTTGTATTGGGGTCATTGTTAGCAGCATGTAGAAATTATGGCGATATTAGCTTAGCCGAAAGGATAGTGAAAAACCTTGTGGCATTGGACCCTGGTAGCGATTCCAATTATGTGCTGCTCTCAAACATATATGCAGCAGTTGGGAGATGGGTGGGGGCAAGCAAGGTTAGGAGGAGAATGAAAGCACTTGGGATACAAAAGAAACCGGGTTTTAGTTCAATTGAGATTAGTGGTTGTGTTCATGAATTTGTTGCCGGTGACAAGTCACATATAGACAAAGATAGTATTTATGCAATGCTTGAGTTGCTCTCCTTTGATTTAATGTCTTCTGGGTATGCCCCTGAAATTGTTGTAAGAGAATTATATGAAAGTGATTAAACCTACCAATGAATAATAAAGAAACAAGTACATTGATTCTTTCATACTTTGGCAAAGAACTTCCAATATGAGTCTACAAGGCACCAAGGTCCAAGAGACTTAATGGAAATGATTGTCAAGCTTAGATCACCTAGTTGGCACTACGTGGCTAGGCAGAAGTTCATTCAGTATATACTCCAGGTCTTTAGAAGATGACTAAAGATCGAGTAACATGTTGCAGAATCTGAACTTTAATAGCTCGATTGCATATAGAAACCTAATTTATGATGTCACTTTATAAAACTTCCTCTTTAATCTGCTGCACTAACGATTATGTTGTGCCTTATACCACAAAGGGGATCGTTCTTACATCTTGTTTCCAGCAGCCACCAAATTGGCTTGGAGATGAATGCTAAAACCATGTACCTTTAACGCAAACACAGATTGGACCTTTCATGCAATTATGGTGAGAGCGTCCTTTCTCCTATGAGGAGCAAGCAAACATCAGAGTACTTATAACACAACACAAAGGTACAAACATGACAGAATTTGCCATTGAAGTGCTAAAATCAGCCCAAAGGAATTATTAAGCAATGAACCATTTTAAGGAGACTATCTTCACAGTTCTAGGTTCTTATAGAAAGACGCCAAAATCAGGCAAAATAAAACCTTGGGTGTAGCCTCATCACTGATACATGAGCTTCCAGGACACATGTTTGACGCCGGATTGCAACTTGATTACATATGGAAGGTGGACCATCATCAACGAAGTATTCCATATTATGTCTTCATCGCCTTGGATTTCGCCTTGATTACATTTTAAATGTATTGATTATTTGTATCCAACACCCAGCTTCTGTAGCATTGAGGCATAGTTTTTGTAGCAACAGAAATCCCATTCCATACCAAGAAAATAATCCCATAAGCCACATTCAAGCTTATCCCACAAATCTTCTTTCCACCCTTTCAGCCACCCCCACCTTCCCATGAACCCTACAAGCGGCCAACAAAGCATTCCACAAAGCCCGATCAGTCTCTAACTCCATGCCCATCACCAACTCCTCAGCTTCCTCCACCAATCCCGCCTTCCCTAACATATCCACCATACATGTATAATGCTCTAATCCAGGCTTCACTCCAAACCTTTCTTCCATATTCTCAAAAACCTCCTTCCCCTTTTCCACCATCCCCTCGCGACTGCATGTTGTCAAAACTGTAGTCAACGTCACCTCATCAACCGCCATCCCCATCCCCGCCATTTGTTCAAACAAACCAAGAACTTCCGACGCCATCCCAAACTTCTCATATCCCATCATCAATGCGGACCACGATACGTAACTTCTTACAGACATTTCATCAAACAGTTTCTTCGCACACTCCAATTCACCACATTTTCCATACATACTGATCAAAGAATTGTTATTTGCCAAATCGAATGAATACCCATTAACCACAACAGCTCCATGGAGCTGTCTTCCAAGTGTTACATGAGATAAGTGTCCGCAAGATTTGAGAACGGGAGGCAATGTGAAAATGTCAAAGGGCCTTTGGGCAATGATCATGTGGTGAAAAATGGCGAGGGATTGAGAGAATTGGTGAAGAGAAGAGTAGGCTCTGATGAGGGAGTTGTAGAGGAAAGTGGGTTGGCGAGAAGTGAAGAAGAAGAGGATATGGGCTTCGCGCATTTGGGAACAGGAGGCGTAGGCTGAGAGAAGCTTGTTTCGGACGAAAGAGTGGCTTGAAATATTAAGCAAAATCGTTTTGGCATGAATCTGTTTGAGTTTGTGGAGGGATTTGGTGGATGAGCATTCATCGAGGAGGGACGCGATGAAGGGTATGGTTCCGAGACGAGCACGCATTAGCAGAAGAAACCGGAGTGAGCGACGACTAGAAGGGTAAAAAGAATCTCAGAAAGGCCAGTGGTCACGGTCATAACGGCATTTGAAATTGGGAGCTTAGATTCTATCAGATATTGCTATTTAGGCCCTAGATGCAACAAATGGTTTTCAGGCTAAATTTGAAGAAAATGCGGATTTTTTTTTATAGAAAAAATAGGGTTTTGGGCCTGTTTTTGAAATATTTAAAGAAATAGATGGATTTTAGAGATAGAAACAAAAACTTGTCCTAAAAAATGGGAGGGGGTTTTGCTATTTTTAGAAGCACAATTTTAATAAAACATGAGTTAACTTTGTTGTTATCTTTAGAAGTATAATTTTGATAAAATATGATTTTATTTATCTTTTAAGAATCAAGAAAATGCTAATATCCAAAACTATCTTTAAATAAGAGATAAATAAAATCATGTTTCATCAAAATTGTGCTTCTAAGGATAGCAACAAAATTAACTCATGTAAACTCCAAGCTTAAGATACTTATTTGAGGAGCTTAGGTTTATGGAAGAATCAAGAAAAAAAGTCGCAATTACTCTTGTTCGGATAGCAAAAGAACAATACGGAAACATAGTTGAAGACCTATGGGAAATATTGTAGTCGGCTATACGAATGCCATTGTTTTCATTGAGGCAGATATGTTTACTTCTAACTTTAAAATAATAAATCATTTTATGTAAAGAGTAACACTATCAATGGATTTCATATGAAAAGAGCATTCATTGATTATTAATCGTCTATGAATCTTATGTCTTTGTCTACTCTAAAAATAATGAATATTGATGTGAAGAGTTATCGTCCTATGACTATTTCATCTTTTGATAATAAGGATATGTGACATTGAGGCAAGTGACAACCATATTCAAAATAAGGTCAATGGAGGTTTAAACTTGCTTGTAAGTAATTGATGTTTATGTGGCTTATCATATTTCATAGGAAGAAAATTTTTGCACAACCACAATATTGTTCCTTCTTCTCATCATCAATGTATCAAAGGCTATTGAAAAAGGAAAGAGATCTTCATTCTAACAACAAAAGCAACATTTATGAACTATATGAATGCATCTTCCTTTAAAGATCCAACAAAAGATGGAGAAACAATTATTGCTAGACCAAATGTATTCCACTTCCAAAATGGAAAGAGATCTTTGCAAAAGAGATGAGAGTAACGAGGAAAGGACGTGGCAATGCTTCTAGAGATGATGTAGAGCATGATGCCAAACAAAATACCAGAATGAGTTCTTATACTCATGAAGATGGAAAAACCATTTATTGATTATGTGAAATTAGAACGTCAATAATGGTAATGTATCGTAAAGAAAAGAAAGTAAATAGAACACACAAAATTTTACGTGAAAACCTTTCGGGAAAAAATTACGGGTAAAGAAGAAGAAAATTCACTATGTCGAATTCGAATAATATAAGAGGAGTATAGGCTATGTCTATTTATAGGTTTGTAAAGTCATATTCTAATCAAAATCTAACAGAAGTAATGCAGTAAGTTTAAAACACCTTATTCTAATCAAATATCAAATAGAGGAAGTAAACTTGTATTCGACCTTCGCCCTCGTTCATCCATTATCTTGCCACTTGTATTTTATTTTAACAGGAATTTTGTAATACCCCTACCCGTATTCATTGCCGGAATAGGGTACGAGGCATTACCGGAGTTTACGAATTAATTTTTTTTTTATATTCAATATAGCCCTTTTATAAATATCTAACCTTCCCTGTAATATTAAATCGAGACCAATCCACATCAACCAAATCAATTCAACATATTTTCATGATAGATTCATGCATTTATATAAAATAACGTCATCACATATCTATAACTGATTTGTTAACCATACTAATGGCTAACTTTACATTCATTTCACGTTAACATTTACTTTGTTAGCTTATACATGCCATTGATTTCCAAAATAAAGTTTCTTTATATACCGAAATCCACGAGATTGACGAAGTGATGTGTCTCCACCAAATCCGACTTCCGAGCTCTTAACACTACAAAACAGGGAAAAAGGAAGCGGGTAAGCACTTTGTGCTTAGTAAGCTCATGTAACAAGAATTATACTTACCTAATATTTTCAATACAATATAATAAACATTCATATATCCATTCAATGCATTATTACCCTAACATGCACAAACTCAACATTCAAGTTAGTACAATAATTTCCATGTATCAATAATATATATATATATATATATTCCATGATTGATGTACTCATCAATACCATGATTTTCATTCCTTATTATTTTTCATATTTATCCCGTTGAATTTATCGAATTTCAATGGATTTTCGAGGTACACTTTTAGTGTACAATTAAAGTCCGTCAATTCATATTCATGTGCGCACATTTCCATTTCGAGAGCACACTCATGAACCTCAACCTTGCAGCGGGATTACCAGTCGAGCTAAATCCTCGCAATATAAACTCATAGAGTATTGTCGGGATTACCACCGAAGCTAAATCCTGCAACGACAATTACTCTAATGAGCTTGGATCTGAATTACCATCGAGCTAAATTGAGACCTAATTCGGATTACCCGTCCGGGCTAAATCCATTTTACACATATTCTTCGGAGGGCTATATCAGGATAGGATCACCCGTCCGGCTAGATCCTTTTACCGTCAATTCCTTTGCGTAAATCCATCGAATTTTCCTTTCATTCAAACGGATTTCTTCCCATTTTATCCAATATATCAATGTTTCATAAATTTTCATACAATGAACATTCAAATCATATTCATATCAAAAACAAACAATCTCAAGTAATTTAAGAATATAATTCAAGTTACACGAACTTACCTTGATACTTGTTTGTAAACAGAAAAATCTATTAATCCCGAACTTTTTCCTTTCCTCGATCTAGCTTCGTATTTGAATCTTCTGGATTTGGTGCAAAAATTATGAAATACCAGCTTAGAGAACCCTCCTATGGCGTTTTTAGCTGCTGGAATTGAAGAGAAATGAAGAGAAATCTAGATATTTCCTATTTAGTCCTAGTTTTATTTAGTTAATTTTGCAATATTCCAATTTTACCCTTAATTTATCAATTTTTCTCTTGATTGCATACCCTTGCGGCCAGCCCAAATAACTTTTGGGTCTAATTGCCTTTTAAATCCTTTCTCATTAGACTAATAAGCTATTTAATCACTCTAGCAACTTTTACACCTATTACAATTCAGTCCTTTTCATTTAATTGACTACCCAAACATTAAAATTTCCTAACGAAATTTTAATACCACATTAATAACATTTCATAAATATTTATAAAATTATTTTTGACTCGATTTTATGAGATAGAGGTCCCGATACCTTATTTTACCCAATTTCTTCAATAATTTCTTTTTCTAACTAATCACTAAATCGATAAAATTTTCCTATCAATATTTTCATACGATTTTCCTATCATATAAATTTTCAAGCAAAAATATTAAAATAAATTTTTCTTTAAATCGGATCTATGGTTACGAAACCATTGTTCCGATAACCTTGAATTTAGGCCATTACAAATTTAAGTCACACAACTCTAACAATTTATGATAATGTCACGGGGCTAGACCTTTCGTCTCACGATTTGTGCGGCCTTAGGCTATCCGTTCGTTCAAACTCACCTAAGTCAGCCTTTACTCAAGTGAGGATTCCTTTAGAAGTCCTCCAAGGTACCAATTTGTATAGCGGAAGCGATTTATGCCAAAAGAAGCAACAAAAGAATAACAGAAAGAACGCATACAAATTGTTTGAGTAAATGCTCTCAATATTCTCTTATTCACAGAGAATAATGAAACAATGAATGGAGTAAGTACAAATAAGGGGGAGGCTTTCTATTTATAATTGAGCTCCCCAAAACTGACGGTCAAGATACATTTACATCGACAAACGAGATTAACATCCCTTAAATCATGGGATTTACAAGATATGCCAGATTAAATCTAATCTAATCTTTACAAGATATTATTCTATCAATCTTCTATGATTAGTTGCCAAAATAGCCTAAGTTGCCATATTTTCATTATTGGGCCAATTAGGCTTCAATCTAACAGGCTTATCCCAATAGGTTACCAAATTGGGCCAGTTCTTGCGGGCCAAATGATCCCCATCTACATAATAGACCTCCATCGGATGTATTTGGTGGGATGGTCACAAGCTTTGAACTGCATCCGATAACATTCTCCCCCACCCATTCTCGCAATGTCCTCGTTGCGACTTCCGAATGGCACTAGCTTGATTCGCCTCAGTCTCGTCTCGACACCTTAGCTTTTCCTTTTCTTTGGGACTTCTGTCTCGGCTTACGTCGCTTCTTAACTCTAACTGTCCTACTCATTGCATTTACTCTGGTCAACTGTCCCACTTGCATCACTTCTTTACCCTTGAAATCCGATGCATCACCCACCTCTTCCATAGGTGGAAGCCCTGTTGATGACTCGGCCAACTTCGACACTTCACTCAAATTGAGTCTCATTGGTCCCAGCTTCACTATTTTCACCGTAACTTTATCCTCTAAGTTCAATAACAAACTCACCTCTTCCTTTGGTAGAAGCCCCTCCGATAACTCACTAAGCTTAAGCATTGCCTTTCCTTTGACTACAGCTTAATTTGGACAGTTCCACAACTCATGCTGACCACGGCACAAGAAACACTTTACTTGCTTCTTTTTTCTCCTCTTTGCCCTCTTGTCTTCGGCTTTTCCCTTACTCGAACCAAGCTTCTTGGGCTTTTTGTCTGCTCTATTGTCCCTTTCGGTAACAGACTTATTCGGACACTTCCATAACCTATGTAGACCATGACACAAGAAGAACTCTATTGCTTCTTCTCGCTTTTGACCTCATTAGCTTCGATACGCCTTGCGTTCAAACCAAGTCTCAAGGCCTTACCCACCGGCTTCTCTTTCTTAGAAAGCGTGGATTTTTTCTGACATTTCTTCAATAAATGTGGACCGTTGCAAAGAAAGTATTTCAACTTGTCCCTTTTCCTGTTAGGTTTCTTCTTCTTAACTCGTGGTTTCCTATTACCACCATTGTCACCGTTGCCATTGCTATCAACAACATCTTTATTGTGATCCTTTTCACATATGCCCCTTTCCTCGGACTTGAAACACCCAACCTTGTCTTTCCCTAGACCAAGCTTGACCACGGATTCTACTACCGTCATGGCTTTCGATAGCTTTTGGACACCACTTTGTTCCACCTCTTGTCTGACCCACGGCTTTAATCCATTCTGAAAAGCAAGCAATACTTCTTTTTCGATCACATCTGAAACTTGGAGCATGAGTTCCTTAAACTCTCGAACATACTCCCTCATTGTGCTCCATTGCGTTATCCCTTGCAACTTTTCCCGAGCTTCTTCCTCGGTAAACTCTGGGTAAAATTGTCCATTCAACTCACATTGAAACTCTTGCTACGTCCCAATCTCACCTTGCCTTTTATCTGTGGTCCTGCCTTGCAACCATAAAAGCGCAATATCAGTAAGAAACATTGAAGTAGTGTTTATCTTAACTGCATCATCCATGATGCCTTTGGCACGGAAGTAGTTTTCCATCCTTCACAAAAAATTATCCACATTGCATGCAGACCTTGTCCCCACAAACTCTTTTAGATTCAGGATATCCTCGTAACTAAGTGCTGCACTTGACACTCCTTTCCCCACGACTGCTGGGTACAAGACCGATCTCCCTCGAGATTCTTTATCCTTGTACTCAAAGCCATCATCATGGCCATTGTTTCCTCCTTCAAAGCCATCACCATGGCCTCAAGAGTATTGTTCCTCTCCGTCAGCTTCTTCCTTTAGGAATCTAGAAAATCTTACACGCTATCCCTGTTGAAAGTGAGACATATGGTCACAAAGTCTCTAGACTGCTCCCTCAAGTCATATATGCTTTCCTCAAGCGCATTGTCTGACTCTTTCACATCCTCCATAGACTCCTTAAGTTTACCCACGCATTCTTCAACAGCCGACAGCATCTTCCTCAAAGACTTTTTGGCCCACCTTTGTTCAAACTCTTTTTTCGACATCCCAACAGTGCCTTTGAATCAATAGCTCTAATACCACTTGTCACAGGGCTAGATCTTTCGTCTCGTAATTCGTGCAGCCTTAATTGATCCGTTTATCCAAACTCGCCTAAGTCAGCCTTTACTCAAATGAGGATTCCTTTAGAAGTCCTCCAATGCACCAATTTGTATAGCAGAAGTGATTTATGCCAAAGAAGTAACAAAAGAACAACAGAAAGAGTGCACACAAATTGTTTGAGTAAATGCTCCCAATATTCTATTATTCACAAAGAATAATGAAACAATGAATGGAGTGAATACAAATGAGGGGGAGGCTCTTTATTTATAATTGAGCTCCTCCAAAACTGACGATCAATATACATTTGCATCGATGGACGAGATTAACTATATCCATTAAATCATGAGATTTACAAGATATGTCATATCAAATCTAATATAATCTTTACAAGATATGATTCTATCAATCTTCTAAGATTAGTTACCAAAAATAGCCTAAGTTGTCATATCTTTATTATCGGGTCAACCAGGCTTCAATCTGATAGGCTTCTCCAACAGGTTACCGAATCGGGCCAGTTATCCTCATCTACACAATAAACCTCTATTGGATACATTTGATCCGATGGTCACAGGATTTGAACTGTGGCCCGTGACAATATCACGTGGGGTCCAAGAAAGCACCTTCTTCTAGCCCTGTTCGTTAGGAAGCCTCAACTGTGTAATAAGCCAACAATCTTTTTTCCATTTAGATCAAAGTAATGAATAAATTAAAGAGGTTTAACCTACTCCAAAACAACCCAAGATCAACCAAAGCCACAAAGAGACGAGTTTGAAGAGATAAACATAGCTGAATAATAGATACTATTAAACCACTCTTCATTAGTAAGAATCTCCACATACCTCCGTAGCGCCTTACTGTCACTAATACCCCTTTACTTTGATCAAACATCAAACATACGCGAGACAGTTTAACTACATGCATGCGCAAGTTTTTTTTTTTAATCTCACAATCACATTTCCTCTTTCTCTATAATGGCAAAGATTATTAGCAAGATGTTCTAATTCCTATTTTGCGCAACTGCTATCAACAACATCTAGGTATATTTACCATACATCTAAATCTTTTCTATTTACACTAAGGGGCTTGTAGTATGGAAATGCTCTGACACAACTCTTAAATGTCTAAAACAATCGATGAATGTTTTTTTTACCTCAAACTATTTAACTAAACAAACCATATGCATCGATAGTGCAATTCCACCACTGACCTAAAACGAACTCTTGCAGTGCATTTATACATCTATAGCTTGTTATAGGAAGTGTTCCAATCACGGTACAATTCGATCATAGCCTTTAATTTGACTTTCCAAGCTTTCTAATATGTGACGGAGTATCTAAATTGAGAGTGCATATCAACTATTAGTACTAGCATCGAAATTATCAGCTTCACTCTAACCAATGAGATTATGCATTTGCAAATAAACTTTAAATCTAACTTGTGATAGTCTTGTATTAGCAGTGCAATTTGTGCAGGTATGGCGATTGTCAAATTTTCAAATTACCCAAATTTGCTTCTTTGTCATCAATGTTGCCCTAATCCTCCATTTGTATCTTTCATTAGCCTTCCAACACTTGGCCAACATATTTGGGCATGGTAGATATGACAACTTTGTAATCTATGTCAACTTTAAAGTTGTGCTCATTGATGACTCCTACAACAACCTCTTTCATCAGGAATTCAACCCCATGCACAAATCTCAAGAATGTACATTAGAACTCTTCATATGGGATGGTAATATATACAAAGATATTCTAAAAATTCTAAGGCACGTATCGCATCTAAGTCAATGTTAAGCATATGAGCCCGATTTTTAGCAGTACTTGGTTGGACGCCTTGGTCGAAATCAGGATCATCAACTTCTTGAACATTTGTTTTATTCGATACATCGTCCATATAAGGCTCACTAAATTTAGAATTATTTTCATTATCGTATGCAGTACCAACTGACACATCTTTCGCATTCGACTAAACAACATATTTATTAAGGTCAAATGTAGGATTTTGAATGCCGCCAAATATCGATGGTGGTGCAGAGTCGTATGGGTCATCTAATGTAACACTAAAATCGAAATTCAACTATCAAATTGAAGATCGTCTCCCCTAAGACATTGATGACACCGTCATGTATGGCTCTTGCAATTCATATTGTTGACCTAGATATATTCAAAGGCAGATGAACTAGGAATTTTAGCTACTGCATTCTAACTCTGCATATAATTTTTCCGCATTATTTTCATTACTATAATGAACTGCTATTATTGTCTCCACATCCTCATCATCAATAAGGTCAAGCTGGCTAAATATGATGAGATTTATTGATGTCAATAATCTATAGAAGATTCTAGATACTGTTCTCTTACTACGTGTTGCAATTTTACTACTAATTTTCAATTTCAACTCATGAAGATTAATACTTTATTTAAATTTATGATTAATATGTTGTCTCCGACAAATTTCTCCATTGTAATTAATCATTACAAATTGGTTACTTATCTTGTACAATTAACTTGCAAAATATTACATTATACTAAATTATAAGTTAAAAAATTATATCAGCTTTTAAAATAACATACAAAAATTATATCGACTTTTAAAATAACAATACATATAAACTAAGAGAAAAATAAAATTAAAATTTATAAACTTAAATATTTACATATACAAATAAAAAAACATCATTAAAATTTTACTTAAAATAATTTTGTTGAAAATATAACTTCAAATAAATTTTCAAATAAAGAAATCATAATACAGTTTTAATTCAATAAATTTTAGAAAGTAAACTTTTCATTACCTTAACCACAAATTTTGGATCACCAACAATTCTTCAAACTCAAACTTATATGTGCTGATTTTTTTTTTAACTTATGAAGGTGATTTGAATGGTTTTATAATTGTTAGAATTTACAAAAAAAAATTCAAACTTAATGAGAATTATATTATCCTGAGACAATTTAATTTTTCAACCATACTAAAATTGATTTGATTGAATTGATTAGGCTTTTATTAAACCCATCAATCTTTTCAAATATCAAAATTAATCTAAACAAACTAATTTTAGTTAATCAATCAATAAAATCTCTCGAAATCGATATGCCAAGGTGACCGCATTTTTTTATTTAATAATTACAAAATCATAAATTAAAAAATTTCAATTTAAAATATTCCCTTCAAAAATTGAGAAGTGACTTGATGGAGCTAGAAAATTGTTAAAACCGGTTTAATGGGACCGAATTTCTCTCTCCAATGGTACAAACTTATCCTATTTTGGTAAATATATATTACAAATGTTGTATTACTTTAGTTAGTTTTATTTTTTATATTATTCTAATTATAAAGCTCAGATTATTTTTTTTATAATGAAGGAGGGAACTAGCTTAGTGGCCTAATAATCCATTCGAGTACAAACTGGTGCTTGATAAACTAAAACAATCATTATTAAGAATGAAACTAATGCTTGTGGGTGCTTCACGTAGAATGCTCAAGTCATATCCAGCTCCTAGATGCGCCAAGTGGTCTGCTGCAGTATTACTGTCTCTGTCTATGTGCATAGGGCGAACCCTTCATTGACTAGCCAACAGCTTCCGAATGCTATGAACTAAGGATCTACAACTGTCATCTTCCTCCCTACCATGGAGAGCAACTATAAAGCCCAGATTATACTCCTTAGCTAGTTTTTACTTCAAGGGTTCATTAATTTTCAACGTTTTTAACTTCTCTTTATAGTTAAGATCAGTCAATATGAACTTAGTTCCATAAGATAAAATACATGAAAGTCAACCGTCAAAAAACTTCCAAACATTTGCATTTACACACACACATATATATATATATGAAAACCAAAAGTTCAAAATAGAGAACAAAAAGATAAGAGACCAAGGCAAAGTGTCTTGATGATTAAACAACAATTACCCTCCAAAATAGAAGCTGAAACGAACTAGATATTATGTTATAATTCATTAAGCACCCCCAACAAAACACTAAAACATGCGCAAGGAAAGGAAACTTAAGGGTCAGTCCTAGGCTTCTTAGGGCTACCACCATTATGGTGCAAAGGATCTGGACCTGATGGCACTGCCCTTAATTCCCATCCCACAAAGTTTTCCATATTCCCAGCACCGGTTGTGGATCCATTGTTTTCCTTCAAATCAGCATGCAATATCTGCAACCATGAATAGTTATATATATAAGTTTCTTTTCCAAGTCATGCATGAAATAACAAACACAGATAACAAACCTTTCTATTTTGAGCTGGCTTTTCATGGAAGCATCCATGACCAGAAACGCAGCCTGTTAAAAAGTTCCACAAACCAAAACACCAAAAAGATAAGCTGATTGACATTCTAAACGAAAACCCAAATAAGCCAATGTAACAAAACTAGAAAATAAAGAAAGAGATGGACCACAAACTCCTTGCAAAACCAGCAAATATAGGAGGGCCAGCACCAAAGCTCTGGTTGTAACAAGCTTTAAAGTACACGCGGATGCCATGTTAGACTATATAGCAACAAAATGTTAACGAGAGAGAAGAGAGAGAAGTGTGAAGAAAAAGTGGGGTGGTAGCTCCCAATTTATAGCATTTAAAATTAGTAAATGATTGCATGGTGCAGCCATTTTCAAACATTTCTTTGAGAAATGATTGTAACTTTCAGTTCTGATGTGGCGCCGTTTCAAAATATGGCAGTCATGGCAACGTCACTCTCCACAAACATGCCAAAGCAATCGTATCTAATTTCTAAAAGATGATAATGGATTGGCAAAACCTGGTTAGCTATACCGTTATGGTTTCTGATACCTTTATTATATGCTTTTTAAGTACTGCAGTTGTAGATTTTGTTCTGAGTACTTAACAGACGAATAGAGATTCCATTTCCACTGTAAGAACTGAGTGTTATTTTCATGGAGAGTAGAGCTGGTGATGGATAATTATGGTTAAATGGCGATTTTATTTTTTGTTTTAGACGAGGGATTGATTGATGGTGATGGGGTGGCGCTTGCTGCTCTTATTCCACAGGGAGAATCATCAGAGGCTTTATCCTTTACCGTGGGCCAAATATACCCCATCAGATGTAATGCGCCAACAATACTCCCAAGTCAATTCTCATGATTTTAATAAACTTATATATTTATATCATTATTATATATGATTACAAATACTAATTTAACTTAAACCAAAATAGAATTTAAATTCAATACCTACAATTACTTATATTCAACTCATAAAACACAACTCTTCCTCATTATTAACATATTTATACTTTATCATCATACCAACTATTGCTTTCTTATATCCTTCAACTTCTTAATTTTGACTTTAACTCAAAATATCACAAAATATCATTTCCATCTTTTCCAATGAGATTCTATTCTATTTCATGATCAAAATCGTATAATTTTTTAAAATAATAAAAATAGAGCAATGAATTTTTAGTAAAAATTTAAAACATCAATTATCACTTTTCTTTACGGTCATCTCTTGGTAGTTGATATAAGTAACGAGATGTGGCATGCAAATTCATATTTTGTTCAAATAATTTAAAGTATTATAAAATTATTAAAATGGTAATAAAAATATTAAAAATAATTATCAAAGTAATTTATTACAAACCGCACATACACATATACTAGATTATGACACAGCCACGATACAAGTAAAAAAAGTTATGTACAAAATATATTTATTAAAATTCTAAACATAAATCAAATTACTCTACAACAAAAATGAACTTAAGCAGCACCCGTAAATTATAGCCTAAACAACAAATTTCGTTGCATTAGAGTTTATGCAATAGTTTTGTGAAGTTCAAAACCAACACTTATTTAGGTGATAGTTTTATTTATTGTTAAATGCAATATTTATCGTTAATACAATACTATGTGATTATTGCCTAAAATAAAAAGAACAAATTTTTAAAGTAATGGTTTATTTTAATGTTGTTGTTAGTATTTCACATCATGTTATTTTATAGTTACATACAATATTTACTTGAAAGAAAATGCAACAATTGTTCACCATAATTGCAACATTATGAGAGCACTGCCTAAAAGCAATTTAAATAACAATTATTTTAATGTTGTCATTAATGTTTTAGGTAATGGTTTTTCTATAATAAATGCAATGTTCGTTTGAAATATAATAGTCAACACTTTTATATTTATTGCAATGCTATATTTTGCATAAATTAAAAGGCAACATTTTTTCTTTCAAATTACAATTTATTTGTCATTGGCTTTTTGCCACAAATCTTTATAAATAAATGCGACAAATTTTATTTTTTTTTAAGAAAACCCATGTTTTCTGCAACAATTTTCTTAAGTAAATTATTAAAATAGTCACTTTTATTTATCTTAGGTTACATTTTAGTAATTAAGCCATTAATTATTATTAACGGTATCATCATTTCAAATAAAAATTTTAGATTAAATTATATAATTTGTCCTTACATTTTTTCATTTTGAGCAATTTAATTTTTTTTCTTTTTATGTTCTTTTAACTTTTTTTTCATTCTCTTCGCTCCTCATTTCTTTTAACATAGTTTTTCTATATTTTCAATTTGTTAAAACTAGTCCCTCTACTTTTATTTTTTGAACAATTTTTTTCTTCTTTTTTCTTTATTTTCATTTTGTTCTTCCCTTTTATTTTTCTCTCTTATCATATTTTTCACTACAAAATATAATTTTGCCCACCAAATAAATCAAGTCATTGTTTATTTCACATGATTCCTAAATTGAATTTCACTCGAAATGGAATACTAATCATTCTTAATCCAATCTCGATTTGAATATAACATAATTTTGAAACTAAAATTGGATCTAACTAATCAATATAAAAAAAATTGTTTCTAATTTTTTACAGAATCGTGTAGATTATTCATTTCCTTTTATTTTATTTTATGACAAATAAAATTAAGCAAACAATAAAATTGATCTAAACATTCTTGGATATTCCCAAGCAAGTTTGATTGGAAGTCAAGCATGGATAAACCGAAGACCAAATTGGTTTGGGTAAAGTTGAGGGTAAGTTTTGTATGGTGGTTGTTTTAGTCATTGAGAGTGTAGAGCTCGTTTGAAGAATCCATGAAACAACCTAGTTTCGAGAGGGCTAGAATGTTGTAGGTAAAATAGATAAGGTGGTCGTAGGGGTTGGTTATGAGGTTGAGGGAACGGGCTTAGAAAACTTTGTTGAGGGTGGACTCCCATAAGTCATGGCTGACGAGTTCTTCGAGTGAATTGAGCTTGTGGACTAGGACATTGGGAGATCCAAACTAGTTCATTAAAGTGGTAATAAACGATGAGGGTTTGTAATTGTAGGGTGAGAATATGTGAAGCAAGTTTTATTTTGGTTTCATCTTTTGCCTTTTCTTTTTTTCATATGTCGTAACCATTTTTTTTTGAAAACGGGATCGACTTGATTTTGAAAATGAAAATTAAAACGGGAGTCGCCACCGATCCTTATTAGGTGTGATCAGATCACATTTGTTTTAATAAAATATTTTAGTTTACTAAAACAGTGTTTTTGGTCTACGAAACTCAAGGGAACGGGATCGGGAGTCGGTTAAGTGCGAGGAAGGATTAGCACCCTCGACACGCCTAAAAATTGGTACCGAATTGATTAGTTAGTGTCTTAATGTCGAAAATGAAAAATCAGGAACGAATTTGAAATACGATCTTTTCTATTAATATTGATTTTAAAATTCTTGAATTAGCTTGAATCTATTGTTTAAAGATTTTCTTATTCTCGAGATATATTCTCAAGATATCGGAGCATCACATCCCATAAGTTAGGACACAATACCATGAATTCCCAAGCACAAGGTCATCTTTTGATTTAAATGAGAATTTCATGTGTTTTAAAACTCGAAAAGGATATTTAGCTATTTAGAAACAACGAGAAAATCGAAACCCCGTAAGTTAGGGCACAATTCCTCGACATTTCAAAATGCATAACATTGCCTTATTTGGAAAATTTTGTTTTTGAATAGTAGCGAATACAATATTTAAACGACGTGTATTTGTTAGATTAAAATAAAATGATTTATTGGATAAATGTATTGGGCTTAATGTATGATATGACTTAGGCTAAATAAAACAAAGATATATCATAGAGCATGGGATAATACAACATGAATACAATGTTATACAAGCAAATGACAATGATGAAAATACGAATAGACCAAATATAATACACGCAATGGTAGTATTCACATAACATATATCGCTTAGATACTAATCATTAATAATCAAAGACAAATGAATAAAAAAATATTATAAAGCGAATTAAAATGAATAAAACGTAAAGCAAATTTAAAATGACAAGAAATGAATTTAAAATAACTAATAAAAAGAAATATCAACAATGTGCAAGCCAATTTAAAAGAATAATATATATATAAGAGATTTTAGAATAGATATTACAGACCAAAATTTGAAATAAATAATATATGGGAAAAGCTTAAAATGAATAATGTGTAAAATAATTTAAGATAAATGATACCTAAACAAGTATAAAATATATATTATGTAAAAGAAACTTAAAATATGTAATACTCAAGACATCTAAGAAATAATTAGTATGTATATGTGTACAAAATAGATATAACGATTTGAAATTGATAATACATATAAAATTTTACAATAAACAATTTAAAACGAATGATGCACAAAGCAAATTTGTAAAATATATAATGTAGAGAATTTTAAAATCTATATTATATAAAGCAAATTGAAAAAGATTCATACGAATAATTTTAAAGTAAATAATATATATATACATGTAAAAGTATGAAAAATATATATAAAAATTTAAAGTAAACAATAATAAAAATATTTTAAAATAAATAAATAGGGTTATATAAGGCATGAAAACAGTTTTAAAATGAACGATGTGCATATAGATTAATTTAAAAATATACATATATACATAGAGATAAAAACTTGAAATAAAAGGGGCTTAAAGAAAATAATAATAGTAATAATAATATACAAAACTGTCACTTTGTTATATGTATAAAAATTATTGAAATAAACTATATGAATGATATGTGAGAAGTATCAAAACATATAATATAACAAAATAGCCTAGTACACTCAATATACAAAAAAAGTTTAAAATAGATAATAATTCAATTTTAATAATCAATGTTAAAACAAGTTAAAATAAATCATATACATAAATAATCTAGTAGCAAACAAGATGTAAAATATTTAAAATAGTACATAATAAAACATTCTAAAATTAATAAACAATAAAAGTAACAAAAAGGATGCAGGACGTGATTGAAAGAGGGCCAGAATTCAAGGTATCAATTGCAAATGAAAACAGAAGGTCGCTGGGGGCTAATTCGAAACATGCTTAAACTTGCGGGGATTAAATGGGACAATATCCCAAACCCAAGCATATGTGTGCAAAACGACATCGTTTTGCATAGCTATTAAAGCCAAATTTTTTGTTTATTTTATTTTAACTTCATTTTCTTTCAAAAAAAGGCAGAGAGCCTTCCTGCTCTCTCTCTCCCTCCTCCCTCTTCTTATTTGGCTAAGGTAATATACCCATCATCGCCGGATCACCGCTCCTCCACCGTAGACGGTGGTCGGGGAGACGCAAAATGGTCCCCTTAGCCTCATTTGAAATGCCTTTGAAGTCTAGGCTACCAAAACTCAAAGAATCGAAGGAGGCCCTCAATTTGGGTCCGATGTCGGCGATGGAAAAGTGTTCTCCGACGCGCGACCACGAGATCCAGGTGAGCCCTTCCCTTTTCTTTTTTATTCTTTGTTTTTATGCTTAAAATAGATATCTAAAAATGAAATAAAATGAAAAAACGAGCAGATAAAAGAAACAAAAAATATTAAAACAACGACCTTTCTAATTTTTATTTTGCGTTTTGCTTTCTAATCTCCGTAAAAAAAAGAAAGGGATTGATTTCGGCTTTTTATAGCCGAGTTACACTGATTTGTTCTTTCTTTTTTCATTTTGTTTGATTCCTTTCGTTTTTTTTTTTTTGCTTGTTGTTTTCTCTTTGTTCGTTTCTCTGCTGTTGGTATTTGCTTGTGCGTGGACCTTCATTTTGCAGGTCGTGTCAAAGGCTGGTGGTTGGTGCCCCGAACGGTGGTGGCACACGTGGCAGAGGAGGCAGCGGCTGAAAGTCTGTAGCTAGGTTTTTTGCTGCTGAAAATTTTTAGTTGGTTGGGCTGTCTTGGGCTTTAGGGTTTGTATTTAATTGGGTTTGGTTTAGTAGTGGGCTGATGGGGTTTGGGTAGTTTGTAATTTGGGCTAGGTGACTCTTGGACTTTATTTTTATTTATTGTATTTGGTGTTTTATTTTGATTTGTTGGTATGGGCTAAAATTGGCTGCTACATCATAAACATAAAAAAGCTTTAACAGATGGAAAACATAAAAAAAAAACTACGATAAAAAAAATGGAGAAGGGAGAAAAATAGAGGGAGAAGTAGAAGAGAATGGAAAATAGAGAAAAAAAAGTTAAAAGAACATAAAATAAAAAAATTAAATTGCTCAAAAAGAAAAAATATGAGGAGTAATTATATAATTTAACCTAAAATTTTTGTTTAAAATGATGATTTAACGTGTCACATCAATTTACCGTTACATTGTTATCATCAATTAATGGCACAATAAATAAAATGTTATAACACGATAACGTAAATTATTAAATAAACTAAAGTGACTATTTTAATAAAAAATACCCAGACCACATGAACGAAACAAAACAAACATTCAATCTAAACCTATGTCCAAACATTCAAAAAATACTCACATCACATATAATAATTAAAAATATTTTTAATTTCTATTTAAACCCACATAAAAGAAACAAAGTCTAAAATAGTTTTATGTTTCTTCAAAACAAAGATGACAAGCAGCATTCTACCAAATTTCAAGTCTTCTCATTCCCTCGGGTAAATTTTCATTTTCTTCCATTGCCATCATCCTATACTTATATTTAAAATAAAAATAATTTCAATATGTTGAATAAAATTTATCAATAACTAATGAAAATAGAAAATTATTTACCTCCATAAAATCAGATAAATGATGCTCTCCATTCATTATGTAATTAAAAAAAAAAAAAAAAAGTGAAATATTACGATGTTAATTCATTTTCAAATTCTAAACTAAATAAAAGTGAAGCATAGTTGAAAATGATGGAAGATGTCCACCTGGTGTTCCACCGATATCACTAAAAGATCAAGCATTCAACGAAAAGGATCAAACATACATGATGAGATAACCAAGCTAAGATTACATTGTCACAAGCCCATGTAGAGATCTCTTGCTTGTGTTAGTCTTTTTTTTGTTTGTAAATCTTCTTCCTCCTTTTGTGCACTTGCTCTTGCTGAAGCAATTTTTTCAATATGAGCACGTCTTCGTGTTCATTTCTCATTAGTTAAGCTGCCCTTTCATTGTGTTTGTCTTTGTATTTCGTCAAGCTTGGCCTTAATATTTCAATTAATATGAATTATTGAAAAGTAATTTAAACTGTGGCATACTAATTTGAATAAATAAATAATGTAACTTTTGTATTTTCATCCAATCCAATGCACTCCCTTCCTATAGTTTATGAATTGCAATAAATATCTGGATTAGTAAAGGTTGTTCAGTACTCTGTTTTGACACCCTCTATTTTAAAGCAAATATATATTGACAAGTGATCCTAACCACTAAATTACATATATGCTCACACCTTTTTATATGTTAAGCTATTTCATTTCTTTAATCATTATTTTATCTACCTAACAAGTTTACCCCATTTTACTTGTTTCTCTAATTATTAACTAAGTAGTCACCAATTCACTAATTATCTAGCATCTCATCTCTGCTAATGATTCTGAGGTCCATTTTCTTTGAGCTTCACATTGACTTGGCCTTATTTCCAAGGCCAACTTGTTGTCTTTGTTAGTGCGATACCCTTTTTAAGAGCGAGTAAAATTTGATTCGGCTGAAAAAAAAAATTAATTTTTTTTGAAATTTTGAGTTAATTAAATTGAGTTATTCGATTTTTTGAATTTGAGTCAAGTTAATTTTTACAACTTGAAAAAATCCAAAACAATAAATTTGAGGAGTTTAACAAGTAAATTCTCAAATCAAATTGATCATATTAAAGTATATTTTTCTCTTATTTTACTTTGAAAGAGATTTTAAATATATACATTTTAACTTGAAATTAGTTATATTATAACAGGATTTTAAATTGATGTGTTCAATTTAATTTGAACAACTTTAATCAACTCGACTCGATTCAAAAAATATTCAAATCTAGTTAAGAAGGTAAAATAATCCTCGTCTACTCAACTAACTTAAAAACTTTTTTATGTAATTTGATCCAACGTTCACCTGTATCAATAATCTTCCTCAATGCCGGAGGGAGCACATTCAGGGCTTGTGTAGAGTTAAGGTTTTAGGGCTTAGCCTTTGGGCTTCAACAATAATATCTTTGGGCTTTGTGCCTTTTTCTTACTGAACCAAAGCAAAAGAAAGAAAAAAAAGCACTAATCTGTCTCCTACCTTGACAAATTGGTATGCTTATACTCCACCAGGGCTTACTTCTCAAAAAGACATATTCAACTCAGAATTCAACTCAATTATCTGCTACCAAATAATGAAAATATTAATTTAATTAAGTGCACAATTTTGTAACAATTCCAACCCCATTTTCCCTCTATTGCCCAGCCATGCTCACTTTTTTCCTTTACTACTACACTTGTACACATACATACTCACTCTCAAGTACAATTCCTTTTATTACATAACCAAATCTGAATAGCTAAACCTAAACCTACACAATTCATACTTACCTCTTTTAATTTTGGTATTATTTGATAACTTAAAAGTTAACTGTCAATAAAATTAAATGTTAAATTTGAATTATAAAATTTGTTTAGTATGTTACTTCAAATAAAATATAATTAAATTGTTATATTCTTACATTTTAAACATTTAATGTCATTTTATTCTGAAATAATATTTTACACATATTAAAAATTTGGAATAAATTATATTCTTAATAAATATAAATTATATTCCTCCCTTGCAAGTTGCAACCTTTTGGCCGAATGTTACCCAAATCTTCTCTCTCTCTCCCATTCAGCTGCTCGAAGTTTGCATGGGATGGAACTTGTTTGGCAACCCTCCCTCCCTTAGCCTTCAGCATATATTAGGATTAATAAATTACGCATTTCAACCTTAAAATATCACAACCTCCCCGAATTGTTTAGCCATTATACTCCATACCTTAATTTAAGCCCCTTGTTACATTATGGGAAATTTCCACCTTAAATCCCTCTTAACTCTTTCTTACTCTAAATTAATCCTCACCCATTGATACACACTAGAGCTGGCAAATGGGCCGGCTCAAGCAAGCTCGGATCAGGCTTACTTCAGACTTAAATTTTCTCCGGCTCAAATTTTCTTGGGCTCAAGCTTTTTCAGACTTGGATTTTTCGGATTCAGGTTTGGATCGAGTCGGATGAGCGCTGATGAATTTAAATAATTTTAAATTTTATAAGTTATAAATATTTTAATTTTGAATGTAATAATTCATTTTAGCTTTATACGATGAAAACGCAATTTAAATTTTCCTTATTATAAACATAAATTATATATATATTTAATAAATGTATTTTATATAAAATAATTAAAGTGCTTATTGTATGTAAAATTTATTATTTTATAATATTATATGAATTAAAGAAAATATATTTTTTTCCCATTATTATATTGTAGTGACAATTGAATAACTTTTTATCTTTCTTATTAAATTTATAAACCTAATACTAATATTCTAAAATATTTATTCAAAAACTCAAATATATTATACTAAGCCTAAACTCAAATAATATATTCATTATTACCAAATTCAAAATAAACTAATTATAGCTCAAATCTCAAGTCCAAAATAAAAAGAAATTAAACCCAATACTCAAATACAATTTGTAAATGTTAAAGCTCAATTCAAAATCTAATCTAAAATGATATTTTATGTATTATTAATTATAATTATAAATATGTATTTTAATATACTAAATTACATCTAACTATTGATGTTATATCTTTTATTATAATCAATAATATAATAATAGTTATTTTATTAATACTTATAAAATATATCATTTCATTATATAATCCTATATCACATATTATAATGTACAATAATAAATAATATATTATTGTTTATTATCCTGGTAGAAATATGCTCTATGTCACTATACTTTTCCTACATTTGAAAGTAATGTTGGAAAAGTTCAGTTTAGAAAACGGTTTTTACTCATAGTGGAAAATTAAAGATTTTGAAAACTAAGTCAATTTTTGATATTTATAGTAAAAACTTTTTTCCAAAAAGTACATGTCCTTTGAGCGAGACGGATCTGTATCGTTACAGACTTTCAACCGAATGACCTTGTAACCTCCTAAACTTGGCCTAGACGTTATGGCCGAATTGTGAAGGCTATATTGACCACTGGAATGGCCTAATTAAACCTTCGTATTCCAATGTACTTTTAAACCATTAGACCAATTTGTAACACCCTTCGCCCGTATCCCTTGCCGGAACAAGGTTCGAGGTGCTACCAGATTTAAACTCATCCATTTATATAAAACCAGACCGTAAAAATTTTTGATCAATTTTAAACTTTTCATACACACGTATATTATCCTTTAATCGGGCTTACAAGGCCCAAAATATTCATTATGCATTATTAAATATTTACCAATATCTTAGTCTTGTATCATTTACTTACTCAACTTTACAACCCTATACATGCCATAGACTCGAAACACTAAGATTTACTTACGCTGATAGCGTAGACTTGACAATGTGATAATATCTCTGACGGCCTCCAACCCGAGCTAACCTGGAAACCCTAGGGAATATGGGAAAGAAAAGGGGAGTAAGCTTTACGCTTAGTAAGTTCATAAGAAAACAATAAGCAACTCATTAACAAGTTTTATCAATGTTTACAACATAATCACAAATTCACTACAAGTTGTCTTCCTGAGCAATAGTCACTAAATTATTTATAACTGGAGCTACAAAACTCCAAATAAATTGCCGTTAATTTTCCCTGAAAATAGACCCATATATCTTCCATCCATAAAATTTTTAGAATTTTAGGTTTGGCCAATCAATACCAGATTTTTCTTAAAGTTTCCCCTGTTTCACTGTTTGACTAATCTGACCACTCTTCACTACGAATCAAATTTCTCATTGTACAGAATTCAAAATAGGTTATATTTGATTTCATTTGAAACTAGACTCATTAATGAGTCTAAGGATATAAATTTTATCTTATAACCATTTTTGTACAAATTATAATGATTTTCTAAAAACAGAATAGGGGACCCCAAAGTCATTTGACTCTATCCCACGCCACTTCAAATATCTCATTATCAGCAATTCTTTTGCTTACATGGTTTCTTTTATAAGAAACTAGACTCATTAAGCTTTAATTACATAATTTATTCAGCTTTCTAACTCAACTCCAACAATTTATGGTGATTTTCCAAAATCACATTACTGCTGCTGTCCCAAGCAGATTTATTACAAATTTACTTTTTCACACATTCTTTGCATTCACATTATTTAAACATGTATATCACCAATCAATTTCATCACATATCTATAATTTCACTCAAGCATAATCTCAATACAATACATCATGCTCAATGATTCGCACACAACCGTTCAAATTAGCAATTATAAGATGATTCCGCACATAGTCCACCCTTATCGATAATTTACGATGGTTTTGCCCTTACTCACATATATGACATAGGCATTTTCACCTATGCTTCTCATTTCACACTCATGATTCAATTCCAGTCGATCTAACATGCATAAGAATATATCACATACTTGGCCAACTTAATGCATTGAACAAATTCAATTGCCGATTTAACACAAGGTCTCATAGTCTTAGACTTTTATCAAATCACCGACATTTAGCCTGCTAGGTTTTAAACCCGATAATATTATTCACCAGCTTAAAGCTTGCTAGGCTCAAAGCCCAAATATCACCATTATAAAGTCGTCTTATAAACAATTCATATAATATAGCATGTATACATGTTCACTTTGCTCTATTTAATCATTCAATCACAATTTATAATTTCCCTTTGAATCATTCGATATTTTGCACACTAAGTGTCATTCTCAATATCTCGCACACTAAGTGCCATTCTCGATATTTCGTATAATCGAGTACCATATTTGATTGCCCCGCACACTAAGTGCCACATTTTGTCGATATGTCGTCGACATTAAAATATTCACGTATATACAATTTATACAATATTAAAGGATTAGAAACATCAATTTAACAATGCTTATTGCATACGAACTTACCTAGCTAAATTGTAGAGATACCAAAGTTCAGGGGCATTTTGGTAATTTTCTCATTTTTCTCGATTTTCCACCCGATCTTGATCTAAATTAATAATTTCATTCAGTATATTAATTTAGACATTAAAACACCTCATTTCATACAATTTGGTCATTTTTATCATTTTTACAAAATTACCCCTAAAGTTTTACTTTTATTCATTTTAGTCCCTGAGCTCAAAACGTGCAAATTAACCATTTTTAACCATAATTAAGCTTAGCCGAATGTTCATGGTATCAAAACAGTCCATAATTCACTTTATGGAAAAATTATAGTTTTGCCCCTAATATTTCAACTTCTTTACAATTTAGTCCCTATATCATAAAAATGCAAATTCATGAAATTGAGTAAAATTCTACTATAGACGAATATCACTAGTGTCTCTAGCAGCACACACATTTCATTTATTTGACATTTTAACCACAAAGTTTTCACATTTATCAATTTAGCCCTTAATTGTCAATTTCACAAAAATTCACTTAACAAAAAGTGTTTAACTATCAACAAGGACTCATATTCTTCCATTAAACTTCAAAGCCCTATTATACTCATCAATGGCAAATATCAAACTATTCAATGGTTTTACAAAATAGTCCCCTCATTAGATAGATTAAGCAACAACGATCCCGAAAATATAAAAATAATTAAAAACGGGACTAGAAATGCCTACCATGCATTAGCTGAAAGTTGGAAGCTTCTTCCATGGCTTCTCAAGCCTTCATATTCGGCTGGTAAAAAGAGAATGAAAAAGATGACACCTTGATTCTTTTATTATATGCATTTTATTATTATTTTTAACCAATTTACAATATTAACCTTTATACACTTTATTTATTACACCAAACGCCAAGCCATCATATCCCATTATCTCTTTAATGGGATAATTACCAAATAAGGACTTCTACTTTTAAGTTCTATATCTATTTAATACCTTTAGGTTATAGAACACAACTTTTGCACTTTACACAATTTAGTCCTTTTTGTTTAATTAACTATCGAAACGATAAAATTTTTCAACGAAACTTTACTACCATCTTATTGCCACTACGTAAATATTTATAAAAATATTTACGACTCGGTTTATAGAAACAAGGTCCCGATACCTCATTTTCTAAACCCACTTGACCTTAGGGTCATACCACTTGAACTTAATAAATCGCTTATAAAACAAAAATCACAATATCAAAAACATTTTTAAAATCATAATTAACTCGTAAATATTAAATATAATATTTACCAACCTACTCGTTCGGATTTGGTGGCCCCGAAACCACTGTTCCGATCAACCTTAAAAAAAGGGCTATTACACAATTACTCATTCTTGTACAAAAGCTAACGATAATAATTTATAAAACGGGGCATGACAACTCTAGGATTTGAAGCAAAATTGTACAAAATAAAATTATGCGAATGAAGGGATTTGAACTTGGGTTTCAAAGATGAACTCACTAACTCTTAACTATTAGGTCAATAACTCACTTATTAACAAACCCACCAAGATAACCTTAAAAAATCAGGGCGTAATGTAACACCCCGAATTATGGGCTAGAAGTTTTAAGGTTTGTGGGTATGGTCAATGAGTAGGTTGTGCTATTATTTTTAGTTGTACGTTAAAGTGACAGAATAGGCTTGTTGGTCTGGTGGTTGAGTGAGAATTAGTGTACTTCTGGGTTCTGGGTTTGAGTCATTAGGTGTGTGTTTTAAGTGATATATTTTTATTTTGTTAAATAGTAAAGTGGTTTTAAGTTTTAAGTTAATAACTAGTTTTATTATTAGGATTACTTTTTTTTCTTTTTCTTTTTTTTTCTGATTACTGCTTGTTTTTCACATTCTCTTCTCCTTTTCCCTTTCTTTGGTTTTCTTTTTCTCTTCTTTTTTTTTTGTGGGAAATGGTTTTTGCTTGCGAATTTTGGAAAGTTTCTCTTCCTTGTCGTCGAGTCGATGTTGGGTCGTCATTAATCGCAAATCAGGTGTGGGATTTGAAACTCTTTTATTTTATTTGCGAAATTATTGATTTTCTATGAAATTTAGCGATCTTTTTGTGTGTTCGGTAATTGGGCAAGTTAGGCTCGTTTCGTTTGTAATTTTTTTAAATGTAGTGCGTTATGGTTAGTTTTTGAAGTGGCATGATTAAAGGTCGTTTTAGTGACTGGAAAACTTGATTTTCAGGCTGATTATGGGTGTTTTTGTGGCCACACGAGCGTGTGTAGGTTCACACGGTCGTGTAGTATTAGGAATTAAGGTTGTTGGGTAAAATTTGGTGCCACACGATCGTGTGGCTGATTTGGAGATCTTTTTCGATTTTCACACGGTCGTGTCCCCTGGGTATACGGGCTGTGTGATAGGGAATTAAGAATTTAGTGATTTGGTCCCACACGGCCTGGCCACACGGTCGTATGGCTAATTTGGGGATTTATGGATTCCACACGGGCGTGTGTTTTGGACACATGATCGTGTCTGGTGGACACACGGACGTGAGGAACCCTCACATGGTCGTGTCAGCCCTGTATTCTATTTTAGTACAAATGGACAGTGAGTTACACGGCATGTTCCCACGGCCATTCCTTGGTTCATACGGGCATGTGCCTCAGTCACACAGCCGCGTACCCCTCTTCACTCGGGCGTTTGACCTCCCACATGGCCAGAGCACACGGACATGTGGTTTTAAGTTACTTGGTTTGGTTTTGTGAATGTTTTAATTTGAAAGTGGGTCTGTGTATTCCGACCTTTGGCTAGACTTTAGTGAAGGTAGTTAAGTCTCCGTATTTGTGATTATGTGCTCTACTTATGTGTTATTTGCGATTGAGGTGTGAGATGTTTGACTTTGAGTTCAGTCTACTTGGTGTGTATGCATATCTGCTTTTGTCTGATTGTCTGTTGACGTGTTCATTATTTCTGTGGGTTTGAATGCATATATGCACTTGCATTAAGTATTTTGGGTTTGGTTGTAAATAGAAGGAAGATTGTTTCTATTCTGATCTAGCAGTTTAACTGCAAGTTTATTTGTATTGTGGTTTACCACACTGTACCGTACGTACGTCAGCTTTACTGTGTACCATTATCTGATCTGGCAGTTTAAGCTGCATCATGACTATACAGTGGACTACCGCATTGCACTGTACTGCTGATATGCTAGCTCTATTGCGTATTAATATCTGAGTGACTTAGTCCACATATATGGTGTGTAGGGTTGGAGGGGCTTTTCGAGGTCCTACGTCATGTGTTTTGGTTGGGCAAGCTTAATCGACTCTTATGGGGTGTGATCGGGGGACAGAGATGTATGTTGGCTAGATGGGTAGGTCTTTTTACTTGACTGCATTTCATACGCATCTGTTTGAGTGATCTGGGTACAAGATTATTTGACTGTATTCTGTCTAACTGTGTGTGACTTGGTGTGCTTGAGTTGTTATGTTCTGATGGGACGTTGGTTCCAAGTATGCTTTCTGACTCTGTGAGTGTCTATAAGTCTATTATGCTCTGGAATTGAGTTCTGTAACTCTATTTTAAGTCTTGTTTTAAACTCACGCTGAGCTCGTGTAGCTCACCCTTTTAGTGTTTCCCCTTACAGGTACACTCGGTTTCGGTAGCTAGACTCGATATGCGACAGTCTCGGATAGTCTTGGTTGAAGATAATTTATCAGTTATCTTTCCAGTTTTGATTTATCATTTTAATTTGTAGGGTTTTATAAAACTATGGTACAAGTTCTACTTTTGAATTTTTCTTGTAATATAATTTTGTTCATAAATTAAACTTAACTTTGATATTCCGGTTTGAAGTCTAAAAGATTAAACATTCTTGGTTTGTAAAGAGATAGAAATGTTTGTGATGGAATTTAAGATAATTTGTTTTGTAAAATTTTCCTACGGTCACTTCGGTGATCAATGTAACCTCCGGGATTCGGTCTAAACTCCTAGGCTGGGTTTTGGGGCGTTACACGTAATTACTCTCGGTTCACAAACCCGATTCTACTAATCCAATTTTTCGTATGTGACAACTTTCCCCTCCTAAAAAGAAATTTTGTCCCCGAAATTTTCCTACTGACACGCCAATCACTAAGCCACAAAATTCGTTATCTCTATTTTCAAACTGATCACCACGCTTTTACTATGCAACTCTAATCTTAATGCAGTTCCAAACAATATTTCTCCTTAAACCTCCAACGAGCTTCTCTTGAAGATCTAATTCACTACCACAGATTACCTCAAAGAACTAACTACAGTAACTTCACTAACAGTTTTCTCTACCCCAAAGTCCCAGTTTAACAAAAACACTACTAACAACAAACAATTGGGTAAAACCAATCTCAGTCAACCCAAGGTACAAATTAGGTGAGTCGCAAAAGTACCTACAACGACGTCAGATGCATCTTAGTCCTCTTGACGCCTAGCTATATAAGCAGGTGTCGACTGTCCAGCCTCAGTTCTGACCGTACCCTTTGAGGGTAGTTGTCCAGCTTTCTGATTGAGTTTGAGCTGGAGCTCGCATCAAACTAGAAGGATGACGTAGATAATCCTTAACATGGTGCTCAGCAGACCCACATCTCAAACATGCACTTGACTTCTTCTAACACTCGCCCAAATGTTGCTTATTACAATACCTACAAAATAGAATTCTCGCTGATCTGATAGAACTTCCAGTACTTGTTATTGCAACATTCTATTGAGGCTTGCCTTTTCTAACCTGCTTCAAATATTGTGGATTTGAGCCAATAGGACCAAAACCCCTTTTATTCTTTTCTTTTTTCTTGCACTCGAAGCGCTTACTCCCTTCTATTATCTTGGTCTTCTCAACCATAGTATCAAAAACTTTTTCTAAAACTCTCAACATTGCTTGGGACACTGCATCATAAGTGTGTATCAAAAAAAGATGTAAGGGTTATCATGAGATACAATAGGATATCCTCAAATTGCATCGAGTGTGGGCTTAAGCAACACAAATCAAACACAGAACAAGAAGCGATTTAATTACTTTCAGTAGGAAAGTAATTATCTCAAATAGAAACAAGTAGGAACTGTAATTCCCAAAAAATAAAATTTATTCTTAGAAAATAAATTCCCACTACTTTTTGGCAGAAGAACAATATATTAAACTTGTGTATCAAAACTTGTATGAATAGCTCTACCAATGTCATCAATTTATAGGAAGAGATAGGATAATACTGTTTGAATAAATATAGCACAAATAATATTTATTTGATAGAAACACAATTCTACTTTAAGTAGAATAGGGGTGGGTGGCACACCCTAGATAAATTCACTAGGGTTGTTGCCCCTCTCATGTAATGTAAAGGGTTTGGGACTTGTCATATATTAGGTCCAATTATATGTGCTTCGTGAACTTTTAACTTAGTATATAATATATTAACAGTTTATACATGCATCAATGATTAAACATTATATATTAAACATTACATATTATTATATATTATATATTATTGTTTATTATTATACTAGTTGAAATATGCTCTACGCCTTATACTTTTCATACATTTAAAAGTTAGCCCTTCTACTATTTTATATAATGTTATATGATGTCATATATTAATAGTTTATATATATGCATCGATAATTAAACATTATAATATCATGTAACATTATATCTTTTGTTACAATCTATATTATAATAGTTTTATATGTATTAATATTTTTAATAATAGTTATAATTTATATTTTTAATAGTATATTTTCATTATTATTTTATGTATTAGTTATACTAATTTAGTATATCGCTTTAAGGTTAGGTTAGGAAATCGGTTTTAGTTTCGTAATAGTTATATAATATATTATTATATTATCATTAAAGTTTAATTTTATATATTTTAATTATTATTAATTCTATATATTTATTATACATATACAATTATAATATTAAAAATATTTTATATTAAATTAATGTTTTTAAAATTTATTTTACTTTATAATTTAACATAAAAATTATTATTAATTATTTTTCCTATCAATACAATTTTAATATAAATATACTACGTTTTAAAAAAACAAAGTTAATTAATATCTATTATGGTCGTTTAGTTATAAAGTTGAACTTTTTAAACTTTAAGTTGAATCTATTTTGAACTTGAGCTAGATTAATCTTAAACTCGAATTTTTTTAAATTCAAATTTTCTTTAGTTGAGATAAATAATAGACTATAACTTTTTTAGATTTCAATCATTCCATATTCGGATGAACATGAACCAACGTTCAGATTTGGGCTTCTTCTAGCAGCTGTTATATATATATACATATATAACTAATCGTTTGAAGAGGTGATATCACCCACACCAATGTTTTGAGGTTCAACAAATTAGTTCCATTTCAAGTTTTCAACAAATGTAGTTGAGGAGAAGACCCTTTATTTAAATAAGTACATTGAATAAAGCATTAATAGCATGTGACCTGCTTTTAATGCTTCTGTCCGTCTGTGAACTATACCCTTGCTTTTTTATTTTTTGCTTTGCTTTAATTTGGTGCCTTTTGCAAGTGACTTCTAAATAATTTCTTTCTTTCTCTTTTCTTTTCCTTTCTTTTCTTTTCTTTCTGTTAAGAAGAAATTGAAATGTTATATGTTTTTCCTACACTCATTCTAATAAATATGGTGGTATCGGATGATAATGTGCTCTACCTGTATTAGAGAAGAGGTGACGATGGAACTTCAACTCCTATCTCTGGACTTATACCGATCAATTGAAATGAAATGTAACACCTCATACCCAGCTTAAGAGTTAAGATCAAGTCTAAAGGTTACGCCAAATTATTTTAAACAACCCAACCTTTAATTACTTGAAATTCAACCTTCAAAAAGTACGTGATTAGTTTATAAAAGGAACAATAAAATAACTAAAGGAATGATCGAGCTCCTGCCACACCGTCCCACCTAAGTTTGTGGTTTACCTGTAATGCAAACAAATAAACTAAATGAGTTTGCAACTCAGTGTGCAACTTACATTTTCAATTAAATAGTAATACAACAGATGTGATTTCAGTTCATCTTTAGTCAATAAATACTGAATCAGATACAAAAACAGATGATATCAAATACAATTGTAGAATAGTTCAGATACAGATGCAGATTCTTACCCCCAATCGCTACACACCATATTCATCCATCCCTGCACACTATATAAGGTATCAAGTACCCATCCATCCCTACACACCGCATAGTGACTATGTGTCACGTTTCAGAAATACTGTAGTCAAGCTGTCGGATCAAAATGCAATAACTCGCTAAAATCATAATATGTTGTGGCTTAGCTACTAAGTTCGACAGATTATTAAATTGCCTACACTTCCTCCTTTTCACAATTTCAACCCAATGCAAATGTAGATTTAACAAATATCAAATATGCATATACAGAAATACCAATTCTGATCATTTTCACATAAAGCTATCCTAGTTACTTTTCAGATCTCATGTCAACTATGCATATATAAATAACACATTATTTAGTAACAGATAGTCAAATAATAGTCTCATTGTCTAGTTCAGATCATACGACCCTTATGATAGGCATATGTTTAATACGAACAACGATTACGGCCTGTAGGAAAAATTTTAATTTTTCGAACCTGACTTGCCAACTCTGCCCCCTACGAGCTCTGTCCCTCCATTACCTGTTCTCGTGCTTGCTTAACGGATAACATATGGCACAACCTTATAGTTTGCTGATCAGATTGTAAGAACCGAGCCCTTATCCTCATCAATAACTTGATCTTCATGCAAAACATTACGACCATCATTTTTGCCATCCTCATTGTTGGTCGTCTGAAGATAACATTGTACACCATTGGGTGGTCTACCACAAAGAACTATCCATACTCTGTGGTTGTGTGCTTACCATCCCCCAAGGTGACTAGCAGAGTGATCGAGCCTTTCACCTTAGCAGGATGGTTCGCAAAACCATACAACGGACTACCTTTCGACAATGTCTATTCCTTCAACCCCATCTTTTGGTATGCATCCCAAGATAACACTTCAACCGCACTTCCACTGTATACCAATATTCTCTTAACCTCAAAATTTGCAATTGTCGATAAGACAACCATCGGATAATTACCTTCGTCGTCGCTGACCAATTCCTCATCATTATTACCAAACTTAACACTCTACCTTTCCTGTTGACGCGACCTCTTGGGAGCGCTAACTGACATCATGCTTCTCATGTGTATCTTGCTCTTTGTGCTCGAACCTACCTACTATTCATTCGTACCCACAATCATATGAATGGTACCTTTAACTTTCTGCTTACCTTTAGGATCACTGTGCAAGCCCTGATCTTGCTGAGAACCCTTCTGATTCACAAACTCTGCAAGCTCACCATTTCGCACTGCCTCCTTTATAGCATCCTTCAGAGTGAAACAGACTCAGTCTTATGTCCCATGTCATCGTGGAAGACATATCTATCTCTTGAATTCAACCTTTTGGTAGTGCTCCTCACTAGGGATGGTTTGGGTAAAATTCGATTAATTTACCCAAATAATATAGTAAATTTTTTTTTTGAAATAGGCTGTCAGTAGGATTATTTACCAATCTAGTATTTTTTTTGGGTGGAGCCTTTATCATAGGTGCCACCACCTTTTAAGAAAATATTATTTTATTAGTGGTGCCTTTCTCATAGGCAGCACCACTTGTATAATTTTTTCGGGTACAATACATGACCTGCGTATATGTACGAAGATGGTATGTGATAGGTGGTGCCTATTTGGTAGGCGCCACTGGTCACTCTTACCTGATAGGCGCCATTGGTGACTCACATGCATTAGTTTACCTACAATAAAAATAATTTATGTTAGTTTACAATAATAATATAATTAAAATAAATATAAACTATCTAAACGTAAAAAACATAGGAATTAAAAAAATAAAAATAGAAATAGAAACATACCGATTAGTTTCTTTCGGACAACCTATAAAATTATATAACAATAAATTTAATCAAAATTTTAATAAATCAATAAAATTGTCAAATAAATAAAAATCAAATAAAATTACATTAAAAATTACAACACACTAAACTGAATAAAGAACAATTTATATAACCTAATCATAAATTACTAACAAAATAACTATAAAATTATTTTTTTTAAAATTACATTACTAAAAATCACCAAACCCTAAACTAAACACTAACAATTTATAATCTAATCCCATAAATTACTAACAAGATAAATAACTATAACATTAATAACAAAACACAAAACACTAACAATTTATAACCTCATCATAAACTATTAACAGATAAGAGTCACCAGTGGCGCCTATCAGGTAGGAGTCACTAGCGGCACCTATCAGATAGGAGTCACCAGTGGCGCCTACCAGATAGGCACCACCTATCTATACCATTTTTTTACATATATGCGGGTTATGTATTGTACCAAAAAAAATAATATAAGTGGTACCGCCTATGAGAAAGGCACCATTAATAAAAATAATATTTTAAAAAAAGTATTATGAAAAAATGTGGTGGCGCCTATGAGAAAGGCTCCACCAAAAAAAAACATACTAGATTGGTAAATAATCCTGCTGACAGCCTATTTCAGTATTTATTTATTTTTATATTATTTGGGTAAATTAACCGTAAGATGCCAAGGCTTTTGACTTGGTTGAGAATGAAGGTTCGGGTGGCACTCAAGAGGGTATAAGCTTCAAACCTACCGTGGGGAATATACCTCCTAGTATGCTCTGACTAAGATCCTTGGGGGGCTTTAGGAGAATTACCTTGAGCTTAACTTCTTTGCGGCCTATCATTTCTTACTCGTAACGATTGGCTAGGAGGGCCTTGTCTACTGTGAGGTCCTTTCCTATTCTTGGATTGTCTATCCTCCCTTTAAAAGGTGCCACAGGATGCCTTCTTGATTTTCTTTGCCTCTGTGAACTTGTGGGCTCGCTCGTATAGGTTAGCCAAACTTTGCGGTTTGTTATCTGTAAATGAGTATTGTACATGGTCATTCTGTACTCCTATTATAAAGGCATCAATGGCCCACTGGTCCTCCAAATTCTTTATATTGAGGGTCGCTGCATGGAATCTCTTTACATAATTTTGAAAGGACTTATCCTCTTTCTGCTTTATCGACATTAGCCCCATAGGTGTACTTATGATTACTCTGTGGGCTCTAAATCTTCCTAAAAACATCTTTCTTAACTATGAGAAACTTCAAATTGAACCATGAGGAAGGGATAGATATTAGTCCTTAGCACTTCCCTTAAGTGTCGTGGAAAATGCCTTACACTTTGCTGCATCTAACGTCCCCAGAACATTCATGTAGTCGTTGTATCGCATCAAATAGACTCGTGGGTCACTCCTTCCCTTGAACATATCCTTTAGGACCTTGAAGTCACGTGACAAGTTCACTGCTTCAATCTCGAGGGCCAATGGATTGTTAGAACAAAACAACCAATCTATGTCCCTGAGATTCAGGGTGCAATGCCCTTACATCCCTCTGCAACTCATCCATATCATTCTACCACTTTTTCACTTGCGTGCCTGAGACCTCGTTCTACATATTCACGTTGTCATGAAAGCCAGAGTTGTCAGAATGCATCTTCCTTCTCAACTCATCGTTCTACTTCAGCAACTCCTACTGAAAAGCTTGTTGTTACTCGAATCGCGCCTCCTGAGCGGCCATCTGCTCCCTCATGAACCTTATTTGCTCTTGAAGAGCAAAGAACTATTGCGGGGGTACCTCTTGGTTAGAAGGAAGCAACAACCTTTGACCAGCGGAAACATTCAGGTTTAAAGGACCAGAAACTCCTTGATAAAATACATTGCCAAAGTTCTCTGATTTGTATTACTAAACATGATTACTGATTAATGATGATTTGCATTGCCAAATTATAATTATAAATTATGTAATTGTGCAATTATAATTTGTATTACTAAACACGACATAAGGAATTACTATTCCTTAATAATTACTCTTTCATCCAATTATTTTATGTTGTCTAGGCACATCCTAAATTATAATTCACTCATTATCTATTTCTTTCTCAATGGTTTTTCATTGAAAAATTTCTATCAAATAGTTGTTTTTGTGGATCATACTTCCTTAACAGTTTGAAGTTAGTTAACCCAAAAAAAAAAAATTGAGGAGAAATGCTATGGGTTGATACAAAGAAGAAATGAGTGTGAGTGTGAGTGTGAGTATGGGTGAACAAAAAGGAAGGGTTTGATAAAATAAGAGTAGGTGAGTACAATGAAAGGAGAAGAGAAGAAAAAAAGGGTAAAGATAGGGAGAGAAAAAAAATGAGATCTTATAATTTTTTAAAATCATAATTAAATTAAAATAATATGTAAATTAAAAATTAAATTTATTATTATGTTATTTTTAGAATTGTCATATTTCCTTATCACAAAATTAATAATAATTAAAAGAATGTGATGATGCTCTATTAGTGGAGATGGTTTTGACTAGTGGATCTATTGATAGTAGTTTGATGAAATTGTACCTTATTAGGTATGTATTTGTCATGTTCTAATAATCTAAAACGAGGTTGTGAATTATTTAGACAATATTCTGCTACAGAATTTACAGGATTACATTTATTGTAAAATCACCTCCTTCAATGCAAAATCTAGTGCCGACTAATTATAATATTTCTATAATGTTTTAATTTATTTGTGATAATATAAATGCTTAATACTAACTATTTATCTAAAAAATTTGACAAAAACATATTTAATTCACCTGCAATGTAATATACCCTTATCTATATAACGAGGGGTTGATGAGTTGTTTATTTATTTATTTCAATGATTTGTTTTTGTTTACTGATCCTTATCTGCTGAAGTATATTGTACACTAATCATTGCTTTGGATTTTTCAACTCACTGGAATTTTGCATCTTGTCGCATTCGACACTTTCCTCTTTTGTAGGCATCAATTTCATTTTAATTTTACATTTTTAAAATAGATTTAATTAGTGGCATTCTTTTGTATTTTACGTTAAACTATTTTTTATACATTAATTAACAAATTTTATAATGTCATAAAACTTTTGAATTTTATAAATAGTTTAAGGCTGACCGTATTTAAATTATATCAACAACAAAATGTGTAACGATATTGTTTTGTTTAATTAAAATTATTATAAAACTTAAGAATCCTTTTTCTTAAAATAATTAGTAAATGCCTTTAATATCCTTAATGAAATTATTTAAAGTAATATTTTATATGAGATATAATTGAAAACTATTAATTTAATGAATTTGGACCTTATGTAATGATCGATAATTAAAGTGTTTACCACTCCAAATATAATTTGAATTTAAGTCGTATTAATTGCATTATTATTTAAGTCTAGTCGATTTCTATAGACTTATTAAGGAGAATATACCTATTAGTAGTGTAAGGTTGTATGAATACAATGGAAACAACATGTTTGATGAGAGAGAAATATGTGTAACAAAATATTATTTAATTAAACTATTAAAACGTTTTAAGATACTTTTATTTTCTTGGGTAAGATAATTTTAATTTTTAAAACTTGTACTCTATTGAATAAAAGAAGTTATATAAATTATCTGTATATGATTTATTTATTTAACCGCATTTGAAATTTTGATGTGACGATATGATATATTATTAAAGTATGAAGTAGTTTTTGATTTTCCAAATTTAGAATTAAAATGAATTTAAGTTTATCAAAGTTAAAATATATATATATATATATATATATATATATATATTAAGATAGATTTAAGGGTAATTTATAAAAATAGTCACTTTTGTTTACCTTAGGTTATATTTTAGTCACTTATGTTTAAAATTCTACGTTTTAGTCACTTATGTTATTATTTTGTTACGAAGTGATCACTCTATCGTTAAGTTCCGTTATCTCTCTAACGGTAATTGTAGGTGGCAGTACAACTAGATTTTAGGTGCCAACTTAGATTTCTAAATGGGATGAAAATAAATTTTTAATTAAAAAATTTAATTAATTAAAATTTTCAAACCTAAACCTTAACTAAAAAAACTGTTCATCTCCTCTTTTTAATTTTTCTTCTGTCTCTTATTTTTTTAATGAGTTTTTTTTTCATTTGACTGAAAAAACTATTATTAAGATCAAAATAGTTGAAATCAGAAATAAGAAAGAATAATCTGGAATACCCACAAAGAGATTGTGAACATACAAGTTGATTATAATCAGAAAAAATTTGATTGAGAAACCAATTATTCAAGAACTATGAAAGAACTATAAAATATAATAATTAGGAACAAAAACAGTAAAAGTAACAGCCCTTTTTTGAAAATTTTAAAATTTTCTTGAATGAAACATATTTCTGGTTGCATTTTATGGAATGCCTATTGATGCAAAATAAAATACATGTTTACAAATAATTTCAAAAATTAGAAGAAAATATCAAGAATTTTAATTTAGGGTTTTTATTAAACAATAAAAAAATCTAATGTTTTATTTTTCAATACTGAATAAAAGAGATAGAGGAATACAAAAAAGACATACCTGAACCTTCCTTTGAATTCATCTTTATGAAGCAGTCAATTTAATTTCGACTATTTTGATCTTAATAGTAGTTTTTCCAGTCAAATGAGGAAAAAAAACTCATTGAAAAAAAAGAAGAGATGGAAGAAAAATTAAAAAGAGGATATGAACAGTTTTTTTTAGTTAAGGTTTAGGTTTAAAAATTTTAATTAATTAAATTTTTAATTAAAAATTTATTTTTATTCCATTTAGAAATCCAAGTTGGCACTTAAAATCTAGTTGGACTGTCACGTAGGATTACCGTTAGAGAGATAACGAAACTTAACGGTAGAGTGATCACTTCGTAACAAAATAATAACATAAGTGACTAAAACGTAACATTTCAAATATAAGTGACTAAAATGTAACCTGAAGCAAATAAAAGTGACTATTTTTATAGATTACTCTAAATTTAATTATTAAGTTTGGATCAATAATTACATTAATTCATTAAAAATAAAATTAGAGCATAATATCAAAATTTATTTTTTAATTTAATAATTTATTTAAAAAACATATTTTATTGCGGGAATTTATTTTCCTCCACTATACAAATTTCTAGTATGTTTTGAAAATCTGTCACATGAAACGGAGATAATTTTGAAGTACAACTGGTTCTGTTGTGTCGGCGTAGAGTATCGCTTAAATAAACAGAACAAATAAAAAAAAAATTACTTCGGTTGACTATTAAGTTGGGGGATTCTGCTATATTTGCTTATTAATCAACTCTCTCTATTGACTTCCAAATAAGAAGAAAAAAAAAAAAAAAGAAACTCTCTCTATTGCTTAAAGAATTCATAACTGAAGAAAAATAGATAAATTAATTCAGTTTTATTTCTCACTACAGAGTGAAGTGAATGAGAAAAGCTGTAGTGAAAATTCAGCAGCAATGAAAAGAAGGAGGTTTGGATCTTAGGCGAAGATTTCGAAAGGAAAAAGGGTGATATTTTTCAAAACGATTCGTTTGATTATTGATGAAATGCACTGGCAGGATAAGAGGTGAAGCGAAGAATCCGGCAATTATTTCGAGATCCGGAGAAAGAAATGTCTTAAAACCAAATTTTTGAATTTTTCTCAAAACGATTCTTAGCTGCTCCTTTTTTTTTTTTTCCTTTGAAATTATGAAATTTTGATTTGCAAAAAAAAGAGAGGAGAAATAGGGTAAAGGGTTTATGGCAATGGAGTCGAGAATGGAGCGATACGAGATAATGGAACAGATCGGCCGTGGTGCTTTCGGCGCTGCCATTCTCGTCCATCATAAATCCGAGAAGAAAAAGTATTTTCTTTTCTGGTTTCTCAATTTTTGAACTTTTAGCAACGTGTAAATTGTTTGATCGATTTTATTTTTCGAATTTCAGTTATGTGTTGAAGAAGATCAGATTGGCGCGGCAAACGGAGCGTTGTAGGAGTTCTGCACATCAAGAAGTTAGTTGTTATTTCCTGTTAAATAATTTAATCTGTTAATAGAGAATTTAAATTTCCAATTTGTAATTTACTAATTTTGTGGAACGTAGATGGCCCTTATTTCGCGAATTCAACACCCTTACATTGTTAAATTTAAGGAAGCCTGGGTTGAGAAAGTAAGTTACCGTGCTACATTTTTGTATTTTTGCTAGGATTCTTGAATCAAAATCTACTTTTACTTGTAGCTTGTTGAGTACGTGACTACCTTTTGTTTTCTTCCCCTGTTGATTTTGAGTTTTTGATTGTAATGTAGGGTTGCTATGTTTGCATTGTTACTGGGTACTGTGAAGGTGGCGATATGTGAGTTTCCGTATTTGCATGGAGAACTTTGATTTGAAGTTTTTTTGTGTTTAGATTTCTGCAAAATTTGCAATATGTTAATATTGTTCTGTTTTACTGTTTCTAACAGGGCCGAATTGATGAAAAAATCAAATGGGATCTATTTCCCTGAGGAGGTAATCTAATTTCTCTATACCTACTGAATTTTTACAAGTTAGTTTCTTCTTAGGTTATGGCTTACAAGTTAACACTGATGATTGTGAACTTCGTGCAGAAACTCTGCAAGTGGTTTGCACAGCTACTTCTGGCAGTTGAATATCTGCATTCAAATTTTGTTCTTCATCGGGACATAAAGGTATGAATGTGTTAATTTATATTGGTCTTTCTATTAACTTAATGTTTCATGGACTGACTTTAGCACTATTTTGGTAGTGTTCCAATATCTTTCTTACCAAAGATCAAGATGTCCGCCTTGGTGAGTTTGCTTTTTCCCTTTTCTTCTTGGTTTCTTACAGGTTCTCTCTTTCTCTTTGTTTCTATATTGAGTTATATTAGATATCCTACCTGATTGTCTATTCTGTGATTGTTATCCTAAATTTCCTTTCTGGTCTGTGCTGCTTTAGGGGATTTTGGGCTTGCTAAAACTTTGAAGGCAGATGATTTGGCTTCCTCAGTATGTACTTTGTAATGAAATTATTCTTTTATATACATTTTCTTTTTAATCTTTTTTCAACCGTGTCCGAGGATTGAAAAACAGTTTTTTTGGGTCATTTTTCTCTACAATTTCAGTTGGGTAATAAATAAGCTTATGCTACAAAGCTTGAAATAGAGTTGTGTTCCATATTTGTGTTCTGTTGGCTGATTCCACAATTTCCTTTAATACTCTTATGGCAAAAATCTTGGATGGCGGTAGCATATTATTCATAGAGTAGATAATTCATAACATAATACATATTCCACTCTACCTGGGTTAGCTGTCACAGTCTAACATGTTCTGGAAAAATAATATGATTTGTTAAATGAACATGCTAAGTGTGTTCCAAGCTTGCAGTTAAACTTGGTGCTACTTTTAGTTCTTATCTACTGAGAACAAATTGTTACTAATTGCCAAGGAAAAGTTATAATAATACCAATTTGATTAAGATAAATAATCACAATCATTTTTCTTCAAGGAAAGAATTAAACAGAAAAAGAATCATTATTTGATACCTTAGTATTTTTGGGATAGATGGCTTCATTACTGAGTAATTGAAAAAATATGCATGTATGCGTCTTCTGGTTACTTAGTTAAAGTGGGTTAAATTTGATTATAGTGATGCATTTAACATTTTTAATGGTCTTGTATTAATAATTTAATGTAAAAGAGGCTAAACATTGTGCGAGGATTACATAGTGGAGTACTGTAAATCAACTGTGTCACTCATATGTTGTTTCAAATTTAAATGTCCAAAGACATAAAATTCTTTTATAACTGTACCTGTTGGGTTAGATTTGTACTCCTCAATCCCCACCCTCATACTTGATACATTTGGACAAAGGCAGTAGGGAGGAGGGAGTTGAAACCTGCTTCTTGAGCCTCAAATGCTGGGGTACGAGTATGAGAACAGCCACTAGTCTAAAAATTAGTATTCTCAAGCCCTTTATATCGACTTTCAGTTAATACAAAACTTATTTACCTTTGATATAATTATTCGTTTTGTGTATTTATTCTTATGTTAGAATGTGATGATTATTTTTAGTTCTAGTGCTAGTTAATAGTTGTTTACTACATGTCTCAGGTGGTTGGAACACCCAATTACATGTGTCCTGAGCTGCTTGCAGATATCCCTTATGGTTTTAAGTCTGATATCTGGTCTCTGGGTATGTCTTTTCTTGAGTGTTTGACATGTACAAGTATTTTCTTTTTCTTTTTTCTTCTCTTATTTTGGCAGAATTGCTTCTTGTTCAACAGGGTGCTGTATGTATGAGATGGCTGCTCGTCGTCCTGCTTTTAAAGCTTTGGTAAGAATTCTCTCAGTTCTTTGGTTGAATCTTTTACTTGTATTCCGGAATGAGTTTACAGTTATATCCCATTTTGACAAATAGCACAAATTTCATTTGATGTTATATTAACAAGGAAATTATAAAATGTATTTTTTTCTTTAAATCTTCTTGTGGAAGTTTTTTCCATTGCCAAATGTAATGAAACTCTCTCAGTAGTTATCTGAATTGGATTTGAGTAGTAGCAATTTTGCTACATTTATAACAGTTTTCCATGAATTCTTTGATGCACTTGTAAGCAGTGCTTTCAAAATACTTAATATTATCTTCTTGTCTGGTGTGATGTGATGTCCTTTGATAGGTTTTCCACAAGCTACTAATTTTGAGCCTCCGCTAACCATGTAAATTATACAAATTTAATTCTGATCCAACTAATTTTTTATCAAACTTGTTCTAGGACATGGCAGGGTTGATAAGCAAGATAAACCGTTCCTCTATTGGCCCTTTGCCTTCTTGCTACTCTCCATCGTTGTAAGTCTAATATGAACTTTAGAGTTCAGTCTTGTCGGTTTTCATGATGACTTGAGTATTCTCTTGTGATTTTTCATGCTCTATCTGTGCTTTCTACCCTTGCTCATTTCCTCATTTTGCTAAGTATTCTTTCATGCATTTTTTTTGTTCATTAGTATTCTTTCATGCATTATGTTTCAATTAAGTGCGGATCTCTTAATCATATTCTTTATTACATGTCGAGGAATTTTGAAACTGGTTTCTTGGGAACTATTCTTTCCTCTCTTTTATACAGCACAGAAAACTGAATTCTCGTTTAAAATCCCAAGGGACTAAGTAATCTGTATTTGGGTGGTAACGCTTAACATGATTAATGCTGTAAACTTTTTCAAGTAATCAACTCCTCACTGCATGATGGTTAATCTGTTTAATGTTACACACACAGGAAAACAGTTATCAAGGGCATGCTAAGAAAGAATCCAGAGCATCGACCAAGTGTAAGAGTTTCTTTTTGCTTAATTCTAAGGCTTCTCCACATGCAGTACTTTGATGTAACATTTTGGGTTTTCACCTTGATTAGGCATCAGAGCTTTTGAAGCACCCTTATGTGCAGCCTTATGTTGATAAGTATTGTCCATCATTCAGCAACCTTTCAAAGAACTGCTGCTTGGATAAGCATGTTACCACCAGTCGTGGTATTAGGAAAAACATGGCCGAGAGTCAGAATAGTAATAGCTCATGTAGCGATAAAGATAGTTTGCTTTCCAGTTACAGAAACACTGCCACAAGGGTTCCAGATAGCAATAATAAGGCCACTGCCTCAGATTCAAATCCTAAGGGAGAAGAGATTTGCCCCGTTATTTCAGCTGGTGAAGTTGATGAAGAAGGAATGATGAAACCTTCTTATGTGGAGCAGGAATCTAATGTGCAATCAAAGCAACCAAAAAACATCAAAAGTATGGTGACGGCTTTGAGAGAAGGGAAAGTAAGAGAAAGTGGTTCCCCTATGAGAGGTAGCCGTACAAAAGCTGTAGGTGGATTGACTCAGAGAAATAATATAGAGGCATCACTCAAAGTTCTCAAACCTCCTTGTCCAGCTCCAGGTTCAAAATTCAATGCAAATACACCCACTGTTGCTTCAGCAAAATTACCATTAGATTCTGCTAAAAGGATGCCAGGATCACACCATTTGAAGCACCAGGTATGATTGCCACTTAGTGGTTCAATTTTAATCTATTTTTTTATTGGTATCCTCACTTATTTTGCAAGATTCTTCTCTCCAGTTACCTGTAATTGAATCCTCCCCTAAGACTAAACCTAGAAATGAAGGGACTCCTCCACCTGCACCTTGGAAGCATGTTGCTGAAGATAGTCTACCTTCTAAGCACAGAACTACTCCTTCCAACTTTGCAAGAAGATCATCTATTACAGGAAAAATGAAACATGCTGGAACTGATGTTTCAAATGGGGCAAGTAACAGAAGCAAATTAGGATCTCCAGAAATAAACCAGGAGTGTGAGGCTATTTCTCGCCAACCGCCGAACACTTACTTTTCAAATGCTTCTAGGGAGGTAAAACAAGGGGCTGAGACCGAGATAGCTCTAAGTCAATCTACAAAGGGGGTGCAATCAGATAACAGAAATTCTATCTCATCTTCAATCTCAATTCAAGCATTTGAGATTTGTGATGATGCAATAACCCAGTTTATTGACATGACAGAACAGACACAAGATCATGGGATAATCACTGATATCAAGAACTTGGAATTGCATCCACCATGCAGCTCACCTGCTCTGAAATCAGAGATGCCTGAGGTTCTGTTGAGAGAAAGCTACAGTTATGATCATGAATCTGTCATATGTTCAACTGAAGAATCTGATCCAGTGAAGGCTCATTTCACTTCAGTTGATGAAAAAGCCAGTCCAAGTGCCCCTTTAGGCCTTCCGGTCCTGATTTCTGAAGAAAATTTTGTTCATAAAGATGATACAGCTGCAAGCAGGATAGTTAGTAGGGATGATGCCCCTGTGAGCACCTCAAGTATGGATGATATTCCTTTAAGCCAGATAAGTAGAACGGATGATGCTCCTATAAGTAGTCCTAGTAGTAGGGATGATGCCCCTGTGAGCACCTCAAGTACCTGGGATGATGCTCCTATAAGCAGGCCTAGTAGCGGTGATGATGCCCCTATAAGCAGGTTAAGTATGGGGGAAAATGCTCCTGTAAGTGGACCAACTGCTGGTGAAGATTACCCCTTTAGCAGGCCAAGTAGAAGTGTTGATGCCCCTATAAGCAGGTTAAGTATTGGGGAAAATGCCCCTGTAAGTGGACCAACTGCTGGTGAAGATTGTCCCGTTTGCAGGCCAAGTAGCAATAATGATGCCCCCATGAGCTGTATAAGTATTAGGGATGATACCCATACAAGCAGGTTAAGCATTGTGGAAAGTTTCCCTGTAAGCGGACTGACTGCCAGGGAAGATTGCCCTACTATCAGGACTGATGAAACCATCGCAAGCAGATGTAGTAGTGGTTATGACAAGTTCACTGTAATGGAACTTCTCTCATCAGTTGCAGAAACTTTGCCTTCCACCTCATCAATTTCATGTAGCCCGAAGAATTCACAACCAGATAAAGAAACAAATGTGCATGATTCAACAATTGGAACACCATCTGATGAAATTATACATGTTAAAAGGCACAGTAGCTTCTGTGTTGGCAGTGAGAAGCCAGCAGTCAAAAAGGTAGAAACGGGTGATCGAAGTGTGGATGTTGGGAAACTCATAAATGTTTCGAGGAATGAATTGTACACGAGAAACATGACTAGTTCACTGACTCTTACATCAAGTTGCACTGAAGCTTCAAGTTCAACATCAAATGTTTTAGATTATTCTGGTCTCACGGAAATGGATGTGAGGAACTCCATTCCCTCTGGTGTTAAAGAAACGGATACTACGTGCTGTGTTTCCTCATCTCGAGGACTTATAGATGATGTGAGGGATGTATTAGTTATGAGAACCATGACTAGCCCAGTGACCCTTGTGTCAAGTTGCTCTGAAGCTTTAAGCTCAGCACCAAATGTTTCGGATTATTCTGGTGTCGGAGAAATGGATGTTAGGAACTCTATTTGCTCTGCTGTTGAAGAAATGGATATTAGTAACTCTGCTTCTTCATCCCCAAAACTCGTAAATGAAGCAAGGGATGAACTGTATATGAGAAACACGACTAGTCCAGTGACCATTACATCAAAATTTTCTGAAGCTTTAAGTTCAACACCGAATGTTTCAGATTATTCTGGTGTAGAAGAAATGGATATTAGGAACTCCATCTCCTCATCTCCTGAACTGATAGATGTTATGAGGGATGAATTGGATATGAGAAACACGACTAGTCCAGTGACCAATACATTAAGTTTCTGTGGAGCTTTAAGTTCAACACCAAATATTTCGGATTATTCTGGTGTCGAAGAAATGTCCATTATCTCTGGTGTTCAAGAAATGGATATTGTGAACTCTATTTCCTCGTCTCCAGAACCCATGAATGTTGTGAGGGATGAATTAGATATAAGAAACAGGATTAGTCAAGTGACCCTTGCAGCAAGCTGCTATGAAGCTTTAAGTTCAACATCAAATGCTTCATATTATTCTTGTGTTAAAGAGGTGGATGTTAGGAACTCAATGCGCTCCACTTTTAAAGAAATGGATATTGGGAACTCCATTTCCTCATCTCCAGAACCCACAAATGTTGCGAGGGATGAATTGGATGCAAGAAACATGACTAGTTCAGTGACCCTTGCATCAAGCTGCTCTGAAGCTTTAAGTTCAACACCAAATGTTTTGGATTATTCTGGTGTTAAAGAAATGGATTGTAGGAACTCCATGCCCTACGTTGTTAAAGAAATGGATATCGGCAACTCCTTTTCCCCATCTCCAGAACCCATCAATGTTGTGAGAGATGAATTGGATATGAGAAACATGACAAGTCCGGTGACCCTTGCATCAAGTTGCTCTGAAGCTTTAATTTCAACACCAAATGTTTCAGATTATTGTGGTGGTAAAGAAAGGGATATTAGGAACTCAACTTCCTCCCCGGAGGCTGTGAAGCCCGGATCTTGTGTAACAGAAGATGAGAAACCTGCAAAGGAAACTCTGGATGTCAATTCTTATAGGCAAAGGGCAGAGGCACTTGAAGGGCTCCTTGAATTGTCTGCAGAGCTACTGCAGCAAAACAGATTACAAGAGCTGTCCATAGTTTTGAAGCCTTTCGGGAAAGATAAGGTGTCTCCAAGGGAGACAGCTATCTGGCTATCCAAGAGTATGAAAGGAATGATGATAGGCGATTACGGACGGAATTCATGAAGTATTATTATTACTATTTCCGGTATTCTTTTTCTCATATATTCACACTGCTGTTGTAATTGTTAGCTTTTTTGGATAACGTGCTTACCTCCTATCACCTCATACTGTAATTCTTTCAATGCATTTTGTCATTGTACATAGTTGAAAATACCAATGTACGAATATGCTACGTAGAAGACGTTGAATGCAAATCAAAGTGAAATGATTACAATTGGATCCACTTGCAGTGGATGTTTCGGGTCTGTGCGATTTGTTTTTCTAAAAACTGCAAGACATTCACTGTTGGTTCTCATCTCATCTTTGAGTTACAATTTGACTAATCCAGATTGAAATTGGGTTGAGTTTGGATCAAAGTTCTTAGGTTTGACATGATAGCTAATGATTCTGATATAGATAGATGATTCATATAGTCTATTTGCATAAAATGTTTTTTGGAAAACATGAAGATTTTTCTAAAATACTTGTAAATTTTCTTATGTTTAGATGATGGAATGTAGAATGGGTTTTTTTTTTTTTTTTTTGGTTATTTTCTGGAGAAACTACATTTTTTTCCAATTAGCTATTGAAATATTAATTGTAAAAATATTTAAAATATTTATTAACACAATGTTATTGTCTTAATATTATTATTTTATATAGTAATATTTTAATAGTAAAATTTGATACTAAAATATTACCTATAATATATATAAGTTTGGTGAACTTTTGAACATATCGTGTATTACATTATTAATTATTATCACGTGATAATTAAAAAAGTAAGATTAACTATTAATTAATGTGATAGTATATTAATATTAAATTAATTAATTTAGTCATATAGTTTACATATTTATTAAAAAATAACACTATAAAATCATGGTGACAATTATAGTGAGAACTTTTAAAATGAGAGTCATAACAATCAAATTGTTTTTAACTCTTAGATAAAAGTGAATCAATCTAAACCTTAAATCAAAAATTTATTCTACCTCACTAAAATAAAGAGCACAACATCTAATTTTCTTTTTTCTCTCTCCATGTAATACAAGTTTTAGGAACAATTTTTAGGATAATATCTTACTTTTAGATTTTTTTCTGAAGAAAAAAATAGAAGCAAATTACAACAGAATGGAAAGTAAGATATTAGGTTTAATCTTAATTTATTTAGGAAAGAAAAACAAATATCAAATATTTAAATTGTTTAATTGTGATAACCCTAGTCTCTTACTTTTAATCTCCTTGTAAATTTGCTTCAAAATTTTTTATTTTGTTTCAAAAAAATCTAAAACTATTAGATTACCCCCAAAAAAAAATTCAGCCTAAAACTTGTATTACACAGCTAAAAGAAAAAAATATTGGACATTGTACTCTTTATTTTAGTGAAGTAGATTAAATATTAAACTTAAGGCTTAAATTTATTCATTTTGATCTGAAGGTCAAAAACAATTTAATTGTCATGATTCTCATTTTAAGAGTTTTCACTATAGCCGTCAATTTTATATCTATCTATCTATCTATCTATACCAATATCTAAATCTATATATATTATTAATTAATAAAAGTTTTAAACCAATAAAATTATTGACTATTAATT